>NC_089650.1:47885700-48515700 GCF_037042795.1 Molothrus aeneus
ACTTTCTCTTGTACACCACTTGTAGACATGGTGCCAGCTGCAGGAAAATCTCTCTCTGCCCCACACTTGAGTTGCAATAGGCCTATTATTCAATGCCAGGCTATGGTTTCCTAACTTTTCCGGCATCAGCTTAATAGTAGCGTCAGCTGGGCATCATGCCATGCACATCAGCTATGCCTCATTCACCCTCCTGCTCCCAATTAGCTTGATCACGATGATAAAACCAGGAGAAAGACCTTTGGATAGAAGGCACATATTTATTTGGCCAACAGTCTAGTAAAAGGAAGGAAGGATGGGAAACTCATAAAGGGGAGGAAGCATGGATTGTGATCTTGGCTGTTCTGCAAATGCTCTGCGTGACTGCCACTTCTCTCAGCTTTCTCTTATTCTTCTTGCACAACTGGGACCATTCTTTGCTTTGCTCATAGGAGTTTTCTGAGCCACTCAGATAGCACAGTGGCAAGACACAGAAATCACTACAAATGAAGGATTCCAAGAACTTTAAGTGACCCTGGTGTTCACAGATCCACAGTTGCTGCTGATGTCTCTTAATCAAAAATCTTTGCTGAATTTTTGTTTGCTGTGACTATTAGGCCGTGAAGCTGCCATCTCAGTTGTAATCCAAAAGCTGAATGTGATTATTTTGGGTAAAGGAGATAAATCTTCTACTTTGAGACCTTTGTGCAAGATATAAACCACAGCAATATAGCTATGAGAGAGAAAGCTCTCTGATTTACTCAGCAAGTAGTGTTTGTGCTAGCACAAGGGAGCAGACACTCCTAGATCTCAGATACAAGCAGGGCTTACAGTATGCTAGACAGGAAAGGGGAATTTGCAATTTCCTGCTGTTGAATCCATGGCATTATATGGCAGTGGAAGAAGAAATAATTTAAATGTGAAGATCCTGTATCTCCCTGTGATCTCAGTTCCAAGGCAGAAAAATTGAGGAAGAGTTTCTAAAAATCTTTCCAACAACTACAAAGAAAATCTTCACCTAACAATCTCAGGAGCTTAAGGTTTCCTTCATTTTGGTCTTTTGGCCCATTTTCTCTAAGGTGTTGCTCATCCTCTGAAAGATACTTTCACCTATATGATTCATGGTCTTCTGAAGTGAGGCGTTCTTTTTTGAACATAATGGAATCAAATTAATATTGTGTGAAGTCCTTCAGGAAATCTGTACCCAGTGTAGTTGTGATGAACATTCAAGGCTAGCATAAGCACTCTTGGAGTGCCAGCACCCAATACAGAACATATTGCAGCCTCAGAGAATGGAGGCATAGGAAGAGACAAGGCAAAGGTCCTGTCAAGACCAAATATCTGTCCATTACAGGTCAGGAAGGAGTGAAGGTCAGCTGCCTATCCCATCTGATCAGGTGTAGTTCCTGTCTCTTCCCACCATCATTAAAATGGTCAACTTCAGACATGAAATGAGTCTTGTTTCCTCATCTGGGCCTCAGGCATTAGTCATGTGTGTGTTATTTTGGCTGTGACCCTCTATTCATCAAAATGAGTGACAGTGGAATTGAAAGAGAAAAAGAGAGAGATCAACATGTGATGCCATTTTACACCATCTGCTACTAAGTATGGGGATGCATATGGGAAAACACTATTAAGAAGGCTTCTTAAAATGTTTACCTACAAAGACCTACTACTTCACTGCTGCAACCTTTCCTAGCAAGGATAATTCTCAGAATGATTATATCCTCTAAAGCTCATGATAGCATTTACACCTACACTATTTAAAAGTAATGTCCATGTTCCACCTGAGCAGGCTTTCTGTGGGAGGTACTGAACAGAGTGTAAAT
Organism: Molothrus aeneus; assembly: GCF_037042795.1. Classification (NCBI taxonomy): domain Eukaryota; kingdom Metazoa; phylum Chordata; class Aves; order Passeriformes; family Icteridae; genus Molothrus; species Molothrus aeneus. Next base: position 47,887,506 of record NC_089650.1, read on the forward strand.
GGCTAACAATGCCTATGTGTACTTCTACGTGACTTTAATTCTCCTGATTCAAGGACTTTTAATTTGTTGCTCACAGCAAGAAGACATCCTATTATTTAACTTCACTGAAAAACTAGTTATTCCTTAAAGACTAAATGTAAATCAAAATCAAGTCTGTAGGAATTAATTTAATCTGCATCATAGTAAACATCTTTGCCTCTGTTCACTTTCATGTTTCTTTGCAAATTGGAAGACTAACATATTTTTCTTTCTAGCAATCATAATTCCAACCACAGTAAAAAATTAACTCCTGCTTTCTTTGAGAGTCTTAGGTTCTTATCCAGAAGACTGATTTTTCATATTTGTAGTGTGATTAGAAACACATTATCTCATTCTAGGAGTCATGTGACCCCATTCCTCTTTAAAGCAATTATCCAAAAGCTATAACCTGTGATGTTTTGGACATGTTCCTAACTTTTCTTGAACAAATTTATAACATTCACTCCATGTTTGTAGAATTGGCCACTGATTTTCTACATGACTATGTAATTTAAGTGTATAACCTGCAACCAACCATTAAAGTGAATAGATTTACTTTGCTAAAGATAAAAAAGACTATTCCTCTTATTAATGCCCCGAATCTTTATTTTGCTACTGTACAGAAGATAGTATGTCAGTGGAAAAAAATACATTTCAGTTTGACATTATTTTGACCATTATTATGAGTGCTTGTCATTTTTCCATCTGCAGACTTTCTACCAGGGCACTGCAGCCCCAAGCACTCTGTCATAATTCCTCAAATAATTAACAAGGAGATCATTTAAAATGAGCAAGTCTCTGAATACACCCATTGCTCTCTAACATGGGAACTTCTACAAAATGGGATGGTTGTGCAATGGCATTTGTACACAATATTAATTAGTCTGAAGTACCATATGAAGAATATACCAAAAGTCACTGACAGGATGTCTCCTTGCAGCCAAAATAAAATTCTTGTTTTCAAGTGAAATACGAAGTGAAAGAAATACTTGCTTTCTTAAAAAAAAAAAAAAAAAAAAAGTACTTTGGTGCCAAACATTTTAGAGATATTGTTGAGGAACAGTCCTTCCTCACATAGAGGTTATCCCTGTGGTGCTGCCAAGTTTAGGGCCTGAGTGGATGATTTGCCAAGTAAGTGCCAGTTGTGTAATATATGCTGTAGCAGGCATGGAAGCAGATTTTACTTTCACACTCGCCTTCTGAATTGGCATTCTTTGCCTCTTTTGTGCCAATATTGCTCCTCTTTCCCATTCTGTGCCCTCCTTTTTCACTGGAATGCCCTTTCCCCTCACGTATAAGCTGAATGTCCCATTGTTTGCTAGAAAGCAAGAGTTGCTGAATATGGATTTTATGAAAGTCACTCAGGAAAGACAGACTGTATTACTTGCTACATACCTTATTCACATGGTGACCCTATCAGGAGTACATTATTAAAAAAAAAAAACACCTATATTTTGTCACATGTAGTTGTCTATCTTATATAATGGGGATGAAAATAGCTTTTCTTTTCTCTGAAGCTTTTCTTTCTCATACATCCCTTCTGTTTGAATGACTGTTTAAATTTTCCTTCAATTTTTTCTCTCCCAAATCTTTATTGTCCTCATATGTATTCCTTTGAGTTTGCAAATTTCCACTGTTTAGATAAATATACCTACCTAAATAAACCTACTCTTCAGTTCTTAACCATATGTTTTGAGTCAAGTCTCCTTAACAACTCCACACAGAGCTTAAGCACGTCTTTCCAAATGCTGACACTTATGTGCGCCCTCTCAAGTAGTAAAACTGGATTTTCCAAAGACTTTACAATCAAGCCTTAGTAAGCAGGTTTATGCAATCAAATTATAGAAATTGTTGCACAATATTAGAAAGTTTCTTCAAGTTAAAGGCAACTTCTAGCTCAACTGGAGAATCAGAATCCTGTTTGGTTTATGTTGCTTTAAGTCCAGGTCTACTGTAGATCACAATGTTCTTCTTCTTTGTCATAGAAGCAGGAAGGATGAGCAGGCTAAACAGGGACATGTCTTTAATGTCCTTCACCTACCTGTCAGTGGCCAATGTAGGATATCAGCCTTGCATCCTTTGAAGTTACAGACGACTCCTTCCAAGAACCAAGAAGTGACTGGAGGACAATAATCACTCTGAGTTTGGATTTACACAGAGGTTGCATCGGCTGCTCAGGTCTTCACTTGTCAGTCAAGCAGTTGTATTAGTGAGGATGTGTTCTCTGATGCTGCGGTAAACATTAGGTGTTTCAACTGAGATTGCATCCTTTTCTTTGTAGCATAATCAAACTCAAGTTTCTTTTCCCTGTTATTTCAGGATGTGTGTCAACTACTGACACTCAGCCAGTGCTTGGTCAAACATTAAATATGACATGATGGGGTGTGGAATCTCTGAGTCATTATACCTTTACTGAATGTCTCTAAGCTGGGCCTTTTAAACTGCTCCCTAGCTCAGGAAAGACCCCAAATATCAAGATACTGAGTAGAGTATCAAAGTCTTTTGTCTACATACTTTAGCCAGAAGAAACAGAAGGCACCTCATTGTTTCTCACATTCAGGGACTGGTGAGATCCAATTAATACATCTCAAGGGTGGTTGATGCCACTGCAGAGTGACTGCTCAGCAGTCTTATACCTGGCACATGCATAATTCTTTGGAATACAACGATTTTGTCATGAGGAATTCTACTTTGGAGATTTTTTTTCTTTGGAGGAAAATATTAGTTATCATTAATTAATGTCTACTACCAATTAATGTCTACAAACATGTCTCCTTTATTAATGTCTACAAACAATAAAGACACCCTGCTGAAAAAAAAGGCGGGGGGAGAAGACTTACTGAAATGCCTGGACAAAGATCTTTTTTACTTTCTTCTGAGAGTAATGGCTTCATCTAAGCATATGTCAAAGTAAGCTGTTAAGAAAAAGTTGTTAACACTCAGTTTAGACTCCCTGTCAGATTTCTCCATTTCAGGGTTCATGAACACACAGAAACATTCAAGCACTGAGTACAGCATTCATATGGGGAGAGAAGGGCAATTAATAGAAACTCATTTATTTCTTTGGAAATGCTATTAAAATGTAGGTCACCTCCTTTAAAAGGGAGGAGAAAGTCTGCAGATGCTAATCTTTGGTGTGTTTTGAATCACACTTTCCCTCATGAAACCCTGATAGCTGCACTTTGCTATAACTGAAATCAGAAGCATTGCAGATGTAGCCATCTTCTATTCTTTTCAGGACTCTGAGACAGAGTCCCTGCTCAAGTTTCTCAATATTTCTGTGTAGAATTTGAATGTACAACAGAACCTCTAGCAGTTTAATTATATTTGAAGAAAAAAGAAAACCAAACCAAACCAAAACTGTACGGGACACATGAGTATGTACTCCTGTCAATGGCAAAATATATTTTATTCTGATTTAAAATAAGAGTTAGTGACTTACTTTCTTAGTGGGATATTTTATTTCTGTAGCTCTTCCTACAGTAAATCAGTTCTTCTTTTTTAATAACCATTATTTGTTAACTTCTTTCTTACCATTGTAACAGGATGCTCAAATTATTTTATTCTTACAGAGACTGCACTTAATCAGACACTTCACTATATCTCATTGTTTCCACAGTTATGTACTCGATTTATTTAGCATCTATGTCTAATTTGTTAAGGTGTAGTGTCATGCATTTGTGGTTCTTCACAAATAAAAAAATAAGAATACAGCCAGATTTGTGCTTTTTTATTTCTGAAATGATTTTTTTTTTTAATTCATGGGATGAAACAAAATATTTAAACCTTTAAAATACTTTTAAATATTTGTAAAACAGGTTTTTCACTGCTAAGGAAACCATCATCTTTCCTGTAACTTTTCTTAGCTAAACTTCATTGTTTAATACCCAGCTCCTTCTCTCTTCCCCTCTTTCTCTTTCCCTCTCTTTCTTTTCCTCTTCCTTGTTCACATCTTTATCCTTATCCTCATCATATTCCTTGTTCTTGTCCTCATCATCCTCTTCCTCTCCCTCTCCCTCTTTGACATCTGCTTTGCCTTATTTTCTTTCTCAAAGCAAGTTAGACTCCATTTATGTCTAGGACCCATGAAACTCTCCCAGATCTTTAAGCAGCCAAAAAGAGACTCTACGTGAGCCAAATTATGAAATAGGCTAAATGACACAAAAGGAGATAACTCTCCACAAGGCTTCTGTGTGCTGACTCTTTCAAAGCTACAGGCCATGCCTGGAGATGACACTGATTTCTGTGTTATTACATCCCAGTACTGAAAGGGAAACTGCACTTACAGCTGGACTATTATTCTTAAAACCTGAAGAAAATTACTATAGGATAAATCTAGGTTTTTCTTTGGCTAATAAGTACAATGATATTTTTAGGAGTTGGAAGTTCATTTAAAGTTAAATTAATTAGGATATTAAGTACAGAGGTTGCAAAAGAATAATTTTAGAAAAATTATGAGAAAAACTACTTGATCTAATGCTTGCTGTTATGGCAGCTGCGCTATAGGCAGCTTTCTTCATAAAAAAAAAGAATTTATTTTTTGCATGCCTGGAATCTGCTCACGTTATTATCTGAAATGCAATAGTTGAAGCAGAGGGGAGTGTAAATGTGAGGTGAAAAATTCCTAATACAATTCATTGGTGTATCTAAGCAACCAAGTGGAGGACTGGATGTGCTGTCTCATGGCCATCTGAAACTTTACAGTACCTGCCACTCACCACTGTGGCCCACTCTGACAACAGATGCAAAAATGGAAAATTTAATAAATCTGACTTCAGAAGCAACACAATTAAGCTGTTCTTTAGCAAAATAGACCCATCATATAAAGTATTCAAAAGAACTGCTACAGGCTGAGAAGAATAAACTTTCCATCTCTGCTTCATTCACCATGATGTGCCTCTCACTGCTTTCTTCTCTTCTTCAGCCCTAATTTCCCCTCCTCCTTCCCTTTTCAACTCCTAATTCTTTCACTGCTTCCCATTCAGGCCTTGCCCTCTGCATTCAGTTTCTGCTTCTCATTCCCCTTTGCCCGCTACCCGCCCTGCCTGGTCCTTTTTGGGTTCAGTTCTTCTTACTTCAGGCTTTTATTTCTCTGAGGGATTTGAATAATCACTCCTTCTTTTTTGATCTCATTGTCATCTCAAAAGGTCTTGCTGCCTTCCACCCTCTCCTCAAAAGGTAGGTTTCCAAAGAAAGTATTCATTCCAGAAAGGAGGAAAGGGACCTCTGAAACTCACTGACCCTTCCTAAATTGGATGCCCCATCGTGCATCACAAAATTAGGAATTTTTCAATTGTATGACAATGTTAACTTTGTTAGTGAATTTCTTTTTTAATGAGCACATTAAAATCCTCCTTAACCTTATAAAGACATAACTCTGTCTACGAGTCTATCATTATTAATTTCTGTCTCCAGTCAGCTGAGGGTGAGCTTTAACAAAGCTGATTAAGTCATACATTAAATTTTATGTAAAACATCAGCTGAAGGAGTCTTACTAAAGGCCAAATAAATGGTTTTTTAGTATAAGAACTGGGACCCCAAAACAAGGCTGACACATAACTGATGCATACTCCTGACCATATTTTTAAAATGCCTCTCAAATCTAAAATCTGCAACTGAATGCCCTTAAAGGCAACTATACACAGCTGAGCATCTAATCACACTGCTTGAGCAGAGAAGTCTTTCATAACTGTGCTTGTTCTTTATCATAGGTCAGACCAAAGAGCCAGACATAATAATCAGGTATTCCAGAAAAAAAATTACTGTGGTACTTCAGAGTCATAACTCCTGCAATAAATTAAAGAACAAGTCAAAAAATAAAATAAACAATTTTGCAGCTATTATCAAAGGCTTCAGCCTTTCGCTTTCACCATATGTAAAAAAAAAGAAATTAAAGAAAATCCTCAGTAACATAGAAAAGGCCACAAAACAAGAGCACCTTGAGTCAAACATCTTCAAAGGTCAACAATATAGGCATAATATATTTAGTCAAGCAAGTCATATATTTTGCTCCTTATGCATTCTTTCAATGGCAAACCACTGCAAGTTTGCTACAGACCTTGTAGCTAGGTGAGGAAATGTTAAAACATTCCTTTTTTTCATGCAGCACCCAATCACCAGGGTACTAAACAAGCATTCCAAAATAAAATGAATGCAGAACCATATGGTGAGTTTTGCAGGAAAAAAATCGCTCATGCTTCTGTTCTGTACTACAGATGGTTCTGATGGACAGCACATTTTTACTGCCTAGAAAAATGTGAAGACAATTCTGAAAATCTATTTATGGAGCACTGTCCTTCTATTAGACATAGGGATAAGTAGCCAGAGGGTATCTTTAAAGAATTACCATTTCTATTTTATATTCTGCTGCACTTGTATTATCTGATCATGCAAACGCCTCAGCAAATCTTTGAAAAATTCATTGTTGCATCCAGTCTTTAGAGTACATTTTCTTCTGTTACTTTCATCTCACTTCCCAGAATTCTCACTTCTACCTGTAACACTGAGCCTATTGTTACTTGACCTTTTCGAGCATCAGTATGGTTATTTTTTCTTCTAAACTTGGTAAGTTTGACTTCCTGGTCTTTTGAAGTAGTAGTGGTCTTTAGTAGTTGCCTGGTAGACACATCTGACTCATCACCACATCTGTGGGATTTTGACTAGATTTAAAAAAAAAATCGTCAACAAAAATAAGTGAAAGATCTCTTTTCCTTTACATTTACAATTTCCATACATCTCAACAGTTTTCTTATTCATGGATAATGTAAACCAACAAGCACTTTCAGGTTTTCATTTATTGTTTTCTTAACTACAGGACAGTAATGCCCAAAATGTTCAATCTACAGTTATCACAATATTGACAAATTAAATTGTTCTGCAAAACATACAGATATAGATAAAATGTCTCAAAATGATCTCTTCACAAAACATAGGAACATTCATTTAGCAACATAAAAAATCATTCTCATGTCATCTGACTGTGACCATAATATTATGAATTTCAGTCTGCTCTCCATGAACTCAGAGGAAGAGAAATCCAGCCCATTCTCCCTCCTCCTCCTCTTTGTCCTTTGCAAGAATTTAAATAAGACTTCCATATCTACTTTTACCACTTACATTCTGTTTCAAAAATAAGTGGTTTTGTGTAAATGCAGATAGCACACGGTCACAGGCATTCCTGTTCTACATTCAGTTTCGAGAAGTTTGCATAATTTTCTCTTTAGGGATTCTTACAAAAAGTGACAGGGGGATGGAAGTGTGTTTTTTTACTCCTCAGTCATGAATTCCATCTGTTGTCATGGCACTGAACCCAGTGTTGAATAGCAGCCAGCATTGCTTTTGATGTTCTGTAGGATTAGTAGAGATGTCTGAAGTTATTGTGCAACATAATTCATTGGAATAGCCCAAACTGGGCTATATGCAAAAGTTGAGTTGCTAAATTAATATATAAATATGGTATACCACCAAAGTTCACTTTCTGGGGGCAATCCCTTGGACTGGCACTATTTCTCTAATGACTCACATACATTTTTTTTCAATTATTCTCATTTCTACGAAGACAAGTCAAAAGTCTGAAGCATTTTGTTAAAGGCAGTTCAAAAAAAATATGGCAAATGAAATATAACTGATGATCTGTAGCTGGTGAAATGATGAGGCAACTTTTATTTTTGTAATCTAATAAAGATATTCATGATTTGACTCTGCTTTTGACTCTGATATTTTCTATTGAGCTATCGAGAAAGTTACCATTGATCCTAAATTCAGGAGGAATCAAATATTCAACAATTAGAGATATTATTCAATGCTCAGGACATTCAGGTTGTCCTATTTCAGATCTTCAAATCTCTTGACATAATCAAAATTTCAGAAAAGCCCATAAAGTTTGTTTTTTTTTTTCTTGTAAAGATGAGTCTCAGTGCTGTATAGGAGTTTCTTCTGACATTTCCAAAGAAAAACTAAAAGTAGTCAGTCTAACAATACCTTGTCTTGTTATGGATACACTTTGGAAATATTTCCAAGTTTAAAACAGAGTTTCTGGTCAAAACAGAGAATATTTCACCTTGGAATGAGCTCAGGAAAAGGACATGTAAACAGCTTTCTGCAACAGGTAATTACCAGGGTAGTACATGAACAGAACTCCACTGGTTCCTTTTCTGTCTCTAAGAAGCCAAGTTTGCTTCTGCTTCTCAGAAAGCAGCCAGGTTATGGGGGCAGTGGCTGGGCAATGGCTGGGGAAGAAGAGGTAGCAGCTGGCATCTCCTGTCCTCACTGGTTCTTCCCTGCAGGAGCAGCAAGCCAATTTACTGTGCTGTTTCCTGAGGAGGAGCAGTCCAGCACTTCATCCTTGGAAAAGAAGCATTCAGTTTTGCCTCTGCAGCTGAGAGGTTCTATCTCAGCTCTGTCCAGGAGAGTAGACTGGTGGGTGGCTCTGTCTAACAGAAGTAGAAGATATAGGTCTAGGATGCAGAGCAGACTGTGTGGATTTGGTATCCCACAGCTACAGCCAGTGCCTTGCTGCTAACTGTGCTCCATGGCTTCAATAAAATGCTTTAGAGAGAGCTGTCTTGCATTCTCTGCATCCTGAAATGAAAAATAGGAACTAGAGATTTATTTTCTTCTCTAACTGCTGGAATATTACTGATTTGAAGCCCCTTAGATTTATGCTGTTTCTAATCAAAAATAGCTCTTTTTTCCTTAAATTCATTATTTTCGTATCAACTGTTTGCACAGACTATATGGTATCCGAGAACGGCATTGGACTCTTACAAGTGTTTGGAAATTACCCCAGCTTTTCCACACGTGACACTCTTTGAATAAAACTATGCAGCCAGCTCGGATAGTGTTTATGTGGAATAAATCTACTTATTGCAGTAGTAGCATCCTGAAGCTACTTCAGTGCAAATTAATATGCTATTAAATTAATTAATCAGGTTCTTATTTGAAATACATATCAAGAATACAGATACATTGCCTTGAAGACCAACAGAAGTCTTCTGATACTCTCCAAGGGAAAAGGATAAGGAAAACAGGACTTCTCAGGATATGGGATGGAGCACAGAATGAAAGTATGCTCTGCTATGCAGGTGGCTTTCACCTGCTGATGTTTTGCCCTCCCTAGTGAGCCAGTAAGGCTAAACTTCAACACATTTAGTGACGTGAGGGAGCTTTAAAACTGCAGCAACATATGCATAAAAAAAGCACCTGCTGCAGAGTTAATAGAGGTAATTTCTTGTTTGTTTTGAGGAAAAAAATAGCATGATTTAGTCTTTTGTGTGTGAACTGGTAGAAAGATATGTCTGTTTTAAAAGAAGAAATCATCATGGCTCACACTACTTTTTCTCCTTTCTGTAAAGGCTTTTCACCCATACTTTCATCTCAGTCTATTAAATGCATGTTTCTTTTGTAGCTGATGTATCAATGTCTGTACAAATGCAGCACAACACATGAATGATTGGGAGAAGGCTGGACATTATATTGGTTTGGAAGAAGCACAGCTTAGGCACTGGTGAGACAGAGCCCAGACTGTTTTTTCACCAATACTGAAATCTCGTTTCTTTGTGGTGCCTCCATCCCCAGAAGCTACAGCCTGCAGCAGATGTACAGCATGGGAATGGCATCAGCCTGGAAATTCTGCTGATCATCAGCTGCAGCCCTACTCACCTCTCACTTCATCCTCTGGCAGATGCAATATGCTCAAATATTTGCTTTATGGGCTCTGTGTCCCCAGGGCTTGACCACACATCCTTCAGCAGGACAGAGAGAGTACCAAAGCTGGAGATAGGGGTGTTAACTTTGCTTTTCAGTGACGAGCAGACCACTGCTGAAGCAAATACAAACTGCCATATGTGGAGATGCTGTGCTCTGTTCTGCTGAGGGAGTCCCTTCTGCTGCTCCATACAGTGAAGAGAGTGGCAGAGGACTGACAGTGACAGCACTACAATGACCCTGGGCCAAGGTCAGTCATGGCTGGTTTTCTGGTTCTTATGTGCACAAAGAAAGGGGAGAAACAGAGAGGCCAAGAATCCAGAGTTCATTTGCAGGTAAGAGTGAATCTCATTGAGGTGAAAAACCTTTTCCTGATATCACAAATACCATTCAGTGCCTGTATTAAGTATTCTGCGAGGAGCATACAATACAGATATATTTAATTTGTAGCCTGTAAAATTAAAGATTGCCTTTTCACTGATAATTTAGTTCATAAAACACATCCATTGCAGGCTCCTGGTGCACAGGTGCAGCACTGCTACCTGAACATGAGCCCACGAGCAGTGTGGTAAGGAGGGATGCATATGTAGTAGCACCAGGCTGTATCAGTGAAATTGCTTTCATTTTTCACTGTCATAGTCCTGTGTGCTAGACTGAGCTGTCCTTCAGGAAACAGTCAGGCTTGGTTCCCTGTGCCCAGAGGAAAGAGTCTCATCTAGTAAACAAGTGCCATGCTATCCAATTGTGTGAATTTTACTCAGTTTCATTTTTTAAGTTGCTATTATCTCAGGTACCCACAGATAAGATATCACTGCAGGAAAAACATTAGGTCCAGGCCAGAATGATCCTGTCTTATTTAAGGACTCTCCTTGGCCACTAAAGCTTTTATCCTCCTTAAGGAGATCCTTAAGCTAGTCTCTCTTTTGAAAAAAAACAAAACACACAAAAGACATGTTGAAGCACTAGTTTGTTTTTGTTCAGGGGTTTAGTAGACTCCACTGTATTGTTTCCATTTTATTTGGCTTTACAGTGCACTGAGAGTGTCTTCAGAGACAGAAACCTCTTTGATAAAAAGCACAATTGTCTAATCTGTGTCAGTCATGCTGATGGACACTGTAGATATCTTGATATTATGCTGCTTAGTATTGTCAGATGGAGCTGAAATATCAGCATAGAATTATATTTACAATGAAGTTGGGAGCAAATTGAAATTAATATGTACAGTTAACAGGCTTTCAAAAAGTGGCCAAAAGCCTACTGAGCTCTCTTTTCACAATGTATCATCAGAAAAAGTTTTATAGATAACCTGTTTTCAATAGCAGAGAGACAGCAAGACAACAAGACAGATCTATCAAACAAAAAGCATTTAGGGCAAGATTATGAAGTTGTTGAGCACTTACATGTCAAATCTCATTGACTTCAACTTCTCATTAGCATGAGAAAGGGTTGCATAGTTTGGCCTTTAGTGAGACAGTAGGCTTAAAAAATACACATTTGTCAACTTTCAGCTGAAGCATCTCACTAATTCTATTCAGACTACCCAGCTGAAAGAAAGTTGAATTAAGTACCTGCATGGGAGGTTTTTTCTATGCCTTTGTGCACACAGGAGTGAAATTCTCTTCAATTTATAGATTACGACTTTTACTCTAAGATTTTCAAAAAAAGATCACCGTCTACGGTATTTTATTCCTCAAAAACTGCTCCAATCTTTCTAAAACTCATTACAATTTGGAATCAGTTGCTGAGATGTGCACAGATCTCACAGGTATCCTGAAATATTTCTTTCATGTATAGAGAAACAGCACAAGTATTACCAACAACTGAATATTCTTGGATGAAAACTGCCTTTAATAAGTTTGCACTAGAAGAAAAATCTGCTTCTTGACATAAAAATAAATTACAGAAGGTTTTCCTTTACTCACTAAGAATTAGTTCTTTCCTAAACTTCTAAAGATTTTAAAATTACATGATGCACATATGTTTTTTGAAGCTACTCAGGCAGTAGAGGGAACATGCTGATTCAAGAGCTCCTTTTTTGAGGGAATATCCTTCTTCTTCTTCTTCTTAATATCCTTGAAGCTACTATGTAGGCCAGACAAATTACACACCAAAGCCTGGATGTGTACTGGGCTAGTCAGACATCATCTGTTTCAGTAATCCCATGTTTTAACACATGAACCCAATTCATGACTATTTTTTCCTTTGAGGATTACCAGAATTATTTTGGAAGGTCAGTATACAGTCCCAGTCATTTGTAGATAGAATCCAATCATAGCTAAAGACACAATAATAGAGGCATGGCTCTAGATTAAAACAAAACAAAACCAAACAAACAAAAAACCAAAAACAAATCAAACAAAACACACAAACAAAAACCCATAAACAAACAAAAACACAAACAAAAACAAAAACAAACTTGATAGAATTGTTTGTCTGTGGTATTTAAGAGATAGTGAAGAAAAAGCAGGCCCATTTCAGGGGGGCAAGGGTTAGGTTATGTTTGATGATACATGTTTTAATCATTCCACCACAGTTTTTTTTTTATCTTCCTTGCTTATCACTGTTAAAAAAGAACAGCATATCTCATTATGTATTATTTCTCTGCATCTACTATTTGCCTTTCAAAAACATTTGTTTTCCACATGGACTCCAAAGGCAGAAGGAAGTGACAGCATTTAAAAGCATAAGGGCAGCACCTGCTAAACACCAGGATGTCATCCTCGTTGTATCCCATAAAAGATCTATAAATACAATCTGAGCCTGAATTTTCCCTCTGTAAAGACTCAAAACTCTTATCTGAATGGAAATGAAGACAGTTTTGGAGGGGGGAAATCCAGTGCAACAGCACTGTCAATCCCATAACTAAAACATGTGGTGCATTTTTCCAGATATACCCTGGGACTGGACAAGGACTGTCTTATCCACATGGCTCCCACCCTTGTCATTGTCCTACCTGAATGTTGTGAGAACATTCCTCACAATGAAGTGGTTATATGGGGGTTATGTAGATAATGTAGGAAATATTACGAAGAGAAAGGTCATATGTATTTTCAGAGGCCTTCTGATTCCAGGCTTGACTTAGAGGAAGCACTACAAAGCCCATGCCTGAAGGACTGCTGGATTTTACAACAGCTATCTAGCATCTGTGGAAAAGGTGTATAGGGGAAATGGCATTTGAGCCCAGGCCTCTTAATTTTGCCCAGTACAGTTCAGGAAAATCCATCTGTACAGAGGAAGAATAATTTTTGTGCCTCCCAGAATAATTTGCAGCAGGCCCTAAGGTAGGGCAGGCACACTCCAATGCTACAAAATTATGTTTTAAATTTGAACTCACCTATATTACAAAGGTGTAGTAGTGTTGCATTTTGAGGCATCACAGTTTATGTTACTGTAGTGCTTCACTGCCATCTGACTAGTACAGCAGTCATGTATGCCCTAGAAAAGTGGGGAGGACAAAACAGCTGTGAGATGAAAACCCTCAGTTATTTAATGCTCTGAGTACAGAGAAACGGAATGCAAAATATTTCAAATTCAGTCATTTATTTACAGTGTATACCAAGAAAATCTGAAACTGTTATTTCAGTAAAAAGCCAAGATGTTTTATAGCTACAGCACATTTGTTGCCTGTATCAATTGGACTTAATCCAGCCCCTCAAGATCTGAGTTAAAGAAAAATCATTAATATCATGACAAATATGCTCATCAGTATCAAAAATTGGTGGTGAGACTTACCTACATCTTAATAAAAAGTATTGAACATGTGACCCTGTTTTCTGATATTCTGAGGTCTGATGTCTGCACAATGTAAATTGTGCCTTTTCAGTTGATTTGAGCAGTTGACAGAGTAAACCACAGATGTTATTCCAGTCTTTGGTTTAATTGGAAGCTTTCAGTATGTACTCTAAAAGTATGGGAAAAGAGACCTGTTTTTCACAGTCATACCTATTCTAGTTATGGAGTTTTTCACACTGTTACACACAGCAAGTCCTTTAAGGCTACTTCCAACTTCAGGACAGTCAGAAGATAGGGAGGCCCTCTCAAGACTGACTGCCCAGCTCAGCACCCCTCAGAGTGACCTGGAGTGCAAAGGCAGCTCACACCATGCTGGTGACATTGGTCACAGGAGAAAAAAATGTGCAGTTTTGTCCAAATATTTTTCCCATATTCTTGATTGTTTCTGGAGTCTGAAATCTAGTTGGAGATTACAAAATTCAAAAACAAATAAATAGTGTGGGAGCTTGCTGTACTACACACAGATAAACACACACACATACACATACAAACCTCCACCTCTCTCCCCACCCTCCCCTGTTAAAGTAGCTATCTTGCACATCAAAGGGTGAAGGGTATTTTTGGTATATTCAAAAATCACTCAGGAGATGAACAAGCTTATTTGTTCCAAATGATGAAAGTTCAAAGTATTTCATTTATGCTAACAGTTCATTAGTGTAGCCACTCATGTGTGCTAATCCCACTTATTAAGCCTCCCTGTCTTCTATTAATAATAATTTAGCTAAATGGGAGATGTTTCAACAAGAGTATTCCTACTTTCATATATAATTATCCTAGATATGGGTATAGTATCTTGATAATAATCTTCCTTTTCACAAAGACTTTAATCTAAATAGAGCTTGGAGTTGCCACAAACGACACTAAGTGCTGCACAGGCTGCATTTGTCTGAAATACTGTTACTGAGCTGTCTGTACAGTGTTCACCTCCAAAAAATCCCCGTGTGAGCAGATTAGCAGTGGTATCTCTCCTGAGCAGACAGAAACCTGTACAGCAGAAAAACACTGGACTAGAACCCACAAAACCACTCATGCAACTTAATGGCTCTCAGGACCTTCAGGCAAGCTGTGGCAATGAAAAGAGGCAGCAAGTGTTGCAAAAGCAATGAAGGACGTGATGTCCTATTACTCCCTACGTGAGGGCTTCAGCTAGTACACAAACAGCAGCCATTTCCTCCTTCAGCTCTTTCCAGAAGTGAGCTAATTGTCTGTGCCTTGAAAGACGACTTAGACAAGACAGTTAAGTCTTGGCAGCCATGGTGGCCAGATCTGTTTGTAGGACCTGCTTCAGCTTTGTTCACCTCTGCTACAAGCAGTCAGTTTCTTTCATCATGTAAGTAGACAGCTTTATGCTTCTCTGCTCTAAGTCCAAGAATAGTCCATTTCTTCCTCCTTTTCCACTAAAGTATCACATCTTTCCTTTTTCCCCAGCACATTTATGTCATCTCATTGATGACATCTCAGTTTCCACTCTCATACAGGGTTGCCCACCTTGCCCACACACAGCATTTACACAGTCAGTCCCCAAACTGCACAGTGCAGAAAGTCTGCCTTTCCTCCATCCTCCTATTTCTGGCTAAATCACACTACCTGCTTTCTCTCCCAGCTGTCTTACAAGTACCCAAATCTTTTTCTGCCAAGCACCACAGGGGATGAAAGATATCTCCTCATCTCCACCAGGGAAGAAGGAAGAGGCCAAATGGAAGCACACACGTTCCTAAGCTCATGGAAGGATTGTGTCCTTGACTGTGCGTAGACAACATGTCAGTCAGTCCTGCAGGGAGGATAGGTACTTATCTGGAGAAAGATATCTTATCTGCCCACCCCTAACCTCTGAGAGGTGTAGAACTTACCTCAGCCCGTGAATCTTTCTCCAACAGCCAGACACCTGAAGGCAATATGGAATTAAACTCAACACCCATGCACTAACACTCCTTTGGGGATTTAGCTCCTAGCAGTTCCTGGAAGGTGACAAACCAGGAAGACTATTCAGCTTGAAGATGATAACTGAGCACATGAATTGGCATCTGATCATACCCAAGATGCTTTATGAATGAGTTTCATGCTTACAGCTGTAAGTCTCTTCCAAGTCCTGAGGCCAATCTAACAGAACAGTGTGCAGGTCATTGAGGTTCTCAGATTCCCAAATAGCACTAAATATCTATATTTAGGAACTTGAGTTGAGCCCTCAGAGGTCTCCATGTATGTGAGTTTTTTAAGTTCTCACAATCAAATCCCAGTTGAGCCATGCAATGGCATTCAGAGAAATATTCAACATGTCCTCCAAAGCATTCACTGATATTTGGTCAGAAAACCACAGATATTTGGCCAGTTCTCCTTGTCCTATAATGGGAGCACAGTCATATTGGAGGCTATTACATTTACATGTCTTTCCTTGCAAACCATAACCTCTCCATCAAGACAATACAAGATGGAACAACAGAATCAAGAATTCAGCATGGGCTTTACAAGGATAACCACAAAACAAGGAAGATTACTGATGTAGGATGAAATAATGTAATCTGGCACTAAGGATCAGCTCCAATTATTTGCCCAAATAATTTTATTCAATATATCAAAACAGTGAAAGATCACAATAGAAGTCATAATCCAGGAAATCATATGGGTCTTCACACACTTCTGCTGATTCATACCCGAACTGGGAATGTTTCAGTCAGCTTGATCAAAGAAAACAATACAGATTGACCAACTACCTGCTCACATATGCAAGCATGTTTATCCTCCTCAACAATATTTTCCCAAGCGCATGCCCCCATCCTCCTCAATCTTTCCCTTTCTTCTCTGGTCTTCCTCTAGACAATAAACCAACCCTCAGTTATTTCTCCCCATTTGTCCCAGTTTTACTATTCAAATTTGGTGGTTATGATAGTTACCTAGATAGTCTTGACCTTACAAAAGTTTATTGATACTGTTACCTAGGCACTGCTGACATTAAGATTTCCTCTCCCCAAAAAAAGCCACTGTTGCCCTCCAATTACTGTGAATTTTGGTCAGCCCTCAACTCACGTAACCAACTGTGAAACACAGCCAGCCTTCACAGTACTAACTTCTGACAGCTTCTCACTCTGCTATTCATCTTGTCCCACAAGAAAATGTCTCGTGCCACATTCAATTAGCTGAACCTCAAGCCAGGGCTCTGTCATCTCCCTGCATACCTTACACTAGGCTGCTTAGCTTTTCACTTGGCCCCTAACCCTTACCTTAATGATAAAACTTACTTAGGGATTTAACTTTTCCTGTAATTTAGTTCCATGGACATGTTTGCATTTTTTCAGATGCATTTTAAACTAAGCAAATGACATTTGATAAAAGCATAACCTAATGGCACACCCTTTTATTGCAGTCAGAATATTTTGATGATCTGATGGTAAACACCACTTTTTTATCCCAGCATATTGAAATACACCATAGTTTCTGTCACCAACCAGGGCCACACCCGTCATCAACAAGACCTCTAAGGGTCTCAGCTGTCTGCAAAGGGTGAACCTATAACAATGTAATTCAAAAGTGTCACTTGGCTCAGAGAAAGTTAACTGTTCTTTCTCCAGTGGTTAGGAGGTCCCCACAAAAGAGAAAGACAGGACTGGTACACAATATTTCCCCCAAGTAACCTGCAACCACTGACTAATCCTGAGTTCAGATTTACCAAGACTGATGGTACATGTGCATTTAGTAACCTTCTAAACTCTTGTTGGCCAGTCCTTGAACTCTCATCAATACCTGTGAATCCAGAACACCATTGCCAAAGATTTTCACAGGCCTGAATCTAATCACTGAGAGAACTTTGGGGTTGGAGTCTTTTTGAACTTGGCTCATGCTGAATTCATTTGCTACCAGCAGCTCTTCCTGTTGGCCAAGTGAGCAGTTCCCATCTTTGCTCTCCATGGTCTGATCTGGTTTTACAGACCTTGGTCTTGGGATGTCTCTCTTACAGAATAAGGAATCTCAGACTCTTATTTTTGTCCCTCAGATGTCTTCCTTCTTGTTCCCTAAACATAGAAGAAAATCCCATCTCACCTCATCTTTGAGGTGCTCTTTGGAGAAGATTGCTCTCTTAAGAGAAGAAAATTTTGGTATTTGAAGGTGAGGAAAAAAACCCCAAACAGAACCTAAGGAATTTTTAAGGAGGAATTTTCTTTCGGTCATTATTAGAAGCATCAAGCAAGGAGAGTTTTTATAGAGTGACATAAGAAATTATGTTCTCTGTTTTGCTCTCTATTAAGAATATTTTTGCCATTTTATGACATCTATCAAGTACTGAGCAAAACTTTTCATACAACTGTCTATCATAACCCCAATACCAAATAGTGAGCGGCAAGAGCAATCTCAGATCTCATCATTTTCCTTTAAGATATGGAATTCTTTTTTATATATGTGTCACAAATGTCTTTGTGTATATTAAATTTTTTATACTTCAGTTACCACAGTTGATAGGCAGCTTTGAAGTTTTAGTAGCAAAATAAAATAAATCTATGTTTTCTGATAATATTTTGTTCAAATATCAGAAGTTTCTTTTTCTAACCACAGAGGTTCTGAGATCCTAAAAGTCTTTACAATGGAATGACTGCCAGAAATGCTTTTATAATTAAGAAGGAATATTGTTTAATTATTCCTTTCCTTAATTGGGAAACTTGGGCATTTTGATTCTATGTACTGGAATCCAACATGTCTGCCTCTGTTTATTTTTCCTATCAATGAAGTAGCAATATGTGGTACTGTCAAAAGAAGGAGGAGTTGTGAATTTATTTTGTGGATACTTTGAATACTGACAAATAGCTGCTATTTTTTATATGGGCTATGGCATCTCAGCATACTTCTGTTGCCATTCTGTGTAATTTTATCCTCAGTTGAATAATAGATTTCAAACATACTTATATTTTAAAGCTATGAAAATAATAGCAGTCATAATATGCAAATTCATTTCCATAATCTAACTAGCTTCTTGCTCCAGCTAAAATTGAAACATATATTGTAAATGTGCTACAATTTGCTATAAGGAAAAAAAATAGGAATAAAATTATAAACATGCATTTAAGGAAAAAACTTCCCATGCTTCATTTTCCAGCAGTGAACTATTCCTACCATTCAATATGCATTATTTGAAAACTCCTCTGTGCAGCATCATCAACAATGTTTACCGGAGCATGATGATTATGATAGATTGTTCCAGGGAGTTCATACCTATTGTGGTTGTAGGTCAGTGCTTGCTCTCACTTGCTGTAAGAAGAATGTCACCAAATTCACAAATAAAAGAGGAAAAAAAGGATATATGTGACATCAGCATAGGAAAAGCTGTTTAATAAGATCTGTGAATATGCCAGCTTGCTTTTGGCTGGAATTGACTTAGTAGATCTCAGCTTAAGGGCTTGTTCCAGGAAGATTTATTTATTTTCTTTCTTATTTACCATTAAATGGGCTATTATTAAAGCCTGCTGCATATGTAGGAATGGGGTTTACTCTGCATAACCAACTGTTTAAGTCTATGCATGCCTTTAATACATAGCTTAAGCATGCACCAGAATTTTGCATTTTGGATTGATGTTTTTGAAAGTATACATTTTGGTTTTGTTTGTCCAAATTTCCTGTCAGGATGTACATTATCTTTAAAAGAAGGCAGGAGAAAAAGAGCCTTTGAATCATCAACACCACTGAAAACAGTTCCTTATTCTGCAGTTACTGACTGAGAGAATTTTCTTCACTGGCACAGAAAATGCCTCTTTCCACTCTGTAATGACAGCTATACCAGCAGTGAGAGCAGGAGGAGAAGGGGTGAAATTGCAGGCACAGCCCACTGCTTGGCTGACATGAAGGACAGTGGGTGCCTTGTGTGTCTCAAAGTGAAGGGCCAAATTCAGTGCCTGGGTAGGCTGCAGAAGGCTGGGAGAGGCTCTGCACACTGCCACTGTCCCCAGCAGTAAGGCAGACCTGGCCTTCCATAGAAAGTTCAGCAAAAGTTAAACATCCCAGGAAGTCACATTACCTTGTGTTTGGAGACTGTGAGGGAATTGGATGTTAAATAATTCACTCCTGCCCACTCTTCTTTTATCATTTCAGGATTAAGCCTTATCTGTCTCTGTGGGAAACTACTGTGTTGCTAACAGGTAACCAGGCAGTGGGATGATATGACAGTGTGGTCAAAGCTGTACTTTCTGTTCCCAGTTTTACATTTAATAATCCAAGCATAAATTAATAGAAAAGTTAAATAGGAGTATGAAATATTATTTTCATTTCCTCCTTTCATTTCTTTGCTCCATAGAAGGATGGAAGATAACCAAATGTCCCTAGAGGCATATCCATTAGTCTAGAACATAGGAAGAGATTTACAACTGGAGTAAGAAGATTTTTACAACATGGCCATGGCTCCCACAGAGATGAAAATATAGTCAAAAACTCAGCCAGTGGTGCATCTTTCTTTACAGAGAGGTTCTGTGTAGAAAAGACAGAATCAACCTTCAATAAATGTGTTGGAAACACTTGTTCATAAAAGGTGTTGAGTAGTAGCAGTGGGTGTCGAGTAGTAGTGTTGAGTGCCACATAACAGAGAGGTAAATTGTGATCAAACAAATCACAAATCTGACAAAAAAAAAAATCACAAATCAGACAGCCAAAAACAAGTAAGAAGGAAATGTAGACAAATTTGACTCAGTGCTCATCATGCATGCATGTATGTGTGTGTGTGTGTGTACATAAATATACATAAAAAATGTTCAAAATTTGCCTTTCAATCCATCATTGCTTACTTCCTACACTCGATAATCACTCTGCTCTGATACATAGTGGGGTTAGAAGGTCATTCCTCAGCAGACTTAACAAAGAATAGCTGTTTTGGCACTTAAAGAATCACCTAGGCAGAGACTGGTTTTGCCAAAAGGACAGAGTTGGTAGGGGGATGTGGAGTTTATTTCACAATCACGTGGTAAAGCTGGGAGAAAGCAATATATAAGATTTTTAGCCCATAAACCTTTGCTTTGCTTTGCCAGAAGACATGATGTTTAAGCCTTTTCCATGGCTAGGCCAGACAGATAGCTTCTAAAAAAACAGATTTAAACCCTGCTTTTTTTAGTGCATCTAACAGTTCAGCTTTTTTCAACTGGTTCTTACAAGGAAGTAAAATAATAAAATCAGATTATGTGAATAGACTTTGTCTCTCACACAACCCTTCCAAGGCTGTGATGGCACCTGGCTCCTGTCAAACTGTCAAGTTTTGATCTTTTTCTGAGAGGAAAATTTATACATGTACTGCCATTTTGCTTGGCTTTGAAAACCAAATTGGGTTACTTCTTCTCTTTTAGGAAAGGGACAAAAAAGGGCATTAAAGTCATCATTTTCTTGTCTTTTTGTGTTCTTGGAGGCAGATGAATTGGGAAAGTAATGCCTCAGCCCCATTAAAGAAATGAAAGTAACACTAGGTAGAGTGCAAAAATGAAATTCATTTAAAATATGAAAAAAAAAATTTACCTGTAAATAGGTTTTGAATAATCTTGATGCTCTAAAATGCTAAACAAAATTGAAGTAGACAAAAACAGCAGGTTTACTTTTATTTTGTATCTTAATATTACCAAAACAAAAGTTTGAGATCCTGTGCTAACACTTCTCCATGTAAAGGGCCATTCAATATTAAACACCCATGGCAATAAGCAAGTGCTCTGAAGAAAACCAGTATTTTAACTTGACACATCTGACACATTTGATTTCAGCATGACTCCTAATGAATTTAGGTTTTGGTTTTGTATCATGTATCTGAATGATATTCCTAATGATAGTAGGGACAGGACGATACATGTTTTAACACACCTTTTTAATATTTTGAATGAAAATGTGGGTTTCTCCAGCAAAGGGAGAGGAGAGGAGAGGAGAGGAGAGGAGAGGAGAGGAGAGGAGAGGAGAGGAGAGGAGAGGAGAGGAGAGGAGAGGAGAGGAGAGGAGAGGAGAGGAGAGGAGAGGAGAGGAGAGGAGAGGAGAGGAGAGGAGAGGAGAGGAGAGGAGAGGAGAGGAGAGGAGAAGAGAAGAGAAGAGAAGAGAAGAGAAGAGAAGAGAAGAGAAGAGAAGAGAAGAGAAGAGAAGAGAAGAGAAGAGAAGAGAAGAGAAGAGAAGAGAAGAGAAGAGAAGAGAAGAGAAGAGAAGAGAAGAGAAGAGAAGAGAAGAGAAGAGAAGAGAAGAGAAGAGAAGAGAAGAGAAGAGAAGAGAAGAGAAGAGAAGAGAAGAGAAGAGAAGAGAAGAGAAGAGAAGAGAAGAGAAGAGAAGAGAAGAGAAGAGAAGAGAAGAGAAGAGAAGAGAAGAGAAGAGAAGAGAAGAGAAGAGAAGAGAGAAGAAGCTGCATGTAAACCCAAAAATGTATTTGACAAATATCAAAGACATTATTGAAAATGAAAACAAGAAAAGAAGATAATGCTACAAGGAACTGACATTATTGTGAAAAGCACCTATAAAGCACTCAGAGCTAGAAAAAAAATTAAAAGCTGAAGGAACCATGGAATGACATTCTGGAAATCAACAAGGTTGTCACAATACAAAGGAAACTACAGTATCAACACTTAGAAAAAGTTCATTTAGCCTAACAAAAAATGCTGAAATTGATTAAAAGATCAGATTTGAAGGAAATATTTAACATCAGGTTGGAAATGAAAGTTGAACATTAAAGAAATTTAAAAACAAAATTGAAGGCCTTTGAAAAGGAGAAAAGATTTAAACAGTGACTAAACAGGGAACAGTTTCTCATCAAGGTTTGCTAATGTTCAGAAAAGTAAAAGTAGAAATATTGTGTACTAAAAAAAAGCTTTATGAAAATCCCCAACATATCTACTATACAGTATAGTGAGGAAAATAAGTCATATTTTCATTGTTAAGTCATCAATAAGAATAGTGAGTTTTAAAGAAACAGAAATCTGTAATGTTAGCTACAAGTCCATTTCATATCTGCTTGGTCCTGTGACACATTTTGGGTTATTCATACCTCATAGAGGAGAGAGAGGAAGCAGCAATACAAATCATGTTTTGAGCTAGTTAATTATTTTCTTTACACATTCGTTTATTTCCAAACTAATTTCTGTGAATTTGGCTTGTCACAGTACAAGCTAAAACATCATGAACTGACAGCTGAAGGCAAAGATGAAGTGTCACCCTACCACAGCCAAGTGCTTCCTGTACCATAGAGAGCTCTCTCCCCAGCTCAAGAACCAGAAGGGAATTGTAGAACCTGGCCTCTGTCCTGTGTATTTTCTAAACTACTGACACCCATTCAAAGCAGCTGTAAATTATAATCACAACAGGATATTATAATTTAATTCTTATTCTGACCAGCTATGCACACATACACACTGAAAGGCCAGAGATGAACCTTCTAATCCATCCTAATTATCTCTGCATTATAGGCTATAAAACTGCAGATGAGTTGCTTAGTGTAGGCATCTGTGACCATGTTTTAGGGAGACTATATTTGAATGTAAAGGTTTGAAATTATGGAGAGTCTAACACACTCACTGGTGATCTGTCTTAAATGTTTATCATCCACCTCATATAATATTATGGTGTATTACCTACTGAAAGTTAACTGTCAGCATAACAACCATGTCAGTCCAGATTCTCCCTGTGTAGTACTTACTGTGGAAAACTAGGAAATGGTAGTGCCCTCTGTGAATGCTGTACTTACCCTTCATTGTGGATGTGTTCATGATGGGTGAACTTACTCATGGCTAAATAAAAGGGAATTCTTAAAGGAACCCTGTGAGAAAGAAATACACTGACCTATCTAAAGCTTTTTCCAGCACATACCTGGGCAGCTAATCATGCTAGCAACTGGTAAGAGGAGGTCCTTTAGTCTGGTCAGACAGTCACAAACCGGGGAGCAGCTGGTCACAGCTGAGCACCTGGCAATTAAAAAGTCATCAAACTGCTCAAAAGTTGGTTCCAACATGGATAGAGGAGGAACCTAGAAGTTGCTGCAAGCTCATGCATACTTAGAAGCAACACAACTGAGTTACATCTACCTGTCATCTTGAGAGAAAAGCCATGCAGAGGTATAGTCTGAGAGTCAGGCATTACTGCAGGCTCTGGTTTTATACTGTGCACTACAATGATATATTGTATATTACAATATATTGTGTATTACAATAATAACTATGCATACTGATATGCAATATTGAATTATTCTTACTCCTACTGAAAAACTAAGCCAGTTGCAAAATGGTGTTGGAGCTGGAGTTTATCTCAAATATATTAACTATTTGTATTAGTATTTTGTCTTCCATATGTGTATCAGTGTGTTTGTGCATGCTTGTCTATGCATGGGTTTGGAAATCACTACAGCTTTTTCCTGGCATTTAGATTCATTCAATAAAATGAAAATCAGCTGATTAAAATCTTTAACATTTTCCCTTAGGACAGTCCTAAAATAGTTTTATATTGGTGGAGCTCAGCACATGAATCTTGTTTCTTCCCATGATGCTGAAAGTCCATTTAACACGAACTGTCACTCAAGTTTTCTCCTAATGAACCAACCCCTATTGTGTTTACACTGTAGTACCCTGAAAGATGCTGACCTTGCATGAGAAGACACATCTGCAGACTGCTTTCCAAATACAATTGACCGCTTGAGCATCTTGGCACTTTCTCCTCTTACTTTTGTTCACTCTAAAAGTTCTGCTTTGTTTAATGTCAAGATAGCTCATAACATCCCAAAAAGCCAGGTAGAGCAGGTGAAAATTGAAATGAGAAACACACAGGGTAGTATTTTTTTTGTCTTCTTCGAAGGACAAGCTGGCAGATGCAGCCCTGTGCCTGAGGACTGAGGCTCGGTAGAGTAGGGTACCTATAAAGCACCAAGTGTTTTTACACTTAAAAGTCGCATCACATCCGTGCAGAAGAGGCCGTTTCACTCGGATGCAAACAGTATCACAAACACAGGGACCATTCACACGGCTCCTGGGCTGCACTTCGGCGGGCCTGGGATGGAGCCGAGGACCGCGTGTACCATCTAACGCTCCCAAAATCTCTTGTGTTTGTCAGGGGTGTTTCCAGCCCCCACTTATCTTTCCCATGAGAGCTCAGCTCGGCGCGGCAAGGTCGTGGGAAGGCAGGCACAGCTCAGAGGGCAGGGTGCCCCCCCCGCCGGGTCGGGGTGCGTGCAGGGCAAGGGGGGCTCTGCTGGGGCCCCGCACCACGCGTGCTGCTCTGCATGCCCCCTGCCCGCTGTTCGGCCCGCACTTCCCAATGCGCGGGACCTGGTGTTTCTTTGCCTTCGTGTTTCACTTCTGGTTTGGGTGGCTTTTTCTTTCTTTTTTTCTGGTCTTGTTTTGACTTCCCGCAAAAACGGTGCCAGTGCTTGCGCCCTGACCCACTTCTCCGTCGGATAATGATATTCCGCAGCTCCAGCCCCTTCCCCCGCTGCCACTCCAGTTCCCAGGGAACACGCAAACCCTCCGGTTCCCGGGGCAGGGAGCAGCCGGCAATCAGCACCTCCTTAGAGGCGGCTCCGCTCCCAGCGCCGCCGGTGCCCCGTGCCCGTTCCCACGGCTGCCCATGGCGGTGCGCGCCCGCAGCCGGGCCCCGAGCTCCGACCCTCGGCCCGGGCACAGCGCTTGCATCAGGGTCCTTCCCCGGCCGCTGCTCTCCGTGTGCTCCGGGCTGCACTGACCGGCCGCGCACCCCGCTGACCTCGGAGACCTCAAGAAGCCCAGAGCCACCCCCCGTCTCCGCCTCTTATAAAGATCTTGTTAAAGAAATAAACTTTTCTTCCCACGGCAAGGGGAGGCTGGCGCTGTCTGGGGGGCTGCTCCCGCGCGGGGCCGCTCTCCCTCCGCCAGCGCCGGAGCTGCGTCCCAGTCTTCGACCCCGGGGCCACGCTCTGCCCGCAGCCGTGTGAACCCCTCTCGGTCCCCAGGCCCCCGTTCCCTCCCTCCTGCTTTTTAGGAGGGGGGAGAGGGTTCTGTTCCTCCCGCCCGCGGGTGCGCGCCACCGCACTCGCCGCGCACAACACCCCCGCACACGCACCCCCATTCCCGCACCCCACATTCACACCCACCAGCGGGCATACACACATACACGCCCACACACATATACACACATATACACACATACACACATATACACACACTCTCATACGCGCGCACACACATACGCATATACACACATACACATACACCTATACACACACTCTCACATATCTACACACACATACACATACGCACACACACACACACGCGCGCACTCACATATCCACACTCTCACACTCTCACACACACACACACTCTCACACACACACACTCTCACACACACACACACTCTCACACACACACTCTCACATACACACACACACTCTCACACACACACACACTCTCACACACACACACACTCTCACACACACACTCTCACATACACACACACTCTCACACGCGCGCACACGTGCGCGCCCGCCCAGCGGAGCGCGGTCTCCGCCCCCCGTGCGCACACACATACACGGCGCGCACACACACACACACACGCACACATATCCACACGACACACACGACACACAAACAGTCGCGACAGGCACATCCAGCGGACAGCCACGCACACGCAGCCGCCCGGGCACAGCGCACAGCCCGCGCTCCCCCGCAGCCACTCGCGGCCCCGCCATGCGCTGAGCGGAGCCGCGGCCCCGCCAGCTCCCAGCGCCGCTGATCCCGCCCGCCCGCGCGCAGCGTGGGGGCGGCCGCCGGGCGCGGTCGCGGCGCGGAGCCGGAGCCCCGCGAGGGAGAGGTGCAGCAGCCCGCGGAGGCCGGCGGGCGAGCAGGAGGCTGAGACAGCCGGACAGGCAGGCAGGCAGTCGGAAGGAGACGAGGGACGATTTGGACATGCTCATTCTCGGGAGCTTGGCTGCCTGCATCCAGCTCATCTGTATCATCAGAGTGGGTGAGTGATCTCTACATGAATTCATCTTCGGGCTTCGGAACAACTTTTCTCCCCGTGCTCCGGTGGGTTTTGGTCTCTCTGATCCCTTTTACATAGATATGCAGGCGCAGTCCGTGCCTGTTCCACACCGCGAAAGCACGCTGTCAACGCCACGGGTGGGAGCGTTTCTCCTACTCCTTTTACCTCAGCCGCCGGGCTCCGAGGATGCGCGGTACCCCAGGGCACGGCCGGCGCTGCTCCGAGCGGGGCTCGCCAGCCCACGCTGCCCCTGCTCCCCAGCGTGCCCCGCCGAGCCCCGCCGGGGTCCGGCACCCGCGAGGGAGGGACCGGGTGTGCGCCGGTGACGGGGCGAGAGAGAAAATCCATGGCCGGCAGTGCTGATATCGATCATCTCTGGGGACGTGGGATGTGAGATGTTACTTTAAGGTCTCGCATGAACTGTTCCGAAGAGAAGGGGATGGTGCAAAATTTCGCTTTAAAATGACTCGTTCTCCCTGAACGGGTAACGTCAGTGGTTGCCCTAAACCATGCAAAATACGAGTCGGTCATTCACGTGGGACCCCGCATACAGAATATAGATTCATATATAGATGTTAGTAGGACTGCTTACATAACCAAATTCATTTTCAGCTCGTGCAGACCCGTGCAACTGGAGTGCATCCTAAAAATCATGCCGTTCCCTGTTACATGATAAGATGGGTATTATAACCAGTGTGAGTCACTTAATGCTGTTAGAAGTGCTTCATCAAATAAACACTAGCAGCTTTTGTGGTCGGGTTTGTATCCTGATGGATGGTGGTTTTGAATTTATAAATTCTAATTAAATAGATCACTAGAAAATACCGGTTGGCTGCTTATATTTAAGTATGAGGAACTTGGGAGCTTGGGAGCCTTGTGTACAAAACCAGTCTTACAATAGGTCTGCGGTGACAAAGTAGTCACTAACCTACATTTGTCACCCAATAGGTGGAGCTGCTTCTGAAACCATGCAGTTCTATAAACAAAGATCGGGGTTAGGTTTCACTTCTAATTTAGTACCAAGTTCTGCTAGTTAGGGAAAACTACTTTTTTATTTTATGGGAAGAAAGTTTTGGCCTCTTTTCAGAAAATACTGTGGAGAAAATAATCTATAAACACAATGAATGTAACTGATCTTCAGTTAAAATGTATAATATTCATAAAGGCATTGATAACATTTTAATGTCACTTTTAAACTAACCTATTCCTAAAAATAGGGTGCTTACTCCAATTCCCTTACTTCAGATAATTCTCTTATACTGTGGCAAAGAATGGTCTCATAAAACTTTTGATAAGTTTTAATAATGTCTTTCTTACATCAACAACCTGTTTCCTAAAATCAGATATACTCCCAAGTCTGTTTAAACGAAAAGAAATTAGCAGGTGCTTTTACATGTGTGTGGAGGTATATGAAAATGTTTGAGAACAGATCAAGTGTATGATAATATCATCATAATGGAAAGAACATCATTTTGGAAAGAACTTCCCTATTCAGGTGATCTTATCACACTGGAAGCAATGCAAGACATAAACGTAATTTTGTAACCTTTTTTTGTTAATTTGTTTTAAATCATTTTATCTAGCTTCTTATTAGAAATGAGCTGGTTTTATGTAATATAATGTATGGGTACTTGTTGTGCATATGTATATTAATGAATTTACAAGATCTGACAGGATAGGAAAAGGTTTTCTACTCACACTCAAGATTTAAGTGCAGCTACTTTTTGTTTCTCAAGACAGATACACTATTGTTTTCAAACCTGACCTGGAGAAGACCCCCTTTCTAGATGTGAAGGATTGATTTGGTTGCAGTCATGCATCCTTCTTAAGACTCATGAGCTAGACTATTTATGGAGCAGGGTATTAGTCAGTGTGTTCAACAGTATGATTGTGTCCAAGAATGAATAACCTGTACAGGCCATTAGATTGATTTAATCAGATTTCATTTGAATATGTTCCTGTTGGATTCCTCTCTGTAACAAATATGCTATGATGTGATAGCATTAGTTCATAGAAACAAATACTTAGAATCCTGATATCATTTTCTTTGTTGTTTTTTGTTTGGTTGATTGGGGTTTTTTCATAAAATATAAAATAAATTATTGCATACCACCAATGTATGGTTCCAAGGGTTTGGTGAGTGAGAAGAACTGGATGGGACTGTCTGGCTCTTACCATTAAATATTTCTGGTGCAGAAGAAGCCAGACCCAGGGCTCTGTGAATGGATTGGTGCTGGAGAGCATGGCAATCTGCCTTTGCATTGTGGAGCCTATGCTTATTAGTGTGAGGCTAGGCAACATGGAGATCCCAGGCTCATTTGCTTGTACTTTCAAAAAACGTTGTTGAATCTTCAGCTGGTCTGGTACAGAGCTTTATCAGTGCTTCTTTTCAGGGAATCTGATTGGGAGATTTGCTGTTGACATTGGGAGATTCATCAGGGAAATCTGTCTCATATGTGTCCAAAAAAGACAAGCCAAGTCAGCCTCACTGAGAAATAAACTGTTAGAGCAGATGGAGGCAGAAAGTTCTTCTGGGAATGACAAGACAGTGACAGTTGATTCTTTGCCTTACTGAAGAAGTGGTTAGGAGCTTAATTCTAAAATCCCTGCTGAGTTATGAACAGCACCTTCCTTTACAGTGCTACTGAAGCCAAGGAACTTGATTACATCAAGTACTGATGTAATTATTTATGGAGCAGGGTATTATCTCAGTACTCTCAGTGAGTGCTGTTCAGTGAAGTCCAGTGAAACCTGTGGAGTGAGATGCTATTCAGCCACAAAAGTTCATAAGAAATCCTATGCCATTGTTTGTGAACACTACTGTGTGGTTAGAGATTTCCTATTAAGTTCTTTCTTTTACTGAGATTAAAGGAAAAAAAACAAACAACCCTATATGGACAATTTTTTTACATTTTTATTTTAAATGAGAAATTTATAAATCTGTAATCTTCAGCCTGCATGTATCTCAGACTGAAGATACTCTCTGAAAATCTGCCCTGGCTTGCTGATGTGCTCCATATAACCTGAAAGTCAATGAGGTGTGCCCTTTTTGAGCCTTTTGTTGCATTGTTCCTATGGAAATAGTATCTGGAGCCTTTTCAGTAAGTATACTATTTATGAATCTGTGTAGGCAAAAAAAATGTTCATAGAAAAAGGAACTTGTTTTAACAAATTAGACTGTAATTGTGGTTAAATTTGGGTCAAAGAAGTGTAAATATTTAGGCAAGAGTTAAAAATATTGCATGCTTTCATTAGCCAAATGTATGGGTAGTTTCCCCAAATAAAGTAAAAACTGTCTCTAGAATTAGCTAATCTGTATCCTACTGCTGTCACTATCTGGCCTCAGCCAGGGTTTTACCTCTCAAAATGCAGCTCATTAATCTATTAATTGCTTAATTAGTTGTGTCTCAGTTTAATTTCTCACTGTCTAGAAAAGATCTCTTATTTTTAGTTTGTTTCTGGCATCCCTGTGCCATGACTTTATGCACAAAGATGGTAATAATTCCCTAAATATTCTTATTTTTCTTACACAACTGACATCAGAACAGTATTTCCAATCTGTCAGGCAGCAAGCACCTCCCTATCAACATGAAAGCAACTTCTCTGGGCTCTTTACTGGAGGGTCACAATGAAAAATTATGAGACTCTGAAGCAGAGCACCCCTTTGGCTTCCCAAATGCA
This sequence comes from Molothrus aeneus, assembly GCF_037042795.1. Lineage (NCBI taxonomy): Eukaryota > Metazoa > Chordata > Aves > Passeriformes > Icteridae > Molothrus > Molothrus aeneus. The sequence continues at coordinate 47,917,626 of NC_089650.1, forward strand.
ATTACACTTTGTGTTCATTCTCATGTCCACATTCTTCGACTCAGAAAGCCCTTAGACTATTAAAGGACTGTGGGATCAGATCCTTCTTTTTTGCACTGATCTCTTCTTTTGGAAATATTTTTGTATGCCAATTATTGGGCACACTTAAAACTGAATTGCATCACAGTAATATTAATGTATACTACTTCTAATGCTTTAGCACATTTAATGCTTAAGATTTTATGTTCCTATGGATGATGATACATAGCTCCTGTGGAGACATGTAATCCTGCTATATCTAAAACATAAGAGCTAAAACAAAACTTGAGAATTTTAGAACTGATTTATTTTCCACTTTAGCCACTCATATTTTGGCCATATATATGTTATGCATTTTTGTACCATAGAGATTTATATGTATCAAAATCTAAATATACAGTATGGATTTATTTTAGGTTCAAATACTGGCAGGTATGAAAAGTGACAAAATTAATGGCATGTTCAAATTAATGTCAGTTTAGACAAATATTTACTTAGCACACTAGTCATCTGTAGGACATACCTAAAATAGTTATGTAGTTTTCAACATGGAATCAATACAATTTATAAGGAGAGTTTTCTCAGTTGCATTTGGCCTTACTTCATCTCTGAATTTACCTTTTATCTGGATTCCTGGAGAGAAATGAAATAGTATGTATAAAACAAAGATGGTAATTTGAAAATATTATCATTATAATCTGTATTGTAAATTAGGATGTTAATTTATGAAAATAGGCACTTGCCTATTTCTTAAGGAAGGCTATTCCCTAGATATTCAGTGCTCATCATTTAAGTGGCCACTTCCCACTATGAGATCTTTAATTGGGAATTTAAGGGTGAACAGATTCTGTTCTTTCCCTAACAATTTCAATTCCTCTTCAAATGTGCTGTGCTTCTCAGTATTCCCCGTAGGGCCTGGAAGTCTGTGGCAGTTCCGGAGCCCCCAGCTCCCATTTAACAGCTCAGTTCTCACAGCTTCTTGCACCATTTATGTGGCTTTCCTGTACAAGACATCCTTTGGCTATTCAATAAGCTTCTTTTCCCATAAAGACAAAAGTTACCTTTTTGAATACATGTCAAGCCTTCTGTATTAGAAAGATGAATCTACAGGAAGAAAAGGACTTACAGTATTAAATAAACAAGATCCACTAAATGAAAGATAGCAAATATTTCAAAGAAGCTGGGACTATAAATGAAACTTGGCTCCTGCAGGTTGTTGAGGAGCTGTTGGCGGCAGAATACTTTTGTAGGAAGGTATGATGCAGGTTGCTTGTTGAATACAAATTACTGATGTTGGTCCATTCACCCGTGAGGCTAAACTGGAAATAACTGGAAATTTTAGAAACAAGGTGAGGGTTTATTTGCATCACTGGCTGGTAATTATGGTGCTATCTGATAGAGGTGAAATAATAGACTTTTTAAGTAAAGCAGACAGTGTGTGAGAGTGTCAGATTATTCTAGATGAGGCAGGTCTCTCAAAAGCTCCTATTGCCCACACTTGGCTTTGGTTTTCTTTCATCCATTGGAAGGAGTTCTATTTCACCCTACAAATCAGTATTTTTCATTACTCTTTGAAGACCCCAGGAGCTATTGTTTGAGTTAGTCAATTTCAGAGCTCATTATTGTGGTGAAAGTCACAAGGATGGTGAAAGTACTATCCTACATCTGCTGAGGAACGCTTGGCGATGGAGCTAGGATGCCTCTGGAACTCAGGTGTCTGAACCCAAATTTTAATCAAAAGGCTCCCTGACTCAGCTCATACCTTGATGGCTTCCAGGAAGTTTTCAGGCAGCTACAGTTCCCCTCCTCCTCACCTGACCTTATTGTGTGCATCTCAATGCCTCTTTCACTCCAAAGTTTCATTGGATCCACATGCAAATGTCCTTTCAGGTGACTTTCCTGAACCTTAAGTCAGTAAGGCTTCCCTAAATATCTGCTGACTGAATCAGGTGTCTTGATCTGCCTGCTGCTACTTCTCTTCAGGACAAAGGACAAGGTGCTGGCTGTGCCACCTTCTCATATTGTAGCCCAGTCACTAAAGCCTTTTACCCAGACAGTCTAGAGAGCAGGCCTGATCTGAGATAAAGGGATTTGAACCCACGTCTTCTGTCTCCAAATATTAGGTTTTGTCAAATCAGAAGACTTTTCATACTTCTCGTGTAATATGAAGCAATTAAGCTTATTTTTCTAAATTAAAAATAAAAATTGAGAGGATTCTGGGCAAAATCTTAAAAGAGGGTTGCTAAGCAGTTAGAAACCACATCTATTTCAGGAGTTTTTGGAGCTGGAAATGGAACCTGGGAAAGTTAGCAAGAAAATTTTCCAGCATATAAGTTTGCCTTTTTCTCACTGTTTCTTAAGCATCCACTTCAGGCTTCTGAAGTAAGGATTCTGAATTAGTATGATGCTACAGCAAGATAGGAAATATGAGTTCTTATACCTCCTCCTACTCAGTATTTCATTATCTACTCGCTGGATACAATGCATAAATCACTATCCCTGCCTTTTCTCTGGTTGTGCTCTGAAAAAGATAAGATTTTGCCTGTTTCTTTAATAGTTCCAGATTCTTATTCAAAGAAGGGAACTCTAGGTTGCAGCTTTGCTCAAAGGTGAGCAAAGCTCAAATGTTTTTTCAGCAACTCAGCATTTTACATCAGCTGTCCTGGTCAGCTGAGTACCACTTGGGCAAGCCAGTTGCTTGTTACTGCACTCAGCTGCTTAGATCACCTAAAGACAGTGGAGCAGCCTGAACTTCAAGGCCCTGGAGCCTACTGCTCTTGCCTGGAGTGGGTAATTCTCTTAAAGCTGTCTTGCACTTGAATTTTTTTCTAAGTCAAGGCACCACAGTTTCAGATTCAGTGGCTAAAAAATAGGCTGGGTGTACTTTGGCCACTTGCCATATAAAAAGCACTATTTCCTTATCTTGATTTTTCCAGCATCCAGTTAGACAAACAAGGTGACATGTTTGAGGTTTTTTTACTATCCTTTATGTTTCACTAAATGTAAAGAATGTAGTTACTTTGAAATTTTCTCTGTGATATTGAAATATTAAATATCCGAATGTGCAGGTAGCATTCAGACACTTATATTTCTGTATGAAGCTACTAGGACTTCTCACCTGACCAGTGAGAGATTTCATTTGAAGTTTTTGGGAGCACTATATCTGTTAGTAATTTGGCTGGGAATTGTCATCCTCATTGCCACAAAACTTCTGCTAAATATTGGATTACCTAAAGGCTGAAATATAAAGTAGGTAACATTTGAAAAGTTATCCATCTTCACTGCCTCATTTATCTGTTTGCTGAGATAGGATAAAGCAGGGAAGAGGTGGTTAAACAGTAACACTGAAAGGGCAAATAAGAGACATTAGGAGTACTTTTACTGTGTAAAAATCATGTTACAAAAAATTGGTCTTCAAAATCCTATATATTAAGAATGTTGCATAAAAATAAATCACATCAAATGTATCTTAGTGAAAGACAGGGTTTTGTAAATTCTGTAACAGAATGGGACAAAGAATTCCTGACTCATTTAAAGTTTTCTTGTCATGGTAAGTTCTTTAATTAGAACAGATTTTTTTTTTTAATAATCTGTCCAGACCACATGAAATATTTTCCTAAAGAAAATGGAAGGATTTATTGAATTCATTGAGATTTAGATTGGTTTGTATCATAATGCTTCAGAATACATTTTTCCAAAAATAATGCCATTTTTCAAAGCTTAAAAAAATCCTTAATAAAGACAAATCTGTGATGTTCTGCAGGGGCAGCATATACCAAAGAAACAGAAAGCTTTTTGAAAGCTACAGCAAATATTTTGAGGAAAAAAATAAGCCTTTAAAATCAGCATTTTAAAAAAGACTTGATTCTTCAATTGCTTTATATGCTGAACTCCATGATTTCAGCAGAAGTTCCCAAAAAGAAAAACATCTGCTTGCTGAGACTAAATAGCTAATGATCAGAGTAACAGCTGGCTTTATAAAAGGCACCTAATATTGCTCTGGATAATTTTTCTTCTGGCTCCGTCCCCAAACTGACCAACTGTGTTTGATCTATTTCTAGTCATTTAGAAAAGTCATTTAGTTTCAAGTGTATGCCAGTTATTTCTTTCAGTACCTTTTGTAAGTCTTATTCTGATAGGCGTGTCTAAGTATGATTGCTAACAAATTTGTCAGGGTGGGACTTCCTGGGTGGCCCAAGAGCCTTCTTCCAGCTTCTTGGAGCTCTCCAGTTAGTTGTCTGTGATATGTCATTCCAAATGGTGCACTGGCCATACAACCCACCCACCTGTCATTTGCACAGGGTTTGGGGAGAGTCTTGTGTGATCTGTGCCTACCTCTTTCTTCATATCTTTGAGTTTTGGTCACTACCTTTGCATTTTATGTATCTTGCAATGTTGTAGAAAAACTGACTTTCTATTGGTTTTGGGTTTTTTTTTCTAACACACTTGAGGTTTGTGTTAAAATAACAATGAGAAAGGGTTTTAGAAGACCTATACAAGTTTTAGGGTAGCGCTAACACAAACCCAAATGACTGTAAACTAGTAGTGTGAAAATTTATACTGAAAACTCAGAAAAGTTCCTAATCATGGGATTGGGCAAACAGGAGCGTGGCACATCTCTGAGGACATGGCACAGCAGTTCACACAGGCAGGGCAGGCAGGCCTGCAGGTTTCCTCCTCCTAGTGGGGTTTTTAGTTTGTTGTTTGTTTTGTTTTGTTAGTTGGTTGGTTTGGGTTTTTTGTTAGTTATGGTTTTTACACAATGAAAAACTGCAGTTAGTAAAAATGTGCATAGCAAAATAGAACCCTCCAAAAAGAATGTGTCTGTCCAGACCCCTCTCTGTGGCAGAGTGTTTGAGCCTGTCTGTACTACCAGAAGGCATTGCAGGAGAAGGCTGCCTGAGGTGTGAACAGGTGAATTATCTCCTTTCACTGGTGGCTGAGCTTAGGGAGGAAGTTGAAAGACTAAGGTGTAATAGCAAAATTTAAACAGAAATAGATGGGTGGAGTTCAGCCCTTTCATCCTTGAAGGAGGTCCACCAGGAGTAAGAGGACTCCCATGCCTCCCACCGTCAGGCAGTAGGAGAACACCTGGTGGATGAAGGGGATTGGAAATGGATCCATACTTGGAGAGGTAATAAAAATTCCTCCTGACCCCTATCCCCAACCCAGGTGCCACTTCAGAATAGGTATGAGCCCCTGAATCCAGAGGGTCAGCCAGATGATGGAGAAGAAAATGATCTGCCCAGTGAGCCTCCCAATTATGCTTCATCTGTCAGAGGGATCAGCACCTCTAACATGAAAAAGAAAAGAAGGGTAGAGGTAGTGGGTGACTCCCTTCTGAGAGGAACAGGGGGCCCCATTTGTCAAGGGTCTGTGCCTCCCTGGGGCCAGGGTATGGGATATTACCAAGAGACTCCCTGGGCTGATTCAGTCCTCTGATTAATACCCACTGCTGAAACTCCAGGCTGGTAGTGATGAGACTGAAAAGAGGAGCATCAGGGCAATTAAAAGGGACTTTAGGGCACTAAAGGGTCAAGTGGTTGATAGGGCAGGAGCACAGGTAGTGTTCTGCTCAGTCCCTCTGGTGGCAGAGAAAAACTATGAAAGGAATAGGAGAGCCCACACCATCAACAAGTGGCTCAAGGGTTGGTGTCATCAGCAGATTTTTGGGTTCTTTGATCATGGGACAACTTTTTTGGCACCTGGCCTGCTGGAACTGGGTGGGCTCCATCTCTCTGTTAAGGGCAGAAGGATTTTAGCACATGAACTGGCAGAACTCATTGAGAAGGCTTTAAACTAGGTTTGAAGGGGGAAGGAGATGCAGCTGGGCTATCTGGAAGCAGGCCCAAAGGTGGTAAGCCTTGAGTTAGGGGTGAAATCAGTAGCCCAGCTGAGGTGCGTGTATACCAATGCATGCAGCATGGGTGACAAACAAGAGGAGCTGGAAGCCATGGTGCACCAGCAAAGCTGTGATGTAGTCACCATCACAGAAACGTGGTGGGATGACTCACACAGCTGGAGTGTTGCACTGGATGGCTACAAGCTCTTCAGGACAGTCAGGAAAGGGAAAAGAGTTGGAGGGGTGGCCCTTTATTTAGCGGGGATTTTGATGCCATGGCTATTAAAACTAATGATAATGGGTATGGGTAAGAATTAAGGGGAAGGCCAACAAGGCTGACACCCTACTGGGAGTCTGCAATTGTCCACCCAACCAGGAAGAAGTGGATAGCTTATTCCATAAGCTGGAGAGTGCTGGAGAATGTTTCAGGATCACCAGCCCTTGTTCTTGTTGGTGACTTTAACCTACCAGACATCTGCTGGGAACTTAATGCAGCAAAAAAGAGGAAAGTCCAGGAAGTTCTTACGATGTGTGGAGGACACCTTTTTGTTACAGCTGGTGAGTGAGTGCACTGGGGGAAGGACTACAAATAGAGATGGGCTGGTGGGAGATGTGGTGGTTGGAGGCTGCTTGGGGCAGAGTGATCATGAAATTACAAAGTTCTCAATATTTAGTGAAATCAGGAAGAAGATCAATAAGATTTTTACATTGGACTTCTGGAGGGCAGACTTTGGCCTATTTAGGAGACTTATTCAGAGTTCCTTGGGAAGCAGCCCTTAGAAACAAAGGAGTCCAGGAAAGATGGGCGTGCTTCAAAATAGAGATCTTGAGGGCACAGGAGCAGACTGTCCCTGTGTGCTGAAAGATGAGTTGACAAGGCAAACATCCAGCCTGGATGGGTAGTAAGCTTTCAAAGGAACTTAGGAATAAAAAGAGGGTGTATTGTCTTTGGAAGGAGGGTCAGGTCTCTCAGGAAGTATTTAAGGGGATTGCTAGGGCATGTAGGAAAAAAATCAGGGAGGCCAAAGCTCAGTTTGAACTTAATTTGGAAACTTTTGTAAAAGATAATAAAAAATATTTATACAAATATATTAATGGCAAAAGGAAGGGTAAGACCAACGTTTGTTCTCTACTGGATGGGAGGGAACTCAGTAACTGCAGATGAGGAGGAGGCAGAAGTGCTTAACACCTTCTTTGCCTGAGTGTTTAGTGAGAAGATGGCTTGTCCTCAGGACAGCTGTCCTCCTGGGTTGGTAGATGGTGCCAGGGAACAGAATGGTCCCCTTGTTATCCAAGAGGAGACAGTCAGAGAACTGCTGAGCTGGCAGGTGAGCTTGTGAAGCTGCTCTCCATCATTTACCAACAGTCCTGGTTCACTGGTGAGGTTCCGGATAACTGGAAGCTGGCCAATGTGATACCCATTCACAAAAAGGGTGCAAAGGAGAATCCTGGTAATTATAGACCAGTCAGGCTGACCTCAGTACTGGGTAAGGTAATGAAGCCATTTATATTGAGTGTCATCACACAGAACTTACAGGATGGCCAGGGTATCAGACTCAGCCAGCATGGTGGGTTTAGGAGGGGCAGGTCGTGTTTGACCAACCTGGTCTCCTTTTACAACCAGGTGACCCACCTGGTGGATGCAGGGAAGGCTGTGGATACTCTCTGTTTGGATTTCAGCAAGGCCTTTGGCACTGTCTCCCACAGCACACTCCAGACAAGCTGGCAGCCCGTGGCTTGGACAGGAGCACTCTGTGCTGGGTTAGGAACTGGCTGGATGGCCAGAGAGTGATGGTGAATGGTGCCGCATCCAGCTGGCAGCCAGTCACCAGTGGTGTCCCTCAAGGGTCTGTGCTGGGGCCAGTTCTGTTCAATATTTTTATTGATGACATGGATGAAGGTATTTAGTCTTCCATTAGTAAATTTGCAGATGACACTAAGCTGGGAGTGTGGGTCAATCTGTTGGAAGGGAGAAGGGCTCTGCAGAGAGACCTGGAACAGCTGCATGGATGGGCAGAGTCCAATGAGATGAAGTTTAATAAATCCAAGTGCAGAGTCCTGCACTTTGGCCACAATAACCCCCTGCAGTGTTATAGGCTGGGGACGGTGTGGCTGGACAGTGCTCAGGAGGAAAGGGACCTGGGGGTCAACAGTCGGCTGAACATGAGCCAGCAGTGTGCCCAGGTGGCCAAGAAGGCCAATGGCATCCTGGCCTGGATCAGGGATAGTGTGGCCAGCAGGAGCAGGGAGGTCATTCTCCCACTGTACTCGGCACTGGTGAGGCCACACCTTGAGTGCTGTGCCCAGTTCTGGCCCCTCAGTTTGGGAAGGACGTTGAGATGCTTGAGCGCGTCCAGAGGAGAGCAATGAGGCTGGAGAGGGGCTGGGAACACAAACCCTGTGAGGAACGACTGAGGGAGCTGGGGGTGTTCAGCCTGGAGAAAAGGAGACTCAGAGGTGACCTTGTCACTGTCTACAACTCCCTGAAAGGTGGCTGTAGTCAGGTGGGGTTGGTCTCTTTCTCCAGGCAGCAACTGACAGAACAAAAGGACACAATCTTAAGCAGTGCCCAGGGAAATATAGGTTGGATATTAGGAAAAAGCTGTTTACAGAAAGAGTGATGATGTACTGCAATGGCCTGCTCAGGGAGGTGGTGGAGTCACCATCTCTGGATGTGTTTAAAAAAAGAGTGGATGTGGCACTCAGTGCCATGGTTTAGTTGAGGTGTTAGGGCATGGGTTAGACTTGATTAGCTTGACGGTTTCTTCCAATCTAGTGATTCTGTGATTACAATAGTGGAATTCTGAAAAGTGTTTCTAGTGTGGGAGCAAAAGGCCAACCTGTTTTTCTGGTTTGTTTGTTTTTTGGGGGTTTTTATGTAATTGTAGAATACTATGTTTTTTATAAGAGCCCATGGCACCTGAAGCAGTAGAAAGCCCTGTCAATGATCTAGGAGTTCCTGTCAGTGAGTAGCATGGCTCAGTTTCAAACTGTGCAAAAAAAAAGCAGAGTGCATCTGGCTGTGCCAGGCAGCTGCCCACCAAAACAACATAAACCAGTCACTCCTCATGATGGACTGGTACATTTGTAAGCTGAAGTACTGAGTGCTCACTTAGCATCTCAAGCACCTCTCAGCATTTCAAAATACATACAGTAAAAGAAAGAAAAATATAAATAGGAGGCTATATATCTTAAATTCAATATAAAATCATGAGACTTAAAAATTTACATTTTGAGTTTGGTTATTGTGTTTTGAGGCCATTGACCATTTGCTATTTTAAACAAGATTACTTGTAGAAGTAAAAGGTAAGAAACCTCCTTTAAAGGAAAGTATTTGAAATTGCTCATGTGATTGTATGACATCAGGGGCTAGAGGTAGAGTTAAAATATTAGCCAATTGAAAATCTTAGAGAACTGGCAGTGTTCTCACCCCACACCTGATACAACCATAGGAGATTTCAGTTAATTTTATTTCAGCGTCAGATTTTGCATTGGCTGAATACTGAGAGTATTCTCAGGCTCATCTGCCCATTACTCATTAATCCTCTCCACTTCCACCTCTCATATTCTTGTATAGATGGTTCGGCCTCTCTGTCAGCCCCATTTCTCACTACATGCACATTTTGCCAAAGAAACAGGCAGTTACATGGTGGTTTACTCATGTAAAATTACTCCAGCAACTTTGTCAGGGTTCTCCTTGACTGGTTTCTGCACCCCTTTTAAAACATAATTCTTATATATCTGATGTAATTCTTTTTCCCTGTTTGTTCCTCCTCCTTTATTTGAGATGAAGAAAAAGGGATTTCTGTTTTGTTTAGTGCTTTCTCTGCATAATAAAAAATCAAGCAAACATAAATCAATATGTATTAGAACTAACCAAACATTGGTTAAAAATGTAAATTCCGTATTTTGTTTCTCTCTGAGTTTTTTTTTTCTGCACTGTTGCCTAATCAGCTTCAAAGGTTTATTTTTTGGTATGTCTTTATGAGAGACAGAAAAGATTTCTGTGTTTAGAAGTTATGTATGTATTTGACCAGTGTCAAGACAGTATTACATTCAACAGAATTCATTCAGGAATACTTAGACTAGAAATTATTCTTTTAATCCATTAGTACAAAACACCTCCAGGAAAAATTCCTGAGGATTATGCAAAGATATCCTTTAATCTGAGTCTTTTTTCAGTATTTTCTGGTTTTTGCTATTCACAGTGGGATTTGTAATGCATGAATCAGCAGACAAAGTATGTTTCCATGTGACAGTAGTCGTCTCTCTCTGTATGGGACGTTCCAAACTTTTTGTGTGAGTGGTAAGACTGTGACACAAAATCTTCTAATGATTTATCTGAGCAGTGGCTGTCCTCATGAAAACAGGGGTTTAGATTAGATATTAGAAAAAATGTGTTCACTGAAAGGATGGTCAGGCATTGAAACAGGCTGCCCAAGGTAGTGATGGAGTCACTGTTCCTGGAAGTGTTGAAAAAAACATGTGGAAGTGGCACTAGGGGATATGATAAAGTGATGGACTTCATGGTTGGACTTGATCAGCTTAGAGGTCTTTTCCAGCCTTAAGGATTCTGTAATTCTGTGAAAAAAGACAGCAGGAACAGATATGCCTTATTGTTAAGAATATGTGTGAATCTTATATGACCCAATGAGCTTTTGCAACTATATGTTTACTGTAGAAAAAGAGATTCATCATAGTAAAACATATTGCAAGTGCACTTTAGAGCAGATTCAAAATATCCTTATTGCCCTGCTGAATGGAAGGAGACAGGTTCAGCTAAATCTGCTGAAGGTAATAAGACAGTGATGAAAAAGAAATAGTTTCAGGTTATGTGTAGCCAAGTGAAATACAGGAAAATGTATACGGAGCAACCAGAAAATCAAGTCCTGTTTTTGGTGCATAAGGTAATATGAGTTAATCAGCTTTTTCTAGTATGATCTACATGTTCTATCACAATTGTAAAGAGTGCATTTGAACAAAACTGTAATACAGGTTTTCATGGTTTGCTTCATTAGTTAAATAATTCCTTGGATGGGCAAGAGCTTTTCAAAACACATGTAACCCTGAAATCTGTTGTTCGCTTGAAAGAAACAGGAAATTCAACCTACTCTGAGTATGATTAAATCAAAGAGATTTCATCATCTTGCAGTGGAACTCAAAATTCTGGGTGTGCATAGGCTGGGACTCACAGCAGCTAGCATGCCCTTTACTGGGACATGCAAGCTTGGCTGGTAAAATAAAGATCAGAGTAGATAGCAAAATGTGAAAAGAATAACTAACTGGGACATGCCTCTCAGGGACACATACTGGGAATAATTATGCTGACACATCTTGTTTAGATGGCTAGATATGTGGAATTCACAACTGTTGATCATACTACCCCTAAACCACTATATGATGCCGATACTGGACACTTTCTGTCATCATCTAATAATACAATATTTGCCAAAGAAACAGGAGATGGCAGTCCTAAACACTTCCCACATACTGAGATTTGAACCACAGCTGTGGAGGGCAATATGATCCACAGTATGACAGAGCACAGCAGCTGGGGATGGGCAACACTGTGTATCTGTACCAGGCTGAAGGTGGGAATTGTAGAAATGTTTGAAAGTGAAAACCTAACTATTCAGTATGGGTGGTATAAGGTGGTTCAGTGTAGCATTTCCAGGTGCTAGACTAGATCTTTGCCCTCTCTTCTTCACTGCACCCCTGCTACCCTGCTCCAGAGCAGCAGCTGCTGCTGTGTGTGAACAGCAAATCCCAAGCAGCAAATCCCTGGTCTCTTCCTTCTCCTGTGGCTCCCTACCCTCTCCCCCTTTACACCCCCACAGCATTGTCACTCTGTGGCTGCAGTAGGGATCTCTGTAGTGGAAGGGACACAAATGTGCATTTGGCAGCCTGTACTGCTGGAAGGGCTGCTCTGTGATGGGCAGTGGGCAGGAAAGTACATTCTGTAGCTTGGTTCAAAGCCTTGGGTCAGCAGTTGGCCCATGCTGGGTTATGTCTGTCATAAAAGTAGTGATACATGGAATTCCAGGCCCTGTCTCTTATCTAGCTGCTATCCAGTGTAAAAGCAGCAGGATTTCTATTGTCTCCTGTAGTTTTGAAACCTGATGAAGAATGCTGCTATCTCCTGGTCAGATGCTCAGTCTGGTACTTATCTAGGTCTTCTGGGTATCTCTGAATAGTCACCTGCTTACCCTGCACCCATGAAGTCTCTTCATCTTTCAGTCTTGGACCAATTGCTAATTTTGTTGTGTTGCAGAAAGTGAACCAGTTAGACACAAAAGTGCATTGTAACTCTCCCAGAAAAGTGTGTAGCTGTATCATTAGTCTGTGTAAGAAGCATATGCATTTGCACCACCCCTGGAATAACAGGAGGTTTTTCTGCCACAGGCAGGTCTGGCAGCTGAATGAGCAACTGTGCAGTGCCCTGGAAGAAAATACAGCATGTGCTCCTTTTTGTAGCAAATCAGGTGCTTTAGATGGCATAAAGACAACAGATGCATTTCCCCAGTGAGTCACTGAGTTTCCCTAAAGCCCTGCATCTCCAAGGCTTTCAGCTGAGGTGAAGCATGTTATGCTGCTCCCACTACAGTCAAAACCTTAAAGGCTTAGTCAAACCTATAATTAACTAGTGCTTGTGTTAGACTTAGAAGATATCTCACTAGATGAGCACAAAGTCTGTTGCTAATGATTTTAAATCTATAAAGCAACTTCCTAAAACCCTTTGAAACTGGCAATTATAATGTTCTGTCTTACATGGGAAAGCTTTGATCACTCCAGAGCAGGAAATAAATGCATGACTTAAACTGGAGAGATTCGGTGACAGAACAGCAGCAAACTGTGAAATACAGGGGCATGGCAGAGAGCCAGAAGAAGATTTGCTGTTGCTCCATCCAAAACTCAATTTGAAGTCATTTCGGTATTTCTGTGTTGCATAAATGACTGTGAAAGTCCTAGGAGGTCTGCAGTTGCATGTGCTTACATTCTGAAGATAAAACTTAATTGAAGAATTTTTGCTTTCATCTCTTGTTCATTTTTTTTAAATTCCTATGCAATTACGAGGCTACATTCTGACACAGCTCTAGAAATGAACCTAATGAAAATCTGACTTGTTCTGTCACAGGTACTTAAATGTGATTTTTTTAAAAAAAAGGTGTTAAATATATGTGAAAGCCTGTTGTTTTCTGTTCAACAATAGGAACACTCTGCAGAGAAACTAACTAGCTCCAGTCTAGAATCTTCATTTTTCTATGGTGTTTTCTGAGAGCAAAACGTGAAGCTATCTTCTGTGCTTGACTAATGCTTGTTGTGGCTTTAGCAATGCCATCCACCAAACTATTTTTCTAACTTTTTCAATTTTTAATGAAATCATTAAAATTACCAGGTTCTTAGGTATATAAGAGTCTGGTATTTGTTCGTAAACTTTTTACTCTTCCTCAAATAACTCAGTTGTTAATGTGTAGAAGAGAGAAAATAAGAACATTTTAAGAAAATAAAAATGCATTCTAAAAAGACTCTGCTTTTAAGGATGTATGGGGTCTTTTTAAGCTACTGTACTGCTGTCACCTGCATATAATAAGCATCTGTTGGAGGCATCTTAAGAAACATTTTACTTACTATGATTAATTGCATAATAATCCTCCCTAGTGGCAGTTTGATTAAGTGAAAAATACTGCAAGTTGTTTCTTGAAAGAGCAAATATTATATTAACGCTTTTATATCATAATAAAATAAATTTACATCCAAGTAAAAGGAGGGGGGAAAGGTCTCTCTCTCTCTAATTGTTCATAAGCTTTCCACTGAGGGATTAAATGTTAGCACTGTGCCTATTGATGCACTACTAGTACACTTCAGAAATGTTACAAACATTTGGGAAATTTATAACTGGTTATTGGAAATATAACTATTTAAAATTCACAATTTATTTATTTCATTGCATGCAATATATTTCATTGCATGCACAGATGAATCCTTTAACTGCGCTTTTACATATGTTGGATATTTATAAAAAAATGAGAACTCAGGTTAAATTGACATGTGGAGATGCTGTATAACCAGGGACTTGCTACCATTTATTATTTATGTATTGACAACATTTACATGCACCTGTCAGTGAGCAGGGTTTCATTGCATAAGGTACCATATGAACACAGAGCAGTAGTATGACACCTACTCTAAGGAATTTAGAAATAAAATAGCATACAGAAAGAGAAGATGAGAGGACAGAGAAAATGGGTGTTAACTGCTAAGAAAAAGCCCTATACTAGTATAAAAAGCAGTTGAGTTGGTGAAGCAGCAGTTTGTCATCTTTTCTAGCTGTTTCTATGAGTACCAGTTTTCAAAGAGGTATTGAAGGGGTCTGTCTCAGTTCTGCATCTCTAAGGTAGACGTAGTAATACTCAAAGGTCTTTTGTGTGAACATGAGTATGTTCACATTTCTGAAACTCTTTCAAGAGTAAAAAGGTTGGCTTGAAGTCACAGGCGACAGGGCAGTGTCCCACTGTGAGGAGGTTGTGCAGGGAGCCTCTGCAGCCTCTGAGCACCAAGGCATGTGTGAAGGCAGCTCCCTCTGCAGTTCCCTGGTGTCCCTGGTGCAGCCTCTCCCGTGCTGTGTCAGCCCCAGGCAGCACTTTGAGGTGAGGAGAAGCATTCACCTGGAGACCTACTGTATCCTGATGGTTCAATAGGAAGCTGAAAATCATGAGACCTTGGAACTGAACCTGGCAATATCAACTCGAGCACGTCATTTCCTTCTGCAAAGATGAGATGATAAAAGCTGAGATGATATACCCATCCTTTCTGACATTGGTTCAGGAACAAAATACTGCATATGTACAAGGTGCAGACGTAGTACAGTGTGCACATAGGTGTGTGAGCAGCAGAGGTGTGCTGGTTTGGGTGAGAAAGGAAGCCTTTTCAGCCTGTGCACAGCCTTCCTAATGGTGTGTGACTTCACTTAGGGGAGACTGCATGGACATTTAAACGTGAAAACATGAGTCAAAACAGCTGATTTGAACATTTATCTTGTGGTGGATTGTCTGTGGTCATAATCCTAAATGGGGGTTCTCACCCTGTGTGACCTGCTGCTACCCAGAAACTATGGGCTCCAACAAGATCTCTTACCTCATGGTCCCTGAATGCCAGCATGGAGAAATGTGGGAATATCAGGTAGGCATTTGCTGTGTAAAACAAAGCTCTAACATCTCACAAAAGGGACAATTATACTGAATGGGGATGCCCCTGATGTTATTTTATCTAATTGCTGTGTTCATATGAAGCATGGTAGTACACTGAAGCACACTGAAAGTTGGATTTTCCTCATTGTAGCAGTCAATAAAGCTTGGGTCCACGTGTCATGTTTGATGATAATAAAAATAATGATACTCTTTATCCTGTGTCATTTTTCTTCATATATCATTCTCCATGCTACAAAGGTAGCATGTGAGCACAGGTAAAGAGAGGGGTGGTGGCTGTTGGGAGCTATTTTCCATTAGCTGCCATTTCAGTTCCACAAGGTCTTGCAAGCCCCATTTTCTAGGTGGTCCCTGGTGCTGAATGAGTGGGTACAGCTTTTCACTCTTATGCCCTCCATACTGCCTCCTCCTGCCTCTGTGTTTGCCGCCAGTTACCAAGCTGCAGTGTCCTGACACATTCCTGTCTGCAATTCTGACTTCAGGGAGGTGATGCTCTGTACCCATTTGTTACTTTTACTTCAGAAATAAATGTTGCCATCTAAGTTGTTGCCATAAGGCCACCTGCTGACATGGAAAGAAGTTTTAAATTCCACAGATGCAGTGTATAAAACACTACATTTCTTTGCATTCTCTCTTTAAAAAAATAGCGTATGTTAAAAAATTAATTGAAGGACCATTCCAGATTTCTGATGTCTTCTGGCAAATGATATCTTGTGAGGGGAAAAACAGTAAGAAAAGGGGTGGGTCCTTTTAATAAGAGGAAGAGACTTAATGGTAATTTCTAGACTCTTTAGTCTTTTCCAGTTTGTAGAAATCCCAGAGAGATTGAGAGAGTAAATGAAAGAAAAGAACGGCAAAGGGAAAAAAAAAAAAGAAAGGGAAAGGGAGAATCAGGAAGAAGGCAATGAAGAAGATAGGGCGAAAAGAAGGAGGAGCAGTGATGGCTTTAGGGAAGGAAAAGACACCACCCCCTGCCCATTTACCTGCACTTCCAAACTGCCTTGGCCTTTGAGGCTGGCCTTCAGCCCTCCTCTCTTGTCCTTCCTCATAGGGAACCATATGCACTCCCATTCCCCTCCTTCTCTTTCCAGCCCCACATCTGGATGTGAACCAGATTCCCTCCAGAAAATCCTACTCTTCTAGAACAGTTCTTGTCTGAGGGTAGGAGGGAATATTGCAAAGCAGACTCTGGGTAATTGCCACTCACTGCCTGTGGCAAGTACCCATATCTGAGATCATAATATAAATTCTACTTGTTCTACATACAGTCTCAATGCAGCTCAAGTTCTGTGGATTTACTGGCAATATTACAAGTAAATTATTGAAATAGTTGTTAAAGAGTGAGTGTTGACAGTGCTATTCAGGCTGTAATGACCACTGTAATCTAAAAACTTCAAAGGAGCTTTATTGCTTTATTGTTTTCAAAGAGAAATGTGTGTTCTTGGGCTGAAAGATAATTTGGTTGGAATAATACATTTCATTTATAATGAATACATCCTAAACTAATGCTGCCTCCTTGAACATTATGTAAACCCAGGATTTGAGGGTAAAACTCACTTCCTAAGGATGGCACACTGCTGCCTCTGTGGACAGGACATTGGTGTCTGTTACAGATTAAATGGGGACTACTGGTGTTCACCAAAATGTGTAGACCTTTGGTAGTAACTCTTTGTGAAGAAACATTTGAAGGAGAGTTAAAAGCCTTGGACTTGTAAGGACCACATTGGGAAGAATTTTAGCATGCAACAGGGAACAGACAGGCTGGCATGGCAGTAGGTTCTGTAAGTTTTAAGTTTTTTTCAGGGAAACAATATTTAGAAATAAGTTTCAGCTAAATTTCACAATTATTTTAATTGGAGAAAACAGCTCTAAATTATTTTTGATGCAATAACTGTAATCAGTACTATTTTAAGAATCCACCCAAGGCTCTAGTCATGAAAGAAGATGTGCTTGACTGGGTTGCATTCACTCTGTAAAATAAAACTGATGTTCTACTTGCAGCTTTAAGAGAAAATCTCCATTTGTTTTCCTCCATGCCAGAATTCCATGATGGCTCTGATGAGTATCCTAGTTTTCCATGGGAAAAAAATCAAAAGAGAAAAAAGCTGTAATTACCCATGGGAAAAAAAATTAAGTAAAGAAAGAAATTGTCAGGAGAAAAGGCATACTAGTGCAAATCTTGATCAAAAAAAACTCTTCTGCTCAGTTCTAAAGTGTGTCCATTGCATTTTAGATGTACATATACCAGGTGTTACTATTTTCTGATGTACATTGTACAACAAATAACTTTCTAAGAGCAGGGCAATATTGGGTTATTGTGGTGTAACCCCAGCCAGCACTAAGCCCCAGGCAGCCACTTGCTCACTCCCCCATCAGCAGGATCATGGAGAGAATTAGAAGAATACAAGTGAGGAAAGTCATGGGTTGAGACAAAGAAAGACTAATAAGGAAAGCAAAAGCCCCACTCACAAGCAGGGCTAAACAAAGAATTTTTCCCACCTTTCCCATGGGCAGACAAATGTTCAGCCATCCCCAGGAGAGCAGGGCTCCGTCACACATAATGGTAGCTTGGGAAAACAAATGCCATCAGTCCAAACCTTCCTCCCTTCTTCTTCCCTCCAATTGGTATACTGAGCATGATGTCATAGGGTCTGGAACATCCCTTTGGTCAGCTGGGATCACCTGCTCTGACTGTGTCTCCTCCCAGCCTCCCAAGCAGCCCCAACTTCCTTACGAGCCTGACAGTACAAATAGCAGAAAAGGCCTTGGCTCTGTGCAAGCCCTGTCCAGCAACAATAGCAACACCTCTGTATTATCAATCCTGTGTTCAGCACAAATACAAAACACAGCCCTAAACCAGGCACTGTGAAAAAAATTAGCTCTACCCCAGCCAAAACCAGGACATAGGGTAAGAACTGGTATCCAAGAGCTACTCCTGCATTTAAGTGACTTGCATGCTTAGAAAGAAATTAGAAAAAATTAACTGCTGCAAGTTACCATATAGCAAGTTAAATTTATAGAGGATTGGTTCCGATTAGAGATGATCATCTGCTTTTTTCGATGTAGAAAAATAGCCAAAACACAGCCAAAAAGTGACGTAGTCAGTATTTGCATGAGAATGACCTATTGAGCATACACCAATGTAGCCTCTCAAGAACAGTAAACATAGAAGTAGATATTGAGATACCAATAAAATCAAGAAACCTTTTTTTCCTACAGTTATATTCTGTTATTACCTTTCATTTGAGTGCAAATATAGAGTTCATAAGAAACCATGCATGTTTTAGTGAACTAATAAAATTTGATCCTAGTATAATGTATAGTATATTGCCTGTATAAGAGCAGTAAGCCCATTGTTTTGGCAATAAGCCAGGCACTGCTGGATAAATTAAAATGCAACCCTTCCATCACTGCTTGATTTAGCAATTAGTTGACATCAAACTGGGAAACATGCACTAGGCAGAGTATAGAATGTGATTTCTCCATATTAATACTTAAAATTCTTTTATTGCATATCTATATAGTAGGCATGATTAATACTGATAGGATTTCCTCTATTTACCAAAAAAAATCCCTAGTCATGTTAAAGTGTTATTTTGCAGTTGCATTCAGCATAGATAAAATATTCCTTCATTCTAAATATAATTATGACAAAATTAATGATGACAAGCCTTGAGAAAATAAGTGTGTGACAATTAATAAAACAGTGGGTTAGATATGAGGGTTAGATGACGATGACAGGGCTCAGCCTATAAATCACCAGTGTAAGAGGAGTATGCTGAGAAAAGACAACCATAAAGGCAAATTACAAAATCTAAATGAGGCCCTGGGTACTAGGAAGACAATGATGTAAATTTAATCTGAGATGTGGGCTAAGGCACTAATGTATAGGTGAAAAACAAAGCTTCGATTTGATACAAGAGAAAGGAAATGTTTGACAAATGATCTATAAGTTATATGTGACCTCAGAGAACAATTCATCCATCATTCAGTTAACTGCTGACAGTTTCCTTTCCCTGGAGAGTTAATTTGATGGCAACTGCCTGCCCTCAGCTGTCATTTTTAGAGGAGCTGAGAAGCTTATTCCTACCACCATTTGGCACTCACCTGACACCCAGCATGCACACAGATGGGTGACTGCCACTCTGGGACAGAGAGGGCCACCAAGAGTGACCAGAGAAATCAATGTGGCCATTCAGGAAGCTCTGCCAGGATGGCCCCAGGAAGGGCATCTGAGTGCTTTGACAGCTGAGCCATCCCTCAGCCCCTGCCAGCATTGGTTCATCAGTGGCACAGGAGCCTGCCCCAGCAGCACATGAAGGTATGGAGCCCCTGCACCACGCTGGCCTTTGTGTGGTAGATGTATGGCAACAGCTTATAAAGAGAAATTAAATGTTAGGAATCTGGAAATAGGTGCATACGAAGTCAAAGTTGGCAGGAAGGTGAAATGGACAGCTTAAACTGTCAAACTGCAAAATACAGCAAAATTAACAGGAAAAATTAGGAATGAAAGGAAGGAAAGAAGAAAATAAACTAGAAGACAGCAGAATGAACTTTGGGTCCTATTCTGATTTGACAAAGAACTTTTTTCAGAAGACTTCTGGGTTTGTTTTTTTTACAAAACCTCTGGGGGTTTTTTGTATTTTAAGCTTCACATACATGCTATAGTTCTGATTCCATTTTTTCTGGAAAGAGAGATGAAACACTTGTGTCCCCTCATGAAAAGGTATGATGATTTTGTTTTGATCTTCAGCCCAGAAGTAAGTTTTACCAATGAAGATATAAAAATGAGCAGATACACACTCTCTGGTCTTCTACATGTTGGCCTCAAAAGTGAATTGCTTCAGGTATTTGTAAAAAGCCACAATCCTTTCATAGTGCTACAATCACCTAAGAAAGCCAAGATATATTTATGTAAAATTTGGAATTTACAGTAGAAAGCTAGACCTTATTTAGGTTTTTTTCTTTCTAATCTCAGCTGTAAGGTGTATTTGATTGGTGCTGTGTGGGCCCTTTCCCCTGTTGTGCCTCAGAGTACAAGAAAAGGGAGAGTCGATGCTGATCCATATATTCTAACCATTCAAGGACCAAAGATGCTCCTTTGGGATGAAGATTACAACTACTTTCTAAGGCAGACTTTGATACAATTATCTATTTCTCGTTGAATTCAGTTACCTATAATACGTGCATCCTGAGAACCTTAAAAAGGCACTGCTTGAACAGGTTTTATGTAGCCAGCACACCCCCAAGAGATGTTCCTTACTTTTCTAAAGAGAGTGTTTACTTCCTGCTTCTTTCATATGCCAGTCTCTTAGAGTGGGTGGTGGGTGGGGGAAATTTAATTTCTCCTTTTCTTATTTTGCTTTGGTATATTTATGCAGCAGCCTGTGCTTTGGAAAGGGACAGTACTCTTCATCACAAATTATATATAACTTCAACTAATCAACATTTGCTTGGAAAATTTGCATTTCCTATAAATGAAACCATATAAAACTTATATAATTCTTTTTCACAGAAAAGCTATTTTCTTTTTATGGAAAGACTTACTTTGATATAATTTCTTTGAAGCTGATGGTAAAACTGAAGTTACAAGTTAATGATACATGGTACCAGAGAATATTGTGTGAAGTATTGAATGCTGAATTGCAGAAAGCTATGTGGATATATGAAATGTATTTATTAGTGATATGGTATTTATGGACTAAAAAAATATCATCTTTTTCAGATGAGTGTCAAGATACTTGATTTCTTTCCAGATTAATTTTCAGAGTAGAACTTAAGGTACAGCTTCAAGATTACCACTGAAGCCCCAGACAGGTGTTACTGCATATATATGCATGCATGATTATTGATTTCAGTTTAAGAATTCCAGAATTCTCTCACACACAGAATAAATGGTTGAACACCAATGCCTTTTACTAAATTCCCTATTTTTCTTTGCTAAGAAATGTATTTTATCATTTGGAAATCATTCTTATACCCTGTATCAGGATAAGCAGATAATTTAGAGCATTAGAGGTACTTTGCTTTAAAGAAGAATAGGGTAAGAGAAAAATTTATTTCAGTTCATTTGTGAAAATTGTGTTCAATGTATTTGAAGACATTTTAGATAATGAAATTTTGTACTCAGATCATACCTGTATGATCCCCTCAAAAGCTGTGACAGCACTTCCTGTTTTGCTAATGTAGCTACAGTTTCTTGTAGAGGCTTGGGTGTGTGAGACAAGAAGGAGCTTGCAATTAAAATTGTTACATGGTCGTCTGATTTAAAAGTATTCACGATTTGTCAAAGAAACTAGCAATTAACTCTGAACTGTGTAAAATTTCAATCCTTAAATACAAAAGAGAGATCTCTTCCATTTGTAATTATCTGTATGGGCTCTAAAATATAGGCTCCAGATAAAGAAAAGCATTTCCTTTCATTAAACTCCATGAGTATTGTTAGATGGAAAGGTCATTAGTATGAAAATATTGTTCAGTTTAAAACCTCAGTGTGATTCTCTTAGGAAAAAACCCACAAATATATAATTCATTATTGAAAATTTCTCCACTTGTGCATAGCAGTCATAGGAAAGGTTTTTTAGGAGCAGAAGCTGATGAAGAAGTCTTGGAAACCAGAAGAGAGAGGTTCTTGGGGAGGGAAGACCTGATTTCAGTTAGCCCTAGATGGATTCAGAGGTGTGGAAGATTGAAGATTAGATGATAATAAACTCAGAAATATTAACTGAAGCATTTTGGACCTACTGTGCATTCCTCAGTGCCTTTGGAGTAAGAGATTGTTCAGGTAAGACACTGACTTTCATGCTGTAACATACCTTGACCAGAAGGTTAGCCCAACAGGACCAATGCAGATTCCTCCTAAAGATCTGATTTTCTCCACAAGAGGTATGTGAAACCAGCAGCTGTATTGCTGCTTTACAGGGAAACATTTTTTAAAGGATTCATGTCATTTAAGTGGAAAATGTCCTACAGTAGGAGCATTTTAATTTGGAAGTCTTGAATCTGCCAACATCTTTTTTAAAAAAATAATTCCTAATAATGATATATTAACATAGTTACAGTAAATCCAGTATCTCTGAGACCTTTTCCTGGCCTCTCCTCTTTCAGAGTTCTTGAATGCAAAATTGCAGTGATGTCTTATAGACCAAAACTGATTTCAGTTAAAGGTAAAACAAACCAAAAAAAAAAAAGGGTCGCAGGAGAACAGAATGTACCTCTAGTTATGGCAAGGTCAGCCAAGCCGGACTGCATTGAGGACACCTTGTTTGTCAAATGAAGGGATTGCATCTTCATTTTGGTTTATGTCTGACAGATGTACTGCTGTAACTTGTAATTTTTTGACATAAAAAGTTCCCTATTATGGCATAACAGAGTAGCATTTTATTGTACATAGGATATTCCAAACTGTTTAAATTTTGCAGCTACTTAGTTTAAGGTAGTTGGATAATGATTGCTTATTTTAAAATATCATTTTAAACAATTACCCGAAATATTAGTTTTCCTTGCTCTTTAACTAATTTGCATTTTTTTTACTGTAAACTGTATTTTAGGAGATAAAAGTATGTATTGTTTGAAACTCTCATCACAATATTCATGTCACTGAAAGCTTGGCTGCCTGTTTTCTCTACAGACTTATGTAAATTTTCAGGGACCTTGTGTGAATGGAAGGAGTCTGAATTTGTGTCCATGGTAATCTGTTCAATGTGTAGAGGAAGTTACAATGGCCTTAGCCCATGAAAAGGATCAGTTGTTTTCATGGAAAGCAGTCAAGACATGCTTTGAATTCAGATAGTCAACTTAATCAGAGCTGGACTTTGTTTCATAAGGGTTTCTCTTTGAAAGAGCTGAATGCTGGTCACCTGCTACAATCAAAATACATCATTCATCTGTAAAGGGGCATAAAAATTTAACAGTTAGCTGAAGAATGGATACATCCCTGAAACAAAGGGAAGAAAGTCCTGCAGTAATTTAGAATCTCTACATGGGCATGTAGAAGCATGAAAATGCCTCAGCTATTGGGGCTCATTACCTGCCTTCAGCCACGGGCAGCTGAGCTCATTCTTACTGTGCTTCCTTAGGAATGGGAATCCAGCAGTGCTTGTCCTCACTGGCTTCCTGGCTGGGATGGGAGTCCTGCCTGGGCAGGACTGGCCAGTCCCAAATGTGGGAATTCAGAGTTGTATCAGCCATCAGAGGACATAGCAAGAATTCAAGTCTAGTCCTCCACCTTAGACAAAATGATTTTGCATGGTACAGCCCTGGTAAGAATAAAATGATTGAAACTATATTTCTCTTTTGTCTTTACTAAAAGAAATTATGTAACATTTGGTGGGTTTTCCCTGCATTTAAATGAAATCACAGTACAAATAATAGAAGTATAGTTAGGCAACCTACATTTATTTGGCTATTCAGCAAAGATTTAATTTGAAAGACTGACTAATACTTGTCTCAGCTTTATCTAGTTTCAGCTAGTGAAAGATCCTTCTGCTTCATATCTTAATTAATCTGCTGCAGAATATTTCCAGAGATTAAAGGTAGATTTGTATGAGGGATGGCTTGCTTTTGATGATGAGAAGGATGACAAGGTTAAAAACAGTAAATACAGTAAATACAGTAAATACAGTAAATACAAGGTTAAAAACAGTAAATATAAGAAAATAAACAGTTCGGTGTCTTTTATTCATGCAATTTTTTTTTTTGCAATACCTATCAAGTGCTACTTGAATATTTTCCACATTACCAATGTTAGCTAAATAAATTTCCCTTATTGTTGCAAGAAGCTGTATTTAGAGAGCATTGTAACTACATTTCTTGGCCTTCCTTGAATATGGCATTACCCAACAGCTTTACAGTGGGAGGTGGTAGATCTTTCAATGCAGAGCTCTGAATTAGGACAGCAAGGACACTGGGTACTTACCCCTAATCCAACTTAAGAGCTGTAAATTCACAAAATTATTTTTGTAAGAGCTAATGTGCCCTGTGTGTTCAAACATCTCCAAACAGTGGGGATGTTTGGACATTAAAACTGTAATGGGAAACATGGTAGCTGCTCAAGGTGTAAGAGAGACCTTTTCTTTCTCCATGGGAGCACACAATAGCAGCAAGGATTTCCTTAAAAGTTGCAACAAAAGATAGAAGCATAGGCAGAGGTATACTGTTAGGGAGTATCTCAGATGTTTTTACAGAGGAAATAGGGATCAATGGCCAGATCAGGCTATTCTCTTGGTTCTCCAGGTCCAACACAATTGACCTGGAGAATAAAGCAGAATTTCTGGAAACTGTTTGGGGGAAAAAGCAATATTAACAATAATAGACACTTAAATAAAACTTTGTAGAGTAATTGCATTGAACCATACAGTCAGGAATCACAGAATTGGAACATTGGAAAATGCTCTTGTCCACAACATAAAGGGACAAACTCTGCAGTATAAGTTAGGCCAAAATCTGCTCTACCCTATTCTTTTATTAGGGTAGTGAAAGACAGTATTGTCTAAAACCAGCATTTGCTCTTTGAACAAAGATTGCAACACAGAAGTAAGCACCATGTGATCCCAGTTCTATGAGGTAGCTGCAGCTGATGGATCTGAGATTTTTCCTTTTATTAGGCATATCACTTCACAGTCATGTTTTGCTTCCCTGATGGAATTTCAGAGATCTAAAGGGCACATTGCTAAAGAGCATCTAGGGACATACTCCTGTGAATTGAAGCAAGGGAAGAGCCAGTCATATCACTTTCTCCAGCAATCCTCTCAAAGTTAACTTCATTGTTTACCTGGACATAAAAGTAAATTGTCTATCACTGAACAGTAAGTGATATTTATTTTAAGTTTAAATAGTACTTATATTTTATCTAGGCAAAATGCTGTCACTGTTTCAAACACCATGGATCATTTCATGTGTGGTATGCAAGTAGTAGGAATGGCCATGTTGGTCATCCCTGAATTCAGTATTGTGTGACAGAGGCCAGTGCAGAGGTTTCAGAAGAATGGGCATGAAATCAGTAGGTAGAATTTAAATACTCCCCAATATTTTCTCGTATTTCTCGTCTATGCTAGGTACCTTTCACAATTTGTTGTGATAAGACCAAGTATTCCTGATATCCTTACAGTTATTTCAGTCTTCATTTAGCTGTTATCCTGAGCAGTTTCTTGCAGTGATAATTGCCTAGACAGATATGAATAAAGTGAATCCTTTCAATGCTTTTCTTACTTTCAGCTTCCTCATGAATGCCCCCAGGTGTTCTTGTTCTTCCAAAGAGAGGGGAACAGAAGTTCCCAGTCTTCCTCTTAGCAATAATTATTATGCTTTATATTTGTTTTCTTTCTAAAACAAGCATTCTTAACTTTTTCCATCTCCTTATCTAGAACTTTTCCATGGCCACTTTCATCAATGTTCCCTCTCACCCATGTTATTGTGCTTTGTTGTTTTCAAGAAGGCAAGTTCAGTACAGAATGCATTTTTCCAGATGGAGCCACACTGATGATTTGTTTTAAGGGGCAATAATATTTTTTCTTCACCATTTCTCGAATATTTCCAAATTTAGGCTTGGACTCCAGCTATACATTGAATCAAGAACTTGATTTAGCTGTCCAGGGATGCCCTGGTCTATGCTATCAGCTGATAAGATTAATTATTTTAATTAAACCAACAAAGTAAGAGCAGGAGTTCATTTCTGTGCTTTTTTGCAATTACTTTTTGCTGCTACTTTTGTCACAGCTAATCATCATTTGGCATTGTTACACATTTTCCTTGCCTGTTACAGCTCTTTGAATTTCTTGAAACCATAGTTTTACCTAATCTGATTAAATGAAACCTCAGTGCATCACAGCATTTTGCCATGTCCTCTTGGATCTTACAACCATTTTGCTTTCTGGAAAATAAATAGGCATTTTGAAGAAATGTTGCAGTGCTATTTAAACTGGGAGTATTTTTATTTTGGGGAACTCTTTAAAAAGCTTGTGCATTTAATTACTAAATGTAGGTGTCATTGTACTATTTTGCCACCCATGCTGTCCCTTGAATGTCAATCTGAATTATGGTGCCATCATCTCTCTTTAATGACTCATCTGCTGTTCACTGGGTAACCTCTGCTGTGCATATTAGAAGAAAGGCTTTGGCTTGTTTGTGTTCAAGAGGTACTTTTCAGATTTACACCAGCAGTGTTACTCTAAGCTTTGTCCTGCGGGGCCATTTACCCATTTTAAATGTGGCCATTGATGTCATACTGGTTTGTTACATTGTGCTGATTATTTCATCCTGCTCCCCCTTAGGAATTCAATTTGCTTTTTTTTGCTAGCCTTTGTGACATAGCCACATATATACATATTTATATATAAAAAATACATACATATATATATATATATATATACACAGTATATCTGTTATTAAGGCTCAGACTTGTTCTTTTAGAGTCAGCTGCATGTTCCTCTCCTCTCAGCAGTTTTATTTTCCACAAGGCAGTCTCCAGTGCCTAGAAGTTTAAACCTTCCTTGCTCACTCAAAGAAGTGAGTTTTAGCACTCTTCATTTTGTCTGTTTGGGCCTGCACCCTTAAATTGAAGTATTTATAAGAAAACAGGCAGAGAGAGAGCTTCTTCTAAGGCTATAGGTAAACTTCCACGCTGTTCCCTATTCATAGTTCTGCATTGCTAGGCGGGATATGTAAGTCAGGCTTCCTCCCCAGCACAATGGCAGAAGTGTCAAAATGGCCCCGGGACAAAGCGCCCTAATTATGTGCCCGAGGAGTGCTCACAGCAGACACTCTGAATCCAGCCTATTGAAGTTTTTCTGTACCATAAAACCTCCATATAAATATTCATAAGAGAAAGGGGGACAGGCAGACATGCTTCACAAGCTGCTAATTAATGCCTTTACCCATGGTTTTATTGCTCTACACCTAAACCAAGGACAGGATGTGTTTATCTAGGGCTTCTGAGGATTTGGGGAGCCTGCAGTAGGAGTTCAGTGTTAAAATCCTCTTCTGGTACTAATTCTTTATCACTGAAGAGCCAAAACCTCTTAGTTCTGTTGGAAGTTGAGATCTGAACCAGCAAAGACTTTAGGCAGGTGAATTCCCAATGAGGAAATTACTTTTTTCTGTCCTGGTGTAAATTCACAAGCCTCTTTAGTGCATTGAAACCTAAGTACAAGATTCAAGCATGCTCATACTACTAACTTACCATACATTTTTAGATAATGTTTTCCTGATTCTGGTTGCTGTTAATTAATGGAGCAATTAATTAATTTATTTATTGGCTATAAAAATAATTCAATTCTGGTACATAAGTAATTGAATGTTCTTCTAGTTAGGTACATTGTATTTAACTTAACATTTCAGTGTTTAGTTTGTAATACAAATTTGCCTATGAATCACAGTGACATTCCCAGGCTTTCAGATTTTCATCTCAAAGATTTAATTTCTCAGGATTAGAAAGTCACAGTCAATTTGCAGTTGGTTATTGAGTGTTGACAGCTGACTGCCACAAGTATGAACTTTCAGTTGTACTGAACTAATGGGAGCCTAGGAGGAGTTCTGCAATAGGATTCTCAGCTCAAACTGTGTTACACATTCAGTGTAGGATTGCAAGTAACAAGAGGTCAGAACCTCCATTTTGTGGTTCAGTGCACAAATTAAGGCTTTTCATGGAGTGCCACCACCACCTGAGACCTGTGAAAATGCTTTTTACTGCCTTAGCAAAAGATTGGATTAGATGGGGAAGTGGTTACTGCAGGAAGGTGAAATTTCATGTTTACAGTGATTTTTTCAAACCATGTTTCTATCATCTTACGGGGCTATTATTTCCACATTTTGGGTCAGATCTTGCTTAACTCAGTTTATGGCTCCTGGCAGAGCTGAAACAATATGAACTAACAAAATAATGTTGTGGGTTTGTTTTTCTGAAATCACAAATCTGCATTGTCTGCTATTACTGTTATGTAAAATGTGCATAAAGTAGACATTAGGAGGATGGGTAGGTCATGGTTGTATGCCACTGTATAGGGGTTTTGTGCTCTGTCTGCATTCACGTGGGCCTTATATTACTTCCCAGTAAGATTTACCATCCCACTCCAAGATGAAGAACATATTGATTAAATACAAATGAGCAAGATACATTGACTATATGGATCATGCAAAATATCTGATCAAAACATCTCTCTATTTCCAATTATTATGGTATCTGAATTCCAAAATTGTCTTTGAAGTTCCAGTTTTGTAGGTGATTAGTACAGGACTAGGATGAGATTCCTGTTTCCTTCATGGTACTGTCTTGGTCATACATAAACCATGAGACAGACTTTGACCCTAAAACTATATCAAATGGTCACTACAGAGTCGATCACAAGTAACTGAAGAGAATTAAAAATGAAGTCAAAAAAGCAAATGTGAAGAAAATAGTTTTTAAATTGGCCTGCCTGACCTTATTTTATTTGATATCCTCCCCTGCTATTTTTTAGTTAAATCTGTATGAGAAAAGAAAAAAATCAAGTGTCAATATTGCTGCAGTTAGCTACAATGGACAATCACATCCAGGATCAATCAGTACACCATGTTGTTTTCAGCAATCTGTGAAAGTAAAACAATTGTTCTGTAGAACAATACACCATATTTGTGTATGTTTGATGAAGTAGAGGAGCAGATACTGAGCATTTGCTTCTTAAAACATGAGCAAAACATGCTGGTCAGCAAAAATCTGCTCTCAGTGCCTGGATTGTATGAAAAAACATCAGTGGTGCAGCACCCTACCTGCATGGTGCAGGAGCTGGCACAGCACAGAGGAAAGCCCAGACCATCCTCTGGAACCTCAAGCCAACCCCACTTTTTTGGTACTCTTTTAATTTATGCGACTTCCCAAAGTAATAATAAGAAGCTAAACCAGTGTCATTTAATCTGTCCATATTGACTTTAAAATTTTTGGAATGAAACTTCTGAATAGCTGAAGTGAAATGATAGAATGATATCCCACCAAAAGCAGAGGCTATATTGATTAAACTTGGGACTTTCTGTCCTTGGTAGCTGTAAAATCTGGTTGAGAATTATGGGAACCTTATCCCCACCCAACAGCACCACACCTTCCTCTTCAGTCAGCCCCTTCCAACTGCTGCCATCTCTGAGCAAAGCTCCAAGATCTGGGAAAAATTATGGCTGAGTGCACTACTAATTTTTTTTCTGACCTATGTGGCATGTACTTCTTTTTTTCCAGTAATTTCTTGGTTTAGGTTGTGCCATAGGGGTTAAATTCAATATACATTTCAAATATATTGTGGTGAAATCTCACTTAGAGATAGTACTTGGAGTGTACTTAGAGTCAACAGGTATGGTTTGGCTTATTCAACAGTGAGTTTCCAAAGGATTTTGTAATTTTATACAGCAGGAGTCAGACTAAAAAGTGACACTTAGGCAAAAGACATACACCCAGGTCCAAAGTTACCCAAGTCCTGAAAATGCTGAGAAATACCTGACTTTACAGATGCTTCACTTCTTTCCCTGAAAGTCTCCTGAATGCTTAAAATTCTGCTTTAGAGTTTGCTAAAAATTTTTTAATCTGTATGGCAAGGAGCTGCCTGGAGTCTTTTTCATACCTAACAGATAGCTAATTTTAAAAATTAATGATCTTTCAGGCATCCTTTAAAAATTAAACACTATCAGAATAGGTTAAAATACACATTTGCAGTGTTAAGCTCCATATAAGCTATTGCTGATTCTAATTCTCCTTTTCACTGCATCCTGCTGGCTTGAAAACTCCACAAATATCAGGAGACAGGTTCTTCTTCCCCTGACTGGGGAGAGGTGAATCTGTGGGGCAATTGCTCCTTAAAAGCACACAAAAGGCAAGGAGGCAAGGACAAGGCATCTGCGGGGGCAGAGGGAAGGTGCTGCCCTGTGCTCATGGCAAGGGGAGCTGTGGACCTGAAGGGTAAAAGGCAGCCTAGATTATGTATCCACTCAGTGTACTGTTAAATACCGTATCATGAATGAGTTTTAAAGTAATTGCATTATTCTGATTATTTTTCTCTGCAATCTCTGTTATGCCACTGTATTAATAATTCTGCTGAAGTCTAGTAAAAATAGAAAATTATTAAAAAATCATAACACAAACCCATAATTACATGTCTTTGTTTTGACTTTGGTTTGTGTTTCTGGTTTGCCAGAGTTTGTCACATTTTTCTCTGTTGTCTCTATCAATCATGAGACACTGTTTTCTTTTACAAATGATGTGTTTCAGTGATGAGTTGCAATAAGGAAATGACTAAAGGACAAGAGTAAACATGAGATTTAAAACATGATGTTATCATAAGGGAGAGCAATATGTGTGTGTATGTATTTATAAACAAACCCCTTTTTGACAAATCCTTATAGATGAACATTTACACGGACATGTATAATATAATTGTTAGGATTTGTCAAAAAATGGTAGGTTGTGTATTGGTTTACATGCTTTTATATGTTTTGTTTTCATTATGTTCATATTTTTGTTATGAAATAGAGACATACTTTTAGAGATATGCAGTGGGTATTGGGTTTTCATGATGAGCTTTGGAATTTTTCTGTCTTGATGTTGTGGTGTGTAGTTCCCTCCAGGGAGTAGAATGATGTTAGTATTGTTTTATAAAAAGTATGTGGCATAATCCCTAGAGTTATTGGAATACTTATAAGAAAATCATCCAGAGCAACCTCTCTCTTCCCCATGGTTATTGAAAAATAATTTCATTGAGACTGTAATATGACTGGAGGGATAATGGTTGAGTAGAATTTGCAATTCCTGCATCAAATAAATGGGACAGGAAAATATATAATAATTAAAGACTTCCTCCTGTAAGGAATGTCCTTCTCTCAATCCCCCCTCCACCAGCATCTTCAAAGGATCCAGTCTAAGGCTGTTCATTCAGGTCCCCAAGATGATTTTAGCCACTGAAATATTTTGCAAAATACAAAGTTTATAACAGCTTGACTTCTCAGTCCCTACTGTGCTAAAAAAGCATTTATTTCAGTAAATGCTCCTTTGAGGCAGCTTGCATGAAGTTTACTCTCAAGAGTTTCAGATAAATATTGCCAAAGATTTAGATCTTTCTAGTTGGTAGCTGCTAATATTAATGGACAGAGAGGCATTGAAGAAACATAGTATTTAAAAAAAACCCCACAGCTTTCCAAAAGCCAGTTAAAAGTGGACTCTGGGATTTTGGATATGGGATTTAAATTTGTTCCAGTTTTCATTGCACTTTTATCACAGCATTTCCTGTTTGCTGGAAAGAGAATTGTGAATGTTTTTACACTTAGCTGTGCAATAGAAGAAGCAGTGCTCATATTCTTCACTCTTAATTATATTTATTACAGTACTTGACACATTATTTTACTAGAAATTGTGATCATTTGAGTTATTAGAATACCTTGAATGTTGAAGAGGATTATGCAAATAAAATTATATTACCTTTACTATTTATGTTTAAAGCAAGTTCAGTTGTTTTTATCTCCTTCTTACTCCTCTGGTACTGCTGTAAGAGAAATAAATTAATTCTGAAATCAAATGTCTATAGTTTCCCTGACTTGATTTATTTCTTGTTTTTTTATGTCTGATCTGGATTTACTTTTTTCTGTATGATTCCATGAATTTACATGTGTTGCATTAAAAGACTCTCTGGGTATGGGGAAAAGAATCTGGGTAGCAACAGAATTATAAAAGAGTATGTGTTAGGAATCACTCCTTGGTACCTGCTTTTTTTTCAATATCAATTCCAATTTCTGTCATAAACACCACCTTGCCTCAGTTCATACATGGGACAACGGTGTAACATTTTGGGGAATTGCAGTCTTCCCAAGTCCCTCCTGGTTTTGGCTTTGGACAGGATTTTAGGTGCTCCAGCAGCAATCTAGTCCTGTAGTTTTGCAAGGCTATCTCATTCTGCAGGTCTTTAAATTATTGATAAATCTTTGTGCCTAGCCCAAGGGGTTCACAGGCACCTAATTTCATTTACCTGTGCCTGTTCAAAGATAAGCACTGGTAAGTACCACTCTCCCATCCAAAACTGTCTTGTTACCTTGGTTTCAGTGAGCAGACACTTCAAGACTATGTTGTTGACCAGAGAAGCCCTAAAGTTTGCTATAGATAATGCTTTATCTGTTGGGAAATGGCTGTGTGGGAGGCTGAACTCTATCAGACCATTTGGTGTACAAGATTCCAGGTGGAAGGAGACATCTGACATTTCCTACTACTTTGCCTGTAGTCACAGTGAAGGCGGCAGCCTGTAATTTAACCATGTTGAATCATACCCCAGAGTTTCCTTCCCAGTTTCCACTGGCTGCTTAGGAAATTGAGGGCCACTCTAAACCTCAGCATGTAAAATTCCAGAGGAGTAGAACCTAAATTGGTCAAACTGGAGTCCATGTTAACTTTGCATGTACAAATGTGTTGGAAAATCCTGATTAAATGAGATTTATAAACCTTAGCTGGTGCCATGGGCATTATTTTTCTAATTCATGGCACTATTCACTGTAAAGTTGTGACAGGTGAACTAAGCAGTGTACCTTATTAATACTCTGGTGCTTAATAATAGCTACTTTTAAATTAAAACAGTCAGTGTTTTTATTCTACTTTTTCTTCTAATTTTTTTAACTTAAACACAATTTGTGTTAGTAAATAAACATAGCAATGGCCAAATTGTAAGAAGATTTTTATTTTGGTTTTATATTTAGTGCAGGAAAAGTCTCACTTGTCAATGTGTATTGGGATGAGCAGCCTGCACTCAAGTGTGATGGAGGGGACTGACTCTCTTTATATATACCTGATCATGTACCAAAGCCTGAAGTAAGCCTACACACAAGAAAATATGGGTGAAAACAGATTTTTAAATTTCTAAAGGTGGGAGAGTTCTCAGACAGGTCTTGACAGAAGACTTAGACACTTTGACATTCAGAGAAAAAGAATATATGAAATTGTAGAGGAGGGTTATGAAAGTATTTTTGTGTTGTTAAGAATTTTACAGATGGCATTACAGAATGAAGTACATTCATAAGAAGAGGGAGGCCTTACTCTGGCACATGTAGATCATTCTGCTAATGGGATTTATAGTTAGCTACTCTCTTTTAAAACTTCAAGACTGTTACCAAGTTGGGTTCTGAATCTTCTCATTTCCTCTGTCAGTATAAATTAGAGTTATTTCAGTTGAGGTAATGAAGCTACACCATCATAAGATTGATGAAAGATATAGAAGTGAATTCTGTGACAATCTTGTCAATGAAAGAGGCTAAAATAAGTAAATTAAAATTGTGAAAGAAGCACTCCATTATCATCAGATGTGATATTGCGCAGTTTTACCTCTGTTTAATGTTCTCAGAAGCAGAACCTGTATAATGAAACTCTATCCAATAATCTATTTATTTGTATTCTTTCCATATTTGACAAGCACTGATCATCTCTTTTTTTAATTACATGTAGCTTCTTTTTTAAATTTATTATTATGCCATTTTTGCAGTTTGTCTTCCTCTCTGTGACTTCTTTGCAGCAATTTTTTTCTGGTGTCTCACTTCTTAGCCACTAGCCATGCACAGATTCTCTTTCAACAACCCTGTAGAAGCATTGCTGTTACCATTTAAGTTTGTTCTACAGTTGCTAATTCTTCTCCAGTGAAGATATGTGTATCTTGATCAACAAATAAGCTACTTGCCTGATAACCCGTTTTGTTAATAACCAATGCCAACTGACAAGGCAAGTGGATTAAAAGAGGGCAAATATGCAATGAGAATTTCCTAGTATAATCCTCCCAGTTTCATCAATAGACTCAGTGAGCCAAAAGTGGTGTCGCTGTGTTTAAGAAGTGCTTGTGGATTTCTCCTTCACAGATTTTAAAATAATTTCCAAACCTGTGTAATCCTCTGATATTCATAGCTTCCCACTTCTGCAGTCATTAGTACCAGTGTACATAGCTGAGCTCTCATGAGACACAATTGGCTTGAAACAAGAGCCTCTATGTTCCTCAAAGAGAAGATTATCTCAGTTTTCAGTGATTGCTCACTCTTGCTGCTTTTCTGAGAGTTCCTGTGCACTTCCTTGGCCTAAGAAGCATGCACGGAATCTTCCCCATGTAAATTGGAATTTCAATACTGACAAAGCCTTTATCTCCATGACTATACTACATCATTGTCATGATCCACTTTTACCAGATGAACACTTATGACTTTAGAATCTATCCTCTTTGCTTTCAAATTAGATTTTAGCAGGAAAATATTGAATGACCATGTACTACAGGACCAAATCATGTTTTCAATCTAAATGCATAGTTCATAATGTCTACCCATACTGCACATGCAGAACACCAGTGTCCTATTTGTAGATCTCACTAATGCTGACATTACTTAATGTGTCCCAGTTCCCATAAATAAGTGATTCTGGTGTCAGAATCTCATAAATCCCAGCTCCACTCCAGGTGCAACTCACAAGTTCAGGCTGAATGGAGGAAAACCACAAAGAGGTTGTCCCTTTTTCCTCTTGAGTCTGGCAGCTCGTATGTCTTGACACTGCTGTGGCACAAAGGACATAAAGGGTAAAATTACAGTATCCTGGGTATAAATGTCAGCCTCAGATTATGTCTGAGCTTGTATCCTTTGTAGCAAAGCAGCACGTGGAGTGCAGCATCCCCAGACTCTCGAGCAGTGTCCTTAGAAAGCCCTTTTATACCAAGGCTTAGGAGAGGGATCTCTGGTGGATACTTGGAGCTTGTTGCCTCAGCATCTCTGAGAGAAATTTCTCCAATAGAATTTAGAGATTTAAGGTCCCATTTCCTCTATGTAGTCTCTTTTTTTCTGGCACAGAGTGTCACATCAACAGGATCTCCCTCGCAGAAAATTCTTTCTGTTAATCATTAAAGCTAATAATTTTTCACCTTTAGATATGCCTATTGAGGATTAGAATGTTTCATTCACAGTACTAAATCAAAAGAAACTCAACTGAGGCCAGTAAGTACACAAGGAATATCAGACTCATGTGAGAAAGAAGAAAATCTGGTTATTTATACTTTTTAGACAGGAAAAAGTATCTCCAAGATCTTATTACTCCTAGCAGTATGCTTTAACCAGAGATCATGTTCTCTCTTTGCCCTTGTGACTGAACATGAGACAGGGTCAGTCACAAATCAGTCTGTCCTGCTACCCGTGAATAGCAGGGGAGCACTTGCCACCATTATTTCTGATTTCATGGGCCTTGGGCACTGGGGCACACACTGTTTCAACAGAATGTAAAAAGAAACAAGTCTTACAGCCTCAGACAGAAACATTTGACTTTGAAGGAGTGTAGTAAAAGGGGGAGAAAAAGCATTTAATGATATCTTGCATGTCTCCTTAATAGACATGGAAGGATGACCATAAAACTGTTCAAAACATGATCCCAAAACCAAGCTTCCCTGTTCTGTGAATAAACCAACAATTTATAGAAACATGTTCAATCGCTTCCTGGAAACAAAAAAGAATATTTGGTATTTTTTGCTTCATAAAGCAGCACCTCATCCAATAAAATGCTAACTATTTTAGGCACTGGCTGTAGACGTCAGTCAGTGTCACAGGAGTCATTCAGACTGTCAAGCTGATCAAGCTCAGTCATATCACAGATTTATGCATAAAACCCCAAACTTGACATCAGTTTTGCCTTTTTTTTTTTTTTGTGAGTTCTTCCCATCTTCATTTAAATCAAATGCAAGGAATTTGAATACAGTATTTAAACAGAAGTACCTGCTGTCATATATCATAGCAAAAGGGATGTTGATTTGTTAGCTTTAAATGAAATAAAAGTAAAAAATAAAATAATTTCTTTCCAGCTGCTCTCTACACGTTTAGTTGTTTAACCTGACAGTTTACACAGCAATAGAATGCATGGTTGTGTTTCCCAGGGCAATTTACACCAGCAGCTCAAAGGAACAATTGCTGCATGGCTCAACCTCACACCCACACAGCACTTTCCTCCACCATTCATGCAAGCTATGAATCTTCAGTCCCAGATGAAATTTGCTTTTCTTCCCTAGTTTTGCCACATATTTAAAGTGCAAAGAGACAAGACCAAACCACTGAAAGTCTCTGCAGATGCGAGAAGGTTCATGGCTGAGTGTGTTGTGGAGGGGCTGTGGACACAGCTGGTGAATAACAGAGGAAAGAAGGTGCATCAACTCCTGACACCTCCTGGAATCTTTAAAAATTTTCTGTAAGATTTACTGTGTCTCTAAGTGTGTAATGCACCAAACAAGTGAACCTTGACCATTTTTTTCTTATTCATTGAAACTATCTCTCCTTGTTCAGCAGAACTCCCTATGAAATTTAAAAAGTAGTGGGAAACTTTTATCCGCAGGCCCTGCTTAGTTTGCATGTGACTTCAGGAAGTAACAATTAGGAGGACAATGGGTAAAGGAGGAAAGTGGAGACATTAACTGACGGCTGTAAATCACAACTTACACAGCTTTCTTTTCCATAATTAATTGAATGACCAGGCACAATGCACATTGACTTGGAAATGTGGTCCAAAGACACCTTTGGTGAATGTAAATCCTTTTCCACTGCCCTTACTTACCTGTGAGACTTGATCTTAGTCAGGAGTGAAAGCTGTGTATTGTTACAAGGGATAGTTTGGTAT
The DNA here is from genome assembly GCF_037042795.1 of Molothrus aeneus. Lineage (NCBI taxonomy): Eukaryota > Metazoa > Chordata > Aves > Passeriformes > Icteridae > Molothrus > Molothrus aeneus. The sequence continues at coordinate 47,954,299 of NC_089650.1, forward strand.
TTTTGGCAGGGAGGGAGAAGGAAAAGAGAAAAATATTGAAGGACAATCACATCACATGGAGGAGGTAGAGGTCTGGTTAAGTTAATAAAACATGGGCTTCATTTAGGTAGCAGAAAGTCACTGTAAGACACATAAACACGTAAACTTGCAAATAGGAATTATGATTTAACATCCTGTAACCAGTACTGCATTTCTGCATGAGAGAAAAAAAATGAATGTTATGAAATTGTTTCATTAAATTATTTATTGCAGAGTATGAGCCGAATTTTCTCAAGGAAGCAATCCATATATATGTGTTCAGCATGCCTGAGGGCAAATATTTCTTAGATAAGTTGTATTGTACTTCTCTAGAACAGTAATGACAGTTTATATTATGGCTCTAGAAATGATGATCTCAAAAAACATGTATCTGCAATTTACATGCTTTATTAGGGGGCATAGTCAACTATTTGCCCATATCACTCTGTTGCTAGAATTGCCCTAGGACTGGCATAAAAAGAATAACAGTGAAAGTTATTCAGTAGTCAGAGTAAGTCAATGAGCATTTATATACTTAGATATTTCTCTCTAGAAAAAACTAACATCATTTAAAAGTAACTAGTATCTAACCTTCTCTCTCCATCAAATTTATGGACGTATAAGTAATATTTTAGCTATAATTATGCCAATGATAGAACACAATGAAAATAATTTGTATATTTTAGAATATTGATATTCAAATGTTGAATAATTTTAGAATATTTTATTCATTATCTTTAACATTTATCTTGTATCAGCAGTACAAACATTTATCTTGTATCAGCAGTACAAAGTTACAGAAGTCATGTGAAGTCATGACCACACTGAAGCAAAAGTTTAACTGTCATTGACATCCTGGTTATCTAGAATGGTTCTTTCAAAGGACATGACAAAACAGGATTTCTTTGTGGCAGAGTTGTATTAATTTTAAAAGAGGAGAAATTGCTGTGGGAAGGAAGGAAGGAAGGAAGGAAGGAAGGAAGGAAGGAAGGAAGGAAGGAAGGAAGGAAGGAAGGAAGGAAGGAAGGAAGGAAGGAAGGAAGGAAGGAAGGAAGGAAGGAAGGAAGGAAGGAAGGAAGGAAGGAAGGAAGGAAGGAAGGAAGGAAGGAAGGAAGGAAGGAAGGAAGGAAGGAAGGAAGGAAGGAAGGAAGGAAGGATTGGAAATCTTCTGTTTGCTTTGCTTGTGTCCTTAATTTGCTAAAATGTTAATGATATTTAGATTCTGTTTAACCAGTACTTATCATTTGAGGTCCAAGATAAGAACAAAGTAAATTAATCATCATTAATTAAAACAGTGATAATCTTATGGGGTTGGGGGGGGTTGTCATCAACACTTCAAGGTCCTGTTAGGCTTCTGGTTTTAATATTGTAAATTATGACTATTTTGCAGATTTGGTGTATGGATACTATAGACAACAGAGGAAACTGATTGAAGAGATTGATTGGTCATATACAGGTAAGCAAAGCTGTCTATTGAATAACTTATTTCACTTTGATATTTTTGTGTTCACTGTTACAATTTTAAGACCCTCATGTGTCTGTATACCACTTGCCATATACCTAAACAATTGCTAAAGTGTAGGAAATGGAATCTGAAAAATACAGGAACTTTACAATTTACAATAGGAGAGTATTTTCATCTATTTGGATTCATATTTTAATCTACTTAGTAATAGATTACATCTATTACTTTTGGAAAGAGAAAGTCCTCAACATTAAAACCTCAACCCGAGACCTGACTTATTTGATGAAGGCTGGGCCAATAAATTGTTAGGTGCTTGTTAATCATCTCAACATTATTGTTCTAGCAAATCTGAAAAGCCTTCAGAAAGGCTGAAATAAGGCACAGCACATTATGTGGGAAAGAACCTATCCACACACTGCACTTGAACTTCTACCCTGTGCTTGTGAGCACTTGAGCAGCCTTGCCAAGTCCCACCCTGACTCTCCTAAAAACTCAGCCACTTCGTCTCTCTCATTTGCATGACTAGGAAAGATATATCCTGAAATTTTTCATCCCTTATTAAAGAAGAACAATGGAAAATTCACAATTAGCTTCTTATGTTCCTGCGCATAAGTCCAGTGATTTCAGTAATACTAAAAAGGTAATTTTGTCCTAGGTCTCTTTTGCCCAACATGTAGGAAGTGAGTTCTTATGGATGTGTGTAGGCTCCTACATTTTAAATTTCTTAAGCTACTGTTTCAAAAATACCAAACTATTAAAAATAAGGACTGTCAATTTTAAGTTTTTCATAAATTTTATTCAAAACATGTCCCTGTAGTTAAGGAAAATTACAGCATTCTTTTTATTTCTCTCGCTCTCTTTCTCATTTTCAAGACAATTTTTATCTTCTAGTGTAAAACATATCTAACAAGTTTTAAGCCTAGAGAGAATTGAAACAGGCTAGTCATAAAGCCTTCTAAATGAGATTTATAATGAAAACTCCCACTTACACAGATTGTAGTGCAAAATTCAAGCATGAAATCAATCAATACAGTATTTCATGTTCAAAGTTGATCCATTTTTTAATATTGTAGTTAGATGACTGCAGGGATAAACCTCCTGGATTCCTGGTGACCAGAGGGCAATCTTTAAAGGGTAGCAAATAGGGTTTGTTTAGGATATCAGAGGATATAGCTCTTCCCTAGGCTGCACATAGCACCCATGCACTGTGCATGGGTGATGCTGCTGCAGCATCCATGGATGGATGGATATTTTGTATGGAAAAATAGCACAGAATTGGCATGTCAGCTGATCCATACCTGTTGATACTCTCCCTTAACCTGTGAGATACCTGTGTGCAGTAATCTCAATTCATATGCTTTGCTCCAGTGATTCCCCAGCTGGCAAAGCCTTTCTCTCCATTCAGACCTGTCCAGGAGCCCTGGCTAAAATCCTGCAGCTCCTGCAGCCACCTGCCCCAGCTGCATCCTGCCCTGCCCCAGCTGCATCCTGCCCTGCTCCTGCCCTGCTCCTGCCCTGCTCCTGCTGCTTCTCCGAGCTCTCTGCTGCACAAGCTCTGTGTGCCCCCAGCATTCCTAAACAGCTGACTGCATGTGGGGTCAAAAATTGATATTCAAAGCTTTTGGGGAAGGCTTCATGTAAATCAGGAGCTTAGGGCTAGCAACTGTTTGCAAGCTGAGTATTATGGGATGCTCTGCTGAAATACCTGGTAATTGGTTCATGGGGTAAGGTGGAATACACAAACCCAGCTTTCACTAATAAAAAGACAGCCTTCCTGAACATGACAAAAATTTCCAGATTTTAACATTGTGATTTGGAGGCACAGAGGTCTAGAGCCTGAAGCATATGGGTTTTGATCTCCTTCATTTATAATAATTTAAATTATTTTACTCCTGAGGCAAGTGATGTCAGGTACTGTATGTATAAGTGCTGTACCTAGCACAGGCTTATGTTTGTGAGGCATAGACCAACAGCTACACCTCTGAATGGATGAATGCTTTGTCAGTACATTTTTTTCCTCAGACACCAGTTATATTCTACTGTCTCATAACCTTCTCACTGGAAGAGTGAAAGTGAAAAATTTCATTGAAAGTGAAAAATTAGACTCAATGTGCCAATGAAGTGTTTTGAATGGGCCTGGGGATCCTGAAACCATAGAGTCTAATGCACCATGGGTAAGAGAGATCTAACTGGCTTGGTAAATTAACCTGGGTCTGAGCAATGTAATTCTCTGTGTCAAATAAAAAATTTCAGATATATTAGCCACAGTGGGTCAATATACTCCTTTACTGGGATGGTGCTGTAAGATGAAAGTAAAATGAAGCTAGAGAGTTTTACCTGCTAAAATCAGCCAATTTCTGAACGTGAAGTTTCATAATAAAGCAATTTCACATGCTGGAAATTAATGAGTCACCATCAGGTTTTGACTCTTGGATAAGTGTATAATGAAGTCATAAATGTTACTGGAAAGATTTTTTAATACTTCTAAGAGCTCTGTTTTAAACCATGAACAAAATCTGCATTTTCATGCAGTAATTTAATCTTTTGTGTCCTGACTTTGCATGTATTTGCAAAAACAAATACCATGTTAAAGAACTGGAAGGTACAAGTTCTTGTTACAGATGCATCCAATATTTTCTGGCATAAGGGGATGCTGAAGCTAGCCTATTTGTAAAAATTACTTTATTTTAACAATCTTTGATTATATTTTTCATTAAAGCAGTCATAGAAATTTTTAAAAATGTCATGAATATTTTCATATGGTATCATACAGCAAAAAGTGAATCCAACCATTTTTTGTTGCAGAAAAACCCTGGCATACTGTGAAAATTCAATCTCCTTAAATCAGTTACATACTAATTGATAAGCAAAGGTCATTTACACAATATTTAACTGTACCACTAACTTTAGTCATTCACATATTACTTCAAAGCATAAAGCAAGTAATATGAGCTTTGATTACTTTCTGTCATAGAAGTGAAAGATTAATTTCTTTTTTTTTTTTTTGATGCTTTGCTTATCTGAATTGTTTTTGACAGAAGGAATGATATAATGTTGTTTTCTGGTTCTGATGTTTGGTTTGGGGTTTTTTAACATGGCTGGTTGATAGTAGTCCATCAAAGTCCAAGCCTATAAGTTCACATGTAAAACTGGCAAGTGATATCACAAAATTTTTTTTGTTTTTGTCCCCAGTGAAATGGCTTTCTGTTGGGTTTCACCCCTGGGATTTTGGTTCTTGTTCACAACAAACAAGTTATGTGCTTTAGGGGGAAAAAAACACAGCTGAAATTTGTTAAAAACAAGAGATTCTAAACAGTCTTCAAGGAATTAGCAAAAACAAGGGTTTCAAACATTTTTAAAAGTTGAATGTTCTATGTAAATAAATAATCAGATCAATGTTCTTTGTCTCACTGTGTAGGAGTGTTATGTTCAGCCTGTGCTGCCATTTATTATGTGATACACTGTTACACGTTTGCTTTACAAATATTGGCAACTCTGATCTTGAGGAAAGGGTAATTTTGGTATAAGCTGATTGGTCTCCAGGTATTCAAAGAACATTTTTATTATTTGCAAGTAGAATCTGAATCATATTTCCCTTTTCTCTGGGGAAAAGCATCATGAATCATAGAATCACAGCATGATTTAGGTTTGAAGGGGCCCTTGGAGATGATGTGATTCCAGCCTCAGCTCAAAGCAAAATGATCTTCAAAGCTGAAACAGGAAAAGTATGGAAAATCTCCAGAGAAGGAGGTGCTGCAGTTTGGTCAATGTGTTCTGTTGCTATTTTGAAAACATTTCCTTTCTTTTACTCAGCTTCAAGATGTCTTATTGCAACCTGTGGCCATTGCTTCTCACCCTTTCCTTGTGCACTGATCTGTAGATTGCCTTTACAGAGCAGTAGACTTCAGCTAAGTTCCCTCTCAGCTTAAGCTTCAGCAAACTCAGATCCCTCAGCCTCTCCCCATACATGATGTACACCCAGACCACCTCAGCAGCCTTTTGTTTGTAAATATCCATCTCATACTGGGTTCAGGAGGAAATCAAAACTGGACCCGGCATTCTCAATGTCACCTCACTGGTGTGCAGTAGGGGGAAAAAGTCACTTCCCTCATCCTGCTGGCTTCACTCTTGCTAAGGTAGCCCAGGACAGTGTTTGTCTTCCTGACTGCAAAGGCACACTGCTGACACACACATAATTCATTCAATCAGGATTATTAGTTAAGATATTCAGATAATTTTTAATATCTGATGTTTTTCAGTAGTAATGTATAGTGATGGTGCTCTTGTGGCACCTGCACCAATACTTCTTTCAGTAGCAATGCCTAAATGTAATGATTTCTTTGTTTTGCTCCCCTGTTGAACTAATTGAACTAATCTTGTTAAACCTGAAATTGTTACCTTTTTGTGTCTGACTCAACAGCCTCCTGGAGATATTCCCCTAGTTTATTATTCCCATTACTGTTGCTACACAGACAAAACTTTAGTTGTTATTTGGAAGTCTAGGTTTGCCATCCCAAGTCTTATAAATGTGCTGTGATTGCTTCAAATGTTCATTCCTGTAGTTTGGCTCGGAAATTAAAATGGCCTTTGTTTTCAGTGGTACTGAGAAAACACAGTTTTCTTTCTTGCCCAAACAAGAGCTAATATTTTAATTTCAAATGTTCCATCATATTTCAATACTGAGGAGATTTAATTTCAAAGTCACTTCTCATTAAGTTTATGGCAAAGCATGTTGTTGCTTATGTCCATAACAATGCATGTGTGTATTTGCTTTTCACTCAGCCTAAAAAGTGAGCAAGGATCTACTAGCTGATCCACTATCTCAGCTGTGGCCCAACAGAATGATTTTAACACTTGTAGCTAACTGCTCATTCTGTAAAATGTCTGCTGCTTCTGTTACCCAGCAGTTCAGTCCAGGTAAAGTGGAAAATTTGAGTCTTTCCCCTCATCCTCACCCTGTGTCTCTGTTCACCAGCCATCTGCTGGGAGCATGGACAAGGTGGGGCATGCAGGTGCTGCTCCCTGCCCTGCAGCGAAGGTGAAGGAGAGGCTGTGCTGCTGAGGTTGTGTGAGCGTGGGCATGGTGCTCGCTCCCTGTGAGACAGCTCCAGGAGCAGGGCAAAGGGAGTCAGGAGGGAAGGGCAGGGGTCTGGGTCTGGGCCATCACCTCCCAGGGTGCAGCATGATAGACGAGCCACTTGGTGAGCCAAATCCTGACGGTCAGCCTGTGTGTGAGAGGGGGATGCACCAGCAGGAGCCTGCTGGAAGTGGGAATGAGGAGCTGCCTGCTGAGCTGACTGCTTTAATGGACTGGTCTGCCAGACCAGACTGAAACGTCTCCAAGAGAGCCCTGGCCAAGAGTTGATGAAACCTTCTGCTTTCACTGGTTTGATAAAACTGTGTTCTCGGAGATGATGCATACCAAATTAAGTTCCTTTTTTTTCCTTGCGAAGTAAATACCATAGCAGTATCAGCATCCCTTCATGAGAAGATCTTGTCTTTTTATGACCTCCTGCCAAATACATCATTTTGTGCATCGTGTTCACCAGGTACAGTCATAACTGATGTGCTGTATCAGTTGTGGGTAACCCAAGAGCCCTATGCTCTTGGGCTGTGTGGGTTCCTTCAGTAAAGGGTCAGCTTAAGAAATTTAAATAACATACTTTCTTTTATTAACTCATAAAATGGTTCTGCAGGGGTCTTTTTTAATAGACTTTATGCTTCAGAGGCTGTCATACCTTTTCTTGCATGACAGCTCATTACATGTATTTATAACCCCCAGATCACACAGCCACTCATGCTTCCAGTCTTTCGTCACGAAATTCACAGGAACACTAATTAAAAGCCTATTACACTGTTAATGGTTTTGGAAAGCTTATGATTCCACAGCAGAAATTACATAGTTATGCATCTGTTTGCATCAAAGGGACAAGATGTCCTCAAGTGAAAAGCCACATGCTGGCATTTCTGGCCATCAAGAAATTCCTTTTAAGATATCTCACTGTACTGAATCAACAGCACAAAACACATTATTCAACAGAAAGAAGATGTCTATTTAGTATATTTGTGGATTTTGAATCCATATAAAATTATATGGTTCAGAAGTCTGTTTGCATTAAGCTTTCTTTTCAATGAAGAAAGCTGATCTTTGAGCAGTAGAAAGCCATTAGCAGCAAAGTGGAATTTATTTAGCTTTTATTCAGTAATATTTCTAGGGTAAACTGAGTGGAAAAATTTTCAGGGGATTTTGGGGGAGGAAGTAAGAGAATTGGATCTCAAATTCATGGAATTTTCAAAGTTGGATTCTTGTAGGACAGGTCTGAAGAACAGCATGTTGGTATTCATATTTGTCCAACCACTGCTAAATTATAGCATTTTTATTTCAAATAATATTAAAGTGATCAATTTGCCAAAGTTTCCTTTGAAGGAACTCAGATAAGACTGTTCCTTCCTCAATTTCAGTCCTCTAATGCTATAAACAAAGAAAAGCATTTTCACAAAGTGCAGAGCAACTTCTGAGCATCATCAGATTTTTCAAATGAAAAGTTGGCTTCTCAAGTACAGAAGTCTAAGTGTGAGACATTTGCATAGTGTGGCACTGCTCTTATGCCAAGATCTGTTCAGGGGTCAGAAAGATGTAAAAACTTCCCATTAAGTAAATCCATTTGGAATTTTAAAGCTTTTTAAGAGTGCTGTCTTTGGGAATATACCAAAGTCAAATGGAAAAAAACAAATTTTGAATATCTCACAGCAGACTGCAGCCTCTACTTAAGCCTCTTTGCCCTTCAAAATGATCATAAAAGAATCCTTTTGCACATACTACTGAATGATTGCTCATTTACAAGTGCATTCAATCTGGGCTGCAGTAGGAAGGTTGTGTTCTTGGGGACCACTTGCTTACCAAATGCACAGATGATTACTTTGAGGTCATCACCTCCATATCAAAATGATCTGTGGGTTTGTGAGGTTTAGAGCCCAGCAGATAATTCTCCCATTGCTTATGTTTACAGAAGGCCATATTTAATTATCTGCTCCATCCAAATGTTTTGGACTTCCTTACTGACATTTTTACTCAAAGGCTATTCTGCTGTATTTATAACAGCTTTTGGTTTTTCCTGAAGAGTTCAAACCCCACTCATTTCAGTATGCGCAGTTGGATAATACCTAAAAAATAATTCTGTGGATTTTACTCACAAATTTGAAGCCATTTCTGATCTTGCTGCATCTCATTAATTCAATAGATATCAAACCCTTCTGGGTAGATATTCCATGTAATGTTCTTTAACCCATAAGAATTAAAGCAGCCCCCCAAAGGGCAGACTTAAAAAACTCTGTGAGAGAAGGAAGATAAAGGGTACAGTGAAGAATTGAAGAATCCTGAGCAGAAGGGGACCGTGGAATGTTATAAGTAAAAAAAAAAAAAAAAAAAAAAAAAAAAAAAAAAAAAAAATTCAAAACTTTTAAATTTGAGAAACTAGGGAAAAACCCATCAACATTTCTGTCTTGGAATAATCAGCATTTGCCACTAGATTTATCAGTTCATAAACTGTTCCCTCAATCATTCCAATGCCAGAATCACAGAATTTCAGTTCTGAGCATCTCTTCCACCTGTGAAAGTGCACAAGCCTTTTTTTTTTGAGAAGCTGGGTCTCTCTGCATACATATTTAGCTGGTTCCTGCTATACTTGAAGAGTTGTGCTTCCAACAAACTCTATAGACAAGCTGTGGTGGCCTCTTTCTGCTCTCTTCCAAGAGCTTTCTTTATAAGAGAGTAAACTGTGCGTTGATCTGATATTGCCTGGCATTGAGCCTGTTTTAGGAGCCACAGAAACAATTGACTTATCTTCTTTCAGCCTTTATCATAGATGCTGCATTTGAAACCTAAGCTGTTTTCCCTCTGTCAGTGCACTTTATCTGATGAAAACTGTGTTAACAAGAGACGTTTTGAAAGGGTAGTTACGAAAATTAAGGTATTAAAAATGTAAAAGCAAAGAGAGGGATAATGTGTTGAATGCTAGAAAAAGGAAAGAATCATTTACATGTAAGGACTTGGAATTTTTTTCCCAACTTCTGATATTTCCTTACACGTGTAAGGAGCCAGTTCAGGGCTTGAGTGCATGGCTATAAACTGATTGCAATTATTTTTACTCCATTAATGGTATAAACAAGCCCAGAACAAAAAATACCCAATTTTTTTATTACCCCGCATGAGTAACTGAAAGGGAAAAATTGAAAAAAATTGTTGCTGGAGTATTTACAAATACTGGGGCAATGATTAATAAATTCTCCTGTTTCAGAAAAGAGTGGATTTTCTGGCTGCTTGTACATGTTTTGACCACTTTGCACATACACAATATGATCAATGATCAAGTTATATTTTTTCCTGTTGTTTTTCAGGAAAGCAAATATTTATGGTTAGAGTTCTAGTGAGTGAAAAATTACAAGCTAAAAGGTTTTTCTTCATTACTTCATGTAATTTCTTGAAAGCTAGCTTCAAAGTAGGGCTGTGGTGTGTGTGAACAGAAGAACACTAGCACATTACCTGTTTAATCTGTATCTCACTTGCTTTCCAAGTATCCAAAAGAGATGCAAAGTGGCCAGCACAAACAGGCAATGGACAATATGTAATATAAGTTCTTAAGGAGCAGGAACATACTTTAAAAAAGGCAAGCATTCCTTTTTTTCAGCTGTAAGTACCCACTTCACACAGGTTCAGTAATTATCATGGCTAATTTTACCAACACATTTAGCCACCAAGACTAGATCTGTACACCTGCCAGTCCTAATGTGATGTGCCTCCGATCAAAATGAGAGCACTACTTGTTCTCCTCTGTGTGAAAGCAACTGATGATAATCTGTCGCAGTGGCTTGATCACACATCTGAAGTTCCCTTTGAAATCATTTGTTTTTTCCTTAGAGAAGCTGTGGAGCATGTGCTAAAAAGAGCTGTTCTGGATGACTTCCTGTGTCTCCTCACTTCATCCCATTCTCAAAGGAAATTTTTCTATCCTTTCCATTTTACATTTTTTGTCATATTGCTTTAGTTCTTCTCTTAGAGTGCAGGCATGACTTGTTTCCCTTTTGCATTACAAAATTCTCCTTTTTCCCCCTATCAAACAATCATGTAGGGTTTTGTTGCCTACTTCTCCCTGACATTCTTAATAGCTCCATGAAGTCACTGTCAGTTTGCCACTTTATCTCCTGTGTTTCCAGGAAAAACTTTCCTCCCAAGTAACTAATGGAGAAAGAGCTGGCTGAGTGTTTCCATGACTATCTTGCAGTCTCTCCTCCCAGCTGCCTTTTCCTAAATGTCAGAGCCACTCTCCAGCCTGGTTACCATGGTGCCTTCAGCTGGCATGCCTGCCAGGGTTCACAGAGCCAGCACACCCACTGAACGTTTTATGGGAACATACCAGGAGAGAAGGCTCTTACCTGCTGTGCCACAGTTAAATAGAACATATCAAAAGGTACTTCTTGGTGCATATTCTGTGTAAGATTGGCTCCAATTTAGTAGCATAAAACCCATTCAATCAATTAAGGAAATTCCCTTTGTCCCTCCGTTTGTGAGGGTAGTGGTACATCTATAGATGTGCTACAAGTTACATACATAAACCTGCTAGTGAGTTGCCAGCTCAACAGGTCATAAATGTAAGTGCTGCTGGAGAACAATGACGTTTCTACTGTGCTATATTAATTAACTATCTTCTATAATAAGATTTTAAGGTGTTTTTCCTTATAATTTATTATTCAGTTTCAAATACTGTTATTAGCAAAAGAAACTTTTCATCAATATGGTTTCCTGAGGTGAAAGTCAATACAACTAAAGTATATTCTGTGTCCCACCATTGGAAAACCTGATATTTTAAACCTCAGGTTCATAAATAGCAATTGATAGATTAGTAGCTGAAATAACGAAATCCTTTTTAAAATGACAATGGGTTTTAAAGTTTACTTTAAAATTCCATGCAACTGAGTCATATTGTTGTTTCTAAAATTTGCCTTTGTTCCAAATAATAAGTTGCTAGTAAGTTTTGTTCAGTCAATTGTTTCAGGTTCAGCTGGTCATATTCTCTTAAACAAATGGTTAGGTAGACTGCAAGCACATTTCAGGTGATCATAAAATAAGAGCTCTGAACTACAGTGTACTTTGATCTGTCTCCTTGATAAGTGTTTTGTATAGAAACAAAATATTCTTCTCCCAATTGCTCAGCTTTAGTTGTTGTGAATGAAGTGGTATTTTCCAGTCCTTTAATTGAATGTTCAGGGTTTTGTTATTGGTACCATATATGAACCCCCCAACTCCAACACTGCTGCTACAGGAAATCATGCCATCTAACTCTGAAACAAAATTAATTGAAATATGTTTTAAAAATATGAGGAATATTTTGCTTCATAGTTTCACTGAAAGACTATCTCAGAAACCCATTCTTGACTTTTCATAAAATCATAGATTCATTTACATTGGAAAAGACCTTTAAGATCATTGAGACCACCAGCACCACCAACACTGCCAAGTCCCCCACTGAACCATGTCCCTTAAGCAACACATCTTTTAAATACAGCCAGGGATGGTAACACAGCCACTTCCCTGAGTAGCCTTTTCCTTATGATGAGGAATATTTTTCTAAAAGCCCATTTGAACGTCCCCTGATGCAACTTGAGGCTATTTCATCTTGTCATGTCACTTGTTACCTTGGAGAAGAGACTGACCCATACCTGGCTACAGACTGCTTTCAGGGACTTGAAGAGTGAGAATTTCTACCCTCACCTCCTTTTGTCCAGAACAAACACGCTCAACTCCCTCAGTTGCTTCTCATCAGACTTGTGGTCCAGACCATTCAGCAGCTTCATTGCCCTTCTCTGGATACACTCCAGCACCTCAATGTTTTTCTTGTAGTGAGGGTCCCAAAGGATTACACAGGATTCCAGCTGTGGCCTCTCCAGTGCCAAGTACCAGAGGCCACTCCCTCGCCTGGTCCTGACTACACTATTTCTGATGCAGACCAGAATGCCATTGCCCTTCCTGGCCACCTGGGCACATGCTGGATCATGTTCAGATGGCTGTCAACCAGCACCCCCAGGTCCTTTTCCACTGAGCCACAGCCTGGAACATTGCATGGGGTTGTTGTGACCCAGGGGCAGAATTTGGCACTTTGCCTTGTTGAACATCATCCAGTTGCCCTCAGCCCTTTGATCCAGCCTGTCCAAATCCCTCTGAGAACCTTCCTGACCTTCAGCAGATCAGTAATTTGGCTCAGGTTGGTGTCATCTGCAAACTGACTGAGGGTGCACTTGAGCCCTTCATTCAGATGGTTGGTTAAGATCTTAAATGGAACTGGCCCCAGTAGTGAGCCCTAGGGAACCCCACTTGTGACTGCCTGCCAACTGGGTTTTCCTCCTTTCACCTCCACTCTTTGAACTTGGTCATCCAGCCAAACTGATTTGGATTTCCAAGCTAGCTGTATTAGTGGACTGTTGAGGTAATCTGGTTCTTCTGGTAGAATTGATTGTTTTGTTTGTTTTGTTTGTTTGTTCTTTGGGGAGTTTCTTTCTATTGGCAAAATTTGTCTGCATTGATATCCATTTCCTGTTAGTTTTTTAAGTTAAACCACAATAATCTGGTCTCTTGGCCCCCTTTGATTGTTGCACTAGCTTTTTCTGCTCAATTATGTTTCATCTAAAATTATTTTGTCTTCAACCAGAGTGTCATGCAATTATCCTACATGAACTGTTCCCAGGACTTTTTGCAGAGACATTAATACTTCATTATCTTTACTAGGAGTTGCATGGTTAGAACTTCAGTACACACTTGCCTTTCCATCAGTTTAGAGCCCTCTGAGACTGTCAGACATGGTCTGATTCTCCTCCTCCCCCATGTTTTTCCTATGTTGAGATCCTTATTAGTAACAAAAACTCCCACTACTGTCTAAATGTATCACTTTCCAAATTGCATTGTTGAATTTCATGCCATTTTTAATACTGTTTTTCTCAAGGTCAGCTGTTCATCCCATATGCTGTACTGGACCTCCTTGTGATGGTGTGTTTTCACATGTCATGTGACATGGTAGGGGGAAAAGTAGGGGAAATTAGCAAAAAAAAAATAGGGGAAATTAGCAAAACTGAGAATCTCCAGAGCTTCCTGCACACACACAGCCTAGTACTTCCTATTTACTGCTGCTTACTATTTTTCTTCTTTTCTCATTGAAAAGTACTGAGTTGTTAGTGTTGGGTGATAACAGCAACAGGATAATATGGTAACATTTTGGTGTATTTACAGATCTATTCAGCACAATTTAAAAATTACATATTTTCTGCTTTTTCAGACCCTTTCTGTACTCCCTTCCTTCCTTCCTTCCTTCCTTCCTTCCTTCCTTCCTTCCTTCCTTCCTTCCTTCCTTCCTTCCTTCCTTCCTTCCTTCCCTTTCTTTATTTACTTTCTTTCTTCCATGATATCTCTATTTTGAAATCATCTAAACAGTCATCTGTGTTCTCATTCAAATTCAACAGGCACATTCAGCCTCACTCTAACTCCACTGCCTTTATGATCATGTGTCAATATAAGCAAGTTGTCTTATAAAATGTTCTATATCCTTGGTGAAATACCACTTATGTTGTAAGTTTATTTCCTGTTCAAGCATCACAACGTTGCAATAATTTATAGTCTAAAAATAAACAGCTACATGAATACTTAATATACAGTTAGTACCTTTATTATGCTATCACTCACAGATAAATCTCTTTGATAAATTCCTGTGTAAATAAAATTTAAATTATTGCTAAGTTGGTACAAAATTCTACAACTGCTACTAATTACCTATACTCAGATTTCAAACTTCATTGTTACTGCCTGAACTAAAGCCAACTGAAATCAGTGAAAAAGATATCCCTTAACATGAAATTAAACTACAGTTCAGTCCTGACCAATAGTTATGACCAATTTATATCACATTAACAGTGGAGTATGTTTCTAAACAAAATTTTTATGTGCGGATCTTAGCAATGATGGAGCAGGTAGGAAAAATACTGAGAAATTGAGTGCAAATATTTATTCTACTTTCAGTGTGTAAAAAATTACCAAATTAATTTAAAAATTATCATAGCAAAACTAGGAGTATTTGGCAATTAGGTGAGGAATCACTTCATAAGACCCAGTAGCAATTAGCTGTTGCCAAGCAGGCCTCCCATTATTTTACATTTTAAGAAAAATTACAAGCTTATTAGCTTTATTCTGCAAAGTCAGTCATCAGTGAAAATTGACATTGACGTTAAATTGTCATGAAACTTCATATTTGGCACCTCTCTAAGATGAACGGCTAAGTTTGTACTTTCCAGAGCCATTGTCTTAGAGCATGGTAGTATGAGATTCAAAATAATGCAAGCAAACACAGCTTTTTCTACACAATCAAGAATTATGTAGATTTTTAGTTTATGGTAATGTTAGAATAGAAAATAGTTTCATAAATCCTTTCAAGATGTATGCAAGAAATCTCCCTAGATGTGATCTTCTCCACTATTTTCACTAACATCTCAGGTAACAGAAGGGAGGATATTTGCAAATTCATGGGAGACACCATGCTGGAATTTGCAAGAATTTTGGGTGACATAGTAAGAATTCAAAATGTAATTAACAAATATTCTGAAATTATTCAAGTAGAATTTTTCATTAATGTGTTAACAACAAGCACAAATTACTCCCACCAAGAAAGAAAATCAAGGATGTAGATGCAAAATGGATACTGCTGGTTAGGTGGCTGTATGGCAGTTAGCCATAATTGCATCTGAATCAACAATATGTTGTCATTGCAGAAAAGGCAGTCCCATTTTGAGGTGAATTAACAGGAATGATGTATAAGGCATGGGAGGCAATTATTCTGCTCTACTTGTCGCTAGGAATATCTCAGCTGTACTTCTGTATTTATCCTTGGGCTGCACACTTGTAGAAAAGACAGTGACAAATTGAGAGAAGGTGCAGAGAAGAACCAAAAAGAATGATTGGTGTCTAAGGAAGCCCAAAATCCTTGGAAGATAACTGAAGGAAATAAGTTAGTGTAGAAAAGGGAGTTAGGATAATATTTTTTAAATATTTAAAAGCTATCAGTTGTTCTCGATTCCACTGAAGTGACAAGGTTGAATCAGTTTAATCTGCAGATGAAGAGGCTGAGGTGCAATAAGAGGAAAATATAACTGTAAGAATAGCTCCATTCAGGTTGCTTAGGAAGGCTGTGGAATCCCTCTTATTGAAGTTCTTTCAAAAAATGGGGAAGACAAGCATTAGTGAGAGATTATTGAAACTGATTAAACCTGATCCTGTAATGAAGGAAAGGACTCAAATGACCTTTCAGTCTTGCACATCTGTGATGCTTTGGGGCAATGTAAGACCCAATTTAATCATCTTCCAAACAGCACCTCATGTCTACGTCACTGCTTAGACAAAGAGAATCTACCGACCATTCCTGAAATTACCCAGATTTTCAAACCTTCACGACATTGTTAATCATTAAACATTCATCTAAGAAAATTGTTTGCTATGCTGGGTGATTTCCTCAATTTTGACATTTTGAGGCTGTGGGAGGAAGGGCTGCAGGGAGTATTCCAGACAAAATTATAGGGTTTTTTTTTTATAAAGAGACACAGAAAAATGTGCAAGTTCTCTCTTCTGGGAAAAAAAAAGGCACAACATTTCTCTGAAATCCTGATATGTCCTTATTTTGGATTTGGATTCTGGAAGGATGAGGTAGTTTTTATTTTATCAATTAAGTTTCTATATAAGGCAAGTTTTTCTTGGGCAAGCTCTTGACACCATGCCCTGACATAAAATATTTGTTGAAATAATTTAATGTTACCTGGGTGATGTAGACTACTGTAATTCTATTTAATGGAATTGCAGTAGAATCCAGTAGGATGGAAACCTCTGTCTGAGAAAAGTAAATTCTTAAGTCACTTAAGACTTGTTTCTGGGGCTTGCCTGATTTGCACCTAAAATTCAAATTTAACATTGAAGATTTCTTGTAACTCTAGGTTCATAACTTTTTGTGGGTTTTATCAATCACTTACTCTTCCAAAACTTTTGGATGCCTTTTTGAAATCCCAAATAATTTGCTTTTCTTTGGACATTTGTTGCAGACAATTTGAGATTAAATGGATTTAATTTAATTTGATTTCATTCTCTATCTCTTGGACTACTGCAAGCCTGCAGTCAGAACACTCAAAGCAAGCAGTATTTTCTTTCTTGTGCCACTGAGCAGCTCGGATCATCTGGACTGTCAGCAGCTGGAATGTATTGACTTCACTTTTAGAGGAGCCTGAGGGTTGAGTAGTCTGCATTTGTACTGCTTTTATCCTGTTCTGCCTTTGTGTGCCCTGTGGACTAGCAGGGCCCTATTTCACAGAGACCACAAATAGTTGAGTCACCTGTTCACTCAACTAGTACTTTCTAGTGGCTGCTTAGTATTTCCTCTAGCATTCACATTTTATCTTAATGAGACAAAATGAGAAATCAGCTTTTCCAGCCTGCTGTCTCAGAGCACCTCCAACAGCTCCCTTCAGCAATACCACTGTGCATCACTGGTGCTCACACATTTGCTGTTGGTGAATCACTTTCTTTTATGTCACTCTCTTTTGCTGTCTGCCTAACTGAAACATTCCTTATAATATTCCCAGAGGTAACTGCCCTGGAGCGTATGATGAATCCATGTCCCTGTGAGGATAATGTTAGGTTTCTTTTTTGTGTCATAATGATACTGCATAATGGAGCCAGAAATTTTGCCTAGAGATGGAGTAGTTACAAATAAAACCAACCCTACGATAGCAGATCTAGAAAAAAAACAATTGTAGTCACTTTCTTAAATGTCAGGCTTGCATCCACATAACCTTGCAAAGTTTTGTATATGTTCTTTAAAAAACACAAACTACTTTCTGTTTTCTGAGCAGTCCAGAGCACTGACATGACATTGTAAATTTTTTGCATGTTTTTATTGTAAACTGGTACATTACAGGAGTACATGTAAGCAGATGCTCCTTTAGCCTAAGATACATTTATATGCAAATTTAGGACCTGATTCAGCTATGCAGTCCCTTGAGGCTACTGGGAGCTTAAGACACTGTAATTTACAGGCCTATGCACTTTGCTGATTTGAATGAAGAGGTGCAGTCAGGGAAAAAATGTCTCTGTCTCTTCCAAAACATCTTTCTTCTTCCTCTGATGTATTTTTATAACCCATGCAGTGACTATTCTAGTTGTCAGGAATCACTGGGGTACTTTCTGTCAGCAGAGCACAGAAGTGCTGGTGTGTATGAGGAGCAGGGTTGTCTATCTCTGCATAAGGACATCATGTTCATCAGGCTCACTTGTCCCCTTCTTTATTTTCAAATGAACCATCCACTGCTATTAATTAGTTAAAGTGAAATGAAATCAAGCAATACTTTTCCATTAGAAATGCCCCTCGGGGATACATTTGGTTTTCTTTTTACATATTTGTGCTCTCCATGTTGCACATTCCACATAAATTTGCAGCATAGAGTCTACAAAGTGGCAGGCTCTTACATGAACTGAGACTAGTCTTATCTAACCTTTTACAGCTTCTTTCTTCTTCCCACACTATGGTGCAATTTTCCTGGAAATTAGCACAGCTCACTGGAACTGAGGTTCCAGATGAAGCTTCCTTATCTCTCAGATTATATCATCTCTGAGTAAAAGGCAAAAACAAGCCTAAAAGGAAAGACAGAAATTCAGACTTTTCCCTTGTCCTCCTTCCCCTACCCTAAATGCTGAAACCACAAGGTGAAGTCAGGCTTCTTTTCAGCTTGAGAGTCACTGCTTTCTCATCCAATGCTCTAATCACTAGTGCACTTGCAGCGGAAAATGATCTGTGGCCATCATTCCCATTGCCATTCCCATTGCCATTAAGAGAAAATTGATTGGACATTTGGACTGACCTTTGAAAGGTGCCTGCCTTCAATACCGCCAGTGAAGAGAAAAAGGCAATTAATTTATGAGCACTGGCTCTCCCCTTCAAGTCCCCCTGCCTTGGGCTGTGTGGCATATTTTACCAGATGCATTAGATACATTGCATTGAGCCTGTGCACTGCTGCAGGGAGATGGCCAAACTTGTGCCCATGTTACCCCTCAGTTTCTTCTTTTTGTTAGAGTAAAACAATGGCATATGGATGCTCATGAGAAAGCATCCTCTAAAAATAGACAACATGATGTCAAATGACAAATGTGCTCCTTTGAACCAAGAAATTTGGTTTTCTTGGAAATGACTAACCAGATTTTGATTTTGCAATGAACATCCTCTAAATGCTATGCAGGGCAGAAAACCTGCAGTTTAAAACCCAACATCTTAAGCAGAAATGCAGCTTATGCAATCTTGAAATTACTAAATATTTCTCAGAATATATTTATATACTCACTTTTTGTTTTTCCTCCTCTGCTTGAGTGAAGGTTGTTTTTATATTCCACAGCTCATGTAGGAGGCTATGCAAGAAGTTAGTAATAAAATATTAATGTTGTCATCCTACAGGACATATTGTTTATACCATCGCAGATGCAGTTTACATCTCAGATCAATAGAGCAATTTTTAAAAACCTCTTTTGAAAGCAGCAATTGGAGTATGATTATAGTTGTCCACAGTAGTTATATCATACAGCAAATCAGGAAATATATGTCAGGACCATTATGCTAATGGGAGTCTTGTAAGATTTTTAAACAATGTAAGTAGATGCCAGATTTGCAAACTGATGTCCCTTTTTGATACAATACTTTCAGTAGGGAAGAGAGAACAAAAATATTGTTGACTTGAATGTGGCTGTCAAGTTAATGCTTCACAGGAACCCACAACACTAATCACCCTTCTTGAATGCAAGTTCTCCCTTTCTTTAGCTCTCTCATATGTTATCCCTTAAGCACTCATTACCCACCGCAGCTGAAAGTTGGCAAATTTGTTTTCAGTGTCAGCTACCACCATTTCAGTCCTGGCCAGATACAAAAGAGACAACAGTATACTGCCAATGACACATTGTTTCCATTGCAGTATTTGTAAAAAAACATTTTGTTTTAAAAACCAGTTAAAATGGAGTAAGTTCTTACATATTTGTTCTCCATAAAATGCCCACTGTGTAGCAGGTGAGAACTGTAAAAATTATAATTCAGAGGATTGAAAATTCTCAATCCTAAATGGCTATTTAAATAGCACATCTGGAGAAGGACATCTGCCAAATTTTTAGCCATCAGCGGCAGCATCATTAACAAGGGAACCATTATGGTATGTGTAATGGTAATATTTATCTTAGCAACTGAGAGTTTGTCCTAATATGAAATTAAATTATGTACCAAATTAAAGGTTAGATCAAGCTTTACAATTTTTCAATGGGCTCTACTTATTATCAAAGAGGGAATTGTCAGACCTGATCTGAAGGGGGGAGTTTATGCAGATATACAGCTGCAGCCAAGTCAAAGGACGTGGGAATGCAGAGTGGGCAAGGGCAGGGAGTAAAGCTCCCTTAGTGCTCTGTGTCTGCAAGCTGAGGATTATTTGAACAGTGATCAAGTGTTCTCAGGAGACATGTTTTAATTAAATTCTGCTCAGCTAAGAAGTTGGACAAGGACACAATTTTCAACAAAAATCCCTCCTTGATGAGACTGAATGCCAGCACCATGAGACCCTCAGGGTGTCCCTCAGTGTTTCAGTTTGGTGGAATAGCAGTGATATTACAGGTTGACAGTGCAGAAGCAAGAGCAGTGCTCTTCAGGCTAGGCCTACTGATATTGTCAATGTGCCTATGGAATATGATTTTCCAAGCTGTGGAATAGTGTGCTCCACTCATCTCACAAATGAGAGGGGCCCAGGATGGCCGTGCAGAGTACTTGTAATGCCTCAGGAGCTCTTAGCTCTGATAGAGTTTATGTAGTTCTGGTGAAGACATTTTCTTTCTGACTTGATTTAACAAGTTTGTATTATTTTTTTCTTTACAAGGTTCAGCGTAATGGGAAAAGAGTAATACTGGGAAAGAGTTACTACTCTGTCTCTCTTGGTCAGTGATTTGGATGATGGGGCAGAGTGGACCCTCAGCAAGATTGTTGGTGATACACAACTCTGAGGAGTGCTGAGGGACCTCATCGGACTGGAGAAGTGGGCTGACAGGAACCTTGTGAAGTTGAACATAGGAAAGTGCAAAGTCCTGCACTTGGGAAGGAAGATCCTTAGGCACTAGCACATGCTGGAGACAGCCAGCTGTAAAGCAGCTTTGTAGGAAAGGACCTGGAAGTCCTGGTGGTCATGAATTAACAATGTGTCCTTGCAGCACAAAAAAAAAAAGGTTAATGTTGACTTGGGCTGCACCAGGTAGAGTGATGCCAGCAGGAAGGGGGAGGTGATCCTTCCCCTGTTCTCATCCCTGGTGAGGCCACACCTGGAGTACTATTCTGGACTCCTCGGTACAGGAGTCATGGATGTACTGATGGTGCTCTGAGCAATATGGTCTGGGAAAGGGGCCCAGTCCATGATAGAGGGGTTGGAACTAGATGATTCTGAGGTGTCCTCTAACCCAACCCAATCTGTGATTCTATGATTCTGTGATTAGAGAAAGTCCAGTGAAAACAACAGGAAGAATCTGAAACACAGGAGGTTCCCTTTAAACTTTGGGAAGCACTTTTTTTCCTGTGACGGGAACTGAGCACTCACTTGGGTTGTCCAGAATTGTGGAATCTGCATGCCTGCAGATATTCAAAAGCCTGGTCCCAGGCAACTGGCTTTAGATGACCTGATTTGAGCAGGGGGGTTGTACAATGAACCTCAGAGGTCCATGCCACCTGTTCTGTGGTTCGGTCATTCCAAGTAAGAATCTCACACAAAGGGCAGATGATTATGAAACCAGAGAAGGAAGGAAATTAACATGGCAAGCTAAGAGATGATAAGGGTGAGTGAGTCTCAATAAAAGTTTGCAATGGTAAATCTCCACAGAATAAGAGTTTCAAAGACAACAATGAGTCAAGAAACTATTTATCAGAACTGCAGTGTGACAGGATATTAGCAAAAGTACAGGCAATATAGAAAAAAAATGGTTTTCACCAGATCTCCTGTGACTCACAGTCACAAACTGGCAGTATTTTCTGTGAAGTCAAAAACATCTGTTCTTTGCAGAAACAATTCCATGGAAACTCTACTCATTGAATCTTCTAGATTTGATGTTACCCCACAGGGAGGTAGGCTGTACTGGAAACAAAAGATTCTGGGTATTATTCCAAGATAGAGCTTTTTCTCATGAAGGGAAAAGCTGCTGTTGCCTACAGCAGAGAGAAATTATTTTCAAAGACTTCACAATTACATATGCAAGAATCTGTCTCTGCATTTTCTCAGAAACTTTCATTTACATAGTTCTTTTGCCTTGCTTTCCCACCCCCATCTCCCACCTTCTTCTAATGTAATATGTTATTCACTATTTTAGAATTGATGCAGCAGAATCATATAATTTACCTACAGGGGTTTTTTTGATCAGTCCCTTAGACTGAAATCTCTGTGTAAATGTTGTGCAAGTTCTTCAAAAATGAGATTAACCTTTTCATACCTTCAAAACTATACCATGAGCTGAAGATTCAGTACTTGGGCTTCTCTGCCTTGCCTGTGTGATATGCCTTAGCTAGAAAATCAGGTGTTGTATCTTCTTTTTAATGATCACAACCTTTGGCTGCTTTTCCCACCCCAATTTTAATCAATGCCTACATTAGTCATCCACAGCTACCCTAATTAGGGAGAAGTCATACACAGGGCCTCAAAGAATTAGAGAGGGGAGACTGATACATTGTGGTGTAGAGTACACGTGGTAAGCAAAAGAGAAATTCTTACAGAAAAATAATATTTCAATAATATTTCAATATTCAGTAAGTGGTTGGTTTATAGTTTGCATAAACTAGGTGAGGTTTCTTCTCTAATTTTCACAATTATCTTTAATGTGTCCTGGTTTTGGCTTGGATACAGTTAAGTTTCTGCTTCTTAGCTGCTGCAGTGCTGTGTTTTGAATTAAGTATGAAAATAATGTTAATAACACCCTGTATTTTTAGTTTTTGCAAAGTAGTGTTTGCCTGAAGTCAAGTGCTTTTCAGTTTCTAATGCTCTGCCAGTGAGGAGAGCATAATAATCTGTGAGGGAGCACAGCTAGAACAGGTGAGCCAAACTGGCCAAGGTGGTATTCCCTACAGACCATCAGACTCAGTCTATAAACTCAGGGGAGCTGGCTGGGAGCCGGTTGCTGCTGGGGAATGGGGTCAGTGGGTGATGAAAAGTATATTGTGCATCACTTGTTTCTCTTGGGTTTTATTCCTCTCTCTTTTTCTCTCCTTTTTCATTACTGTTATCATTAGTATATTACTTTTGTAATTTACTGTAATTTTCAATTAAACTGTTCATCTCTCAACCCATCAGGGTGTTAGTAACATTACTCTTTTTCTGATTATCTTTCCCATCCCACTGGGGTGTGGGGTGTGGGCAAACATCTGCAGGGTATTTAGTTGTTGGTTGGAGTTAAACTATGACACTATGCAATCTGAGTTTCTTGTTTGAGAATATAGTAATTAGGCATCATAATTTAATGCAAATTTAGGTCAATAGAGGTTTTGTGACTTTGGTCACAAGAGGAAGATTTTTCAGAATGAGAACAGTCAGACATTGAAATAATCTCCCCAGGGAATAATGGACTTCCCATCCTGGACACTTGTAAGATTCAGCTGGACAGGGTGCTGGGCCATCTTCTCTACTCTGTGCTTTTGCTAGGAAAGGTTGAACAAGATGATCACTGAGGTTCCTTCAAACCTGGCATTCTATGATTCTTTGATTAAATAGTTATGGAAGCATGTCAGAAAACTTTAAATGTGTACAGTGCTATTTGTTGCCATATTGCATAAACTAGCCATTGAGCTGGAGTGGCAACTATAAAACAACTAGAAATGGATTATATTTAATAATTTTTAACAATTTCTTGCTCTAATTGGAGTTTGATTTGCTACAGAAATATGATCTATTTATATGAACAGACTAATGATACACAAGGTGTTTTGTGGCCATCAGTATGTTCTGTGACCAGAATAGCTGACTGTGCACATTGATCTGGTTATGAAGCTGAAACCTAATTCAAATGAGAACCAAAACACCAGAGAAATACTGCAGAAGAAATGGACACTGATTTAGGGTTTATGTGTGCCAGTGGAAGCAACATGAGGAATTTTGCAGTAAGTTCTGTGTAGACTTCTCAAGAGCACAAAGGTTTAGTGTGTCCCATTGTAACAGTGCTGATGGTGGAGAAGGTATACCTTCTTAAACTTCACAATTCAAAGTTAGGCACCTACATTAGGCATATAAATAGCACAAGGGGGAGTTATTTTCTTCAGAATACACCAGTTAGCAGAAAGGTGCCTGCTTTAGCCCATTTATGTCATCCCTGCTCTTTCCCTGCTGAATGCTCCAGCTGCTGGGCTACAAAACCAGCATCCTTCTCCTTCTTTTCTTGAAGCCCAATGATCCTTGAATTTTTGGCCTCTCCATGTCACTCCACTGGCAGAATGAGTGAAGATGACTTGTTTTCCTTCCCTGTTAACTATTCTCAGGCCTTATCATGGAAAATGCAAAATATGGATGGTGAATAATTTTCTTTTGGCTGAGGAGCATAACCACATTGTTCCAAATACACTGCCTGGGTGTAGCTGCTGGGATTTTGTGGTAAAATGGGCATTGCCTTGAATGTCCCTGAAGGGCAGGAGATGCAGGTGCAGGGCTTTGCTTTCCCCTTGGTGCTGTTGGCTGTGTGCTCTGAGGGTCTCTAGGCCCATACCAGCTGGATCTCTGCCTTGGGAAACTGTGGCAAGGGATGATGATACAAAATGGGCTTTGATTTTGCTTCCTCAGCTAAGTCAAATTGACAGTGTCTTAGGGTACAAACAGTGATAGACTATTTAGGGGAGCTTTTGATGAAAATTTTGGTATCTATGAACTGTAATGTGGCTTGGTCTCTTTACCTTGATTAACTGCAATTCAGTCAGGTACACAGTCCTAACAGCTTGCAGATCTGTTTCAGTTATGGCTGTCCAGCTCTTTGCAGACTGAATAGACAAGATGATTGTCTGAAAATTTTTATTCTGGAGTAATTCAGTAAATGTAAGTGTGTTTTCAAAATATTTAAATTCAAGATAAGATGTTTCAGGTAGTATAATAATTTTCTTCCTAAGTATAAAAGTGATACTTTCCAACAAGAGCAAGAATGAAAGGAAAAACAGCAATAAATAAAATTTCATTAAAATTTAATCTCCCCCTACAAATCAAGAAGTGTTTGGATTCTTCAGTACTGGAGATGACTTGTTACTGAAGTTACTTGTGTGCATTCAGTCCCCTCTGGGGACTCACTAATATCCTTTATGTGAGTGATAGCATAATTCTGTGCAGAAGAAAATTACTGCTCTGCACTGGGGAGACACTTGATGGTTAGGTGATGTTAGTGGGTCAGGAATACAGTGTGTTACTCTTGATCCTGCCATAATAACTTCTTGATTAAAATAGATAAATAGACAAAGAGTCATTCCTTAAATTTATTCCACTGTGATAAACTATGCTAGATCTCTTCTTGCTTAAATGGTTTATTTAGTAAAAAATAAAAATGCGATATTTGCAAGTGTAAAAAGTGTACCTTATATATTTGATCCCTAGGTAATAATGGGACAAAAATAAGAAACGTGATCTTCAGGTCCTCTTCTACTTTCCTATAGGTATATGAAAAAATACTTTCTTCATAGGGAAATGATGGAGAAAAATGATTACTCCAACCTTCATGGAAGAAGATTTTATATTAGATTGTATAGTTCTGTGTATTAGCCATGGATTTGAAAAAAAAAAACCAAAACAAACAAGTACTAAACTGTTTAAGAGTTTAGTGAATTTAAGTTTAATATTGATAAGAAAACGTCCCCACTCTGAACTTTTGTCTTAGGAGGCGTAGGTAGGCGACAGTTTTTATTTGTTCCTGAACACAAGCAATGCAATGAATTCTTCATTTCAGAGAATATGAAGTAAAAAGCTGTGCTCCTAAAAGCAGCAAGACTTTTTAGGTAAGTTTTATCACAGTGAGGCTAAAGAACTTACTGGCTGATAGAGATAGATGTGGGACCACAACTGCCTAAAGATGCATGAGTTGTGTACCTCTGTCCAGTTGGTGCTGCTTCTATCCTCGTTTCAGACATTTTCCATTGTAGGAGAGAATGCAAAAGTTGTGAGGGAAAATCCTGTCAATGGCAGCAAATTCCAAATCTGAGGTGGATTGCACCTACTGCTGAATAGCTTTTACCTCTGCACTCTTGAGAATAACTACTCAGCATTGAAGGTGACTTTGAGAGTTCTTAGCACTGAAAGATTTTAAAAGATGGTTAGGATTTTTTATATATTTGCAAAGGAAAAACAGAGATCTGCACAAATTGTTTATGCAAAAAGTACTTGAAAGAAATATCTGCTGTGTAATTTACATAATGCCATTATCGCATCAAGACTGGGTCAGATATCTCTCAGTGGAAGAGTTTAGAAAGAGTTTTTGAGGATATGATAATCTCAAAAAACTCTAATCAGGTTATAGTATTCTTTAAACTTAACAAGGATTATCATAGGAATGGTTCAGTATATCCACTGACATTGCTATGGCAGTTATGAAACCATCTGTACAAAGTTTTTCAACAAAATGTAAACATAGTGGTAATGCTGAAATTATATTTACTCCAAATAAAATAATGCCATTAGTGAAGCAAGGTTTGTGTAATGTTAGGAGGGAGTTAATTTTTAACGTTTTTCAAAGGATTTTCTTTTGTTTTGGGGAGGTAAAGGAAAGAGAATCAAAGCTTTTAGTAATTGTAGTCAAAAATCTTTGCCAAAAAGGACATTTTATGAACTAGAACTGTCTTTCTAATGCAGAAAATAAAATATGGGAAGCAACTGTGGAGATAAACATGCATAAGCTATGGCTTATGCATGTAAGAAATCCATTTAGCTCAATATAGTTCTGTATAACACGTTTCTGCCCATCACCTCATTTTATCCTTACCATTATGCAAACAGAATGTGTATTGAAATTCCCATAGAACTGTGATATGAAATCCTGCTAAAATATGCTAAAAGTAATCCAAATTTCCTATGGTATTATGTTCTTCTGGAGATATTTAGGAGCTTCATTTTATAAAAATTGAAACGGTGTGAATATGAGAACCTAGGGAGCAAAGAACCAGAATTACTGGTATGTCCTTTTGGACATTAGGGTGATTTTTCTGCAGACAGCTTCTAGGACTCCTTGGTCAGTGATGCAATCCAATAGTCTTTTATAATTATATTTATCTTCCTTTGGTTTATATCTATCTAGGTCTTTGCTTTTTATGATCTTTATGTTATTCTTTACAGTTGAAATAAATGCCTTTTTGCTATTCAGAGTTAAATGCTGACCTTTTTGATGGCTAGTTGTGGGA
The DNA here is from genome assembly GCF_037042795.1 of Molothrus aeneus. Lineage (NCBI taxonomy): Eukaryota > Metazoa > Chordata > Aves > Passeriformes > Icteridae > Molothrus > Molothrus aeneus. The sequence continues at coordinate 47,981,266 of NC_089650.1, forward strand.
TTTCTGCATTCACAGTTCCACTACTGTTGTTCAATAGTGATATTTTATATGCTCACAGCCTATCTGATTCAAAGCCCAGAGAATGTACTTGTGGATTATTTTTATAATACAGCAGGCTTTGGATCAGAACTCATGACTGTGGCCTTTATGAAATTCTTCTAGATAGGCTTGTCCTGACCCAAGTTATTTTCCTAGGTGGCAGCAACATACTAATGCATGTGTTTGATAACAGGAAAGAGTGCCACTGTGCTCTACCACAACAGGACTTCTCATGGAACTAAACAGACTGCTTGTTAACATTTAATGGTCCAAGAGGGAGGGAGGATACAGGGAAGAGAGCAGGGGAAAGAAAAAAGAAAGAAAGAGGACAGGAGGGAGGTCATACCAGAATAGAAAAGAAAAGGAGACTATATTGATTTTCTCTGTGAAAGCCAATATTGTTAGATCTGCTGAGCTGAGAAGTAGATGATATACTCTATTCTAAAATTCATCATTGCATTTTGTTTCTTTACAACAGTGTGCCTGGAGTGCCTACTTCTGTCACGCAAGACAATTTCCAAAATACAGTAGAGTCTACTTTGTAATAATGAGGAGAGAAAAGTGAAGACTAACACAGTGCCATAATGCGAGTCATTAGACTTAGACGGTGATCTGTACTCCAGCAAAAATGAGGTTTATTGCTGCTGAAGATGAGTTTCATTGTGCTCATCTCCTGGAACTGCATGAACTATCACTTGTCAGACAGGTGCTAAATGCTGTGCTTGAAGTAGGTTATAGCTTTCTCTTCCTTTGCTCCAGCTGAGAGTCCTTTAAAGTGCATTTTCTAGGCCTGTTAAAAATTGGCACAACCTTTGTGTCTACACAATTTCTTTCATAAACAGCCATTCCATTTCTCATAAAATGGCAGTTGCACGATATGGGGAAGAGGGAGATACCACCATAAGCTTAATTTATGCCCATGTTCACCAACAGAGAGACAATAAACATCCACTTGTTCATTGTGCAGTAATCATATGTTTGGGAGTAAGCTCTAATTCTAAGAAGTACAGATGAATTGCTCATGGGGCCTTACCATGTTTAAAAAATGTTGCTTTTATGCTCCAAATCAGGGACAGTCTGAAAGGCCTAAGCCTGTGATTGTCCCATTTTATTCTCCCTTCCCTGCTAGCAGCATGTGAAACAGCTGAAAAACAGGTGGGGAGTCCTCTTCTTGTGGAAGACCAAACACTCTCATATGGGAGACCAAATGTTGCCATGACACATTGACAGCTAATTAAAATGTGTGCGTGTTATAGGAAAGTAAGCCATAGGCCTTATTTCTTGGTGCTTATTTCTTAGTCTAAAAGTGAGTCAGTTCCATGTATATTCCAGTTCTGTTTTCAGTTCTGGTTATTTGTGATCTTGAAATTATCCTTGTCACTCAGTTTCATTCTTTAAAGTATTACTGAAAGTAAAGGAAATAACTGCTACAATCTGAATTCCTTGGAACAAGGTTAGAAGTTATGAAGCCCACTTAGGGCTTCATATATTGTCAAGAATTAAATAAAGCAGGAAGAAGTATGTGTTACTTTTTATTGGACATTTTCTCATTTGGCACTGAACCAAACTTCCTTCCTTAATACTTAGTTGAAAATATTGCTTAGATCATAACACTACTGTAATTATAAAAAATTATGTGGCAAGTTTTCATTATATATAACTACATGATTCTCTAGCTGCAGCTATATCCAGATTCAGCAGCAATGAGATGAGAATAATAAAAAAGAGGTACCTTAAAGGATGACTGAATTTCTCCCATAATCCTTCTCCTAGTCTGACCAGCTGTCCCACTGAGTGCCCTGCAGATGGAGCATCTGTGATAATCTGTATTTCTCTAGCACAGAAGTATTTGATTGTATATTTCTAACTAGCCTGCAATGGCCAAATCTTTTAGGCAATGAAAGATGGCAAACAGTTGCCTTGTGAAAGAAAGCTGTCCACTGGCATTCATCCTGCTATGCATTTTTCTCAGTAATTCACTTAGTCTGACTATGAATCATCAGACTGAGTCCCAGGAAGAAAAAATAACAGATAGCCACTGTATTAATGGGGCTGATTAATTTTCCACTGTATCTCAACAACTGTAGTTTGTTCTATCTGGGGATAGAGTGGGAAAAACAAAGCATTTTTTCTTACTTGCTTGGTTTTTGACTACTTTATTGAGCAATGTCTCTGTGACTGTGGATATGAAGAAAGCATATAGTTTATGCTCAAAACACAAGCAAACAAAAATGGAAGAAATAGTCTGAAGATAGCAAAATGTTTCACCAGTCTTTTCCTGACACATCTTCTATGACAGATTTTAGTAAGACATAAGTGGTCTAGGACATTTTAAATGAGGAGAAGGAAAGATTGAAATGAGAGGGTTCAGCTGACTACAGGTTAGTGCTGTGCTATCTTTATCTGTGGTATTCTCACAGATAATCCATGTTTACGTGCACGTAGACACAATGCACAAGATACAGTCTAGGTAAGCTGATATTTAGATACAAAAACAATTAATAAGGTGCTACATGGAATAAGAGATTAGATTATTTGACTTGCATGAATACATCTGGTTTCAAAGCAACTAGAATTTTCTGTTGATTCTGTTTGCTTTATCTGACATATTACACCCCACAGTAAGAAAATGTGTTGAATTAATTTCTTTGTCACTGTATGAGTAACAGAAAAAGTCCATGGGATAAAGAGTATTTGACTTCTGCTCATTTATAAGCAAGTTACTCTATCAGTGTTGACCTTTGATGGTTTAAGTGCTATTAAATTTTTCTAGATCTAGTCTGTGCTCTGGCTCTCTTTAACCAAACCAGCCCAATTTTATTTTTGAAAACTTGACTGAGATGTTGGCAAGAAATCCAGTGCTGGAAAACCTCCAAGCAACTGCACCACTGAGACAGGCATAATAAATGGCTAAGCCCAAACCTGGAAGCCAAAACTCCTTCTTTGTAGTTACAACTCTGTCTGGGCAAGTAATTTCATCCATTAAATTCACGAATTTTCCAATCTTAAGAATTTTTATAAACTTATGAGACTGATTGTGATCAGGTTGTGGGAGTAGTTGGAGCTTTTGGAGGGGAAAAAACCAAAACCCTAAAACCATTCCAGTGAAGATCAAGATAACACAGAAGCATTGCCTTCTACTCAGTAATATGTGAAACTTAAGTCATTTGTTTTTTGATGACCATAATGTTTCCCTAGAATGCAAAGTGTTATGGAATACAAGCTGTGGTAAGATTCCCAAGACCCATATTGGCAGAATTTCTCTCTTTGGGCCAGTAGTGCACTCATCCAGATTGAGAATTAAATCATTCTTCTGCCTTGGAGGATTACAGAGTGCATTGTGCAACCTTGAGTATAATGATTCTATATTTTAGAGTTCAGAGCAATATTGATTTGGCATCTAAATTTAAACTTTGTCCCAGTGTAAGTACACATATCTTTGTGTGGCCTTATTTCTAGTTTTTCATATCTTGGATAAAACATGTTTGCTAAAAATAAATAATTGAAATCACTTAACACTTCAAAGTGATAAGTCAATAACATTTTTGATAAGGCAAATCCATTATTAACAGTCCACACAGAGGGGTTATCTTTAATCTCCTATGTGTGTCCAATCTATATTTATAGAAGTAATTTTAACATCATGAAATCAAATGCTGATGAAAAATGTAGAGGAAGAGATTAAGTAGAGGTAAAGAATCCATCTCTCTTTTCTGCTGTCTTTCATCTATAAAATAAACCCTAGGATTCACATCCATTTCACTAAAGGTCTTCCCTAAAGAGCCTCCTTTTCTCCATGCTAAACAACCTCAGCTCTCTTAGCAGCTCCTCATAAGATTTGGACTCCAGACCCTTCACCCTCTCTGTTGTCCTCTGGACACAGTCCAGCACCTCTATTTCTTTCTTTCAGTGAGAGCTGAAGTGGAAGCCAAAAGGAGAACTGGATGCTCATTGTAGGAGTAGAGTCATAGGGACTAAGGTTGAGGAGCAGAGTTAGATATGAACATTTCCTAGAAAGAAAGGCTAGGAAAATTTTCTTCAAACATTCTGCCCTGGACAAGAGTGGTAAAGGTTATGGTATAGCAGGCATCCATTTAATCTACTTTGTTCGGTTTTATTTCTATTCTTCATGAGTTACCAGTTACTTTTTCAGATCTGACACCTTTGACAAACATTCTTCCTCTGTGCACTCTTGAAGATATATTGTGCGTATTTTTGTTCTCCTCAGATTTCCAAAGCACAGTTTGGGAGAAGTCATTTTCAAAGCTCAATTTCAGCAATATTTTTCAAAATGGCTGGCTCAGCTTTGATTTATGATTTCCATCATAACACCTATAGTAAAACAATCTGCTCTTGTTTAAAAACATTCAGTTCTTTCATTTTTACTTTGGTTTTCAGCAATTTATATAAACTGCAGCAGTTCCACCACCTGCTGCCTACACCAGATGCATTTATGTTAGCATTTTAGTTCAGATCAGGAGTGGACTTTTGAAGCAAATCTCCTGTCTGCACCCCACTTCCTAAGCTTTGGTTTACAAGATAGAGTTGTCTCACAGTGTGTGGCATGGGTTCATCTTAACTGGTACCAAACAGGAATTGTGTTGCAGGAGAGTACCCTTCAGCAGGCAATGGGCATTCAGCTAGACTGAGGTAAAAACCTTCTGGAAAACATCTGGTATGGACATCTGGTCCTCAACCTCAACTTTTCCCTCTATAATGCTACTTGTATTGTTCAGCACTATTTGCTAATACATACACCCAATATGTGCTCCAGCATTTGCAGAATTCATGCATAAATGTGTATTTTGCTGCTCAAATGTAATTTGGGTCATCATGACCAGACTCCAGTTCTCCATTCCCTCTCAGACTCCATTCCTTAGGGGATTCCCCCTGTTCCTGCCCCAGATCAGACACAGCCATTGATTTCCTGTACATTTTATTCCATAGTTTTTTATCAATGATACAGCTACACACTGTCTTCTGGGATGAGCAAACATTGCAAATTTTATCATGAGATCCATGTTAGGACTTTATTACACGCTGAGTCACAAGTAATGACTACCAAGTTGTAGAACTTAAGTTCTCCATACAAAACCACAAAATAAAAAACTATGGAAGTTGGAAGGAGGTTATAGTTTCTTTGATTTTAATTAACTTGTTTTTACTGAACATAATCATAGACAGTAGAGAATTTAAAGACAAGATGAAAAATGCAATAATGTCTTTCATCAAAAGAAGCATGGAAGAAATTTTCCAAAAGCACCATAGTGGGAAAAAGAAAATAGTGGTTTTAGTCAGTTCTACTGTCAGTGATGGAAAGAGCAGAATAACAGAAATGCATGTTGGAAAAAAAAGATGGTGTTCTGAAAGAGACACTGCAGGTGAGCTATGGGATTGGGTATGTCAGTGGAAAGAGAATGGAGATTTCTACTGCCTTGGGGCAGCTGCAGGAGTCTGAGGAAGTGTTTGGCTTTGGCAAAAGGAGCAAAAGAAATAGAGCATGGAGTAGGGAGTGTAGCTTAACTCCAAGGGATGGCTGTGGGCAGCTGTCTCAACCCAAACTGACAGAAACGTGTGAGAGAGACCGTTAAAGAGTTTCCTGCAGCTTGGAAAATCACTGAGCTGTCTGAAATCAGACCTGGAAACAGGATCCTCTGTGCAACAATGCACAGGGCAAGCTGAGTTATTTGTGTCCTTTCTGACCCTGTTTGGAGGCTTTTCTGTTTAAAAGTTAATTATTCTAATTTTATTTTTTTAAATTTCTTTCTTGATGTTAAAAGCCTTCAACATTTGTTAGAAAATTCACTACAGAAGACTTGAGCAGATTAATATCCAAGTGTTGGTTGACTTGAGTTGAGAATTTCTTAAGGGACACTTTTGAAGGAGATGAAATATCAGCCACTCTTTTCTTGTGAAAGTGCATTACAAATCAGGATATTGCATTATTTTTCCAGGTGATAAATTAAAACTGACAACTAAAGGACAAGTCTGACTTGAGGAGGAGCTGAAAGTTTACCCAGTGTGCCATTTCCAAAGGGACCAGTGCTTGCTTGGTACAGGGCTCAAGCCCCCACCTGTAGGATGCTGACATTCGTAAGCCTGTGGCTTGATCTCCCTTTGGGTTGTTTGCCTATTGTGCCTGACAGTTCCTTCTGTTGCTATTTGCAGGCAGTAAATGTGTTTGCATACCATCTGCAGTAATTCTGATGCAGCAAGCTGATACTGGTAACTGGCTTGACTTGTACTTGTTCAATAATTTAGTTCAGGTTTCTTTCTAGCTGGCTGCCCAGGTGAGCATCTTGTATGACTGCCTATTGTCATGGTTACAGGACTGGCTGCATATCTTCTTCCCCCTGTGAGTTTTCTGAGTGCAATAGGAGTTCTGTCCTTGCCTGGAGTACCAGATAGCAAATCTTCACTGACAGACTTGGATGTGGTAGACTGGCCTGTAAACGAGCATTGGTTTATTTCAACATATCTAGTAGAATTCAAATATATGCACTGCATACACTAATATTAGCTCTTAGCTGCTAGTAAGTGGGAAGTTAACTGAAGTCATTCTATTTTCTTGAATCTGTATTGTTAACTCTTGGTTTTAATTACCATTTTGAAGTATTGCCAGAAATCCCTGTCAGGAAAAATATCTATATGTTTTCAAACACATTAACATACACAAAATATTGTTCCATTTATATTAGCATGTTATATAAACAAGAGATTGTCAGAGCTGATGCTACTGTGTTATACTGATTTGTGGAGTACTTGTCCATTTCCTGAAAATTATCAAGTCTTTGGTGAAGGGCATGCTGTGTGTGTCCCTGATTTGTGTCTGGGCTGGCCCCAGTGAAATGGCACACAGCCCCTGTGCCCTGGAGAAGGCTCTTGCTGCAGCACAGGAGCTCCTCTCTGCCGGGCAGCTGCAGAGGGAGACGGATGGAGTGGGAGTGCACAGCCCTCCACAGGCACAGCTGGGCCATACAGCCAGCCTCTCAGACAGAGCAACACTCATGGTCTTTCCTTTTCCAGGGTAAAGTCAGTTTACCTTTCCCCACTCACCTTCTTTCATTTTCCAGGGTAAAATGAAGTCAGTTTACCTTTCCCCCTCTGTGTCAGAAATTCTTAAAATATCTTATTGCTTCTTTATATTTAAAGACCTTACCGGATAGATGACTCAATTGGCCAAAAGGAGCATTAACATTGGAATGATTAAAAGTTATTTGGGTAGGATAGTTTTCCGGCAGTTTCCATGGTTTTTTGCATGCTGGTTCCATTCATCTGAAAGCTTTTTTTTTGTTTTGTGTACATTGTTCATGAGAGTTTTGTCGTTATTTCATGCTTTCCTTGGAGATTCATAAGAATGTATGTGTGGATGTCTAGAGTGCTCAGAGTGTGACTTAACTGCTGAAGGTAGGAATGAGTGGCAAATATTGCTACAGACAAAGTCTAAAAAAGGGCCAGTACTCCGATCTCAGGTTGCAAACTGTGTTTTAACATTACCACAATAAAAAATGTATGGATGCCAGTTAGTATTTAAATGTATTTACCCCAAATGTTTTGATTTCTAGGAACTTTGAACCAAAAGAACTGGGGCAAGAAATATTCTGCCTGTAATGGTGCCAAACAATCGCCTATTAATATAGATGAAGATCTTACCCAAGTTAATGTGAATCTGAAGAAACTTAAATTCCATGGATGGGAAAAGGAAACTTTGGAAGATACTTTCATCCGCAACACTGGCAAAACAGGTAAAAAAGTCAGATTTCATGTTTCGAGTTAAGAGGTCTGAAAAGTGATATTGGACAAACAACCAACCAAGGACTTTTACTGAATCATTTTCATTTCACCTAGCTGGTACATTCTGAATTTATCTATTAAATAAATAAACAAAACAACAGTGATGACAGTAGCTAAATGAAACAGAAATCACACAAACAAAAATGTTTATGTGCATGGACAGATACAGCCAAAGCAATCACATCGTGACTATCATCCTATCATGGGCATGTCATTAAATCTAAACAGTAAGTTGGCATTTGCCGTGCAATTATGGTAACTATTACTATATATCTAGGGTCTGAAATGGGTAGGCAAAAATGATCTTTTAAAAGTACAAATAAATTACCTACTCATCTGAAGGCACTTCATGGATGAGTTGAAGTTACAAAAAGCTCAGGTTGGGATTTATCTCACCCACACATAGACACATATAATAGAGAAACTTTCATCTGAATTACTCACATAGACGCCTCCTAACAGTCAAAGAAGAGAAATGTGTGCTTTTGAGTTCTGATTTGTTTTACCAATCTTAGAAATGCATTTTAGAAAGAAGTGATTTATACCTACGAGTGCCTATTTTTCCAAGCCATGAAAAAAGCTTATGGTGTCATCTAAATTGTCAGACAAATCTTTTTACTACCACTTATAAATCCAGGAATGCAGAAACTAAAAGCTGCTTGTCAGAAGTACTGTTCCTTGTTTGGGGCATGGGTGTGGAGGAAGGTATCTCTTAACAACTCTCTTTGACCTTCTACCAGTTCCAGTGGGACCCCTAGATCAGCCTTTTTTGTTTAGTTTAGTTTAGTTTGATTTAGTTCAGCTCAGTTTAGCATCATTGTTCCTAATTTCTGTTCTTTCTATCGTATACTTTCTACATATCACTACACAAATCACTTACTTTTTTCCTGCTCAACTAGCTCAGATAAATATTGCTTTGTCTTTTCAAAATGCCCCTGAGAAAATGTTCTTTAAAGTCCTTAAAAGTGAACTGAGATCTTTCTCATCTACAGCAATCCAGATATTTTCAAGGAACTGCTAAGCTTGTTTAAATGGTCTTCAAAGTTTTGAGGAAAGAATTGTAGGGAAAATGAGCTCCATTAGTGCTGTTTTATCAAGAAGTCAAGCAGTTCACAGTTGCTGGAGATGGGAAAGACAAAATGTGGGGCTTCAGTCTATCCCATCTTGCTCATTCTCTCCAGAAGACAAATACTCTGTCCCATCTACAGTTTGTGTACAGCTATGTCCAGCTGAAGACCTGTCATTGCTTTTTCCCATGGGAGATAGCTCCACAGCTAAAGAGTCTTACATCAGGACAGCTGACTAAAATATTCTTTTGTCGTGTTGTCTCATGATTTGTATATAGAATTGTGGTAAAAATGGGGGGCAGGTGTGTATTTTCCTTTTTGTTAGAAGCACAGACCCTGTCAGGAAGGTAGGTACTTCAGGAATTTATTTTCTTAGACAGCCAGCTGGTAGCTAGACCAGCTTTCTCAACTTTTTAGTGTAGTTCTGTGTCTAGTTTCAGATAACAGGAAATGCAGTGCACTTCATTAAATTACTATTTTATGAACTAAAGCATGAAATGAAACATATTCTCCATGCTAATAGTGAATTACCACACTTGTTACTTAGTTTAAGTAACCAATTTCCCATCAAATTGCTTATGAAATACAGAGAAATAAGCATATCATATTTAACTTCTAGCACCTAAAACTGAAATATGAGAGTTATAGATGCCTTGTCTGGATTTTATATTCACATTCCATTTTTTTCCCTCTTTCTCAATTTTTTCAGTGGAAATTAACCTGACAAGTGATTATTATGTGAGTGGAGGTGGGTTAGACACCATATTCAAAGCAAGCAAGATCACTTTTCACTGGGGAAAATGCAACGCATCATCAGACGGATCAGAACATAGTCTAGAAGGACAAAAATATCCTCTTGAGGTAAAGTATAGAATAGATTTTGATGATTTCAACAATTTGACATTCTGCGACATTACTACTCTATAAAATTCCTTTGTTTATCTCTTAAATCTATTTGCAAATATAATCATTCACTTAAATCCAAATTAGGAATAAATGATGCATTTTAGAAGGGCAGTGTAATGTGTTACTGGCATGTTAAGAATGTCTAAACTCCATTTTCTCCCATCTTCTAAGATGATATTAGATGTCAGTTCTGCTAATCTGACAAAGCTCCCATGAAATGCTAAGCTCCTATGAATTTGGCCCATCATGTTCCACATCAGTTCACATTGTTTAAAGTGTAAATGGACTTTTCAAAGTCAGGGCTTTGCTGAGAGCCCATGGGGACTGCTGGGCCTTACAGATACAAAGTGTGGGCTGGAAAGATCTGGCAGTAGTGTGCCAAGAGCCACGTGAGCAGGTCCTGGGTGCAGCCACATTCACAGGCAGCCAGGCCAGCGTCCCCCTGGCTGCTTTGGCAGAATGAGTCGCAGTAGCATGGGTGCAGGCTGGAGGAGAGGAGCAGCTCTTCCTGGGATGCACAAAGGCCAAACTCTCTTCCCTCAACGTGGCATTGTGTCATCTTCCAGTACAAAAGAGGCAGTTGTGGCAGGCAACTGTGCTGTTCCTCACTCCAAACATTTTGAACTTCTGTGTGAAAGCAAAGCAATAGTGCCAGGGCTGGCCTATACATGGGGAAGAGTGGTAAGCCAGGAGCAGTCTCTGGACAGTGTCATTTCTTTTACCTCACTAGCCACTTTAAAATTCCCTGTCACACTCCATCTGCCCTGACAAGGCATCACAGAGAATACTCACACTCCATCTGCCCTGACAAGGCATCACAGAGAATACTCTCTTCCATCATCATCTCGTAGAAAGCCAGTAGGAGCAGTCACTCCCCCATACACGTTGGTCACCCTGCACTGAAGGAGATTTCCCAGCTGCATCTGGAGAAAGAGAGAAAGGAGTGCAACAAAACCAATGCTCATGACAGCAGTCAGATTAGCCTGATAATCTTATACTACCAATGTTTTTCTACACTTACTGCAAGGCAGATGCAGTAGGGACATCCTGACATATTATTCATGTTTTATCACTGATGGACAGACTGATTTCACCAAGTACTCTAGGTCAGGTGTCCAGTTATCTCAGCTTACTTTGTTATCCACGGAAAGCATTGTGCTCCTTGAAAGGGTAATTCCTGCAACATTAAGTTTTCCAGGAGAGCTTGTTTTTACATAGCTAATTATTGATGAATTCCATTCTGCATCCTCAGATAACACAAATGAGAGAGGTAAAAAATCCCTACATTTATTTAAAATACTTTGTTTGGATGTTTTTTCCTAAAAATGGGAATATAAGCAATTGTATTACTGAATGTTTGCAATTTTTTATATATAACATTTGAATATATTTTTAATTGCAGATGCAAATCTACTGCTATGATGCAGATCAGTTTACAGATTTTGAAGAGGCAGTTAAAGGAAGTGGAAAGTTAAGAGCTTTATCAATTTTGTTTGAGGTAAACAAAATATATCTTTGTGTCATTTAATAAGCCTTGAAACACAGCAGATGTTCAAACTGAATTTAACTGGTTCCAGTGTGTGATCACTGAGTTAAAAATTTCATCCATCTTTCTAATTTATTCTTGAAGAAAAGCAAATGGGCAAAATAAGTTTGTTTGGCTTTAAATCATCTATAATTTTGGTGGTAAACTGTAGTTTGCAACCCTTTTTCATGAAGCCTGTTAAAATATGCAATTTCTTTTTAACAGATTGGACTAGAAGATAATCCGGATTACATTCCAATCATTAATGGAGTAGATAGTGTTAGTCGTTTTGGTAAGTTTGCCTCCATTTTTTATTGATTACTGATTAACTCAATTCCACTTCAGTGTGATTATGAAACCTTTAAGACATTGAGGAGCATGGTTCTCTATTGCTCAGTCATGTCTATTTTGTTAGAAATTACAGAACACATCTGGACAGATGAGAAATGGACAATCACCAACCACATGAAATCTAACATAAGCAAGTGCCAGATTCTGCTCCTGGGAAAGGGAAATCCTGGTTATGTATACAAACCAGGGAGGGACAGTCTGAAGAGCACCCCTTTGGAAAAAGTTTTGGGGTTTAGTTTAATGGGAAGTTGAATGTGAGTCAGCAGTGCCCTGGCAGCCAGGAGGGCCAATCCTGTCCTGGGGGCATCAGGCACAGCATCACCAGCCAGGCAAGGGAGGGGATTGTCCTGCTCTGCTCTGAGCTGGGGCAGCCTCACCTCCAGGGCTGGGGCACTTCTGGGTGCCACAGTGTAAGAAGGACATCAAACTATTAGTGTGCATCCAGAGAAGGGCAACCAAGATTGTGAAAGGTCTTGAGGAAAGGAGTGTCTGAGGTCTCTTTGCTCAGCTTGGAGAAGGGTGCCTCATCACAGTCAACAACTTCTTTAAGTGGGGCAACAGAGAAGCATTTGCTGACCAGTGGTAGGACATGAGGAGATTGGATGAAGCTGTGTCAGAACTTCAGATTGGGCATTAGAAAAGGCCCTTCACTGAGATGGTTATCAGGGACAGCTTGGGAACAAGCTCCCCAGAGAAGTAAGTGGTCGTGGCACCAAGTATCTGGATAATGCTCTTAGTCATATTGTTTAGTTTTAGATCGTCCTGTGAGGAGCAAGGAGTTGGACTTGATGATCCTCACATGTTTCTTCCAACTTGAGAGATCTTATGTTTCTCTGATTAATTTACCCCAAGAATATTTGTAACAGACATGTAAATGAATAAATATAACTATCATGAGAAATTTGTAACTGTTTAAATGCTAAATCCAGATAAATCTGATTTATTTTGTACGTCTTCTTAATCATACATGTCAGGGTTTTTGTATTTGGTTGGAAGCCAAGTAAGACTGTTATAACTATCTAAGAAGGGTCTCACAATAGTGAGACTGTCACTGTTCAGTAGACTCAGAGGAGAGAAATTTTTTTTCAGTAGCTCCTGTGTAAATCCAAAATAGTCCAAATATATTGTATTGGTAATGGTTGCTAATCAAGACACAACTTCAGTGTGCACAAAGAGATCTGGGCTATGTCTCTAACTCAGTTTCTGGTGTCTTTGCAGATGCATAAATATGAATGAGCACTGTCTTGGACAGGGATATATTCTTACATCATGTCCATGACTTTAAGGAAACCTGGTCTCAGTTTTCCTTTTTGTATGGTGCTTGAATTTAAAAAGCTGTTTTAAAAGCCTTCAAAAGTGTGATATTCAAATCAAGATTTCTTTTTTCCCTCTGGAAAACAAACACTATTCAACAAATTTAAAAGGGAACACCTTTCATAAGTTAGAAAGACATGGGGGGTGGAAATATAAAGTAGTTAAGATTCATTACTTTTGTGTGTCATCTTCTGTGAAACAAAAAGGAGAACTAGTAATACATCAAGACAGATGCTGTCCTACAGCCTTGGAAGGAGCTGTAAAACTATCAGAGCAATATTCAAGATACAGCCACTACATGGCACTTCAACAATGCTTAGAATACAATTTTCCTGAATAAAATGCAGATGAGCTCAGGAAATTCAGGTCATAACCAAATCAGGTTGTTTCTTCTGAAGAAAAGCACACAATCTCTCCTTGTCTGTGCCCTTGTCAGTCATATCTCTCTTGTGCTTATTTGAATCACAGTTGCTGAGTTCTCAAGCTCTGCAGAGGAGCACTCCTTTTCCTTCTAGACAAACTTTCTGGTTTTCATCATTCTTTGTAGGTGTTTGATTTTGAGAATCTAGGCTGTGAGTCTCATTAAAGGGTATTCTAAAATCCAAAACTGCAAAATGTATGGCAGGATTCTTGTTACAAATGAGAAGTTTCATGTCCCCAGCCATCTATATAAAATGGACTTCATTTTTGCTGAGGGACAAATGTGTTAACTAGACACATACCAGATAGCAATGATAGCTTCTGTCTGAGGGCTGATTAGCATTTTGACAGGAGAAATGGAAAGATGTGCTTTGTTCTTCACTGCTAAATGTTCCCTCTTCATGATACATGAATGAGAGAGAAGGGACGAGTCAGCTCTTAAACCTTAACTCAGTAGAGAAGTCACTGCAGAGAAGAAAAGCATCAATCCCTTGTAGTCAACTGTTAATGCAATTTTGGTCTCACCAAATTTGTAAGGAATTATGCAGACAAAGGTCAGAAATCTGTACAGAGATGAATAAGTAACATACCTGTAAAAGCATGAGTTAATGCACAGTATGAAAATTCATTTGATGTTCAGAAGTACTTACCAATTAGGGAGGAACTTCAAATGAGTAACTTTACATTGAAGTAAGTTGTATAAGCTATCTACACTATTACAAGGTGTGAAAAGCAACATTATTTTAGATGCACCAGAAAGTAAAGCAGATAATTGTCACAGACTGAAAAGTCTGCCTTGCTGAAGTTGTTACCATTTATGCCAATTGCCGTTGCTGGACCCTACTGCCATACCAGCAGGCACAGCTTTCTGTGGATGGATTTCCAGCAATCCCTCGTGCTTACTCCCAGCTGAAAAGGTACCCAGTAAGGTGCTGACCTGAAAGATTTGATATTATTTTCACAGGACATGTTCTCCTGGAGGAGGTCTTTGCATTGTTTGCTGATTTGTGTAAAGCTGTTGCAGTGTTTCACTATATTATCACCATTTTAAAAAGAATCCTGATCCACAGAAATTTTGCTTCTGCTATCATGAGAAATATTAACCCTCAGGCCTAACATGGCAACTGTTCCCCAGGCAGTGATTTTCTGCAAAAAACTCAACAACTTGACTAAATTTGGGGGGGGGGAGTTTGAAGCCATATCATGAGACCTAGAACTAAGATTTAATAAACTTTTTTTCTTTGAAATTCAAGAGTGAGACAAAGGTTTGGCACCTTGTATGTAAGCTTACAGTGAGAAAATTCTTGTGAACTAATGTACTAAAATTAGTCCATTTGTTACTGGAATAACTTACTACACCTTCCCAAGTAAACAAAGTTGGGCTTGAACTATACTTTTTCAAATGAAATAGAAGACTTCATGATTTATTTGTATTCTAGTCTGTCTGGAAATTAAAATTTGAAAAGCCTCTAAATTAGCATGCTCCTATAATGGTAGTTCTTTTGAAGAGTGTGATTTGTATTTATTAATTGCTTCGGTAGTATTTTAACTATCTGACTCTATTTTTCTTTTTTATTTTTTCAGGAAAACAGGCCGCCTTAGAACCATTTATTTTGCTGAATCTCTTGCCGAATGCAACAGACAAATATTACACTTACAATGGTTCTCTATCAGCTCCTCCATGCTCTGAAACAGTTGAATGGATTGTGTTTAAAGATACCATAAGTATTTCTGAAAACCAGGTAATTTGTTTAATGTAGTAAAACCAAACAATTATACATAATACCAAAGAGAAATTGCCATGTATATGGTAGAAGCTCACGGCATTCATTGCCAGCCCAACAACAAAGCTTTTCTTTAATCTAGTCAGAAGTTTTTCATCAGCTGTTAAATTAGAAAGCATCTATATTAATTGTGTTATCTTTTACATTTTTCATAGTTTAGTACTAGAATCTGAGCAATTTCTTGTCTCAAAATAGGATAAGAACATATCCCAGGCTGTCTGGACTTCGAGCTCAGATAAAAGGGAGTACAAAACACTTTTTGGATATTCCCCCAGACACATGGTGATGCTGAGCAGAGCATACAGCTCCAACAGCTGAGTGGTTTAAAAATACTTGTTGAGTAAAACATTAGATATACTGATAGAACAGAAGAAAAGTTCAGTGCCATGCAGGATAACTCAACTGTGAGACTTTATCCAACATCTTTTCCCCAGAGCTTTTGCCTATTAGCAGAATCTGATCAAGTTTTATGGTGTGTAACTTATTTTTTTCCTCTTGTCTTCTAGTTAGCTGTATTCTGTGAAGTGCTTACAATGCAGCAGTCTGGCTATGTTATGCTGATGGACTACCTGCAAAACAACTTCAGAGAACAGCAATATAAGTTCTTTGGGCAAGTGTTTTCCTCTTACACTGGACAAGAAGAGATTCATGAAGCAGGTACTTAACTGAATTGTCATTCCTCTCTTTGCAAGTTAAAAGACAATTTTCAGTACAAGATTCATCCAAGTATGCAGTTACTCATTTTAAATTGTGTAGAAAGTAGCACACTGTATTATTAGTCATAAATCTATCACTTTAGAGAAAAAAAACAGCAATCATAAAACATGTCAGATTAAATGGAGTGGAAAATTAAATGCTTGTCTTGACCAGGCATTCAGTGAAAATCACGTCAGTTCAAGCTTCCTTACAGAGCCCTTTTAATGTGTTTCAGACTTCAACCAAGCTGCCTTTTCAGAGACTGAAGAATATTTTGTTTTACAAACCTATTTGGTTCTTTACCGTGTAGTGTGGATGCTTTTTCAATAGAGACTGAAGGGCTGTCACCAAATTAATTTCAAGTAGTTTGCTTAAAAAGTGATAGATGGAGAGAACTCCAGAAGCCAGATTCTGTTCTCAGTCTTACCTTAAACTTCAGGGAGGTTTGAGAAGGTTCTGTGACCAAAATAGTACATAAAGCAGTGGGAAACAAGATTTGGCACTAAAATGGAAGTCAATTATTCCTATACTAACAAGCACAAAAGAATATATAGGAAACTTCTAAACTGGAAGCACTGTGTTACTACTTGGATGAGAATACCTGTAGATTCTTCAACTCAGTTTCACTGAACTGTGTTTAATTAGACATGAACAGATGACTTAAGCACAGGCTATAGGTGTTCTGATTAGAAGTGGGGTTTCATACATGTAATTTTACATATTTATGTGATCATGTATGTCAACACACACAAATGCAACTATGGGATTTCTTTAATGTAGAACATTAGAGAAGTGTTTATGTTTTTACCTCCATTTTAAGACAGAATTTTAAAACTCTAGGAATCATTAAAGTGTTCAGATGTAAGAGCTGTAACACAAATGCCAAAGTCTCTAAGAGTCAATAGGCTTATTCATGTTTAATATTGCATAGTAGTCAACAGAAAAAAACTAATCTTTTTAATCCCTTTAGAGGATGTATGAGAAATGCCAAGACTGATTATTACTCAGGTAGATAACTGAAAAATTATTTTGTGTTTTGAAACCTAGAATCTCAATTTTCTCCTGTTGCGTTCAGTGTAGATTCTCATTAGGGAGTAGGATTAAATGCTTGATTTATTGCTGTAATTAATACATGACATTTCATAAGTAGAACTAAGTTTTCTTAGAAAAGCTAGAAGTATCTTTCTATTCCATTATAAAGTGATTTCAGGAATTTTCAAAGTATTTTCAGGAATTTTCTCACAGTAACATCCCCAACATTTTTTGTGTATACAAGCACAGTCCTACTAAGGGCATGGAAGATGCCTCATTCCCCAAACCTGCCCAATGATATATGTAATTTCCCTATGCAATATGTATGTAGCAATTTAAGAAGATTAAAATAGCTAATCCTTACAGCCATGCTTGAGGATTCACCTAAAAAATAGTGTTTTGAAATTGTAATGCTTAATCTCCACCAACCTCAGCTGACATGCAAATCCATTTATAATAAAAATCATAGTTTATTCCTGTAAACCTGAGAACCATTGTAGTAGCTGCTGGGCACATTGGGTGACTTTCCATCCTCTCCACCCTTCTGGTAAGACCTTGGAAATAAGTGCTGAAACTTAACTCTTATCTATCTTCCTGGATTTAGTAAGGTATAAAAAACAATGGGTTCTTCAAATTCAAGACTGACAATATATATTGATAAAAAGCACTAGCCAGCCTGTTTTCCCATGAGAAATACAGCCACATAAAGTTCAGTGGCTCTCAGTTAAATTCTCTTGTGAGACATGGGGTGAGGACTCGTGCATTTATCCCTTCACGTTCCTCAGTCCACGTGACTTCATTGTCAATTCTCAGATTCCCAGCTGTGTGTGGGACACTTCCACTGGCACAGTGGGTGGCGTGCAGGTGCCCAGGCATTGGCAGTGGTGGGTACAGGGGGGTCTCTGTGGGGAGAGCCCAGGGCTGTCCTGAGGCAGACCCAGACAGTTCCAGCTGGCTCCAGCCCACCCATCTCAGGGCACGGGGAGCCATGGTGGCAGCACCTCCAGGAAAACAAAGCTGCGCAGCAGTGAGGAGTGAGGGAGACAGAGAAACTGCTCTGTCACTCCCAGGTGAGAGAAAGAAGAAGGGGAGGAGGTGTTCCAGTAGCAGAGCAGAGATTCCCCTGCAGCCCACAGTGAAGATTATGCTGAGGCAGCCTGTCCTGTGGCAGACTCTGGAGACTCCATGCGGGAGCCAGCTGCTGGCTGTGGCTTCTGGAGGGAGCCCATGCAGGAGCAGATTATCTATCAGGTCTCTGACCTTAGGGAGGACCCCCAGTGTAGCAGTCTATTCCCAAAAGACTGTCCAGAGGCTGGAAAAATTCATGAAAGACTGTATCCTGTGGATGGGACTCCAGACTGGAGCAGAGGAACAGCATGAGGAAGGAGCTGCAGAGGCAAAGTGTTATAAGCTGACCACAATTCCCATTCCATATTCCCCTGTGCCACTGGGAGTGGGGAGGTGGAAGAATCAGGAGTGAAGTTGAGCCTGTGAAGAAGCAAAGGGTGGGGAGGTTTCATAGTTCTGTGTTTGTTCCTCACTATCCTACTCTATTTTTATTGGTGATAAATTTCCCCAAGTCTAATCTGTTTTGCCCATGATGGTGATTGTTGAGCAATCTCTGTCTTTGTCTTGACCCACCAGCTTTATCATCTTACTTTCTTCCCCTGCCTTGCTGAGGAGGGGGAGTGGGCAAATGTCTGGGTGGCCAGCCAACATCAACCCAGCAGACATCTGCTGTGCTGCTCCACCTCCATTACAGAGATAGACAGTGTAGATCTAAAATATTTTTTAAAAATTGCTTTTTTGCCACACACTGCAGGGATCTACAAAGCCCCTGAATATATGAATGTAAATGAAGTGATTTCATGGCTTCAAAAATTGAAAAGTTGAATTGAAAAAATAATCTCAAACATAGATTTAACTAAAGTAAAAGAACGCAACAAAGGTTGAGGGAAAAAAACCAAATTTGGGCAGGTTATAAAGGTATTCTGGTCAAGAACAGCCCAGGCAGCTTTGGCAATGATTTGGCTGATGTACCCCAGTGGTTCCCCATGATGCAATTAAGTTTAGATAAAAATGTCCTAAGTTATGTGGGTAGCATTTTATTCCACAGGAGAATCAGCAAAGATAGATGCATTACTACAGCATGATGTGATATGCAAAACCAGCATCTAAGTATTCACCTGGAGAAAGCAGAGACTTGGCTTAAAGTTTAGCTGGGGTTTGAGTAGGCCTCTGACTTTCTGTGAATTTTTTTGCAAATTTTTCTGTGAATTTGTCCTTCAGACTAGTAACAGACTCAAGAACTCCCTTTCTTGCAGTCTCTTTGCTCAGATTTTTCTAGAAGTTGGTATCACAGCAGAAGTACTTAATTAGGTAAGTTGTTATGTGGTCTCCTTTCTAGTCTCTGGAGAAGGAAAATGGGAAAAAGCAGAGTAAAGTACTTCTGTGTTAGTGACTGGTAGGAAAGAAAAGGGATCAGCAGGATGATTTAAAAATTGGCATCAGAAGAAGGGCAAGAGAAAACATTTTGGGAAAAAACTGAGGTGAAATAATACGTAAATGATTGTCATGTAGTAATGTTGTCAGTCATTGCTGAGATGAACATCAAAAGGAGGAGAACAAAAAGGAAGACTTTTTCTTGGGAAAAAATAGAAGAACCATCTGGAAAGGGAAAAAAGAAAACAAAGAAATAACACTGGAAGCACCAACCTTGTACCTTTAAAAGTTTTAATATACTGCTCTATAAGTCTGAGTACAGACTGAGATTTCAGAACCAAATTCACTCATAAGCAAAAAAGATGAAGGGAGGAAAAAGACTGTAGAGAAGAATTTGGAATACAGAGAAGCATTTTGACAAGAATTTTAAACACCTTTGAAAAGAAATAGCTGAGGAGTGTTTAGATTCATTGAAAAAGATGGAAATCTGTTTAAATCACCTGTGTTCATACTCAGAATTGAGAAAGGCTAGTCTAATGATTTCTCCTTGCCATCTGGTGGAAATGGGAAGGAATGCCAAATTTTAGGAATGGAATGGAATGTACACAACATAGATTTTTTTTTAAAACTTGCTCTTTTTTTGCATCAATTAAAATAATTAAGTGTAATTAATAAAATGATGTATCAATTATATAGCACAGTAGATTCAAAACACAGAAAGGGAACTCACCTTAATTACAAAGACTAACGTTGCCTCTGCTATTAGCTTACACATACCAACACAGAAATTAGGAAAGCCTTGCTGCTTGTTTTCCATTGACTCTCTCAGACAGAAGCTGCTCAGAACTTCCCACCTTCCTTGGAGAAATTCCTTTGACAAATATTTCGACGAGGTTTGAGTGCCCCCTTGTGTTCCAGTGGCGAAATGCAAAGCTGAAGGACTTTCAAAATGCAGCATTGTCCCCCAAAGCCTTGGGGCATCTTGGTTTTCGTTTCTTTTTAGAGAACTCCAAAGAATCTGCACCTCTTTTCTTAGTATGATAATAGGGTTTTTTGCTTTCTTTTTCTAGATACTCATATATTGCTCTAAGCACATTATGAGATGTAAAAAATGTTTCCTCGTTTATTCCAATTCAAGCTAAAAATATAATAACAAGCCTTAAAATATAATAACATTAAATGACTGCTGCTAATGCAATACTTAGGTTCTCATTATTTACCTTTTCATTCTTCTTTAAGTACTATAAAAAGATTCAAACAGCCTTGAGGGGAAATTCAGGTGATAGGTTTACCTTTAACAATTAAACACAATCTACTGTAGATTAGTCTATTATAGCTAGTGTGAGAGTATGCATCTCTTCTAGTGCTACTTTCATAGAGCCATAAAAATTGAGATTTTTTGATTCCCAGGACAGATATAAGAATCTTTATGTTTTATCATTTATATTTTATTTCTTAGGAACTGGATACTAATATTTCACTAAATATGTTATAGGAGGCAGAGAGAGGAAATTCAGTCCTCAACTTTACTTGCTTTTAGAAATCTAGTGTTTAAATACTGGTTCTGTTTGCAATGGTATGGCATTTCAAATGTTTTAGTAGAAAGCTAAAATTGAGGCACACAAAAAGACTTTAATTTGTTTTCTCAGGAAGTATCTCAAGATTTTAGTAGTTACTTGTACCATTTGATAAATACCATATTCTTTCCTCTTTTCTTTCTTCCAGTTTGCAGCTCTGAACCTGAAAATGTTCAATCTGATCCAAAGAACTATACTAGTCTCCTTGTTACATGGGAAAGACCTCGTGTTGTATACGACACCACAATTGAGAGATTTGCTGTCTTTTATCAACAGCTGGATGGAGAAGATCAGACTAAGCACGAGTTTCTGACAGATGGGTATCAGGACTTGGTAACTGTAAACTCTTCAAGTTTCATAAAAAGGGATGATGGTGTAACAACCCACTGTTAATTATTGTGATGGATTCAACCGTAGCTGGGAGCTGATTGAAGAGAAATTGTCTAATTTTTTGGCTGTAAAGCCACAAAGACAACTTAAAACAAAAGAAAAAACTTCTCTTGTCTAGAACAGGAAAAAACTCTACAGATTGCTGCTTTGATTTGCCTGTACTTGCTGTGAGCATGCCACTCACAGAGCTCCCTAGCCATAAAACCCAATTGTCAGTCAATAATAACCTGTAAATCATTGCTCATGGATGTGAAAGAATGACCTACACAAGCAACTAATGAGATTCAATTCAATTATACTGCTATAAATCCTAAGTTACTGACTACAGCTTCATGGTATTTTACTAATGAGATCTGTTCCTCTAACCCTCTTTAAAGACTCGTCTGATATAATGTTACCTAAACTTGTGTTCAGTGCTAAATAGTTATTTGGTTTATTATCATGCATGTAAAAAGTCACGAGTTTGTATTTTTTTATTTGACTGAAAACCATTTGTTACAATAAAATAAAAAGGCACACATTATAATACTAGAAGAAAGGAGCTTTGTGCTTCATAACAAAAATGTGCTATAAAAAATTAACATTTTCAAATTCTTGATACTTATTTGCAAGTAAATGATTAAATGTGTTTTTTTCTTTTAGGGGGCTATTCTAAACAGTCTGCTGCCCAATACAAGTTATGTTCTTCAGATAGTTGCTGTTTGCTCTAATGGTCTGTATGGAAAATACAGCGACCAAGTCATTGTTGATATGCCTTTAGAGGATGCAGGTAAGTGGTCTTTTGAGTTTAGTGATCCCTTTTGGCTGAAAAATCTGTATTTCAAGTAATTTGTTTGCAAACCAGTTAAAATGCATGACTTCGGAATCATGCCAAAATGAAATTTCAAAATCACTGCAGTTAACCTTCAGCATGTCCCTTGCTAATGATATTGTACATGACATAATTCCTTGTAAGCATTACCTATAAAAAACTGCATGTTAATTTTTTTAATTCTAAGACTATTCTGAAAAGCACCTACTTGCTTTCAAATCTCACACAAATCTCACAAGTGTATCTTTTAGATGTGTAGGGAAATAAAACCATGTTTGGTATTATTTCTCTATGGTTCAACCATCCTCTCAAAATTAATCCACACCACCAAAGTATTAAGGAATCAAGAAATACAAACCCACTATATGATTTATAAGTCTATATTAATGATTTTGAAATTTGATTTCTTATGAATACTTGGAGTATAAATTCAAAAGACTTGTGATGATGGAATTCCCTTGCTTCTTAATGCTGCCTCGCAAAAGAATCAAAAGGCCTAACAAACAAATCTTAATGATTTCACAGCCAGATTTGCTTCTTCTTCCTGCTGGTAAATATGAAATAACTTGAAACTGTAGCATGAAGCTTGATCTTATCCTAATAATTCCTTAAATTTGGTGTAAGTTTTAGCATCAGATTCAGTTCCTATGAAAGTGAGTGAGGGCTTTGTTTTTAATTAAGAACACTGTAATTAATCATAGAAAAAAATCAAATGTTTTTTGATCATGTTAGGAGCTATTTTATTTTTAATCTAAGGGCCTGGATTTTGTTGTTTGTTTATGCATTCTGTAAATACAGTTTTATACTTATGTATGTCTGTTTAGCTACAGCAAGGTCATTAGTGGTGAACTTGGGAAAACAGGCCAGTTTTTCATTTCAAGGGAGCCACGTTCCATTACAGTGAGAGAGAATGTGATTCTCAACAATCTCTACCACATGAATTCTGGACTAATAAGGCTAGTAGGCTTACAATAATGTGGGTTTCTCTGTAGGAAGAGGATACAGCACCAGGTATAGTACATACACATTTTTAATAAAGATTTAACTTGTCTTTCAAACACAGTGCATGATAATGTATTTTGGGGTCTTAAGTTAGTATTTACTGGAATTTTCATATTTCTCTTTAGTTTTCTAAAAAGTCCACAACAAGGTTCTGACATTCTGCCTGACATTTCACTCTTCTGTCTACCTTTTATTCATCTCTTAGTATATTCTTCCACTTACTTTCCAGAATTTACTGGGTTCATGTTTGAAGAGTTTTCTCAGATGAGAGTTTATCTACATACCCACATCCATTTCTACATGGAATGACAAATAAGCAGCATAGTGTTATCATCATTTACCAAAAAATCAAGTCAGTACTGTGCTGCCATCACAGCTGTAAAACCTCTGAAAACACATATTGCAAAACAAAGTCCAGTGTAGGTGATATCCAGAGGATAAATCACCCTCCTCTTGCTACTGCTGTATCCCTGCTGTAAGGATGGGTTGCATCCGACCCCGCTGTGTTCCGTGAATCCCTTTGGAAGGAGACGTGGATGCAGAGGCAGGGAGAGAGCCAGGGGTGCTGGGGCTGGGCAAGCACTGCCCAAGCACTGGGCAAGCCCTGCCAGTGCTCTGTGGCAGGAGCAGGAGCTGCTGGGGAGCAGCCCCAGAAGAGGAGGATGAGGCACTGGGCAGCCTGTGGCTGGCCAGCAGTGCAGGTGCCCCAGCCAGCACAGCACCCCTGCTGAACTGCTGCCAAAGCCATGCAGAACAGGGCCTCATCCATTCCAGGAGAAGGTAGAGGGAGGGAAATACATACTGGAAAATTAACTTCACCTTCCAGTATCATCAGAAATTTCTCTGAGATTTGTATGCTCAGACAAGAGAATTTGGTACAATAAATGTTATATTTCAGACTGTGTTATATTTTTCATAATAAATATTACATATCAGGCTGAAAGTTTGATACTCTCAAGCCTTTTTACACTGGTAAAACAATTTTTACTTTGGTATTTTGAATTTTTAAAAAATTAAATAAAAAGAGTGCAAAGTTTTTTAATAAAAATTAAATACTGAAATGAATATTTGCCTGTTTAAAAAAACCAAAAGTTTCACTGACATGCTTCTTATCTGAAATAGACACAAAAGTTATTAAATCTAATTTGGTTCTTTTCTTTTGGCATTTCCACAGTGATACCTCTGAAAGCATTGAATAAAGAAAATTCAGGGAAAAATTCCTGTCATGTAATTAGTATGATTTCTAAGAGTGTACATTGCTCTATAAGTAAGTTTCTTATATGCTGGATAAAGTCTGGATAAAATTTTAAAATAGGAAAAAATCATCCATTAATTTCTAACATTAATATTTATTTGCATAATTAATTTTACTAATTATTTATACCTGAATTAACTGTTGCAAATATTTCAAATATTTCCATATTTAATTTTAATATACGTAATATTAGAAAACAGATATGTGGGAATGTAGATATCTAATAAGAAAGATTTCTTCAGAGTAGCTTGCTGATTACAACTATAACATCAAATTGATTTTGTGATCTGCTTTATAGATCTTGAGGCAAAAGGGGATTTCTTGGAGCTCCTGCTTGGGAATTTATGAAAGAAAAGTTATCTTCACCGTGAAGACATGAAATAAAGTTGACACACATAAAGCATAAATTAAATCTTTCATTTTCAAGAATTACTCTGAGTAATCCAGTTTAATTAAGATGAAATTCACTACAGTCACCTCCATATCAGTCTTCCTGTTAAGAGCTAGAGCAAGGCATGAGTCGTGTGGAGCCATTAGATGGGCCCTTTTCCAGGAAGAATTCTGTCCTTGGTGTGGCCACTTCTAATGAGCTCTGGTATTCAAAAAGTTCAAGACTGTTGAGCTGTTGGTTTGGACTTTCCTTTTTGAGATACTTGCAAGAGTGTTTCTCATGCCTTCTCCCCACCCAGTTTGGTGCATCCCATATGGTTAGTGAGGGCTCTACAGGCTCTGGTGATCCACAGATCCAAGGCTCTTGTTCTCAGCAATGTTTTGTAAGATGAAGGACCTCTTTGGGGTCTCTGCTTCAGTTTGTGGAAGCCTCAGGAGCTGTAATGTAATGACACTGGGCAAGGCACCACAGTGGAGACCTCTGCTCTCTGGGTTTTTCCTGAACTCTTCAGAATTGCAACCTTCTTCTTGTGTGTGCAGGTTAAAATTTTTTCCAGTTAGTTTCCACTTAGTAAAAGCCAACAAATGCACAAATGATGCAGCCACAAAATTTCCACTGAAAATTTAGGGAATCGTGTACAACACATTTTAATGAGCTTTGATAACAGTCCAACCTTTATTTACAAATTTTTCATTTGTTATTAAAATTGGATTTTGAATAACTATGTAAATGTCTGCTTCGACTCTCTAGAGAACATCTGTATAGAACTGAAGGTTGTGCAGTAGTTTGTTGTGTAGCTAATACTGGTGATACTTACATGCTTTTGATGACACAGGAAAGGAAAAATATATAACTCCCCATTCCTATTCCTTTGTTGGTGTTTGTCAAAAAAAACCCCAGCATGCTGGGACATAGCTCTCAAATGCTGTCTCCTGCCTGGCAGCTCGTGCTGTCAGCAGTGCTTTGTGAGGGTCTAACTATGCAACTTTTTTGTAACTCATCTTTGAGATTTTTGTCCTGAAAATCACTAAACATGTATTAAATGTCTGATTTAGGGGATGCTTTTTTCTAATTTTGTACTGATAAAAGTAGAAATCTGAAAACTAATTTAATCAAAAGAAACAGGCTTTAATTTTGTACTTGCCATGCAATTTATTACATGTCAGTACAGAAATGAAAATAGTTTTTGTTGTGCGCATTATTCTATAATTATAAATCACATTGTTTAAAGAGTTTTTTTTTTTAATATTTCCATTGAAAAAATGTAGGGAAATAGTTACATCTCTGTATTTGTTCTACTGTTTCTTAACCTGTCATTAAAATGGACTAGGAAAAGATCTCTACAGAACCCTCATTATTTAATTATTTTAAAATGTATACTATAGAATAATCAATATGTAGTTTCAGAAAAAATAAACAAGCTTGTTCATCAACCTTTTGGAGGGTGTGGCTGTTCACCTTGGATGGGGGATGTTATTATGTTTCTGTAATCTCCTGTCAAATCAAAAGCTCAGCAGCAGGATTAACAGAACTTCTGTAAGTGTGTGTCTCTAATACTTTTGACAAATAAATTTTATATGACCATCTAAATTCAAATATTCCTTATAAAGTTCCTGGAGATTTATTGGTTTTGTTAATAAAGAGGTTCTTTATATATATATATACACACACATATATATATGTATGTTAAAGCCTCTCTTTTGAGAAAACAGCAAGAAACTGTAGTTTCCTACTGGTGGAATTTGAGAGCATGTATCCTACTGTATACTCTAGCACAATCACTACAGTTTGTTTTTCTGACTGAATCTGATTAAATCTCAACTCAAGAATAGTAACCACAGAAAAGTAGGGATAGAATTCCTCTGTACTAAAAACATGTTTCAGACAAGTCTGTTAAATACCTCATACATGGTGTGGATCTATTATGGGAAAGCATTCAGACTAATGTCAATATTTGATTTGTATCATTGAGAAGCCAGGGAATATCATTATCTCATCCACCCCTTCCTCCCCTCCCCTCCCCACCCTGTCCCAGAGCCTCCTAGGCCTCAGGAGTCAGAGGTAAGATAATTTTTTTATCTATCTAGCTAAAGAAAAGTCAGTTCTGTATTTGGTAATTTATAGATGTTTGTTACTAAAGGATAATTTGTGAAGATTTTGTGCAGCATTTCTTAGTGAAAATTTGTTTGCATGCTATAACCTACAGATAATACTGCTTGATCTTATTAGTTTGATAAACTTCATCTAGTGTATGTTGCATATAGCACATCTTAATTTGTTTTGAAAGGTAGATATGGATAGATCAAAGAGAATACAAATTAAGTCATAGATCTCCATTTGACTTTGCAAAAAAGAGAAATATAGAGATGGAATCTTCATCCTAGTGTATTGAACAAACTACATTTGGGCATTGTGGAGGAAATGCAGACATGGAGCTGTGTGTGATGGTATTGTAAGAATTGCTCTCCAGGCTAAGAGGTTTTCACCTAGTGCAAATCAGCCCTCAGAATATGTGCTAGCACATATGTGCAGACAGAGTGCTAGAACATGGCTTAGGAGAAAGCCCTAGAAAGATTCAGAATGGATATGGGCCTTTTTGTGGACCAAAGGAGCAATAAAGTGCATTAGTGCTCTGGAAGGGGTCTTAAATTTCTGCACTGAAGAGCTGAGCAAGTTCCTAGCAGAGAGGTGGATGTTCCTTTCAACCTGCTTTGAAGCCTCTCTTGCTGACCACCACCAGAAGTATAACACTGGATTTGGCTGAAAAGGGAGAAAGAAGGCAAGAGACTACCTCTAAATTTGGAGAGATGGATTTTCAGCTGGGTTGTAGGAAATTAATTTCTTCAACCTGTTTCAACTGGTTTTTATTTTTGAAAATTTGGAAGGCCTCAAAAGTCTCTAGAGTAGTTCTTCACAGAGCATGCAATACCTGTTTATTAGGGACTTTTTCTGGGATGTGATACAATTGGCTTTATGTCTGTACATTAAATCAAGTAGGATGAGAGTCTGAAAAAGGTTGTAAGCACTGGGAAGGGTGAGTGTCTTTGGTCTGCCTTGCTGGAAGCATGCTGAATACTGACTACGATGGCATTGCTGTTGCTCTAGCACCTAAGTCCAAGCCTGGGTGTGCAAATAGGGAATTTGATAGAATGATAGAATAGATTATTTACAAGAATAATGTAAATAGAATAGATTATTTACAAGAATATCCTCAGAGCTTTCAGGTTTAATGTGGAGAAATAGTTGATCCCCAGACCTACTGTTTTTCTCACTTCTGTATTTCTGCGTTAAACTGTATTTCTGCATTAAACTGTATTTCTCATTGAAAACATTTTTGTAAACGGCTTTCCCCAGCCAACACGTGCTTCCTCCAAAAGTGCAAATCCAATGGTATCAAAATAGAGCCAAACAAAACTGTTGTGGCTGAATGAATGTGTCTAGATAAGTGAGCATTGCTACCCTTAGTCCTTATTCCAGGGGGTTGCCGCTTCTCCAAACACAGTCCTACAAAAAAATCTTTGACATTGTCTCAATAACCATATTAATTAGGCAGTTGAGTCCTTGCAGAATTCAGAATTCTGTCTATTTAAAATTGTGGATGATACGGTGTGTATTTTTGTTTTATAGAGGCTGACCTCATTCCTGAACTGAGTGAAGCTGAAGAATATGAGGTATAGCATTCATTTTTTTTCAGAGTGTATTTAAAATAAATACATTTCAACTAGATTGAAATTGCATTCTGTGAAAATTGACAAAACTATGTCACCAAATGAGTGTATTATCTGCATTTATGTATACATATATATGCATGTATGTGCATACATAGCCTTTGAGCTATATTTCTCCCTAGATAACTCTGGAGATACCTCAGTATTTCTCTGGGGTTAGAGGTACATGGTGAAGTAAAGGATATCACAGAATATTCCTAAATATTTTTAATATGAGGCACCAGTTTGCAATCACCCCTCTGTGAAGTCTGACGGAATTGTTCATCAAAGAATCAAAGCTGCCATCCAGTGTTAGGCTTTTTAGTTAAAGAGGAGTTTGATTTCTCCTTACTTGTGATGGTTTTATCATGTAGTAAATTAAAGTAAGGGAAGACGATAGTTGTGCTGAAGAGTGAGAATCAAGTGTGTCTGCTATCAGTGTGCTATTGGTTTAACTGTTACTCAGAAATTCTTGGAGGTTCATTTGCTTCTTGAACCCAAGTGAGACTTTAAAGTATAGCTTTGTTTTACAAAATTTTTGATGATCTTATGATAACCTTTGGAGGCTTCATATTCAGTAACTAGGTCTCCAGTGTTGCAGCAAGGAGAGATGTAAAAATGCCATGATTTTAACAGTCTCCAATACCAATTGTGTAACATAGACAGTTACTTCAGTAGGACAATGATCAAGTAATATCAAGTAATCCGTCATAATTTTTAATTTATTGTTTTAGTCTATGACCACAACATTCTCACTTCATGACAAGTCCTTTTAGTTAAATAGCACAGCCTGTGCTCACCTATCTATTTACCCTCCCTTGCATTTGTGGACACTGAGTAGTCAGTAGTACAGTAATTTCTCTTTTCTAATGTATCTAGATTATTATGTTGCATCTGTTTCACACCAGTGAACATCAACTGATTTTTACTTGAATCGAAAAAGTTTAAAACTCATACACTGCCTTGCAGAAATAGAAACATGGGCCTGTCCAGTCTAGCCCAGGTTTGAAGGCAATCAGTGGTGGTGCTGCTGTCCCTACATTTTGGATATTTAGTTCTTCAAATGAAGTCCAAACCTGAGAGTGACATCTGAGGTACCTTATGTTAAGTGCATGAGGGGTTGCTGGTTCAAAGAGGCGCTGCAGTGTGAAGCCCAGCTCTAGCCTAGTGGGTAAAGCCCTTGCTCTGGTGAGACTGGGTGAAGGCTCACAACTCCTGTTTGCTGAGTGCCTCAGTCAAAAACATACTCAGCAGCTCTTTATCTTGGGCACGTTCCTTCAAAGGCTGTTGATTTTTTACATTACTCTCCCTGCTGTGCCCTGCTCAATGCAGGAATGGGAGATCTACTCAACCTAAACTATAGTGGAAACTGAGGAGTTGTTAGATTGATGACTGTGCCTATCTCCTGTCTACTGGGTGTTTTCTCTCAGCATTATGCTTGTGAATAATAAACAGTGGCATTTCCACCACATTGCCAAGCCAGATCTTTAAAAAAAAAACAAAAAAACAAAACTATTTTGCAAGAGGCCCTGTGCTGCTCTGTCTCTTCGGGCTATGTGTGCCTGTCAAATCAGGTCCTTTCAGAAACTGAAAGTGTACCTCAATCTACATGGCAGAGTTGGGCTGGGACAGGTTTGATTCTGGTGCAGCACTAGATGGGGACACAGCACAGAACTGCAGGGACTGCTGTGTCTAAGTCAAAACAAAAATGCTTGCTGAGGGAGTTAGGTGCTTCAATGATAATATTTTTTTTTTTTATTTTGTGCAGGGAAAGCTGTAGAGTGGATGAAAAGATTTGACCTTAGATCCTCAAGCACTGCCTAAATGCTGATTGCATTCAGGCACATTTTGGGTTTTTTTCTTTTGGATATGTCCTTAAAAGGCAGAACTCTAACACAGATTTTGCACAAAGTATTGTTATTCATTGTCATTCATATTCAGAAAACAAAGGGTCATAACAGGACTAGGGCCTATGGCTCACAACACTTGTGAAACTCTGACAGTCTTGATGAGGATCATGAACTCTTCCAGAACACTCTGACAATTCAGCAGAATTGAGGTCATAAATATATTTTACAAATTATGTTGTTGTTATTATCGTTTAATTACCATCAGGATATTAGTGCAAACCTCTAAGGCATTCTGAAGGCAAAAACATTTTTTCATTGCAGTGTATACAATCTATGCTATATATTGCATATACAATTGCATTTTATTAGGAAAGAGTTTGGGCCTTCTTAATAAAGTAAATAGATACTGTGAGTGATTTTTGCCTCTCAAACACAATTTAAGTAACACAATATTGAAGAAGTTATTGGGACACAGCATTTTAATGCTTTTATTGCAAATAAGTAATATTTTTCAAGATAAAAGAGGATATGTCTTCTTGCAGTTAATACTTTAGTTTAAGACAGTCTTCTCAAGTGTTATTTTGCTTTACCCCTCTTGATTTAACTATCCAGGAAAATGTATTATTAGAGCTTAGTTTTCATTCATGTTCAGTCTATAAACATTTTTAATTGTCTTCGGCTATGATATTTTTTCAAAGGATGAAGTTGATGAAAAGGAAACAGAGGTGGATGAAGAAACTGCAGTGGTTCCTAGCACTGACAGTACAATGAACCAATTGAGGAGAGATTTTCAGGTGATTACATCCAGCTACAGTCAAGAAAAAATGCGAACAAAACCCAGTGAAGCCAAAACAAATAGATACCTAACAAGAGAAGAATTGCATGGTAAGGATAATGTTTTCAAAGCAGTTTATTATGCTACTTCTCCACCTATTGGTGAAAATTCTGAAGAGGAAGATCCTTTTCTGGAATCCCAAACAATTACTGGAATTCCTTCTCAACTCATTGACTCCACCAAAGGCAGAGAAGACGAGTTTATATATCTTTCTTCAGGCACCGAGCCAACAAGAATAACCACCTCTGGCCACAGTGACGAAGATTTCTTATTGCCTCCTTTTAAACCTCATCAGGAATCTGATGACTTTTGGAGTTCAGTTCCTACCACTTCTTCATCACAGCTGGTTACAGAGGAGGCCTCCCAAGAAGATGCCCTTCCTTCAGGAAGCCCAGATATCAGTGTGCATGATGTCCTTTCCCAAGGCTCCATTAGATATGTTTCAGAAGTTGTAGCACCCTCAAGCTCCGATGAGCCTCCAAAGCATACTTCTTCCCCTGATGGAAATTTATGGTTTCGTAATGCTACAGATCCAACAACTCAGTCTGTTGATACATCACCTAGCGGGCAATTGTCTCAGACCAGTTACACTGATGCTTATGTAGAGGGATTAAAGCCGACTACAGCGCCCTACACAAGCAGCCCAGTGGTTTTACAAGACACCTCAGATGCGGATTTAGAATTGCCACATTATTCTACCTTTGCTTTCTCCTCTGCTGAATTATCACCTCACTCTATCTCTTCAAGCTCTGGAGAATATGGTTCTGCTTCTGCTGCCAGTGAGGTACTCTCTCAGACAACTCAGCCAGTCTATAATGGTGAGATACCTCTTCAACCTTCCTACAGTAGTGAAGTGTTTCCTCTAGTCACCCCTTTATTGTTTGACTCTCAGATGCTCGACACTACCCCTGCTACATCAGATAGTGATGTGACCTTGCATGCTACACCTGTATTTCCCAGTGTTGATGTGTCATTTGAACCCACCCTGTCTTCCTATGATGATGTACCTTTGCTTACATTTTCCTCTGCTTCCTCCAGTAGTAAAATGTTTCACCGTTTGTATACAGTTTCTCAAATGTTTCCACAAAGTGCTACTCCAGCTGTTGCAAGCGATAAGGTGTCCCTGCATGCTTCTTTGACGTTGGCAGTGGGTGATCCATTAATACAGCCAAGCCTTGCTCAATTTGCTGATGTGGTGTCACATCAGACCACTCATGCTGCTTCGGAGACACTGATGTTTGGTCATAATAGAACTCACATATTTTCTCAAGTTGAACCATCCAGCAGTGATTTAAATATGCATGTACTATCTACAATGTCTGAACTTCCTTATGCTTTGTCTGGTAATGTGGGCTCCCTCCAAAGCTTTACTGTTTCCTTTGACTCTGCAGAATTTGTGCATGATTCTGTTGACGTATTTCATCAAGATCCTTTATTTAGCAGCTATAACAATGTACTGGTGCATAAACCTTCTTCTGTAATATCACAAGCTGAAACTTTGCTGCAGCCTACACGCTCTCTATCTAGTGACACGGATTGGTCTGAAGCATACTCTGGTAGTGAGTCCCTTTTGCCTGACACAGATACTTTGACAGTACTTAACGTTTCTTCCTCTGATTTTGTTGATGAGATTCCATATGAATCATCTGGGTTTAGTGATGTTAATAAGATGCTTCAAAAAGGTGATGTAATATATGGAGATGAGAGAGAACTGAAAATTTCCTCTTCTTTAAGTGAAATGGCTTCCAGTGCTGAAAGTAAAGTGATACATGAACTTTCTACATCTGTTTCTAATAATGTTGTAATCAAGCAGAATATGACTCTGCAAGAAAGCCCACTTCCTGTTTCTAGCACAAAGGGAATCCTTCCAGTCTCTCTTGCTTTTCCCACTACTAAGATATTTGATCATGATATTAGTAAACTTACAGAAAAGCACCTTTCTGTTCAGCCTTTGCATGTTACAACTCCAGCCTTTGATGACACTTTGCTTAAACCTATGCTTAGTGCAAGCTCAGATCAAGCTCTCTCTGTCCCTGCTTATAGCAAAATGTTATCCTCGACTCAGCTGTACTTTTATGAGACCTCAGCTACATTAAATAATGAAGCATTACTGCAGTCCTCCTTCCAATCTTCTGGCGATGGCACTCTGCTTAACACAGCTGCAGTTGTGCCTAGTGATCCCATATTGGCTGAAAGCTCAAGGGTTCAAAAAGATAGTTCTACATTTGACCAAATATCGCATCAAATGGCACCAGTTACTGCTACAACTGAAAGCAAGCTGCATTCTACATCTGCACCTTTTGTTGCTGACATGATGTCAAACACTTTTAGTAAGCCCACAGCGTCACTTCAAGGTTTATCTTTTTCTTATGAAAGTGAGAGATACATTTCATCCAGTTTATCTAACAGTGAAGATGTTCAGAAGGTCATGCCTTCGTTGTACAGTAGCGATGCTTCGTTTCAGCTGACCAGTTTAGAAAATACAAATGCCTTTCCGTCCCAGGCAGCGAATGCTGCAACAACTCCCTTCCTAACAGGTGACACATCATCACATGTAGCTACTCCTACAGACAGCCATATCTCTTCAAGTGTTTTTGAAAGAATTGAGGTTGACAGTGTCTCTTCAAGTTCCACACTTGGTTTTGATCCTGTTCATATGCCTGCAGTTGTTTCTGGTTCTGATGTGTCCGTTCATCACACTCTTCCGTTACCAAATACATTTATTTCAGTTACAGCTGTTCCTTCCAAAAGTGAGATCCCTGTAACTTTGAATAGGTTGCTGGTTCCTTCTGGAGAATCCTCTGGGTTGTCCCCCAGTGTCATGTCCAGTACTGATTTGTGGTCTTCTGTAGTTGAGGATGACTACGATGAATATGATGATGCCTTCCCTGTAAGTAACTGCATCTCATGCACATCCCATAGAGAAGATCAGGATATGATAGTAGAGGATGAAAATACAAAGGTAAATAATAACAAGGATCAGAGTAACCTAATTGTAAGTTCACATTCTGAGAAACCTGAAGAACAGAAGTTTTCTACTGCTGCATCTGACAGTCAGATAAACCGTGCCATGGACAGACGTAATTTTACATCCATACCAACTCTGACAGTGAATGTGATCCCTGAGAAGCACAACAACCTGAAAATTTTGGAGAACCACATTCAGACCTCTAGTGTCGAATTGCAAAATACATCAGAATCTAAGTCTTGGGCTGTTTTGACAAGTGATGAAGAAAGTGGTTCTGGCCAAGGTACCTCAGATAGCCTTAACGATAACGAAACTTCAACAGATTTCAGTTTTCCTGACCATAATGAGAGAGACACTGAAGGGGCAGTTGAAGCAGGTAACTCAGAATTAACTCCTGGATCATCACAATCATCAGCCTCATCTGTTACTAGTGATCACTCATCAGTGTTCAACATCTCTGAGGCAGGTTAGTTATGGATAAGTCTAATGAATACCGTGGGAAGCTGTCAGGGGATACTTTTGTGCCATAGAGAATGAGAAGGTTTATCTACAGATAATAAAAGGGAACGTAACAGTGTCAATGGGTGTGATTAAGGAAGCATTGGGGAACAGGGTTTCATAGAGAGCTGGCTATCTTGTGAATGCTACTTCTGGCTACTTAAAACTGCACCTGAAATATTCTTTTGTAAGATGATTGATGGTCTGCTTTTGGATAGATGCATACTGTCAGCAGAAGTTGAGTCATACAAAATCTGAAACCAGAATTGTTTCAGTGCTAATTTTTGCTTTTATTTTTAAAGGTTTGAGAGGGACTTAGGTTCTCTGTTGAGTTCTTTGTACAGAGATTAGTGCTGCCCGTATGGAAATACCACCAGAGGAAACCATGCCTCTGCCAGAGGAAACATGCCTCTGATATTCTCTTCTAAACTTACAGCAGCACATTTTTTTGTGTTTTCTAAGAGGATGAACAAGGAAGAAGATGCTGGTCTTATTCTGATTCATAAAAACATTCATTTTTGCTCTGTGTATGCCACTTTCAGATTTCAGTGAGATGCAGAATTTTTGTGCCAGATTTGTGTATTCCCAATGTGGAGCCAGATTCTCCTCTAGATGTTCATGTTTAATGCTATTTTCTTATTTATTCCTCTTAAATTCAGTGAGAGTATTTGCAACCCACGATTCCGAGGATAACGTCAGAAGTCAAAATTCATAAACATATCCTTTGTATTTAAAAATGCACTGTGGAAAATCTGAAGTATTTAGGCACATAATTTTCATTCCTTCTTGTGCTAGAGAATTGAAAATCAAAGAATCAAGTCAAAAATAATCTATGATCTTTGAAAAAAAAAAACAGACAAGGAGACAAGGTTGAATTGGTATTTTAGAAAATAAATTGAACTTCTGTAATGTACTTGCATCATCTATAGAGGGCAGTATCATTCAACTAAACCTATTAAGGAATGGCATTCACAAAGCATGGGAAGGTTTCAGCCCAGTCCTACAAACAAATACATCGTTGAATTACATAAGGTTGTATTTCTCATGAGCAACAGAATACTAACATGAAAAGGTGGTAAATTGACACTTGATATACTTTGGGCTAGAACAATACGAAAAATAAAAAATAAAATTAAAAGAGAATAAAAAACATTGAAATTACTAAGAGTCCTAACAAGGTAGGTGTTACAAAACTGAATTAATAAGTGAATTAGTTCACTGGTAAGAAGTTACCACTTTATGTAAAATGCATAACATTCCTTCAAAAATAAGCAAAAATAGCATTAATATTTCAAAAACTCTTTTATTAGTATGACTGAGTGTTGCCATAAGGTACTAGAGTTTACGTAATGGGTGTCATTTGAATTTTTATCAATAGTAACTCAAAAAGAATTATACAGTACTGGAGGAGGAGTACAACAGACTTAGTTTGTCTTCTAGATATTATTGAAAGACACTCTACAGTATCATTTCATGTTCATTACTTTTTTTCCAACACATGATGCCAAATACTGACTTTAAATAAGCTGAACATTCAATTTCAGCATGTCTAACATGGTCTCCTGTAAATCAAAGACATATTTGCCTAATTAAATTACAAAGAAAGGCAGCAAACACAAAAATTAATCTCTCACCTGAGAACTTACTTATACATTGCAATGGATTTTGCAGAAATTGGTGAAATGTCTTCATCGTGACCATTACAGAAAAGCATTGTCATTTAAACTTTTCTCAGTCTTGTAGCTGTTGATCCATAATTATGCTTGTTCTGAACTAGGATTTTCTCCTTAAGACCTCCTTAAGACTACCCAAACTTTTCAACTTCTGTTGAAAAACTAAGTCAAATTAATAGAAAGAAATATGCAACGGATCCAAACACATCAGTTATTAGAAATCAAAGAAATCTGCTATAGCTGAGACTACCTTTTCAGCTGCCATCATTGGAGTGAATGAAGTAGGCAAGAAACCCTCTGTTACAGGAGAAGCCTGCACTTCATTCCCCATAGGAGGAATCCTAATAGGATATGGTCATGAAGTTTGAAGGAGCACTGTCATCACACAGATAGGATTGGATTTTATGCTGTGAATTAGTCCAGAGTTGGATAAGCAAGTCTGACTGTTTCAAAGGGATCGTATTGGGCTTTCTCATGCATACACATAGTTTTTCTCTGGAATCAATAGGAAGCACCAATTTTAACCTACTCAACAGAAACTTGGAGATTTTTCAGAAGCAACTTTGTGCCTTCAATTACTTTGCCCATTGAGCTGCAGAATTTAAAGAGAAGTGGTTTGTATGGGTGTTAAAGAGTATTTTGAATTTAAACCAAGAAGACATCTGCAAAATTAGAGCCTAGACCTTTTTGCACATAAAGTCCTGAAAGCCTCTAAACTCAAGAAAATGGAAGAAAATAGAGCTGCCTGGAAATCTGTACTGTGTGAAGCCATTTGTTTTTGACATCCTATTTAGAGCATGTAATTTGCTGTCTTTTTTTTTTCCCCCTCCAGATTCAACTCCATTCCTTCCTCTCTTTGTGTAAAAGCTTTTCATTCATGTAGAATTGGTCTCTTGAAATCCCAATGGAGTGCAGATGTTTTCTGTACAGCAAAATTCTGCTCTTATACAGAAAATTCATTGCATTAGGACTGTTTGCAAAAGCAGAAAACATTCTAGGGGTTTAATTCTAAAAAGCACAAAAGTGCTTATTTCTGCATTTTCACTCAAATAATGCTCACAGTAAACTGCACAAATTGAAATAAGTCAGTTATTTTACATCAAAGTAACAACTTTGAAATACTTACTTCTTGAGGTATGATCAAAGCTAAAAATAAAGTATTGGTGTTGTCCACCATTGTGTTTCCTTCTTTAATAAAATTATAAAATATTTTGTTTTAATCTTCATACAGATTCCCATGTCCAAATAGTTCTCTCATCCAACAGTATATGGCTCACAGAAATATGAAACCAAAGCAATATCTAAATAATAATTTGAGCACCTGTAAAGATCAAGGTGGGAAATTTAAGTGTGGCTCCAGTATAGTTGAGGGAGGCAATTGAATTCAAAGGAAACAGGATGTATCTATAAGGGCAGAATGGGCAATGGATAAAAATACAGAAAGCTAAACTGCAATACAACAAGCACATAAAGACTTTTGCAAGATAATTTTTATATTAACCTATTAGCCAGAGAAGTGATTTGCATTATATGACTGACAGTTTAATATCAATTCCAATGCACATTCCAATATTATGTATTCAGATTTCTTAATTCATTTGGCTTTCAGCTAATAAAATAGATTAAAATAAAAAAAAACTTTCTTCTGAATTTTAACAACAGTCTGCTATTCTTACAAAGAGAAGTTTCCACTGCTGGAGGGCTGAGTCACATAAGCTTGAACACTTTGCTTTGCCTTCTATCTGCTTATCTTCTGTAAGCTGGTTTGCAAATGTATAAACTTTCTGCGGTACATAGTAAAAAATAGAGGTAAGTGATATTAAGTAGGCTCATTATAAGACACATTCACCTATGCTGTGCTTTTCTCAGAATTTAAACTTGGACTGTTTCAATTTTCTCTGACTGCAGAGGCAAGTAATATTAGCCATGAGTCTCGTATTGGTCTAGCTGAGAGTCTGGAATCAGAGAAGAAGACAGTTATACCACTTGTGGTCGTATCAGCCCTGACTTTTATCTGTCTAGTGATTCTTGTGGGTATTCTCATTTACTGGAGGTAAGTTGTATTTTGGTTGATCTTTTTTTCAGTTCTAAAGAGGTATGATTTGAAAAATGTGATGGGCATTATTGAGCTGGTTTACAGGAGGGAGACTGGATCATGTCTCTTACCTTTCCTTCATATTGCTCAGTGTCATAAAAATGACAAAATAAAGTGGTTTCTGTCCAAAATACTCAGATGCTTTTTTTTTTTTTTTTTTTTTTTGCAGGGGGTTTAACCACTGCAAATAGTTTATTCCCCTATTGATAGACCTTAGTAAACAATAACTCATGATTGATGCCTAGAAACCAAGTGACTAAACAGAGCACTGGGAAAAACCAGAGGGAAAAGAAAAATAGATATCATGGCATGGGACCATTTACTATCTTTCCAATCCTTTACCCATTAAAAAAGATGGTTATCAATTTAGAATGAGAATCTATTGTCCTCAACAGGACTATGTAAATAAGCAATTCATATGGCACTGTAGGAGTGTGCTGATGCTCTGTGGAAGACAGAAAGGGGTTAGTTTAATGATACTATAATAGCGTAACTGTTTGAAGATCACTTCCTGAGTAGCTCTCAGGATGCTCTGTGATTAAAAAGTCATTCTACTTCGTGATTCTGACAAACTAAAATTAGCTCTGGTCTTTCAAAGCTTTAGTGGATAACTACGGATGTGTTTCATGTGCACATGTGCTCAGGTTTCCTCATGGATGTGTTTCTCTGTGACTTGATAATTTGATAAGCCAGTAAAAAAAAAAAAAAGTAGGATAAAGGGAATTGATGGTTATTAGAAGTCATTATAACATAATTAGTAAGAGTGAAAAACTGTGTCCACACTGTGAAATAAAACAGATCAGCTAGCATGGCACAGATCTCTTCCTTACAGCTGAAATTACTTCCCTCAGAGAGGATAAAAAGAGTGGCTGCATTCACATTGCTAACTGGGGATGGCCTCTGCCTTGTGCTAACCCCAAACTGTGTCTTGCATTGTGTGAAATACTGCAAGTTCATTTGGCCTGAACTAAAAATATAACAGGAACCTTGTCAGCCACATGGCAGTATGTGGCAATACTCAAGGCTTTGGCACTCTCCCACTGGTTCTAGTTAAAGTCAGTCTTCCTAGGGACATGCCTGCTCAAGCTCTCAAAACCCTTGCACAGCCCTAAGACTTTCTCAAGTGTATAGATTGTCAGGGAGGAAATGCCGTGGTGGGGCCGGAAGGGGGAAATAAGTTGCAAAACTTCTATTTCAGTGATTGTCAGGAACCTGATCCTGCTTCCACTGTGCTAACACATAAACTAGCAGCCAGGAACAGGATTTTGCTCTTACAGGGACTGTACAAAGAATTGGGAAGACAGGCCTAAAGATCTTCTTTCAGATGCCTCCAGAGCTTGTTTCTTCTTCCTTCTTCCCAAATAATCCTGCTTAATCTAAAATAAAAAAAAATGGTGAAGAACCATTAACTTTGGCCCTTTCCAAACTACTGACTACTGTAATCTCTAGGCTGTGATGTCAGGATTATGCTTACTGACTTTTCTTCTAGTCTCCTGACACTAGTTTTCTGTCGGCCTATCAGGGTGTGTCCCACATGGGGACAGAACTCATTCCATCCCTGAACAGACTAGGCTTCAGAAACTGAGCTCAGGCATCCATTGTTCCAGGCAAGTGTGCTAGTGAGTCAGACAGCCTTTGCCATGATTAAAGACACTTGATTGATGAACCTTGAGAAAGATTTCTTCTGCTTTTCAAGGTAGTAGTTAATTGCCATAATAATTGCAAAAGTCATTTCTTAGTTTATGCTTAGTTGGATAACTCTATTCTCCATCCCAGGATTTCCAGCTAACCACCTGCATTCTGAGAATCTTTTTTTGTCATTCATGTTATGCAACATGATTGTTCATATTCAACTTCCAAAGGGTTTCATCTCTGATGCTGAGCAATATTTGAAATCTCTTTGCTAAAGAAGGCCATGCATTTAAAGACCCAGATTGTACAATGCAGTTCTAGTAATCCTACACGTTACAAGCTTGTTTTTGTCAAATAACATTGTGTTCATTTTGTATTCTTTCTCTGGGAATGAACAATTCTGTAAAACAGGTCTTTCAAAATGAAACAAAAATCCCGTTAGCAAGAATATCTTCTTGCCTTGAACCTAATCTTTTCTGTATTTCTTGTGTACTACAAAATAAAATATGGAGCTCTTTTATTGTTAATCCTCAAAATTCTCTTGGCATTATGATAACACCAGTAACTATTTCTTATTTCAGGGGAATGTAACATAAAGACTATGCATCGTAGATAGGACTTTATAGCCCTCTTTCAAAGTTGCTAAAACATTGACCTCTTATTAAAGACTGGAAAAAAATCAAAATATTAACTTCATTGCTATGTAGATTTCATTAAGCCTGGAAAATATTAGTAGAAACTCTGTAAGATTTTTCTAATGGATTTCGTTTGTTTTGAAATAATTGCTCTTAGATGTTAATGTTTCTTTTTATTTTGCACTTTTTTCCCCTAATTTGGGCCAATTATTTTCACTTATTAAAGTTCATAAAAACATTTAGGTTTACAAGAAGCTATTCTAAAATTCTTTTGCAAAGGTAGTCCAGAAAAACCATTGGTCTATCTCAGCTGGTCACATGAATGAATAATGCTTTGGGTTGCTCCCACTATTAGCTCCTTATTAGAATATTGAAAAGGTGTGTTATTTGGTTTAAAACCAAATAACTACCAAGAGCAACAAGTTCCAGTCTCTCAAGGTTAAAGAAAGGCAAAATTATTTATTTCTTCACTTTAATGATTTGTATCAGAAAAATAATTCTGTACCATCTGTTGTTTGGGTTTTGGTTTTGGGGTTTTTTTAAATGAAATTGTTAATCAGCGCTTGAGGAAATTCCTCAATCTCTTCACTATCTCATTAGGCACAATTTAAATCTTTTTTTGATCGATATTTATTTCTCTGACAGGGATTAAAACTTCTAATGGCAATATTGTCTAAAGATTGAATAATTACCAGTAGGAAAATACACCATTTTTAACTACTCTGGTTTTGTGTATCTTTTTTAATTCAAGCAATTTTCAAGCAATGTAATTTTCCTTTCATTTCTTCAGCATTATTAAGATTACAGTGGAATAAACAAGGAGATTCTTTGCCCTGTTTAGTGGCCTTGCTGTCCAGATAGACTTTTTAAAATAGCATTAGAGATAATTTTCTGTCCACATCTAGAGTCTATCCATTTCTTTCAGTATCTGTCTACTTTCTGAGTTCTTGCAGCAGAGATGTGGCAGGGATATCTGAATGTACTTGCTCTCTTCTTTTCTTGATGGCTTCATTATTACTATTTTGGGTAATTATTCATATTTGTGCATATCAGCTTTTATAATGTTTATTGTAGGAAGAGCTTGGAGAATAGTAACATGGTAACAGCTATTAGTGGGCCTTGTACCATTCAAAATTCTTTTTCAACAAACATATGTGAATTGTGGTAAAAGACCAGCTCTGATTACATGAACCACAAACTGCTAATGCACTTCCAGGTCTATTTGCATCTGTAGACATCCCAAGTATCAGCTGCCTGTCATG
Organism: Molothrus aeneus; assembly: GCF_037042795.1. Classification (NCBI taxonomy): domain Eukaryota; kingdom Metazoa; phylum Chordata; class Aves; order Passeriformes; family Icteridae; genus Molothrus; species Molothrus aeneus. The sequence goes on from NC_089650.1 coordinate 48,023,217, forward strand.
CAGCCTGTTAGACATTTCATGATAACAACACTTCAGAAATTACCAACCTGATGACAGACAACACCCTGAGTAGCTATTTGAATTTTAAATTTCCTCTACCACCTTGTATAATTTGAACCATACCTGTCACAGAATGTTCATTTTCTTAGCCATGGTTTGAACTAATGCCTTGAGTCCTATGATAAGTTTATGGGAACAGAGTCAAGAACCTTCTGTGAGGATCATTAAGCTTGGACATGCAGAAACACTTAAGCCAGATTTAAATATACAGAGGCCACACTCATCCATCGATAAAGGAAAAACTTTTCAACAGTGTGTCATGTCATAAATAAAAGTCTTAATAAAATATGACAATTAAAATTCCACTTGACAAACACATAAAATTAAATGCAGCTTTTAAAAAATGAATAATTAATATCCATTGAGGATCCACTTATAGATCCTTTGGTTTCACCACATCTTTAAATTATCTGTACATTTTTAAAAAATCTAGTAATTGTTTGAGAATACCTACAGCAGATAATCCTTGAGCTCAAAAGACACTGAAGTTTTCAGAGAAAGAATAATCATGCCTCTAAGACCACGCTGCATGAGCAGGAGAAGCACAAACACGTCCTGTCTCAGGTGGCTCTGACTTGCAGAGCTCAGCTCCCTCCCCGGGCAGGATCCCTCTGCACCCACACCCAGTCCCATGAGCACAGGGGCTGTGCTCCCTGCCAGCCTCAGCGCCAGTCCCAGCCCACCTCCAGCACTCCCTGCCCCAGGGCACAAGCAAGGGCACCTTTGGGTCCAGGGGCCCAAATGCTTGGAAATCTGTGTCCCCCACAGTCTGAGGCTTGGTCTTGTAGTCTCATGTAGCTGCCATTGAAGTGTTCATTCAGATCCAGTATCCCTCCTGTCAGACTGAAGGACTGCTGCTGCTGCTGTACAGATCCAGACACTGTAATTAATTCAGTGGTTTAGCACTGCCCCCATATATAAAGTGTGTGTTTGAACAAGTGCAGTGTCTAAATTACAAATTACAGTTTTAGGTTGGAGATCTAAGTGCTGAGATGAAAGGTGTAAATTAAATAATCAGGTTATTGAGTGATGGGACCTTTGTCTGGAAGTTTGAAATAGTCATCACTTTTTTCATTAACAACAAGTGATAATTAACAAGATGTGAGTATTAACGTTAGGTTTAGTCATGAAGGCTTTCAGTGCCAATGCAGAAGCAGATGGAGTGCCTATTTATGAGTCTTATTACAGGTTAAGTCACCTGCTATGAATTTGTGTCCCGAATGTGCTAAGAGTGTAATTTATTTTCAGCCACAATTAATTTTTAAAGATTAAAAATACATTGGCTCAGTGAGGGATAATGAGTGTATGGCATAATATGAGGACATTTTAAGTGCAGCTTTAGATGTGAAAGTCATTATGCTAATTAAATTCTTTAAAGCTTAATCTTTTCTCAAGCAAATAGATGACAACGTTAGTCCATAAACCTTACATGTGATAGTTGTTCTCAAGAAACAGACTTTTGGGGGAAAGACAATTTTTGGATTTGGAGCTTTCACATCAGACTGCTTGGCATGTTTGGTTGGTGTAGTTTTTAATGAACACAATACAGCATTTGCTGTGCCCAGCAGACAGGGCCAGACTTTCCAAAGTCCAGACTTTCCAAACACTTTCCAAAGTGTTTCATGATTTGAAGACTTGGAGACTTGCCTGCATCTCACAGATATTTCACACACAGTTCTGATACTAACCCTCGAGTTTTATGCTAGCATGGAGACAGCCTCTCTCACCTCAGCAGCCACCAACTCTGATGCTCGAGACTCTAAAATTTAGAAGGGTGTTCCCAGGTTCCTCCAGAGTGGTTCTTGGTCTGCATCTGTAACTGCCATTTCTAAGTGATACCACGTACATAACAGATAGTATTGCTCCAAATATCTCATGCAAAGTCAAAATTTCTCTGTGAACATCACAAATACACTTTTAGAGAATTCTAGCTGGACTTCAGATTTCGTTGTCATGTGAGTTACCAGAACTATTCTGCATGTCTCAGTTTTCTTTTAGGTAGCTGTCTGCTTTTTCTTGTGTTTTAAGAGAATCTGTATTGTACACTGATAGAAAATTCTCAACACATTCTCAGAATATGGGCATGTTTCCCAGAGGCTTAATTCAAATAAGCTTACCAAAGTCTTTATTATCTATATTAATGGTTCTGGAAAGAATGACAACAGCCACATATTCCCTATCTGTTTCTCAAAGTATCTTCAAAATTCATTTCTGTTTTTAACAATTATATGAGGGTTTTAATGACTGCAGCAATACAGGAACAGAATTATGCAGTTTTTATGACTGCAGTGATACAGAATTTAAAATAACAGTGATTACACAAAGTAACAATCATACAATGGCTGCAGCCAACAGATCTGAAGAAGCAGAATCTTGTAAATATAAAATGAGATTAGTATTTTCATGACGCATATGTTTATTTTGAAATTTTATTATTATGAATAATATATCAGAGAGATTAAATGACCCAAAGTTAAGATTGTTATTAGCATGTCTAATCATATGAGGATTTTTTAATTAAAGAGGCTTTGGAATGCTTACAGCAGCAGTTAGTTATTCATTCCTTTGAATAGCTTGAATTCTTGACAGATGCTATTCCTATTATCTTCACATCTGGATTATAGCACAGATACAAATAACATTGTGAGTCATAGTTAAGGTTGGTTCCATTTGCATTCATGCTTCAATGTTTTTTTCAACAAAGCTAGCATCTCCTGGAGTTAGAAATCTCCCTGATTCTGTCTGTCAGCTTTGGGAAGTCCTCCTTGGTTAAGGTGTCCCTCAGTGTTGTGATTACATTATGAAAAGTTGTTTAGCCCCAGTCACAGCAGTTCTAGAGCCGCTGTTTTGGCAGTAAAATGTTGCTTTTATTGCATTTCCATGTCTGCAGTAGCATCTATCAATGAATTACCAGAACTGATCTCAAACATTGCTCCATCTTCAGGCTAGCATCATCACCTGAAAGGGAACAGTAATTATTTAAGGGAATTTGGATAAGTAAGGAAGACAGTGATGTTTTATGTACTTGGAGTTACACAGCATCTACAGTAGCTCCTGATGCAGAGTTTTTCCTTCAGCTGTCACTGTGTCTGATGTGTGCTCTATCTTCTGCTTCTGGTATAGGTAAAGATGCATGAACTATGTATTATGCTGAGGTAATGTAGTATCTTCATGTTGTGTGCATAATTTGGTGATGTGCTAGAGGAATATTTATATTGTAGCAGTTGTAATTGACACTCCATGAAAATTGGTTTTCAAAACCATGATTTTTCTTTCTGACTCAATAATGCCAGAATTCTAAAGAATCTCAGATAATGTTTTGTTGGTTTCTTTTTTTTCAATTTTTTTGTATATTTATTCCTTTCTAGGAAATGTTTCCAGACTGCTCATTTTTATTTAGAAGACAATACATCACCTCGAGTGATTTCTGGTCCCCCAGCTCCAATCTTCCCAGTCTCAGGTATTTCTGGCAACTGTTCTGTGGATCGGTGTTAACTGTTGGAAGATGCTGGTTTATATGTGTCAATAAGAATTCTTCAAATACTATAACATCTGTAAACCAGAGATTTGTAACCTCTTGTACAAATCTGTGTAAACAGGTACACTTGATACTGGCAGACTTGTGTTATTAATGGTCTCTTCTGCAGGTAACTCAGAAGAGAAATATCTTCAGTTTACAGTGTTGCCTCAAGGATACTCTGTGCTTTGTAGCCATCGTAAGTGCAGCCTCCCTAGAGTGGCTGCTCAGGTAGCCATCTGAGCTACACTAAATAGCTCTAGAGAATTACACCAGCCACAGACTCTGTTGTATTTCTGCCTCTAATTGGATTTGTCACCTGTGTATAGAACATGTCCTATTCTTTTTACCAACAGGATGAGGATGTGCCTCATCTGTCTGCATTTCACTTGCAATTACAGCGTGTTCCTATACTTACGTATTTTACTAGCATAATTACTATGGTATAGCTATACCATGTGAACCTCTCATTAAAATAATACAGAAGTTCAGAATATTATTAGCATCTTCTGATTCTACATTCACCACATTTATTTGGGGAAACTGTTTCCTTTCTTTTCTCAAAGAGTGTCACAGGAGCACATGCAGCCTTCCAATTTTTTCAGTCTGTGTAGAATGAAATAGATTAATTTCATTCATCTACTTAAACCCAAAATCAATTAATTCTGAAGCAGATCCTAAGCCACATTCTCACCTATGAGACAAGGTTATCTTGTTTCACAAGTAATATTTTTGCAAACTATGCTATTATATAAGGAGATGGATTCTCATGGAATGACAAAATGAAGAAAATCAGCCCTTGTGTGAATAACTAGTAAACACAAATAAATCCCAAACATTGGACTTCCATTGTAACTGAATTGTAGACATCTTTAAATGCATCTTGTATGGATTGATGCTATTAGGAGATGATTTATTACTAAATGGTTAAAAAGCAGAACTATGGCATGATTTCAGAAAACATGATTGTATAAGAATAAGCAGCAATGTTAGGAGATCTCTGCTTTAACTCTCTTTCATTAACTGTATTGAACTACAACTGTATCATTTTCTTACAATTTTTTCTGACCAACTCACCTGAGCGGGAAAGTGTGTTCCATTTCATAATTGCACTTACAGTTATTCTGAGTGCCTAAAATGCTTGTTTTGAAACTGGAGGTTTTCCTTCTGAAATGGTGATAAGTACTAAAGAGGAAATTTTTTTCTCAATGACTGAAGATAGACAACATATTTTATGGAAAAAGCTGCAAGCACTGATGAAATAGTTTTATTTTGCATGCAACAGATGTCAAGTGAACAGTTATTGTGTTTTCTATTGCACAAATGTTTCAACGGTATAATTTTAAAATTGCATCTAATAACAGCATAATACTAGAAAAGAGTGTAAGGCAGGAAGAGTGTTTTGCAACTGCTAAGTTTAATTCTTATGGCTGTGACCAAAAGGACACTCCACAGATCTCATTATATATTAAGTTTTCCTTCCATAGAATTATATGTTAAGTTTTCCTTCCTTTCATTGGCATAGATAGGAGATCTGCAGTTATTCACAGAAAATGCCATGGCTCTTCACAGCACAATTCAAAGATGCATTTAAATAGTAATGAATTACAGGGTAGGATTCAGATCCACTATCAAACTCTAAGTAGTTTGAAGTGATCCTTGCCATCCAGATATAAAATACATTCCTGGGTCCAGAAGTGATTGAACTGGGAGATTTGCACGGGCAAGGAAACAAAACCTAAGATTTGTTTCTCCATTATTATACTCACTCTTTGGTCATTTACCTTCCCTTTTGGTTTTGTGTTTGCATACCATTAGGATAAACACTTCACGCCAGGTTTCATCTCCAAAGTGTGAAGATTGTGTTACACATTTGTTCAGCTTCTCTTAGGCTTGACTGGATAAATTCACTTTTTGTATTCAGATCCAGTCATATAAGTGGGAGACCAGATGGATCTTAGTACAAATCAACAAATTCTTGGTAACTGAAAGCTAAAATTATTAGGTGGGCTAAATACTGAACATCTGTTGATGTGAATAACAGGTGATGTGAATACATCTGATGTGAATAACAGGTCTTTGTTCAATGTTTCTGACATTTTGCTCACATATGAAATGGTGATGAAATTACAGATTGTGAAATAAACATATTTTTAAATCATGAAAGGCTTTAAAAAAAATCCAACAAAATTATTGTTCGGAACCAAATCTCAGTGAAATAATGTCATCCTTTAGCAGATAATTAGCAAACAGATGACTTTGTTTACACAGCATATTTGCAGTAAAGAGAAGATTAAAAGTCCCAAAGGTTTCTGATGTTATTTCTGATGCATATTCTACACAAGTGTTTTTTGTATTTGTCTAAAGTAAAATGGAGATGTTACTTTAGTCATATTTATTCCTCAAGAGTGTAGATGTTTTCTTTGTGAGTAGCCAAAAAGTCCTAAACATAAATCTTTCATTTAAACCTTGAAGTGTGAATCCTGATGTGAAAATCTGTGGTCAGTACTGCCGTGATCAGACATAAGATTATTATCAATAGGTAATCATAGAATCACAAGGAGAGCTGGGAGAAAATTCTGTATGGATAGTAGTCACTAATGCAGTAAAAGATGAAAATTAATTCCTCTTTTGGATTCCTCTTTTCTTTTGGATGCCAATGCAAACATGCAAGTGTCAATTAATGTGAAAATACTGGCATAATGCTGCTTTAATTTAGTAGGCTTGGGACTATGGGGCTCCAAGTTCCAGTGCAACACTAATCAGCTGGAGCACCCAGACAACTCTGCCTAATCACTCCTACTTTATCAGTATTTTTCAGAGCTGTGCTCTCTCCTTTTGCACATCTTGCAGGAAAGAGCTAACCCTCCCATGTCTCCTTGAATTCACAGAGAATTTTGTGTGTTCTTCTATTTACAGACAAGCTCAGCATCTTGCAGCATCAGCTCATTGATTTGGGGGGGCTTACAGAAAGAGCAAGACCTAGCAAGGCATTTTCATTATCTTCTTCCCAAATAATAATTTAGAAATGTACAAGTGTTAGGTAACTGTTCTAGAAATGTTAATGGTATCAAAGGATGTTGTATTTTTTTGGGAGTTCTGTATACAAAGTTCATGCCAAGAATTTTATTTCAGGATGTTTTGTGGATTGCCTACATACAAACTTCATTATATGTCACTGGCTTTTTATTCTACATAATTATATTTTTTGTCTTTTCCCACCCCTAAGATGATGTTGGAGCAATTCCAATAAAGCATTTTCCCAAACATGTTGCAGATTTACATGCAAGTAATGGTTTTTCTGAAGAATTTGAGGTATGGCTCTATGATGTCATCTTTTTATTAGCACGTTCAAATAATGTTAAGTTTAAATGCCTGCAAACAAAAACTGGGGCAATACATTCTGACTTGGGCACCAGTTTCATGAATGCACGTAAATATGATTGCTTTGATGCATAAAGCCTAGGGAGATTCCTAAAATCAGGACTGGAATACAAATGGGAATGTTTATTATTGTGATAAAATACTGAATAACTGTGTGAATAAACTGTGCAAAGGTAGTGCAATGTATATGGTCTATCAGATATAGTGACAGATCTAAAACTTTTCCAATACTAATGAAAATTGAATTTTGCAGAAGTTACTCATATTTGCTTGTTCCATTTACAGAGAAAATAAAATGGAAGTAATAACGAGTACAAGTGGCAAGATTTCTGATTAACAGGGGAGCTAATGTAGTCTTCATATGTGGTAGTGAAAGTTTTACAATTCCTTTCCTAAAGTATATGATTCATAAGAGGTATTTCAAAATGTTGAAACATATGCTTTAATCATATAATGATACTATCACCATATGGAATTAATGATCTTCATTGTTTTTCCCACTCGTGTATTGCAATCATTTTAAATATGGATATGTTCTAACTTAATTCACATAAGCATTAAAACCCCAAATACCTAATTAAAGCTGTGCCATTAGCAATTTTTACAAGAGATTTCTAATAAAATCAGTCAGTTGGATGGAAACAAGTATTTTAGCAGATCTACATTAAGGCAAAATATGATAGTAATATTCCTTTTGCAAAAACAATAATGAAAGTAAAAATTCAGAGTTTTGCATCTTCATGTTTCACTTTTATTTCCCCAGCCAATGCATTGTGATCCAGTGGACCAAAAATTCCATGTCCTTCACATAACCTTCTTCATCAGCATTTCTTCTTGAATTCATTTAACATTCAGAATATCCATTTGACTGTGGGACCAAATTTGTAAATACTTGTGAACGTCCAGTTCATATTCATATATTACACATGTGCATACGCACTGATGGAACTGGACTCCAGCTTGACTAGCTATTAATAAGAGCAGATGTTGTATGTAAATACAATGGATACTAAGTTCTTTCAGCATTAGTCAGTGCAGCAATACAGAAATCAGATTGATCATTCTAAACTGATCTTTTCCTACAATTTTACTTTTCCTAAATTACAGCAGTGATCTAAAGACCAAATATAGTGCATGTCTCTGTATAGTACAGCTGCACCATCTGAAATATTTCATGCTAGTTTTAACTATTACCAAAAAAAAATCAGTGCCCTCATCCTTTCTTGGAGATCTATTTTGGCTTTATGGACTACTCCAGAAGTAGTGTTCGGTTCTTTTCTCTACTGATAGAGAACTTAGAAGATTGGGAAAAACTGAAATATAGTAATTGTCTTTACAGAGTTAGCATATATTTGAAGAGTACAAGGGTGGTTCCAATTTTATTTTTTGGGGGGTAACAGGTTTTTTATTTCTATTACTACAAAATAACTCATTTAAAATCAAATTTTTAAACTGAAAACCATATTTCATATATGTATTTAAGTAGATTAAGGTGATTGACATTAAAATTAATTCTAAACAGTGTTGGGAAACACCGTTAGTACCTTTAGTGATGGCAATGTATTTGCTGTTTAAAAGTGTGGACCTTATAAATGCTTGAGTTTCCTGTCAGCTATAGTAATCAATAAAATGAATTAATTTGTGAGTCTTACAGACTTTGTGCCTGTCTTGTCAAGCCTGTCCCTCTATAAAATTGTTGGCTTCACTGTGAGACCGCTGGCAGCCTGAGTGAGGGCTGTAGCTCTGTCTTTCCCCAGAGTGCTGTGAGGCTGGCTGAACTGCACACAGTCCAGCTCCAGTGGAGGTTTTGCAGCTGAATGCAAAGAGAGCAAAAGCATTCCTCAGGGAAACTAATGCATTTATAAGGACACATAAAAATGCCAGTTACATATATAGATAATCTGTCTAAAGTCTGTGATGTTGCTCATATGTACAAGCTTTCACTGGCTTAAGGTCCAACATTAAAGATAGGAAAAGAGATTCCAGTATTTTAATTGGGAAAATTACTTCTTGTTCCCTTTAGAAGTTATGTCAAAATATTCAGTTTTGTTGTTATTATGGATATATTGCATGACCATAACTGTTTTCCATATAGTAAATGTAATTTATATAAACACTTATCCATTTGTTCTGTGCTGTGGAATTTGATTTTTTTTACTTTTTTTGCATTCATTCCCTCATTAGACACTGAAAGAGTTTTATCAGGTAAGGAATTATTTCACTGCAATTTTTTTAGCAATGAAGTAGTTGTAAAATATCATAGATAATTGGGTATAAGGTTGTGGTTCTTTTCATGCTTGCCTACAGTATTTAAAGACATTTTATGTATCTTAATAGTTACTAAAGTGTGACATACTTTTTTTTCAGGAAATACAGAGCTGTACTGTAGATCTAGGTATTACATCAGACAGCTCTAATCACCCTGACAACAAGAATAAGAATCGATACATAAACATTGTTGCTTGTAAGTAAAGGCATCACTTGTTGTTTTGTGTGAGAAATCATTTTAAACAAGTACAGATTTATATGTTATTAGCAGGAACAAAAATACTTCTGCACTGAAATCTCCAGCTGTTGATCAGCAAAGCGCTCCTTGGAGAGGAGTTGGTATCAGATTTCACATTTCTTTAAGTTAGTCCTCTGACATTCTGCTACTTTGGTGAGCATGTGTTAGCAAGATACATTTGTGTCTTCTGCAATGACCCAAAGGGAGTTGGGAGATTTCATTGTAATGCCATTAGAAAGCCAAAGAAGCTTTGATTGTCAAAATTAATCCATCTTTGCTTTAGAATAATGGTGATTTATTGTCTCTATGAGCTTCAAAATCCCTGGATATATTTACTGTCAAATATAAACATAAATGTTCTGGCTTTATGTTGTGTTATGCCTGGCAACAACGTAATACAGCAGCTTCATTAGCCAGTACACTTGTTTGCCCATTGCATCACTCTCCCAGATTTTTCTTCTCTGTAACACATCTATTCAGTTTTGTTAATCTCTTTTTCAAGCCATTTCCTCTGGGGTTTTGATGATTTGGTGGCTCAATACTTTTTTTAACTCTCTACAGCATTTCAACTTTGTTCTGATTACAAGAAAGCTCTAAATTAAATATATCTTCAGCATTCAGTGTCACTAAAGCTTAATTTAAAAAGTCAGAACTGGGTCAGCTGTCGGGGAGAAGAAAATGTAAACCAGCAACAAGAAATGCCAATCTCTCTGGCTAAAGATGTCTCTAAAGCAACAAAAACTCAGGGATTTTCCTCTGCCACTCTGTTTCATACCTGATCATACAAAAGGTGCTAGCCCAGGAGTTGTTTTATTAAAAAACAGTGCAGAGGCAGCTTAGGGCAGCTGAAGTAGCAAGAATTGTCCTCTATAAGTGACTCAAGTGTAGTTCTGACAATCAGTGCAGGCTACAGAACACTTCAGCTTCCCCTGATGTAGTTACTGCTGACTCCTCAGATGACCAGCATTTTCAAAGTCCATTGCTCTCCAGAGTCCACTCTTTTAACTTGGAATTAAAGTTCCTAAACACTGGTGCCTGCTGTCATTTTGAGACATCCCACTGTGCAGATTTGGCAGTCATGACACAGGACTTACAGAAGACCTGGACACCTGTACAAGCAGCAGCTAGAGGCCATAGGGGAAGCATGTCATAGTGGCTAAAATGCCCCCTGGTACTGCTGTTCAGGCCACTAGATTCTGAATCCCTTCAAACTTTGGGTTAATTTCTTTATTTTTCCACAAATTAGAATTTTTAATCTGATTCTTATCTAAGGAGAGGATGTTTGCATATACGATTGTTAGTGTATTGGCCTTGTGTATTGTAAAAATGCATTTCATTATTTTTATGAGAAAGAATATAATTCTTACCAAAAATTACTTATTTTCTCCCTTGTTTTACTGCAGATGATCATACTAGGGTTAAATTAGCGCAGCTTGCTGAAAAGGATGGAAAACTGACTGATTACATTAATGCAAACTACGTCGATGTAAGTGCCTTTTTCTATCCACTGGCCTATTGATCTGTCAGCCTTTTCTGTAAAAAAATATGTATGGAGATGAATAGATTTAATTCCAAAAAAGTATCCCAATATTACAGATTCTGTTAAAAAAACTTTTGTAGTTTAAGTTAAGCCTACAAATTTAAAGCAAAGGTAAAATGCCGATTCTTTCTTGAATCCATCTGAGTATTGTAGCAGCTACAGCTTAACAAGGGGCATTTTTAAATAAAAAATGTCCTTCACATCTAAGCCATTTTAGAAGTATATCTCATCTGAGTGGTTAATTCTCTCATCTGAGGTAATTTCATGAGAGGAAGATGCCATTTGGCTCAGAGCCTCACCAAGATACCATTACCAGTTTTCATTACATAATTATTTACATGTGAATGATCATAATTCATCTTTTAAACCCCTTTTGCAATGCATGTCTGTGTGTCTCCTAATCACTTTCATGTCAATGTTCTGCCTAAGCATGGGCATTTGAACATACAGATCCTATTTGTTGGACTGATAAACACTGGCCTAACAATTGTATTCCTATGTCATTTGATACCACAGGGTTTCCACAAAGTCAACAGTTAAAAATTTTAAAGCACTTAAAAGTTTTGCAGAGTCTTCAAAAAATACATGAAATGTCATGTACACCTCCCAAACTCCTTTTGCTCATGGACAGTGATTTGACAAGTGTCATTTCTCTTATTTCAATTTAGGGCTACAACAAGCCAAAAGCCTACATTGCAGCTCAAGGGCCTCTAAAATCAACGGCAGAAGATTTCTGGAGAATGATATGGGAACATAACGTGGAAGTTATTGTGATGATAACTAATCTCATTGAGAAAGGAAGGGTATGAGTACTGTTGTCCAGTTTTTACTTCTCTAATGTTGGTAAATCTACCTGCAGCAAACTCCCATCTTTCTTTTTAAAATCTGGTTTAGTCAATTATTGAGCAAAAAAGCAATAGTTTCTAGTAGGTGCCTGTACCTGGATTGGCTACAGAAGTTTACAGTTGAGGATTTGTAGCATGAAACTAAAGAAAATATTCAATAAATCTTGAAAATACCATGTTCTAACCACAAAAATAAAAAACATCTTATACTGAAAGAAAGACTACTTGTATATAATATGAGTGGACAGGCTGTGGGTCTTGTGCCCACATTCTGCTACCAATCTGCTTATCTCCATGCCATCATGCACTTTGTCAGGGTTGCCTTGGATCCTGGAAAGGAGAAGAATGTAGTTCAAGTGAACTTTCCTGGATATTCACTGTCTGCTCCCTGTTAACATCCCATGGTACTCACAGTTCTTTTCCTACTACATGACTGGAGGTCCATTTGTCCAGTGAGACCAAATGAGGTCAAATCCCACCACAGGGTGTGTTATGTGATGGGAGTATACCTGTACCCTGGGGTTACATGAGGGGACATTGCATCTCACTTGCCACACTGGCAGCAATGCCTAAAATGAATGCAAATCTTATCATACAACCTATAAGGCATCTCTCAAGTGATACAGACACAGTAATTTCAGATGAGGGCTGACTGGGAGTACCACTTCATTTGTAACACCATGCTATAAACAAGCACTCTTCTAATACTCCATGAGGAGGATGTATGACTACCCAGCCAAAAGAATGGACATATCACAGCTCTCTCCTGTATGTTCTAGCCAAACACAGGCTCACTCATACCCTCTCCTCCAGATACACTCTGCCCATACTATAAACTGATCAGAAGTCACATACGACTCTACTGACTTGGATGTATTCCTATATGTCCTATAGATCATGGTTTTTTCTTTAGGTTTGAGAGTGTCTATAGAATGGAAAATTCCACAATATTGGACCCTTTTAACTCTGATAGTATGATTTAAACCTCTTTTTTTGAGTTTTCCAAATAAAGAGCATCTTTGAACAGCTATCCCTCTACAGCACAAAATAATTGTTATTTGTTCTCCTGCACAGAAGATCATGTCTATTATAAACTGGGTATATTGATAGTCCCAATACAGTTTCATGCTTTACTCTGCTCTTAAATTTGAACATTTCAGCTTACTAGTTTGACATTTTACAGGTTTTTTTCTCTATTACTTATAGAGAAATTTTCTAACAGAGAAAATCTCTTTCTAACAGAGAAAATGTGACCAGTACTGGCCTGCTGAAGGTAGTGAAGAATATGGGAACTTCTTGGTTACTCAGAAGAGTGTTCATGTCCTTGCCTATTACACTGTGAGGAATTTTACTCTTAGAAACACCAAGATCAAAAAGGTTTGTGACATCCTAAAAACACAAGTATGCAAAAGGAAGTGTTAAAAGATGCTCAGAATATAGTTAAGGCAGTTGACAACTCTTTTCTGCTGTATATGTGAAGCTGAATCCTATAGATCTCAGCCAGCCAAGATGCTTCTGAACACAGATAAATGAACTCAGAAAATTGTAGGACCATCAGGGAAAAAGCAGGGATCACATTGGAGAGCTGATGTAGACTTTGACTGCCTGGGTAGCAGGATGATACATTTTCAGAAAGAGAGCAATTTGAAAAAAATGTGGTATGAGTTAAATTATCCACCTAATCTCTCCATTTTTTTTTAGAGACAGGTGAATACACACTTTGTTTTATAGTAACCAGAACCAGCATGATCTCAGCTCAACAGGATGATGTTAGCTACTTTGAGAATTCTAAAAACTTAATTTATTCCAGCCACATAAATGTCTGAGACATCTAACCTCTCACCCTCCCTGCATAATTAATACATAATGTTTGGCATTTAATGTCAATTAATTTATTCTGCCTATTTTAGGAACCAATCTCTGAATGAGGTGACCTGCTTTCTGAAGGCATCCCTGCCTCTGAGTTGCCATGGAGGGAGGGAGCTTAGAAAAGCAGCCTACACAAGGCTACTTACCCTGTAGATCACTAAAGCTGGGTGAGATGAATCCTACTCTTTCTGTTCACTCAGCAGAGGAGCAGAGTGGCAGGAAGAGCTGGTGACTTTTGAGAGCAGCTGTAATTTGTTACCCTCCAGTGCTCTTAATCTTTCTCTATGGCTTTCTGAGACAGTGTCAGGTCATTTTCCCACTCAGTGGGCAAGCTGGTAAGACAGAGCCGCTGGTCCTTCCTTCCCCTTCTCTTTGGAGGCTGGAATATTCAGAGCCAGATGGCATGCTTGGCACTAAATAGGGATAGCACTAGTTCAACAACTATCAGGTATGGAAATAAAAGGAAGGAAGATGTGGGCTGCTTACATGTGGAATTATTTTTTTGTTGCAGGGCTCCCAGAAAGGGAGGTCCAGTGGCCGCATAGTGACTCAATACCACTATACCCAGTGGCCTGACATGGGTGTTCCAGAATATTCCCTGCCCGTTCTCACCTTCGTGCGGAAGGCATCGCAGGCGAAGCGCCACGCTGTGGGGCCTGTTGTGGTTCATTGCAGGTGTGCTTTCTAGTGCCGTAAGGTTCACTCCACTTTTGTTTTGCAGAAGAAAAGATTTTCTCAGTGGTGGGTTAAGCAAAATTTCACCCTTGTGTTTAACAATTCTTGATGGAGTAAGAATAACTTCTTAGCTGATATTCTTATCTGATATTTCTCTCCTTCATAAGGCCAACTAATCAATTGTGCCACTTCTGTAAATCTGTAAATCTCCATAAACAAGATGATGCTGCTGCTCTGCACTATGTTCTTTTTTTTTTTTTTTTGGCTAAACTGCTTTAACTTCTATTTTTTTCACATTTCTGTACTGCTATCTTGAATGCTATGAGCTTACCAGATACACATGTGGGGATAATTGTTTCATTTCTGCAAATATATTGTTAGGATGCTTTTGGCTCATGCTTTCTTTGGTGCAGGGATACTCTGTAATCCTAAGAGGAGCTCTGTGCACAAGAGAAGACTCTCTCTATTCCTGGCTGAACTACACCTCTGCTGTTTTTAACATTCTCTGGGCTCTAGGAGTCATTTGCAATGGAGCGTTCTGGGGAACGGTTGAGGTCTGCATGTGCCGCAGTGTGCAGGCAGGTGCTCTGTCAGTGCTCTCTGGAACTGGCAGCTCAGGGAAAATTGGTTAAAAAGGGCTTGTAGGGCCTGGAATGACTTCACAATGCCCATGAAGGACCGGGTTATTGTAAAATATATAAGCAGGTTCTGGTTTTCCACTGTAGTACCTCACCTTTGATGGAACATTTGGAAAGAGAACCTCCTCATGAATTCTGTCCTTCTGGAGCTGACACTGAGAAAGCCAACAGGTAAAGTCACCTCACAAATGCTGCAAATGAAGATATTTTATTTGTGGGACGATCTAATCTGACTGACATCTGTTTTTAGCTTGGAAAATGAAAATTCCATATCTTGTTGTTCTGCTGCTATTTACATCCTGGCTGTTCTTGGGAAATTCAAAATTTCAAGTCTGATATTGCTGAGATATTGGCAATACATTAGGAGTCAATTAAATTGAGTTTTTAAGAAGTGAACGGTGGTAAGTTGTGTGGCTTCAGTCAGACCTCTCCCCTGGGTCACAGGTATAACTCACCTCTGTCTGTAGGCAGTTTTGTACAGTTTTTAGCTAAACTGACCACATGCACTATGGAATTTCAAAGGAATCATCTCATGTTTGAAATATAAATTTTATTTATATTTACAGGCTGTATGGAAGACACAAATGATGAGATTCATAAAATTTATTTTAGCTATTTTTATTTGGTACTTTTCATGTTTTGTCTTTCATAACAAGTACAGATGGTGTCTGGTAATCTTTGTACTTCTTTGTGTCTAACAGGGTATTAACAACCTGGACCTTTGGGTTTCATATCATACTTATTTAGACAGTTTATTACAGCAATCTGATCTCAGTCTACCTATGCTCTGTGCCCCCTCTGTGGCAGAAATGAGATGACTGAATTAGCATGTATGGACTGAGCTGGATCTGCCCACAGGGGACCATGCAGATCCAGCACGGTGCTGCTCTCAAGTTACATGTACAGTATACATAATGTTCCTTCATATCTTAGAGGGGAATTACAACTGACTATTTCCCATACATTGCTAGATAACAAAAACTGACCTCTTGACCTTGTACTTCCTACCCAGATATTTTATAAACAAGAAAGTTTTTCTATAATTTTATGATACAGCTGATTTTATACAACGTTAATCAGAGTTCATAACAGGAATGAGTTGATTAACACTTTCTTCTCCATTTCCTATTTTTTAAAATGTTTTCAAAAATTGCTTGTCATCTCAACTTTGTCTAAGGAGCACTAAGCTTTTTTCTTTTACAGATACACTCTCAACAGTTCTGCCATTCCTGGGGGATTTCTTTGAAATCTTCTGTACTGTAGTGGGTTGCAGAATGCAACTTTTGCTTTAAAGTGGGGTTTCAACTTAGAAGAATTTGAACATATTAACTTTGCCAAAGTGCTGACATACACCACCTTATGTAGATATACTTGGCAAAGTATCCTAAGGAGTATCAAGGCTCATAATTGCAGACCTGCAGGAAATCCCTTAGTTCTATTTCAGCCAATAATTTAAAAATCATTTGAGAAAATGATCTTTAGGTCTATTCTTGCACAAAGAAAAAGATTACTATATTGAAGATTACTAGCCTTGAACCTTTAACAAAATATATTGTATAATAAATTCATTTTGTAGAGGAAAATCTTCCGTATGCAGCAGTTTGTTGAAAAAGCTATGTGTATGGAAAAGTTCTTTACATTAGTGTTTTATTTCAGGCTCAAGACCATTTTTTTGTTTTATAGTGCTGGTGTTGGAAGGACAGGCACATACATAGTGTTAGACAGCATGCTGCAGCAAATTCAGCATGAAGGGACAGTCAACATATTTGGATTCTTAAAACACATACGTACCCAAAGGAACTACTTGGTGCAGACTGAGGTAAGAATAAAATATAAATAGCATGAGACTATTACAAACCTTCTGTTTGCAGGAGGGGAGATAATGCAATCCTCTTCCTGGCACCACCAGACAGACAGAACCCAGTCACCAGGCTAGATTTTCCCTTTTGCTTCCCTTGGTTTTATAGACATCCTTCTAGGCACACTGAGAGCAGTGCATTAGAAATTACCTTTCCTTGGGCTCTTGTCTGTTTATTAAGGAGGACTCAGAAGGAAGCCTGTATAAATCATGCTTCCTACAGCAGTGCTTTCTTGGCAGGATTTGTATTTTTGTCACAGAGCTTTGTGAGGAAGCACCATTGTCAGGCATTCAGATCTTCACTGAACCTCATCAAACAGTTTATATTAGGCAATAAAATATGCTGAAAAAGTTATTTCACACAGAAAATTATATATAGGTGCTTTAAACTGAAGATTATATATAGAATATTGAAAGACCAAGAAAAAACAATAAGGGCAACAGCAGGGCATTTGAAAGTCTATTTCAGGTTTCCAGAACAGGTGGTTAGATTCCCCAGTGCCTTTCAATAGAATAAAAAAGTTAATCAACAACTAGGGCAGTTGTTCCAAAGGATGTGAGAGAGAAAATAGAGAATAGCAGTAGGAACCAGGGGTAGGACTGGCTTGAAAATTTTCCTCAAGGCTGTGCTTGCATTTTTACCTCTATTCTGTTAACATGAGATATCACAGGTAGTGAGGATTTGGTATTAAGTCATACATATATATGTGTATGTATGTATTGCAAGGGTAATTGTCAATTGTGCTTGTAATGTGTGTACTGCCACTGCAGAGGGACAGCCTTCACTGCAGAGGATCACATTTGAGAAAACCCCTGTGGAAAAATACTGAGCACATCAGAAGTGGCAGCTTAACCAGAGGAATCCAGGGGAATCTGAAAATCATGAGAGCTCAGATGTTTGGTTGTGTTTTCCTAGGAGCAGTACATCTTCATTCATGATGCATTGATGGAAGCAATACTCAGTAAAGAAACAGAAGTCCCTGAGACTCACATTCATGCCTACGTTAATGCGCTCTTGATACCTGGACCAACAGGAAAGACCAGACTGGAGAAACAATTCAAGGTGAGCTCTCTGAGATAGTAGTGTGAAAATCTTTGGGTTTGTAAACCTGAATGACTTAAAAGTAAGTATCTCAACACAACTTTCATCAGCTTTCTCTACCTAAACTTTAACTGCTGAGCCTAAATTAAATCAAGATTAAACTTATCAAATGAATGCAGTCAATTGGGACACAATTACTGGCCTTTAACAAGGAATCTACCAAAAAAATCCACAAGAAAGAGATCATGAGAAATAGAACAGTAAGTAGATTTTATAAAAATTTAACTACATGCCTTTGCAGGTAGATCTCAAAGGTAAAACAGCAGTCTGGAAAGATACCATTCTGGCAGATATGTCAGACTTCACCTTCAAAGATATGGTTATTGATCTAGGGTTCAAGAATAATTTGAACTACTAAGAACAGTGAAGAAAAAATATTCTGGTGACATGTTAAGTAATTTAGACAGATAACTAGATAACAGAAGTTTAGAGAGACAACAAACCTGCAATATAGGCACCCTTCTGTTTAATGCAGCTTATGAAGGAATGGCTTTTCTGCAGTTACCTGACTTTTTTTTAACTTCATTGTTTCAGTTACTGAGCCAGTCTAACACACAGCAGTGTGATTATTCAACTGCACTCAAACAGTGTAACAGAGAAAAGAACCGAACCTCATCTATCATTCCTGGTAAGCTTCTTCAAATCCTCAACAAGAACTGAAGACTTCTGCATTAGTTTGGAGCAATGTTCTGAAGAGAACATTACAGCAAAGAAGTGAATTATGAATTACACATAGAAAAACAAAATAGATGGCTGGATAGCACTTTGTCCCAATTGATGGAGCCCAGTGTTATAATTACTGTGAGATGTGAGATAATGGTTATAATATTGTAAGAGTCATTGCAACATGCTTGTGAATTCATAACTTTTTTTACAGTGGAAAGATCTAGAGTGGGTATCTCATCACTATCTGGTGAAGGCACAGACTACATCAATGCTTCCTATATTATGGTAAGTCAGTTAATATATTGGTGAAAAACAATGAACAGCTGTTTTCAGAGCTGCCATTTGGCTGATTTAGGATGGCACATTCCTGATTTTGAAAGCTCCTTTCTTCCATTATCACTCTGCCTGAAAGAGTTACTTCCCCCAGGAAGTACTCATACCATTGTTACTGGCTTTAAGGTTGGTTAAGTGCACTGCATTTTAACAATCTGTAGAAACAGAAATCACATCATAGTTTTAAAAACTGGTAAAGCTAAATGCTTCATGGAAAGATTTTTTGAGATGAACTGAATGTCTAAATGTGTTAAATAACAAGTTAATTTTTAGTGGCTGTATTGTGATTTATCTTCCTACCTGCTCATCTTACAGTGCTTTTGCAACTGGCATAGCCTAAGATACCATAGTTCACCAGCTTTCCATTATCTTTTTGCTCTTTGGATTTTCCTCAACTCTTTCCCCCTTCAATAGCTGAGAGGGAGGAGTAAATGCCTCCTGGACATTCAGGAAAGAGATGGCAAATCTCTGTGCTGTGGTATGTGTACATCTTTTAGGTGCATTATTGCATAGGAACTCTCTTTTCATGGTAAGAGATTGACCTGAGATATCTGTAAAAATTAAGAAACTGCTTGGGATTTTTGCAGATCTTTCAAGAATTCTTTTATTTGATCAGGTAGTCAGCTTCTCTGGAATTATATTTATAATAATATATTATATTATTATTATTATAATATATATTATTATATATATATATTATATTTTTATTCTGAGTTGCCTGTTTGAGTCTCCTCTGATGTCTTTTCTCCTTTTTTTAATCCATTTGTTTTTAAGTCTTAATATTTTTTCAATGTAATTGAATCTATTCTTTTCACATGGAAAATATTTAAGTGGAAGTTTTATATTTTTCTAATATATGCAGGAAGCCAAAAAAGGAACAAATGTACAATGCATTTTCTTGGTTCTCACTCTGTCCACTAGAAACTTCTTTAAGCATTAATACTTGGGCAGCAATTCCAAATCTGTCTTTTTTTTTTTTTTAGGGTTATTATCAAAGCAATGAATTCATTATTACTCAGCATCCCTTACTACACACTATCAAGGATTTCTGGAGAATGATATGGGACCATAATGCCCAGTTAATAGTCATGCTTCCTGATAGCCAGAATATGGTGAGTTCTGTGGCTGATTGTTATGAGTTTATGTATGAATTTTATTAGTATTACCATTTTGAAATATGCAGGATATGAGAAAATATCTTGGATTCTGCAAAAAAAAGGTTAAAATTAATAATACCAAGCTGAGTGTAAAATCCCCAAGTCATCCAGCAGAAATCTAGAAATCCTTGTCTAGGCAGATTGTGATTGGAATGAAAACATATGACAAGGAGGATTCCCTCCCTACCCATCTGACCATTTTGGTTATTCAAACTATTATAGAATTTTCTTTAAATAAACCAAAAAAAACCTCTCTTCATTTCTACTGTCAGACAGAGAGAATGCTCCCATGAACTTTTTTCTGCACTTTCAGATAATCCCAAGAACACACATACATTAGAACACAGCAGCTAAATGTATCGCATGACCATGGGCCATGCACAGCACCTCCAAAGGCCAGGCTGTGTGTGTGGCACTATGCAGCACTGCAGGTTCATTGCTATGTAGGCCCACAGGGTACATTGAGACTACAGAGGTGTTTTAAAACCATCACTTTGCCATTGTTATCCCACTTAAAATTTGATTTGTCAATTTAAATCTAGCTGGCTGGATTTAATATATATATGACACATTATTTATTATGTTGGATTTTGTATTTTAAGAGCTTAATATTATTTATTTTTATGACTCCAATTTTGGTTTTCTTTTCCTGGAGGCTGAAGATGAATTTGTGTACTGGCCAAACAAAGATGAGCCTATAAACTGTGAGAGTTTCAAAGTCACTATGATTGCTGAAGAACACAAGTGTCTGTCTAACGAGGAGAAGCTCATAATCCAAGACTTTATTTTAGAAGCTACACAGGTAACACTGTCATAAACATATAACTCAGGGCTTGATTTTTTAAAGGTAATGCCCACATTTTTTACATTTTCAATGCTAAATTACTGATAAAATATCCATGCCCTAGAAACAAGCATGGAGGGAGTAATGTCTATAAGGCAATATGATGACATGGCAAACAGGGTGGTCCAACCTCCACAGCAGTGGGGTTCTGCCTCTGGAGGCTGAAGCTGGAACAAGGCAAAGGAAAAGAATAAAGAAAGTCAATTTTTACAAAATTGATTTATGGGGTTTTTTGTTTGTTTTTTTTTAATCATTTAGGATGACTATGTACTTGAAGTGAGGCATTTTCAGTGTCCAAAATGGCCAAATCCTGATAGTCCCATTAGTAAAACTTTTGAACTGATCAGCATCATCAAAGAGGAAGCTTCCAACCGTGATGGGCCCATGATTGTACATGATGAGTAAGAACTGCACTTTTCTGTTTGCTTTGATGTTTTTCTGTAGAACCATCCTTTTACTGCCTGAAAGCAGCTGAAACAAGGCAGAAAGTCTGCACTGAACAGTAGTGGTGATGCTTCTGTTTCAGCTGCATCAACAAGAGAAACATTTTTATTTTATCATACTTCATTTCAGTTTTATCATTTTGATAGTCTGATGGTTATCAGGTTGGTCACTAGAGGGGAAGTCAGTTAAGATTTCATTGTCTTTTACTGAAAGAATTAAATGTTTAGATGAGGCACCATACCATTCTCCAGCTCTTCACTAATGGGAAAAAATAACAAAATGTTGAGACACTGAAGGACCCAAAGCATTTGGTTATTAGAGGGTTGAAGAGAAATAACTCTAAGAAGTTGTAGCCAGGTGCTGTGAAAGTTTTTTAAGCTAGTGCTGGGCAGACCTGTTTCAGATATTTTAAATACCACACGACAGAGATTCATCTTATCATTTTGCCCCAGAATTTTTATTTTTTCCAGCTGTAAAACCTGATAGAGTTTCTAGAGTTTTGTTTTGTTTTACTTTACAAAGGCATGGAGGGGTGACAGCAGGCACTTTCTGTGCATTAACAACTCTGATGCATCAACTGGAAAATGAGAATTCAGTGGATGTTTACCATGTAGCAAAGATGATAAATCTGATGAGGCCTGGAATCTTTACAGACATTGTAAGTAATAAGTAAAATGTGCACTTTTTTTCCCTATGTGTGACATTAGATCTTAGGGCAATATTACTGAACAATTTTGCATCTTAGTTTTCGCATGAATTAATCAAAACTGTCTTCCAGAGGTGCTGTAGAAAAAGAAATCTTCCTGGAAAGAATTCAGATGACAAAAAATTGAGAAAAAAAGCCAACAGACAAATAGTAACTCTAATCCTGTCCCCAAATTTGTGATTGACTTCAACAAGGATTTGAGTCAGCATATAATATTTCTTTTAAAATACAGTTTTCTCCCCTACCTTTACTGTGCTACCTATTGCTGTGCTTTACATTGTGTACAGGGGGAGCCATTAGTCAGAAAATAATAAAGCTGCTGAGTAACACAAAAAATTCTGGAGCACAGTACATTTACAGTCTGACACATCAGCTGTTAATTAATTTTGAGCAACAGTGCCACAGAATAACCATTTCTGCCAACATCCTGAGTGTACCCTCTTTTCTCCTCCAGGAACAGTACCAGTTTCTGTACAAAGCTATTCTCAGCCTTGTCAGCACAAGACAAGAAGAAAACCCTTCAGCATCTATGGACAGTAATGGCTCAGCTTTACCTGATGGAAATGCAGCTGAAAGTTTAGAATCCTTAGTTTAATTAGCACATCAAATCAAACATGCACATCGCTGCACCACACCAATCACACCTGGAGTTTACCATTATTATTTTCGGTTTTATACTTTGGGTGGGGAAAATCTGTCCAGTCACTATATATATAACCAGAGCCCAACAGTTGCTCAAACCAAGTCATTTCTGTTATCTACAACTTTACTGTGGAACTTTTATCATTAACAATGTGTGCCTTTTCTTGAAAGATTTCTTGTAATACATTGTTACATTTGGGCTAACTTGATTGACTTTTACAGTGTTTCTAATAATTGAATTGTGGTATGTTTTTTCAGTATTAGGTTTTTTGATTTATCTGGCTTTACTTTTAACTTAAAATTACCATATTTATAGATGTTAGGGAATCCTCAATTACAAACATGTCATGGGTTTAGTATTTGGTTTATTCGCTGTATTTATAACAATTTACATTTGCTAGAAATGCAACTTTTAATATAGTAGAATGTAAATAAGATACTGTTCTACATAACATTCAACATTTTAAGACTTCAATTAGACATTTAGAATAGTAATCTGATACTTACTGTAAATACTGCTACTTCTGTAGTTATCCATGGACCAAATTTATATTTATAATTGTAGATTTTTATATTTTACTACAGAGTCAGTTTTCTAGTTCTGTGTAATTGCCTTGTTAAAATGATGTAGTCACTATGTTTTTACTTTAACAAAGTCTTCTGATATATAATTGTGCATCTTAAGCAATTTACCTTCATATAGCTGCATGTGATTTTAACTTTTTGTGGGAACTAGAAATCATATGTTTTGAAATGAAAACTTTTTATGAGACTAACACTGTACTTGGCATTGTTAAATTGTTTTTACCCTGGTATTGCAAAAATAAATACAAATATTCCAGTCTGTGCTTAGTAGTCTTCCACGCAGAGTAAACAGTCTGCACTGTCATACAGGAGAGCTTTTACTTACAAGGACTTAAGGCTGATCTGCAGACAGCTGCTCTTCCTATGGAATCCATGAGTTCAGGAGATATTGATAGGAAACTTTTATGGGTTTTTTAATCTCTGCTCCTACCCATACCTACAGTGTCCACATTATCTCCTTTTTTAGCGTTTCCTCCCACATCTCCCAGTCTGTAAATGGGCTGTCCCAGGTGTCCCAGTCTCCTCTGCTGGTCCAAGACTCCTCTGTGCAGCCTTGGCTTCTGATCATTCATTCTGCTGCTGAGCCCTTTGCTGCCTCCTTTGGCAAGGCAACAGCCAAACTTTGGGAGCAATAAAGCAAGCAGTCTCTGCAAGAACAAAACCAAAATGTTTCAAATTGACCTCAATCAATTTCTGTAACCTTCAGAACTGGCAAGAAAAGATACTGAGTGTACTGAAGGCTGTGCCACCGAGGGGCCGGAGGAGCCTGGAGTAAAATGTTCATTTAAGATTAACGTGGGTAGCAAGACCAACTATTTTCTCACTTTCTACAGTATATATATATAGAAATATTGAAAGCAGAAATACTGTTCTGGAGTAGAATGCACAGAAAATAATGGACCCTATCTGAGAAGAAAACGAAGCATGACAAAAGACAGGCCTGATGTGAGATGTTAGTTGACTGATTCCTAGAGTAGGCATGTGTAAGGGAGTTATGTCAGCAGATAGATCTAGACCCCATCAGCAGTATGGGATTGAGGATAGGTGGAGCTGGAACAAAGCCAAAATAAATTTAGATTTAGAGGAATCGAAACAGCAGAACCTTTAGAGAATCCTCATACTATTGATACATGAAATGAGCATGAAGGTCCTAGAAAAGGAGACAGACTGGCACAGAATGTCAAAATAGCTAGCAGTGAAGGAGATATTTCTGTGCTCTTACCCTCTTTTTTACAAGAAAAATAATCATATAGGCAAAACAATGTATCATAAATCACAGGGATGGTGTAAGGTTGGAAGGGACTACTGAAGGTCATCTAAACATAGGGGGGTTTATAAAACTGTGTTAAAATATTAGTGTGCTTGAATTCTCTTTTACCTTTGACCACTTCTCTTTATAGCCACAGCAGTGCAGTCCCAGAGGTTATGGAGTGTTGAATCCATGTGACTCAGGACCCTGGAGGTTTCTCTTTCCCCATCCAGCAGAGCTGCATGCAGGATGATTGCCCTGTCAGCCCCATGGCCCTGGGCAGGTGCAGCCAGGGAATGTGCAGTGCACATGTTCCACACAGGGAGACACACGTGCATACACACACAGGATGGTAGAAATAGGGTTCATGGCACGGAGAATAGGACTAGGATTTAAGAAGGGGCAGGACAGAGGGCCATGGTCAGACACAGGGCATGAATGGGTGAAGGTACTGGCCAGCAGCCAGCACATACACATGCAAGCACCTTTTACCCCTCTTCTCTCCTTGTTCCTGTGCCTATTACTTCCCTGTTCTCCTTAGTGCCTCTGTTTCTCCAGCCTAGTCTATCTCTTTTCAGGTAAAAAAGATTCTTACCTAATTATTTTCATGGGTCTTAGCTTTGCTACCCCATACCCAAATATGAAACCTCAGATGCTGCTGCTTAGATCATCTCAGCCACAATGGTGTTATCAGGTTCCCTGGTACTTCTTAACTCACAAACTTTTCTTTCCCAAAGGTCTCCACCAGACCTTGCCCTTCCCTTCCATAACTTCCCATGAACTGCCTCTGTAGCACCACAGGGCTTTATGGCACTCTTCCTAACTCCTGCCAGCTGCTCATTCTTGCTCTCTCCAGCAGGTTTCTCAGATCTGTGCAGGTAGCTCAGCCTTGGGCCAGGGGTGCCAGCCACGTGCCTGCAGATACAAGTATTCATCTCTTTAGTTCAAATGTATTAGTTCATTAAATAATTCAGAGGGAACCTACTTTTCTGGGCTAAAATATCTTTATTCAGGTTTTACATTTTTTTTTTTTATATCCTGTGGTTCTCGTCATGGTTGCATAATTGGTAATTCTGAAGTTCAGGAAGAACAGGACTGAGATAGGACTCCTAAGTGCAAGCAAAAATGCAGTGTGTCCCTTGTGGAGTTAAGTGCTGTGAACAAATAGAATCTAGAACTATTTTAAATTGCAGAGTTTGGGGGTTGACAGGAGTTCAAAATGTACATAGAGGGTGCATTTCCCCAAAAGATGCACTTTTTTAAAGAATTACACATACACATTTTTCACAGTGTTCAGGCACAAATTTGGTGCATACAAAGGTGTGTAATGGTTGTGCTTTGCAAAAGGGATTATTTTCTTTCTCAGCTGTCCTGAGGGTTCCTTACTATTTCTTCTAAAGCACTCAGATTTGCTGACAGACTCCATTTGCACATCTAGGCTAACAAGGACAGCAATATTCTGTACCCTTCTTATTCAAAAATTATAGAAAAAAAATGTGATATCCTAATCTCTAGGGGTGCACATACCAGAAAGGTTAATTGTGATTTTACGGCCAATTGCAAACCATATTCTATAACCCCATTAGCAGATTCTACACTTCTGCATTTCACCACATTAGCATCTCATGTGCTACTTATTTAGCCTTTTCTTCTGGAAAACTAGCTTGTTGCCTCACATATCAAATAACAAGCATGAAGTTACCTTCTGCTAATGTATTTACAGTTTCATATAGTTGTATATTAAAAGTAATTTTTGGCCAATTAATTCTGTTATATTTTTTCAAGCATCTGTGGACCAAAAGCAAAAAAGGAATCCTCCTTTCTAAAATCCCAACTTGACATAACTGTTCATTTCAACCTAAATTTTTTGCATACATTTTAAAATTGTAATCCAAGGAATCAGCTGTCATTCAAAGTTTCCTTCAGAGATGTTTGTAATCACATTCATCATCTTAGCCTGCTGACAAGTTATTTAAAACATAAGTGCTTAGCATAATCTCTTTACTCACACATATTGGTTCTGATCTAGAAAAAAAATAAGAATCATAAAAAAATCTTCTATAATCTTCAACTGTGATGGATTATAGATTTTAATAAATGCGTGTCAGTTCCTCTCTCAGACAAAGGCCATATTCTAATTAATTTTTTTCTTATAATCCAAGCCACAGACTCAAAAGACATATAGCCTGCCTATTCAAACTGGGTCAAGTGTGGAGAAGATGTTATGTATCTCTGGCAAAAAGTAAGATATTAATAAACAACATCAGGTTAAGCTTTTTTCTTTACAAAGCTGTAAGTCCAATGTGTGACAGGGAAAACTTGATTAGTGATCTTCCTCCTAAGAATCATAGAAGAGTTGAGAGTTTAAAAAAAAAGAAAACAAGTAATTTACTATCACCAACTTTTTAGTGATTGTGATGTGGAGATTTAATATTTATGGAAAAGCTTTGCAAGGATCAGCAGTAAGTGGTGAACAGAAGACATAAAAACTCATTACTATCAGTAAAACAACAAATCAGATAAAGACTTCATAAATTGCTGGACTTCAAAACAAAAAACAAAAATTTGTTAGCAATGTTTTATCACAATGCTTTGCTAGCTTTACAATTCTTTGCTATGTCCTAGGATAATGTGAGTAATTTCAGACAGGTTGAAATTCTCTGTGGTAAATGCTTACTTCAAGATGAGTTTAGCAAAGTTAAACTCCTTTCTCTCTCATTCTGAAGCATAAACAAAGCACAGCTGGGGAGGAGAGGAGCAATATTGTCTTGTTGGGATTAAAACCAGAAACAAAGGCCCACTGCTCCCCTAGGTCTGAGGTATCATAGGTTACAGCCTTAGTTTTCACTACTTCCCTGCAGCAAGGCCCATGTCTGGCCATCCACTTCTCACAGGTTTGTGTTTTGCTGGATTAGGGTTTCAAAGGGACAAGAAGGAAGAGAAGTGTCTCTTACATTATTTGGCCACATCATGTCTGACTCCCCTCCTTTTCAAATTGCATTCTTTCTTTTTCCAAAACAAGTCAGAGGGGAAAAAACCCCTCTTATGGAATGGAATTCTTATGGCTTATGGAATTAGTTTCTTTGTTTATGGAAAGTCACAACCTGTACACAGTAGTTTAGTAGGAATATATTTGAGATGGTCTGATTTGGCTTGATAAATTTTGCTAGACAGTCACAGCTAAATTTTTCTCTCTTTCTCTCTGTCTTCTTAGTTTTCCAGCCCAATCACAACCACTAGAGCCCATTTTTTCCCTCCCATAAAAAGCTATTTTGCTATGAGCTTACACCCTTTTCCAACAATGTCACTTTTGTACTCCAGTCCCTCCAAGGGATAGAATTCTCACCTGTAGGAAAATCTGGGGCTGAGAGAGTGTGAAACACAGAGGCAAAGAAGCCAGTGTGAGGGTAATGGGGCTCAAGCACCTCCATCTCAAAAAGAAACTGTGATTTTACATGTCATGAAGATCTGGCATTAGGATAAATTCCAAAATGAAAAAATGAGAGACACACAGTGAAACAATCTGTTCCTTGAAGCCTGATGTGAACAAAGAGTCTAAAATTGCCTTTCAGCACACACAGTGATAGCAGAAGCAATGTGTTCAGCTGAGCAAGGTCCTCAAGCTGAGACAGGCTGTGAGACACCATGGTTCCATGCTTTGCTGGGGCACAGGGAGGTATCACACATCTACTGTTCTGTAGCTACCACTTCAGTAACTGTCCTTGTGCTCAGGATCAAAACATGCTGGAAAAAAAAGATTTCTTTGGATTATAGATAGCTGAAAATTATCTAGATACAGATACACCTATATATATATATATATATATATATATATATACATATGTGCATGTATGTATATATATATATGTATATATGTATATGTATATAAATATATAGATGGGCATGTTTAAACAATCCTTGAAGAGTTTTCTCCTGTAAGTCTAGCAAGAGGTATGCAGAGGTATTTCATGCACATAGAAAAGTCCATGTGTAGGCATCCTTTCAATGTCACCATCTATGTGAAAAACAAAATTCCATTCCCATCCTATTATTAGACTGTAAAGATGACATGACAACAAAACAAAGGCGTTAAGATTTATTTTTCAAGCAATCTCATGTATAAGATACAATTATCTTTCCAGTAATATGCAAAGAGAACTGAGAAGTATAATCTTCATACAAAAAGATGAGCAATAAATTCATTTGAGTCTAAACATAGAAAACAAAATGCAGCATTGCACTGGGAATTAGAAATATATTCCAATATAAAATGTTTCAAAAATAGTAGCAGTGTTTCTTGATGAAAACACTGCAGTTCTCATTCTTTAATGTTCCAAAAATATTAGATATTTGTAAAAAAATCTGATTTTTGTCCCATACTGCATTTCCAAAGCAGAAAAGCAAGTATGGTGCATGCATATATACAGAGGAACAACTCTGTGGTTGTGTATTCCTGGGCTAAGGGAGGGGACAGAATTCTCAAGTAAAATCCTGGTCTCACCAAGCACTGGACTGGAAGGGACCAGCAGGTACAAGTATAACTTAATCCTTAGTTGTAGGCCATTAATCTACCTGGAGAAGCAGGAGGCAGCAGAGAGCAGAACATTGCAGGCTCCATCCTTACCCCAGCTGCATCTACCAGCCAGACAACAGACCAGCAGCCTGTAAGGTCAGTGGGAAGCAAAAGAACTTGGTGGAGACAGGATTTGGTGTGATATATGCATGGAACTGTAACAGAATCCAAATCTGACATTACATTAAAAAAGCCTTGGTTCAGTAGAAAAAGTCCTTCTCTTTCACAGTAACACCTGCCCTTCATTCTCCCTTTGGCTCCTTTCACCCAACTCCCTAGCATCTGCTACTTCATTGCACCTGCACAGAGAAAATCCAAATCCTGAGCAGCAAAACCTGAAGATCAAAACTTGAATTATTGTTATGGCTGCTTTTCCTACCATGCAAAACAACACCTGGAATTCCAGCCTCTTGGAACTGTGATTACAGCATTGGTTCTCAGGAAGGAAAAGGCATTTATCAGCAAAGTGCGTTTGTGAGCAAAGCTGGAAGCAAACAGCTTCCTGCATCAGTATTCAGCTTTAGAAAAGGGAAGCTCTAGGCAGGTGCACAGGTACCAGTGCAAATACAACCTGCCCACAGCATTACACCTCACAGACCTGACTGATGAAGTCTAAGCCATGCTTTAAGTTGCAAGGGGGTGTAGAAATCCCTAAGCAAAAGCCAGAGAAGCAGGCCTGAAACAAAAAGATGCAATTGGTACAATGTTAAGGAGAAGCTGCACTTGGGCTAAAGTTCAGTTGTGGACTGATGTGGCTAAACTGCAGCTAGAGCAGGGCTGACACATGTGACAGCACAGCACTCAGCAGCAAATGAGCTGGCAAACTCCATCAGGCTAAAGTGACACAGAATTGAGTAGTAGGCATAGGTTCCCAAGTGAACGCTTCAAAACCATGCTAGCAGAAGAACAGGAGCTAACTCAACAAATGGCAATTTATACCTCTAAACCTGGTGCATTTCAAAGCTGCATACACTACACAATGTATTCCCTTTGTAACAGTACTTAACTTGGATGAGGCACACAGTGTAAGTGGGAAGAGTAAACATGTCATTTGGAGCATCTTCTAAGCACAGTAACTGTGTTGTATTTCAGATTGCCCTTCGTAGCTGCAGAGCTAAATGTTAATGTGCTCTCTCCACAGCACAAGGCAACACGTAACAGCAGGTACTTCAATATATTGCAACCAGCTTCCGCTCTGTAACAAGAAAGGGTATAGGGGGGAAGCCTGCTTTAAATTTTCTTCCTCCTCCAATTAATTTAAATTTACATTCATTATAAAGTGATTAAAAATATTAAGATCAAATATTAAAGAACTGAACATTTTCAAGATTTAACAGGATCTTATTTGCTAGTAGTGCAGAATTTCTAAACTATTTTTTGCATATTGTTATTGTGAAAACATTCATGAATACTGCTAAAGTGAAAGGGACAACCAGACTTAAAATTTAAGTATCATGTCCATCTCCATTTTTCTGAAAAATAATTTTTACCACATGAACAATTAAACTTCACCAATGGAGTTCATTACCCAGACTTTTCCACCGCAAAATAATCCACTAACAGATTTTTCTTTCAGCTTAAATTTGTCGCAATAATAACCCTATACACTTAGGAGATAAACTCTAATAACAAAAAACAAAAACCTTCTGAGATATTTTAGATAGGATAAAGATAAAAGGATAAAGATAAAAGGAAAGATCTGATTGATGCTGAAACATGTACATGAAAGCTTAACAATTGTAAGAGGAAAATATCACAACCTGTGAGTATTGACAGTTTCTACATCAAGCCTGGTGGCAGGTTTTACAGAAGGCAACATTTGCCTATGAAATGGCAGGTGCTGCCTTTAGCTGGTCCAACTGAGATTCTAAAAGGGGAGGTGGGGGAACCAAAAAAACCCAAAACCTGATAAAATCCACTGCTTTCAGTTACTGTTTGATAATGCTGCGAGTACTGTACATAATGCCTTCTGCCCGAACACGTTCAAGTATTGGCCCATAAACATTCTTTGTCAAAGGTATGACCATTCCTTTGGCAGTTATTTCACCTGAAATAAAGGCATTAAAAAACCAGTGTTAGTCCTCTACCAGGTTTATTTGAGAAAGCTTTGGTAGCTTCACAGTGGGGTTTTTGGGACACAGCCAGATCGAGGTGCAGGGAACTGCTGAGCCATTCAGCCCTGTCACATCATCAATTATAATTTATCATGCTAAAGGTTTTGTCTATACTAGTGTAACATTTAATATTAAATGACTTAAAAATCTTTGTGGATTAAGCAGTAAATTAAGAATGTCACTGAATATCTGAACATCCAAACATGCAGATTAAAAATGCCTGTAGACAGGAAGCATCTGACAAATTACAAAAAAATACACATAAATGTACTTAAGAGACACTATATATTTACTTTCTACAGGCAGGAAGATAAAGAGGATTGAAATACTGTTACTGAAGTTGGAATAGGCACTTACCATCTAGAACCATTTTAGCAGCTATAGCTGCGGGGTATCCTACTGTTTTAGCCATTGCAGAATATCCTTTGTTATCCCCATAGACAACCAGATCAATAAATTTGTCTTCCAAATGGCCAGAAGGATGCCTGAGACCTATTTCACTTCTCATAACAATCATGTCTCTCTCTCCAGTGCCTAAGAGAAAAGCACACAAACTATCCATTACTTGTATGTCAGTCACATCAAGATGAGGTTCCTAAATAGCTAGGCACTACACATACACAGCATGCATATCAGGGAAGTGACTGAAGGCAACAGAGGAGGACAGAACACTAAGATCAAACTGAAAGTGTAACAGGAAAAGAAAAGGATAAATTGGGGAGGTAGGGAACATCACAATACATTAAAAAACCTATCAAGAAGGTTTATTAATGAAGGTGAGCAAACTAATCCAATTAAGGCTTATAAAAGATATTGCCATGTTCCATTCAAATCCATGAAAAAGAATTTTTCCCATACCAAAGGGCAGCTTCATCTCCATGTGCTTTGCAAAAGCCCCTACAATGGAATCTGCTGCTGGAACCGGTTCATCTCCCAATAAACCTAACCTGGCAGAAGAAATGAGGAAGACTTACATCATTGCCTATCAGCAGTTTCATCTCATTTTTTTAATTTCCAGTTGTTCAGCATACCAGTTTAACAGTATTAACATGAACCAAAATGGCTAGAATTGCAAACACTTCTTTTTTAATTTTTAAACTTTCTAAATCATTGGAACATTTACCATTCCACTGCTTCCAGCTGACTTTTGTCCTTGTCCAGTTTGCTAAATACAGCTTCTTTAAGAACATGGTGCTCAGCGGGTGACTTAATTCCAACCAGTTTGCACATGAGCTCTTTCTGTTTGAAAACAAAAGGTTCATGAAGGTCTGACATCTGTTCCCACTCCATCTCAAGCAAGGTTTTGAGAAACAACTACTCTACTAAGATCAGTTAAAATCCAGGACTTCAGAGGAGTCAGCCTATGTGTACTGGGAAAGTGAGAAATTTGAGAATTTTAATCACAACAGGTGAAAATAGGGTTTATCTTTTCCTAAAAGACTTTGTACCCCACTCCTCCACTGCTTCACCCCATATTTTAATCTTACTCCTTCCACTAGCAGCAAAGAAAGAACATAAAAGCCTGCATAAACAAGGAACACTAGGAGAATATTAGGATGAAAGAGAAGCCCCCTGGAAAATGACAGAGTGAAAATTTAGAGATAGGGTATCTTTCAGTTGGTGTAGAAATGGAGAATGTCCCTTTCAAAAGGAAGGAAACAGACCAATGAGATGAACAAAGCTCTGGCAAAATCCTGTGAGTGTTACCAAAGAGATTTCTCATGATACTTGTGCATATCTGAAGGCCATTCTGTGCCACCTAGATGCTAATTATTGCTTGCTTCATTCACAGCAAGGTGGATAATGTACTATAAGCAAGATATGAAATATGCAAGAACTGCAGAGTCTACAAGCTCATGTTAGCCTTTCTCTTCTACTTTCCTGACAGAGTAGATGTAAAAACATTGCTAAATGTTTGCAGTGAGAATAATGAGTTTATAGCTATTTTTACAGATTACATAATACTGTATACTTATTCACTGAGGCTAGAAGAACTGGAAATTCCAGTCATCTTTGCAAAGAAAACTTCAAACTATCAACTCTAAAATTGAAAGTAGACAAAAAATTATCACAAAATAAAAAAATAATAATTTTTAAAAAAGGAAAAAAAAAAGTAATTCCTATATGGCCACCCAAAAACTCCTGGAGTTTGCTCATCTTCCCAATACTAAATGTTAGTCAGAGACAAGCAAGACTGTGGCCTCTTCATCTTCTGCTTTCTTGGTTCTGAGAACACCCAAGACATTCTTCAGCTCTTTCCACCCCATACTGAAATATAAAATACCTAGTCTCTACAGAGACAACAAAAATTCTGATTGCCAAATGTAACAGCAGCACATCAGAGTCATGTCTTGGCTGAGATAAAGATGAAGTAAGGCACCCACAATCAAGACAGAAAAGCTGCATAACAGAAGATCTAAAAAATGCTTGTACAGAATTTCAATAGAAAAACAAATTAATATACTCCTTTATGCACAAGCTCTTACTTCTTGATGCCCTGAAAAATACTTTTACACTGACAATCATGAGCCAGTAATAATTTGGACACTGCAAACTCCGAGCACTGACGATTAGACTGTGACTAACAAAAAGCATAAGACAATTCATAAAAATATGACCATGGCTTTGCCTAGCTGAGGCCTGAAAGCCTCCAATGTCAGACACCCCAGAATCTATCAGAGAACCTGTTCCAGCACCTTATTCCATTCCTGCTGAAGAAAGTTCTCTTAATTTCCAAGAAAAAAAACATTTCCAAGATTGGGATGCAGTAGAAGATTCTCATTGCTAACCACACCCAAGTCTAGCAATAAGAAAACCATCTGCTGAATAAACCAGAGGAAGGAAGGCAGAGTAAGCAGAGTAACTCACCCAGGTTAGAGGTGGTGTAGTTGAGCTCAGCAAAGGATAAGGATCTGGGTTAATTAATCCTAGTTTTACAAAGCCTCCCATGGTTCTGGAGTATCCCTGAAATAAAAGATTAACACCATTAAATACATTAATCACTTGAAAATGAGGTATTTCTCCTTGGTTTGAATGCAGTGATAGACATAACCATAATTATTCCCTGGGAAGCCAGCCACAATAACCTGATGCCAGTGAGGTTAATGCCATGGAGCAGTGTCTTCCCCAGCCCCTCTCCACCCTTCCCCACTTTTCAATACTTTTTTTTTAATGGCTTATTCTGTCATCAATACTTCCATGGCAAGTACCATTGGTTGCTGAGATCAAAGGACTCAGCTGGCCAGCACTGGTTGAAATCCCAGCCTGTCACTGCACGGTTGTGTCAGCCAGCTGATAAACTACTGAATACACAGAGCACAATGCTGAACTCTGCTCACCCAGTTCCACACCACTGGGATTGTGTGGACATCACATGGGCTGCTTTTAAAGGTAAGAATCCTGTGTGTTTATTTCTCATCTTCAGGAATATCAGAGAGACAAAGCAGTAGAATGGTTTAAAGGAACTGCAAAGGTTGCATTAGACTGCACAATAAAAGAAGTCTCAACTGATTTCTGCTTACTTCTGTTTGTATCCCATTAACATGCCCACACAGCTGCTGAATACCTGAGAGCACTTACATGCAAGTGACTAGAAACACAAAAAAAGCAGAATGGAGGAAATAAAGCACCCTGAAAGAAGACTAATTAAATTAGGAGTCACTTATTACGAGCACTAGGTTATCAGCTCAGATGGCCTTGCAGTGAGATCCTTCTGTGTGAAACCTCTTTTTAAACTGACTCCATTAGGTATCTAAACTTGATCTCTAAAAGGCACTTTTAGGAGATGATTGGCTCCTCAGTGAACAGATGGGCTTCTGCTCTGCAGCACAGCAGCACGTGCAAAGGGCCAACACTAACTTCTGTCCTGCTCAGCACAGCGGCTCTGTGCTGGCAGGTCAACACAGTATAAACAAAAAATAGCAATAATAGCACCGTGCAGGCAGAGGTATGGAAACCCTTCCCCAAACCATCACCACCCCAGCCCAAAGTGCTGGCCCTGCTGTGGGGGTTAAGGAAACAGCACTAACCACAGGAACAGCACTCTTGCAGCACACTGACATCCACCTGGCATGTCACCCTGACACTTCTGCAGTTCCTTGTGCTAGCCCATACAAAAGAAGAAAGTTTTACTAAGCACCAAATGGAATAGATAGGATTGTCATATTAGGATTCCATTATGAGATAGACACCTCCCACATATTTTTACAATCTCTTCTGAAAAAGAGATTGTATCTAGACTGACAGAAAGAGAGCTACTGCAATTTATAACCCTTTTTCCCCCATATTGGCCTTCCTTCTCCCATGCCTTTATCTAAGCAAGCTTCCCTCCCAGAAATACAGACAAAAATCCTGTTGTATTGCAACAGGGGAATTA
This sequence comes from Molothrus aeneus, assembly GCF_037042795.1. Classification (NCBI taxonomy): domain Eukaryota; kingdom Metazoa; phylum Chordata; class Aves; order Passeriformes; family Icteridae; genus Molothrus; species Molothrus aeneus. Next base: position 48,058,899 of record NC_089650.1, read on the forward strand.
AGACAAAAAAGACATACAACTTCCTCAGACTATGGACAAATAACAATAACTTAAACCCTAGCATAAACCTTAGCAGACATAATACAACATCCATAAAAGCTTTTTCAAACCTTCAATATGATTCTAGGTTTATTCCTTCTTAATGCATATTGACTGAAAAAAATAAAGAAAAAGAAAGTCTGACAGAAAAACATCAAAACATTTTGATTCTGCTTTGGACATGTAACAAATGAAAGGAAAAGACTTGATCAGTTAGAAGGGAAACACATCTATCTCTTTACATTTTACTTAGCTGACCAAAATTATTAAGCTTCTCAAATTTAAGATTTCTAGTTACTTAATGAAAAACTTCTCAGATTGATGGAAAATCATAATTTTCTGTAAGATTTTTACATTATGTTTTTCATGGGAATATAAGAAAAGAGAATTATTTAATTTTTTAAATCTTCTATTGATCTGACACCAGATACAGAGCCAGAATAAAAAGAGGAAACACAGACTATGCAAGAAAACTGGCCAATTGTCTAAAACAAATAAAATTATTTTTCCATTTTGCAGCAAATACCTGTTAAATATACCAGGTAAAGCTACATTAAAAAAAAAAAGATAACTGCTTTCAGTTGTCTCTCAACTGGGAAACTGGGATAATGGGGAGCTCATAAACAGCAAGCGCAGACCTGTAAAAGGCTTAAATACACATTTTTATTGAAATCGCAACATTCATCTCTTGAGGAAAACAATAATTACTAATAAAAACACCAACAACTTACTTTGTATCGTAAGGTGCCTCTCAGTAAAGTATGAGCTGTCTGAATGCCATATGGCTCAGCATATTTTGTACTGTCTCTGTTAGGAAAACCTTCAAGGTTTAATCCTGGGAAAAAATCCATTGGAGTAACAGAATCCAGTAACGCTCCTCCAGGTGGAATATTGATAATCTAAAGTTTGTGAAAGAACAGCAAATATTATTTTTGTGCAGTAGTATTCAACTTATTTTAGAACAGAAAAGATAAAGTATGCTCAAAAGCAGGAAAAACAAGTTTGGCATTAAAGTGCAAACAAAGGCCCAATCTAAATAAAGCAGTTGTCCAAGCCATTTAATCATACTTGGTGCAGGAAGACCATGCAATTTGTCAGCCATCAAAGCGCTAAAACAAGCCATGTTCTTCTCACACACACAGTTAATTCCTGCTGCACTTATATTAAAATGGCAGGTTCCCATTTCACTTACATTAATGCCATTTTGGACCATATCTCTAACTGCACCAGTGTGATGGGACATGAGCTCTCTGTTTTTTGGTCAAGTAATTTATTATGCTGTTTAGGTTTTGTTTGGTGTTTTTTATATGGGAAAGAAAGCAGATATAAACAAAATGATGGATGCTTGCTCCTTTTTTTAAAAAAAATATTAAAATAAATCAAGTGATATCACACGGATATAAAATTACTGCCCATGTGTGTCTTTACTTGAAGCTACAAAGCACCGTGGAAGGAAAACAAAAAAAAAAACAACAGGGGACTAGTTCTCTTACCACTCTCTTCCCAACCACAGCCCTGAACCCCGTTTCCTTCAAGCAGCTAAACCCCAGATCTGCTATGCAGCATCAATACAAACTCATTTTCTGACTCCCGAGCAAACGGACAAGGCTTACTTATAGAAGAAATACTAAAGCAGTGAAGCCTGCAGCCAAAAGATACTGTTGTGTTTGCCAGGCAAGACAGGTGTGTGAAAGAATCCTACACAATGGTCAAAGACATAAGTATTTAGAGGCAAGGAGGGAAAATTGCAGAATTTACTGACAAGCTCATCTAGTGCTGGCCTAATGACTCATTCATATGCATGATCTAATTCTTCCTAGCAATGGGTGAACCAGATCAGAAATAGAAATATTTCAACATTTTCCAAGAACCCCTTTCATCTGAAACTTATACTTCATTGCTTTTTAAATAATGATCCAAAATACAATCCCTGCATTTTTCCTTTCTTACTTCCATAAAAACAGTAGAGCACCAAAATGTCATAAAACATAAAAGATTATATTTCAAAAGAATTCTAAGTTTTGCAGATCAAAGAGTTTTAGGTACCTAGCTAAACTTTACAGTGGTTATACAAGTCAGTCTCCTTGACAATTGCAATAACTACTCTGAGCAAGTGACAGTAGACGTAGATGGAGCTGGAAAGCAGAAATGTGATAATGGCTTGCAATAGCTTTGCACAAATCAATTACAATGTTTACACAGAACAGAAGCAGTGACATTTGTAAGGTTAAGTCTAATGACTCCTGCACAAACAGCAAAACAAAGCTTCTATAAAATAGACGAAAAAGCATTTCACAAAACCCACTCAGTGAGTTATTGGTATTACACATTGCACCAAAAGAGAAAGGAATCAAGAGTTCTACTGTGCATTGTGCAAGTACAAAATGAAGCTATTTGATTTATCAACACAACTAGATAGACAAGCATTCTCACCTTTATTTCACAGGACCAAAGACAGGGCAATTAAATAGCAAAAGCAACTTCCAACAGGAATGGAAGTTGAATCCAGAAAAATCAACTCCGATCCATTGCTTTTGTCTTTAGAATGAATTCCTTCCTGGCAACCAGTTTCCACATAGTAAGTAAGTATTAAGCTAGCAGCAGCTAGGTATCATCATGCTCCAAACATAGTCCTAAGTGATTTATGCAACTGGCTTAGGCAACTGGCTTGAAAGTAAACAGAGCATATTGCAAGTCCCAGTTCCTTCCATAGCCAAATACCACAGTTTTTGTCTGGTTTTAAATGAAAATTTTCCCATTACTTCACCTCTCCATCTTTTAAATACGTAGCAGACTGAACTGTATTCAGCAGCACTCCTTGTGGACTCCAGCTGAATTTGTACCTCAGAGGATTGTCAGAGTGCTCTGGAGCTGGTAGGCCACCGCAGAAAGAGGTGTACGATACAACCTGTCAGATTTATCCACAGGAAAGAAACAGTGAAGAGAAAACAGATCAGGATGCATAGAGATCTACCCATCAGTTCTTGAAATTTCTGTTTTTCCCCAAATGGGTCAGATGAGAAGGATCTACAGTGGGGAGGGGAAAACTGCAGGCACTGCCCGTAAGGGAGAGGAAAAGATACACTGGGGCAGGGCCATCTTAGCTGATATTCTCACCAAGTGAGTTAGTAGCTACGAAATTCAAAGCATCATAAAAAGTAAAATGTCCAGAGTCTGTTACACATCAGTGACATGCTCAAAAGCTGCATGGTGTTAAAAGAACAACTTTACTAATAAAATCTTGGCAGAGCTACGCACTCCCCGCTAACCTTACCGTAGCACCAACTTCTTTCGCCTTGTCAATACATTCCATCGCCAACATGTGATCAAGACCAGGATCCAAGCCCATTTCACTGACAACTGTAATACCAGCAGCTTCTACACTAAAAATAACAGAAACACAGAGCCATCAGAATATTCACTATTACTGGCCTTTTATTCCATAAATCTGTCCAATCTGCCCAGTGAACCTTCCCCAACACAGTAAATTCTGGGCTCTGTCTGTAGCTTGTGGGAATAAAGAAACAAAAGCAGATATAAAATCCTGAAAAGTGACAACCATCTAAGAGCCTTCTAACCTTTTCTTCTCTTACTTCTCTGTGCCTAGGTGCTGGTGGAAAAACAATTTTCTACCAGCTATTCCATATCCCACAGTCTCCTGGACAGTGCTATCTATAATGCAGGAAGGTAGTAATGCAGAGAGCAGCACAAAGCTAGTCATAATTGTCCTAAAGAGCTCCTACAAGGAAGAGAGACTAAAATGCCTGCTTTCCAAAATTACAAGTATTTGGGGTTTTTTTCCCTAATAGTTGCCTACATTCCCAGAGGAGTTCACATATCACCACAAACCAAAGATTTATTTTATTTTCAAAATCAGTTTGTCTTTTGACAAATGCGAAGTACCCTTTTTATTTTTTTTTCCTGAGTGCATGCTTTATTTTCAATAAGAATGGTAGGAGAGGCCCCTAAATATCCCTCACTTTCTGCAACACTGATTCTCTACCAGTCTAGTTTTTTTCTGTTTTATCTTTTGTAGAGACACAGCATGTACAATTCCTCACTTGAATACACTTCAGATTTTCCAATACTGTGCCTCAGAGGAGCACCTAGATTAAGCTTCATGCTCAAAACAACTTCCAAGCACATAGTAAGTAGGACAACAGAAACATTAGTTAGAGTTGTCACCACTTTGAAAATTATACAGTGGGCATATCCAAAAGAAGAGCATGAAGGAGGAGATTACTGTTTATTGTTTTTAGGTTTATTGTAGATACAATAAACCAAGAAATGAGTTTTTATTACGGGAAGGCAAAGGATGACAAACAAGCTTGCTGGTAGAATATGACAGGACAGCTACTCAGCTTGAATATCAGCCCAGCTCAAACACCTTAACAGGTCTGAGGGAAGAGGAAAAGGCACATTAATATGAAATAGGATGATGCAGGCAGAAAAATAAATTCCATTATTTAGAGCATTAGTCTAACCAGGTTGGGGTACGCACTCACTGCAACATGCACCTTTGGGAAAGTTCCTTGGTCCTTCATCACAGAAAGAGAAGCAGAAAGAATTTGGAAAACAGTAATTCACAACAAGTGTTGCAGATGTAACAGACTGCAAAATATTCAGATAATGCACTAAAGAAGGAAGCAACACCAGGGAGATGCTAGTTCCACACCTACCTCTCCTGAAGTTCTTTCATGGCTGGTGTTAAGTAGCTGGCTGTTACCAAGTTCACTTTGTTGTCAATACATTTCTTAGCAACAAAAGGATGTGCTGAATAAGGCAGCAAACTACAAAGGAAGGAGAATCATGCAACATCAAAATTCAACCAGTTACTTATCTTGTCACTGGAAAGACACTCAAATGTTTTTTGAATGCCTACAAAAGAACTCAAGTAATAGCTGAAAAATACAGTCACACCTGCCTTGGAACATACAGTCACACCTGAGCAGTTCCATACCAATGAAAGTGAAACAGTACCCTAGCAGGACAGCATTGTTGTATGCACTCAGAACAGGGCATTGAACAATAGGGAAGTCATTCTTGAGAGGGCATCACACTTCTCTGTGAACCACAAACCACTGAACTCTTTCCAAAGACATCTTCTAAACAAGCATGCTGGAGGTTTAGAAAATGCAAAACTGTCCTTGAGAAAGCTTGCATTACAAAGATCTTGGTGAACTACTTTGTGAAAAGCACATTCTACATGGAACAGAAGCAACATTCATGACAGCTGTGGCAAAAGAAACAAAATGGCAAGGACTGTGAAGTTCCTTCCCTGTATCAATATCTGGAATGAGTTCTTTCTTAATGGGATATACAGAAGAAATTACCAAGATGCCAGAATTTTTCCTCCTCTTGTGAACATGAAAATTTGATCCCAGAGACACATAAGCTTGTGGATGCAACTGGCCCTTCACATTAACAAGGAAATCCACCTAACTGGTGAACACTTCTGAAGAAGTCAAAACCCCTTTTAAAGTTCTGATGCCCTGCTACATGAGAAGGCAGCAGCCAGTTACAACTACTTGCATGCACAAATACAACCCCAAATCTTGGCCATTAAAAAAAAAACTTATGAGTTGATTTAGGTCAAGCAACTAGGGGAAAGAAGCAGCATGACTTAGGGTTGAGCCTGTCATATTTTACACAGAAATCTAACCTGATCACAAGGTCGTGGTTTTTCACCAAAGAGGACAGCTTTTCCTCATGCTTAAGGACATCCATATGAACTGGAGTAACATTTCTGTACTTCTTTGTCAGTTGTTCAAGTTGCTCCTTCATGACAGATACTGTTTCAAAAGTCAAACAATAAACCATTACCTATAGGTGAAGCTAAGTCTAAAGCACACCCATGTATGATTGTGCCATATTTCCCAAAGAGAAACATTTGCATGCATGTTTTCCTTCACTAACAGTTGAAGAAAAATCAGACATTTTTAGTAAACAAACATGTTCAGAAAAACTTACTCGATCCCTCATTCCACATGTTTAAAAAGAAGTATTTTGAAACTCTCAACACACTTTAACAGAATTCCTATTTACAGTCAAGTTTAATAGCTTAAAGCAAAACCTAATTCACCTCAATCACAATTTTAAAAATGACAAAGATAGAAACAATAAGCTTCAGCTTAGGTCAAGTGTGAGCAAAAGTGACTGACTGTCAGTGTTCAAACTGACTACTTTTAATATTTACATATGGCTTAGTCCTCCCAATCCCAAATACCATATTGTGACTAAATGGGATAAACCCAGTCTCTGCCTGCCTTCACTTAACTACCATTATAAAGAAAGCAGAACTGAAAGAGATCCACAATAACAACACCAGTATTTGCCACCTCTGACTGGTTTCCCATCCCGCTCACCATGCTACCAGCACAAGCCAGAGAAAACAAAAAAAGGAGTGGCCAAAGAAGACAGCACATGGGGCACAAGCTCCTGGGGAATTAAAAAGCATCAGCACTTACCATCATAAGGAAAGCAGAACTGAAAAAGAGAATGACAGTAACACAACCAGTATTTGCTACATCTGACTAATTTCCTTTCCCAGCTCACCATGCTGCCAGCACAAACCAGAGAACACAGCCAGGAAAAAGGAACGGCCAAAGAAGGCAGCAGGAAGGGCACAAGGTTATGGAGAATTAAAGGCATCTGTGCCTCTGAGTTAGGGCCTTATTCCCTTATGGCCTTTCCACAGTCAGTGGGAAATAAACATTACCAGAAGGTGTTTCTCTATATCCTACAAATCAAATTGTGCTGAGGGAAAAGAGCTAGGCAAAATCATCCACAAATTCAAACTTAAAAAAATTTGATTACATGAAGGTTTCCCCATTAAAGCTATCATCTGGATTTAAAGTGGTGTAGCCTAACACTATGAAACCAAACATGGCACTTGGATGTGCATTTTGTTTTCTGCACCTACTTGCCTGCTATCAAAATATTAAAGAGTAATATCTTCATGTCCCTTTCCTTCTGTGCTATTTTTGTGCATGTGTGCTGTAGAAACTGCATGTTTTTAAGCTACCCAGATAAGAGGCTATGTTTGCTCAGCGCCTGGCAAAACAGATCTTCCAGTTCACCTGGTTTCCCTTCCTGCTACTGCACTGCAGGGAGTGGATGCAACCTCTGTAGTGACAAGGGGATGGGCACTGCACATTGCTGTAATCCTTCCCTCTTCACCACCTCAGGAACTGCTCATAACAAGGGTGCAGCTTTCCTAGATTTCCACTCTTCCTCCCAGTAAATCTTTTCCCAGGGGTTAAAAGTACTATGGTTATCACCATGAAGGGTAGAAAAAGCAGCCAAGAGCCAGGTATGAAAGTAACATGACAAAAAAAAAAAAATCAATGCAATAGCAACAAAAATCAACAGCAATAAAACTGTAAGTTCTAAGGGAAACGACTTCCCAGCAAAATATCTTTCAGGCAATAAGGCAATAGAGCCTGAGTTTTAAATCTGAAGCCCCAGAATCAGGGTAAGGTCATCATTAAGGGTACAGAAAAGGATTATTGAGATGCCCAGCCTGAAATATGCTACAGATAAAACCAAAACAGAGGAATAAACAAGTAGGCATTTGGTGCTCATGGGAAAGTCGGAGTCTGAAGTTTTACCATCAAGACACTCATTTTAAGAAAAGCAGTTACTTAATTCATACAGATGTCTATAAAAACATTTTCATATTCTTGTTGTGTGAGGCTGAAAACACAGCCAAAAACCAATGTACAAAAATGACAGTATGTACAAAACCAATCCTGAGCCCAAAGCAGGTTAGAAGGAAAAATACTTTCCAATTTCCCTACAGGTTACACATGGAAACAGTTAACTTCTAACATGGCTATGTCATTTTCAAATCAATTATTTAAAATCAAAATGCTCACAAAGCTATAAAATCCTTTTCTGCTGTGCATAATAACAAAGATTTCCTTTATCTCTTCTCAGGACCACATCCATTTATTATTTATGAGAAGGGTTCTGCCACATGCTTCAGTAAGACATAATACTGTAATGAAAACAAATTCTTACATACCAACTGTGATGTCAATGTTGGAATCTCTAGTGAGATATTCAAGCACAGGGCCAGAAACATAGCCAGATCCCAGCAATAAAACCCTCTTCTCATTACTCATCTTCAGTGACTGAGCCTGTTCCCTAGAAGGTGTTCAAGGCAAAATTAAAAATTACAGAAGGAAACTGTAATCTGCCTAACAGAAGAAATATGTTTTAGTAAGTCTACAAACCACGAGCTCTATTCAGACCAAGAGTCAAGCTCCTAGCTCCCAATCCAGGACTATCGAGCGCTGCTCCCATTCTTCTGCTGCATAACTTCTAGTTCCTTTCCTCTAACATAAACATGATCAAATCCATCAACATTCCCACTGCTTCTCCAATTTCTTCTAGCTGTTCATCAAAATTTTCCCAATGGCCAAATTACTGTAACCTGATACCTTGAGGGCCACCAATGTCATGCTGGGCTGTCAGAAAGGGATTCCAGGCTCTGCCTTGCTCCCTTTACAACACAGTAACTGTTAAAGGACACAAAATCATGCTGGTGAAAGAGTGTTTTGTAAATTACACTAGGTTCATATTAGTCCACCACAAGAACATGATAGTCAATAAAAGTCAAATAAAATTTAATGCCCAAGCAAGAAATCATTATTGCAGACAAGGACTCAGATTTGAAAACCATCACAGCGTTTCAACCTAACTACTACTACTCTCATAAATAAATTGAAGTAGATCTGTTGACTTTCAATATATGATGTACTCACATCAGATTTTGCATTTCTTTCTGTCAACAGAATAATGCGCTCAGCAGTTGTTTAAATATGCTCTCAGAAACTCATAAATCATAGCAGGAATACACATTTTGGCTGTTTATAATTAGTTTTCTTTTTAGGTTAAATTTGCATTAAGTTGTAAATCAGGATTGTGAAACTGTGTAACATATGACTACATAGAAAAAATTATTTAGCAAAAGAAAAAATTCTTAAAGCACTTCTTATTTTTCAAGAAAGCTGTTCACTGCCCTACTGTTTAATCTAATTAAAGGAGATTGAGGTTTGGCTTTTCTTATCCCATACCCTGAAAACAAATTTCAACAATAGGTCGGATTTTCAAAGATACAGTCTCATAGGAATCTTCATAAGCATATAAGCATATAAGCAAGATCCTCAGTTTCACCTTTGTCCACTAAGAGCTCATACCAGCATTGCAGATTATGCCTCAGAAAGAATGCTGACCTGTAGCTGACAAGATGTTGTCCACTCTGCTGAAACCTGCTGCCCTTAGAAGAGGACCAACCACACATCTACTAAATAATATTTGGTTCAGATATTTTTGAGGCTTCTCATGGCAGCCAAAAGTCAGTATTTTGGTTGTGTTTTTTCATTTCAAAAATGGCCATAACAATGATAGATGATGTAGAAGTCTGCCAGAGCAACATCTGAGAGAGAGCAAGACAAACCAGAGCACTATTGCCCAAACTAAAGCATGGCAGGAAGTGTCTGACTATATTCAGGGGCACAAGGCCTCAAATAATACCATTGAAAAACTACTGTGAGTGAAGAGAGTTAAATCAATGCCAAATACATCTATATCATATGTCTGAAGCACATCCCAGCTTACTGTATCAGTACTGTAAAGCCTGAATTACTCTCCAAAATTTCAGATGTTCCATCCCCCTTTACTCTTATTTCAGAGCCTTTTTTAAAAGACATTCTTTTCAGATAATTAAATCTGAATGGTATGTACCAATGTATCAACTCTCTAACCTAAATTATTACTATAGATTACTGTAAATTTTGACCTTCATAAAAGTTTTACAGATTTGATTTTTCTAAAAAAAATGTTAAATCATTATTTAATACATTCACAGAAATTCTCCTAAGCCGTTATATTGCAGACCCAAGGGTTTTCCTTGTCTTCCTCCTATAAGAACATCGTCCACAACTGAACTCTTATGGGCAGTGAAAGAGAAGAATTTCTCTCCATGCTTTAGGGAACAAAAGTGGTAGGTAGCTTGGAGTGTTGATGAAGGAGAAGTTCTTATATGAAAGCAAGCTGGATTTTGCAATCCAACTTATCAGATTTACTAAAAATTTTCTAGTGTGTAGAATGAAGTCACACTTGGATCAAATACAGCATGTTTACTCTAGGACAGGCAAAAACATGAGCTGCCAAATGACCCATCAAGCATGAGAACAGAATCTACACAGCTCCAGATTATGCCTACTCTCTATAAATGAGTTTTAATAATTCAGTTACAAATAACATCTACATTGTTAATGTGATGTGCCTTTCCAGCTGTGGGTGAGAAACCAGTAAGAGTTAAGAAGCAAGTAAGGGTGCAAAGATGTAGATGAGTTTGTTTGGTAAATCTAATGGCACCCAAGACAGTTCAGCTCATACAGTCTGGCTGTCCTACATCTGAAGTGTTCACAGACATTGAAGGAGTATTAGCAAATAGTCTAAATAGAACCCTCAGAAACTAAACTGGATGTAGCATAATACTTTTCTAGAGTGGAAACAAGCCACATAATTCCTATAGGGCCTGAACAAGAGCACATCTCTATCTAAACCATCACACCCTAAGCAGTAAAACCCTTCTTTCATTTGCATCACCTCTGAAGTTTGCAAAACAAAGGACAGTATTGTTAGCAGGTCCTGCTTTTCTGACAGCTAAGTGAACAACACCACTGAACAAATGAACATCCCATGCAGCACACAGATCTGCAGAAATATCAACAATCAACCCAAAAAAAAAACCACCCTTGGAAATGAAGTCTCCAGGGTAGTTCACAAAAGACCATGCAAGTGATTATGGAGGAAGCTAAAAAAATATCAGATCCTTGCACTGTGTGAGGAATAAAAAAAATTATTATTGAGACAGCCTCTTGAAGGGCATAAATATCAAAGAGCACATAACAAAAATCACTATGAGCTGAAAGCCTCTGAGAGGCAAATAGCACATTACTTAGTGTGAAAATTCACCTTTAGTTCATCATGCACAAGTTCATAACCAGAAGTCCCAAAGAAAATTGGAGAGGTTTGAGATGCAGAAGTCAACACACTGTTTTTAGTGCAGAGTGTATGCAGTGCTTATGGTCAGACCAATTTAAATTTTTGTAAGATGTACAGTGTAGCTGTCACTGACCAGGAACATGAACCCACTTACTGTGAAATTAACATTTTTCATGTGTAAACTATAGATATTTGTTAATAGTAAGGGGGCAAGGGGAATGGAAGGGATGGACAGGTTATTTATACTTTTGTTAGCTTAATTCACTCTAGGCTACCACTGGCACATAACTGCTGTGACAGGGTGGGGATGAAGTGGTAGCTGAAGCTGTAGGTGATGAATATAACAAAAAGTCTGAGAGTCTCAGAGTCTCCTCAATACATCCAGTCACAGAACAATGCCACACAGCACAGCACTTGAGCCACACAAGAAGTAACTAGATTCAAGGAATATTCAAGAGCCTTTTGCTTTCAGCCATTCCTTTCAAATGACTATGTTACATCCTTTTCACAAGGGCAAGGAGTAACAGAGTAAATCTAGCATGTGGCTGCTCTCTGCCTCTGGTAAAACAGTTTTCATAATGCAAGACAGAGAAAAATGACCACTTTCTCAACTTCAATGTAAGTTACTAAAAACACGTGTTAATGATTTAGGCAATGTGCATGAAGAAATAAGATCATCAACCTAGAAGACATTTAAACACAGTGCAGTATAGATGCATTCCACCAAGACACAAGAATAAATGAATGTAAAAGGGGAGACAGAATGCAGACAGGGTGGCTTTTTAAATCCTGAATCAAATAAACTTTAAGAGCCTACATTACCTGCTCTCTCTCAGTTTCTGAATATATTGATACTTAGGTGTCAGTGAGCCATTGGATGCAATCACTGCCTGGAAACATATGAAACAGATTTTGAGGGCTTTATGTGTCTGTATATTTCAAAGCAGGGGAAGACAAGAAGGGTGCAAAATTGCAAAACTTACATCTCGAACAACAGGAGAGTAATTCTGTTTTTCAAGAGGTTCTGAGCCTTCTGATACCAGCTATGGAGATAAGTTATTTCAAATCAGGTCATTTTATTACCAAATATTTCTCAAAGTAAAACATTAAGATTTTGAGCAACATTTAAATGCATGCAACAATACCAATATCTTGTATATTTGAAATACTTATGGCTGCAATCAGCATCACTTGACTTTTAGGAAAATACAGGGATTCAAACAGCAGTCTGACTGTGAGGGATTGCTGAGTGCCCAAGAAAATCAGATGTTTACATCTGGTGCAGGGTCCAGAAGCAATGAACTACCCACCAGAGCCTGTTTTCTGCCTACAGAAAGTGTTCTTGACAAATCCCTAAGACATCCAGGTCACTCATGTCTCATTCACATGTTTCCTTTTCAAAGGATTGCCTCAAGGCTTCAAAAGCTTTTTTTCTTTTTTTGAAGTACGAAGTCAGTTATGTTCTACAGCAGATTCCTTTTGAATGTATACAGGAGACCAGAAAAGCAACAAACAAGCAGACCAAGTTCTGAGCCTTTTACCTTCTTGTCGGACACATAAGCTCTTACCATCTCTTCAATATAAGGGAAAAGCATGTCCCCAAAGTACTCTGTTGCTTCTATAGGAAGCTGAGCTGGCAGATTGTCAATGGAACACATCAGAATCCCCGAGCCTTCAACACTGAAAGAGAGAAAACAGCTCTTCTAAACTACTTCTTAGTACCTGAAAGGCATCACCTGTCAGAAGCGTTATAAATGCATGATTTTTTCAATATAATGTTTGACTCTACGAGTTACAATGGAAAACAGTACAAAGTAAGGGCTCTCCCACCTGTCATGAGTAATATGCTGGTCAGCATCATACATACAAAATGGGTTGTCAATTGTTGTACACTCAGTCATAAATTCTATAGATCCTCCAGTATCTGCTGAAATGTCACATATGGCCAGAAGCCTAAAGCAATTAAAATAAAAAGACAGTGGAATAGAGTATTAAACAAATTACTAAGAAACACAGGTATAAAAGGTCACAAGTGGAGAGAAAACAAAAGAAATGCGAAAAAGATCTATGTAAATTGCAGCCTTCTTCATCTCAACCAATTTAGACGTCAACAAAACACAAAAAATGGTACCCAGGAAGATAATGGAAATTTGGCCCTATTGTACTCATCAGGTTTGCACTCCTATCAAGAGCATCCAATTTCGTGGCAAGACTGGCAGAATCCATTCACCCACAATATTTTCTCTCTATGCCCTGTGCTGCCAACACCTCCTATTCGTTTCCCATCTACCATTTCTCTCAGGTCATGCCTGTGCAGTCCTGCATTAAACTAACTCCCCATCCTACAGGGAAGCCTAAAGAAGCAGCTGCCTTCTACCAGTTCACAGATAGCAGGTGCAGGTGGAGCATTCATTAGCCCAATGCACAGCCTCTGGCTCCACTGAAGGTTAACTCTTCAACTCTTTATTAGTTGTATGAGAGAACGAAAGGTGTCAAGAGCTGGCAGAGAAGAGACAAAGACCTGATCCCTCACCAGGATATATTTTCATGTCCTCCCCAAATCTGTGTCAGGGCTATTAGAGAAAGGGTGGCTCTCACCCCCATTGAAAGGAGACTAACCCTTGATTTGCACGCCACATTCTATCCTTAAAACTAATCAGGGCTGTGAAACATTTCCACTACCTGCTGCAGAAATAAGAGGTGCTAAGGAACAGTTATTGAACTTGCACATGTCAAAAGACAGGGTAGCAAGCACTTTCCCTAAAACTCTGCTCAGGCATAGAAACTTCTCCCAATACTGGTGCAGCAGGTACATTCCCAAATACCACACTTTTATTTGTATGAGATTCTGTATGAAAATCAGTGGCAGAACTACCTCTGCAGAAAGACAGCTGATACCTGCTAATCATTTCTACTGTAATGTTTTCAAAAACTCCAAACTGTGAAAATAGGACTGCAAAGCACAAAAGAACAAGAGTGAAATCAATGGGGCACTGTAAAACATGCCACAGGAAAATGGGGCACTGTAAAACATGCCATAGGAACAAGGTAAAATAAACACAATCATTTACTATGTGCTGTGGTGAAACTACCTAACATTACAAGTTAATCACTGTGCTGCAAAATTGTTACAAGTGAAATGAGTGTCTTACCTGTGTGGTAATTCAGGACAGCCATCCATTGCACCAGTAGCAGATTTAACTGGCACCAGCAGCTTCTGAGTGTCCTGCCGACTCAGCAAGCGAGGACTATTTTGTTCCCAGTATATGCCATTAATTAAACAAGTTGTGTAGGGTGCAACCTGCAGAGAAAGTTACAGATGCCTGATGTTTTCACCTAGTACTTTAAGAAGAAGGACCTGGTCCAGCATTTTAGGTTAACGCTCTCAAATTATGACAATGCAAAAGTATAGTAAGTTCAAACACTCTGTAGAAAACCCTTCATAAAAAACCAGAAAAGATGCTCACATCAATGTGAAAGCGAGAAATGTAATTTTCTGGATGTTTATCATAGTCTGCTGGATCATACAGTCCATCACGTTTCCTCACGAGATGATGGTGACGACTTAGCACTGTTCCATAGACTTTCCTAAGGTCTGAAGTAAAAAAGAAAAATTAGCTCTTATAAACCTTGGACAAAAAGGGTTTCTGTGTTTTCAATCACTATTGTCACTGCGTACCTCCAGATCTGGAAACTTCCTTTAACTCATGTGGTTCCACAAACTCACATGGGAGAGCACTGAACATTTCTTGAGCACCCTGAAATCACAAAGAAGGATTTAGAATAAGCAGACCATAAATGTCATGTAACACTGCTCACTTGGTGTTTGAAAACAAATGTAAAATTTCACATACAATTTGACAGCCCTGCCAAAGAACAGCTCCAGAGATGTACACATTGTTTCACACCTACTCCTGCTTACCCAAAACTAAGCAGCTTGGGCATTGTGTGCAAGGAATTTACATCATTCCCCACTACTGCAAAATGCCTAAACCACAATCCAGTGCCTGGCTCTTACTTCTAACGGCTGAGCGGGGAAGCCTCAACTCAGCCACAAGAGGGTTTTGCTGCCACTCTGTCTGAGGAGCAGTTTCTCTTTAGGAAAGATCCCTGAAGCCACTTCTCATCAGCTGTTCTAAAAGCCAGGAACTACAAGATGACTTCCCCAATGAGCTATGATCACAACCAGAAGATTTTCAGACACATCATCCTTTTGGCTAGAAAGAACACATTTATGCAGGCAGTGATTTCGCTTTATAGCTGGAGACTTGTTAACTGATCTTTGTTGCCAAAACCAGGCATGACACAAAAAAATAACCCTCAAGTCAAGAACTTGTAAGCCAAGTCAATGATATCCAGACATAAAAACTCAGCAGGGGCTGGAAAAAATAATTCTTTCCTCCATACCTTAACTGATTGATTAATTTACCTTGTGAGCACAGAGTCAACAGTGCAGAGAGAGGGGGAGAGAAATCATGCAGGTTGGAAAGGAGAGAGAAGCAGTAAGATTTAATCCATGTTCATTGATAAGAAGTTAGCACGTCAGCCTGGTTAGGCATGACCTCATATTAAACATCGTAGTTTACGGTAGTTAAAAATTGTTACTGGCAAAGGAATATGTGAAGCTCAAGCAAACAAAATGAACCCATCAACCCATTTAACCTGATAGAGATCAAATGCCAAGAATTTCTATTAACAATTATATAGCATTTCATTTTGAAGACAATTCTTACCTTAGAAACATTACCAGTGCCCGTAAACACAAATGTTAAGGGCCCCACTGACTTTGGCATCAGTCCCAGTGAAATTTCATACCCGGCATCCCGTACTGCCTGCACAGCCTGACTGCTATTCCTGTAGTTATGTGCCATCCCAATGTGCTGAAATCAAAGGCACAGACCAATTACGATATTCTCCATATTCAAATACAGATAACTAGCAGATACCAAAATTTATTTAGCTAAAGAAAAATGCATAAAAAATACTCTTACCATGAAGGGAGTGTGATGACCCAGAGCTAAAAATCGCAAACCCAATCCATGCAGAATGTTGATCATTCCTGTTGTTAAAAAAACAATAGAAAATTGGACCATCAGTCCATCAGTCTTAATTACAAATATGCACAGTTAGAAACTGCAGAGATTGACTGAAGCCTCAAATCATCCCAGGTATTTTTCCTATGTTTTTATATTAATACTTTACTTCTAAAGAAAGTCTACATAAAACCAGAGAAGAAGAAAATTAATAGCAGTCCATGACCTTAACCTTGCTCCTGGCCCATTATGCATTTAGGCACCATTTAATATTCAGATATCCTTTTATGAGGTGTATCCACATCACCGGATTCCAAAGAAGGAAATAAAAGAGTCTCCTGAAGAAACAGTGCTAAAGTTCAGTAGAAAGAAATGAGAACCATGCCACACAAGAATCAGATTAAATGCATAACAGTGACAAACAGATATTGTTCAAGCTCTTGGGACTGACAGCAGCTTTTTTTTTATCAAAAGCCTAATCAGTTCATCTCTTGATACTTAAGTCTGCTCCAGACAGTTCAATGGAGAAACAGGACTTCAAGACAACAGCATATAATATTAGATTTGTCAGGAATCCACATGACTACTTGACATGTTGTCTCATGAAAGTAGGAGGCACAAACCAGAATGGAAAAAAGCTGTTAAAAGCAAGAATTCAAAATGCAGTTAAAAACACATCGCAAGCCTCAACTTCCAGGAAGGACAGACAACCAGAAGTATTACAGGAAGTCACTCGTTGCAAGCCTGCCTTTACTTTATACACTATACCTGCTACACCAGCCCACTTTCCAAAGGCCACAACTCGCATTCCTTTATGATCAACCATTTTTTCATAGTCAAACAGTCGAATTTCCTGAAAATACACAGCAAACTGAGTATTAAAACTTTCAGTGAATGCAGTCTGTGGCACGCTGTTCTCCCAGGAACTACCTTTTCACATGCCTTTGTCATTCTTCATTGATAGAGCCTGATGGGTTTATATATGGTAACAAGATAAAAGTATAAAAATAAAAACATAACAGTAGCACTGAATTCTTGTTTGAAAGAGTGTCTGCATTGCCCACACCCTCTTTGCACAGGGCTCCCCAATGTGCCACTCCAGCGGCTGCAGGCCCATTCACATCCTCTGGCAAGAGGCTGCTCATTTCTGCATGAACTGGCTGCCTTCCTCTGAAATGGCCAGATTGCACTCCAGCTTAGTAACTTCCCAACTCTTCGTGCTCAGAGAGAAAGAGCCTCCCTTGAGCACACCATGCTCACAACTTATCTGCCTCATGCACATGAAGAGAGTAACACTGCAAACACAAGATCCTCTGAGCAAGAAATACTCAAGTTTCAGGAAAGGATACTGAAAACTGTCCTCGTTAGCCTTGCTTACAAGTATGTGTGCTGGAAGTAACCATACTAGGCAGCAAGCTCTTGATCACACTTAAGCATTAAGTTCATTTTCCATCCCATGTTAATTGACAATGATCTTCAATATGACATACTTTTACCTGTTTTAAAATCTCATCCAAAAGGGGCATGTTTGCCTCTTGGGCTTTAATAGTGTGAGAGAAGAAGGCATAGTTCTTTTTAGGGATTAATTTGTCCTCTGGAGGTCTCTTCACACCTATTATCAGTGAAGCTTCAGAAATATCTTCTTGAATAATGGCACCTGCTTTGACGTACTCCTATGAAAGAGAAAAATCAAAGAAGATTTTTCTGTGTTTTTTCTTAATCAGATCTCAGCATATTATCATCTAGAACAGGGGAAAAATAAATAATTCTACCAAGCAGAAACAAGTTACTGCATGTGATACATCCACAAACTTCTTTGATAAAGAGGTATCAAGTATCAAATTGAATTACCATGCTATTATCCTATTATACAAGGCCAAATTATAATTATGTGTGAGTAAAGTACTTCATCTTACATTTACAGACTACAAAAAGGGTATTTTACTAAATTTGAAATATCTTGCAGTATTGCAATAATGAACACTTTGTAAGATGTTCAAATACTTGGAAATAAGTTTAGAGAAATCTGAAAAATTCAAAAATATGAAGACTGATGACATGTGATTTTATAAAATTGTGTAAGTGCAAGTCCAAGCTGATGAGCGATTTCTAAGGAAATGCGATAGTATGATCTGTGCTTTGATGAAAAAAGCTTCGTGTCTTAATTAAAAAGTGGTATGTGCAAGTAATGACTAATTCCCTACTTTTGTTTCAATTTGCATCTGTTTTCTCAGTTATCTTACAGCAGAGAATTGCTGCTGCTACAAAAACTGTAAAAGCTCTCTGTCCTGAAGCTCACAGCATTAAAGAATAAAACTCTCTCCTCATTTCACATGAGGAATAGGACTGAAGCAAGAATGGAATTCACCAGATTCATCTTTCCTGCTCTTTTAAAAAATACAGTGTTTTTAAGAGTTCTTGCCTTCTCACAAACAGAAGACAAAAACACCAATGCTAAAGAAATTCCCAAGCTTCTACTTCAAGAGAACCTAGAACTTCTAGGGAGACTGATGACAGGACACGAAATTAATAAAAACAACTCCAAAAACCCACCATGATGCCAAGATTACATTAAAAGGCTATAGAACTATTCCCTTTCCTTTTCACTAGCATGACTCCTCATTTAGCAGCAAAATTTACGTGTTTCTGGGGGTTTTATATGTTTCCTTATGAATAGCCTTTGAATATTATTTTTCCTGTACTATGGTTAACAACTGCACTATGATTTTGCTTGTGTCTCCAAATGGGACCTTACTTTTTCATGGATGGCTCTCCGGTTTGATGGCTGCACCAAGACCTTGTATCCCATCTTTGTCAACTCCTTAACATGCTTTGGTGCTAGAGGTGCTCTTCTCTCCCACGCATTGACATCTTCCCTCCTGATGGCCAGCACAGACTTACGATGATGACAACGCTTAGTGTGGTGGAACACACACCTACCGTTTGTGTGACTAAAGGCTCGGAGCATGGTAAAGCCTGATGGCAGCAAAGACAAAGTAATAAAACAACAGAAGTACATATGCAATTCAGACACTGTTTGTGCAAAAGTTCTGGTCTCCTTTAGCATCTGCTGTAAAACACAAACCAGACACTTCATACTCTAGTTCTTCATACTGTTGTGAGACATGAATTCAATTTCAGTGAATTTTGTTGCATCTTGATCTGATGAGGTGTCTTTAGAGACAAATTTTCAATTTTAGTAGTTGTTTTGATTACTGTAAAGGAAGGGTTTTTTAATGTGTTCTAGGCAGCTACTTTTAACTGCAGGGCTTAAAAAGAATTCTGGAAACTTAAATTTTCCAATTATATTCATTTGCCACCATAAACCAGGCAAAGACCATCAAAACTTGCATCAAGAACAGTCAGAACTAACAAACATATAGAAAGAAAGCAGAACACAGGCTGTATGGCAGGCAGTTGATTAAAAGAGAAAGACCAGCACCAAGTATACAACTAATGCTTACATAGGGCAAAAATGGAAGATCAAGATCAAGACCTTTAACTACTGAGTAGCAGTGAGCATATGTGTGACCAGGAACAACACGTTTTTGCCCTAATATGATTTTTCTGCAAAATGGAAAAGCTTCACTGGAACAGATTCCCACTGCAGAGAAAAACCCCTTTATCTTCTATCTCGGTCTCTTCACTCCCAGTGAAGCCTACGTGCCACTGCTTATTTCTGCAGGGACACTGCCAGGTCCAGCATCAAGTATCCAGGAGCCTAAGGCCGTCAGATACATTTGCAATTAAAAGATGTGAATCTCAGAGATAGGCTTCAAAAATGTGAACTTTGCTTCCAACGCAATTTTAACTGATAATACATGAATCTCTGTATCTGAATCATTTGGAAAATCCTGTTTGTCCTCATGCCTCAAACTTGTAAAATCTCTATATACCTAAAGACTTCAGAGGTCCTGTTTAACTCCAGGCTTGGTGAAACAGAGGGACTAGCACACGAAGGACAGCACGAAGGGAATCATCACACAGTCATCTACAACAGCTCCAAGTGTGGTCTTCCTACGACTGCATCTGTCCACCAGCCAAGGTTACTGTAGTGAAGTTGCAGGTATTTTGACACTTCTCTTCAGCATGCTAAGAGGGTTCTCAAAGGGCATAATGATCCCTCTCAAAACAGGAACATCATGTCACTATCTCAGCACACTAAGACATAACGATGAGAGCAGTTTCTACTAGAACACTGCACCTCGTACCCAAGCCTGCACTGAAGCAAATTTCCCTCCCACAGAGGACTTGCACAAGGAGAAAAGCGACGCCTTCCTGCGGGAGTGCACCGGGATCGCGGGTGTCCGGGCAGGGAGCAAACAGCCGGGTGACCTCTGGCAGGCCAGAAGTTCGCCTGCATGCCTCCCCGTGTGTGCTCAGGCTCAGCCACAGCGATATCCACATCCCGTTGGAAAAGTGAAACTAACTTGAGCATTCCAAGCCTGAGTGCTGGGAACCCTCCCCGGCCCCCCCCCCACCCCACCCCCCAGCAGCCGAGTGACCGCGGGGCCGCCACCGCGCCGGTCCCTGCTGGGAGCGGGTCACATCCCCGCGAGCATCCCTGGGGCTGGGACAGTGCCCAGCAGCACAGCGAGGGGCCTCCCGCCCGCAGGGGCGACGCGCGGACGGGAAAAAATCCCTGCGGAGCGGCAGGGCAAGGCAGAGGGGCGGCGGCGGGCAGGGGGAGAAGCGCTGTGAGTGGGCGAGAGGAGGGCGGAGGGCGGCGGGCAGCGCTCGCTGACTCCCGGAGCGCCGGGCAGCACAAACCCGGAGCGCCGGGCAGCGCGAACCTACCTCGGGCAGCGGGGCAGCGGCGGCACGGCCGGGCGGCCCCGGCCCCTCCTCCGGCCGAGGTCCGGCGGCGCCGCCGCCCCGCGCCGCAGCCAACCGCGAGGCGGCGGCGGGAAACACCTCCCGGGCCGCCAATGGCCGCCCGCGCCCCCCGCGCTTCGGGGAAACGCGTCCATTATGGGAACTGGGCAGGAAACATCCCGGCCACCCCGCGGGGCAGGCCAGGAGGAGGCACTTGGCTGAACCTAATGCTGACCGGAGAGGAGAGGACTTTCTTTGTCAAGAGCTGTCAGCTGCGAATATTCCTTGGGCGTTTGGAACTTTTACCAGGCCACAAGCCTTTCCAATGGAGATGTTACAGAGATAATATACGTGTCCCTATATCGTCTCCTATGTTGCAGGAGATGTGCTGCAACACATCTCCTATGATGTGCTTTGGCCACGAGCCAACTGCTTAGAACTCTCTGCTCGAAAGTTGAAGGCTGTTTTCGAAGTCGCAGTGTAATTTGAAACGCTGACTTGAAAAGGTGTCGAAAGCATAAGCACAAGCAAACTCGGGTTTCCAGGGCGAGCCTCCTTCAGCTTTTTACATTGGAAGATACTTTCTGTATATGGCTCCTTGTAACTGAAGAGTCTCATATCCAAGCCACCCCTGAATGCCCTAACTACTGTGATGGTGGTAAAAAATGTTTTAAAAGTTTCTGCAGTCTTTTGTGAGGCCCGGGACATGGTCTATGTAATGTATGTTATGAAATAATTCATGCTTAAAGAGAGAATGTATTTTTTAAGAT
Organism: Molothrus aeneus; assembly: GCF_037042795.1. NCBI lineage: Eukaryota > Metazoa > Chordata > Aves > Passeriformes > Icteridae > Molothrus > Molothrus aeneus. The sequence continues at coordinate 48,080,575 of NC_089650.1, forward strand.
TGTAAAATCCAAACGAGTCTCTGACCATAAGGAGCCCTGGGACAGATGTCTACTTCGGAATGTCGAAATTCCTGAAGGCGGCAGGAGAACAATACTCCGTTTACCTATGAATAGATGTGGCCAGCGCGATAATCGATGATCGTCCTCCTCTGGGGTAATCTGGAGACACTCAAGAGTAATCATCGCTGACTGATACCATCGAGATAACAGAAGTCTCCAGAAAGATACATCTGAATAGGCGACTTCCCCTGACATGATCAGCGCCTGCCACTACTCAGGAAACAGCGATTGTTCGGCCCAGCACAGTGAAAGAAACTCTCATGCATATGCGGGATTACAAAGGAAAGCGGGGCACCTCTGCCTCAGGCATAAAAAAACTGTATAAAAACAGCCTCTGGAAACAGCATGTGTGAACACAGGGAGGTCCGATGCCATGGAGGTCAGATGTGTTCACCCAGCGCCGATCCCGGGCTTGACGCTGTCTCTTTGGCTGTTGTGGTTTTGAGGACTGTATATTGGCCGCAGAAAAATAAAATCTTTTTGCATTTTTGATAATTTGGCTTCTCGATTAGTCATTTATAACAGTCTAGACGCCAATAGGATCGACTCCTGTACATGAGAAGGAGAGGTTGATTCCTAATGATAGAGGGATGCATGGATATATGTAGGGCTGTAGCTCTGGTCAGCTCTGCAAAACTGCATTTTACAGAACAGTAGCTAAAAACTTTTTTTACCACCAAACCACTTCACTTTTAACATATTTCTCTTTGCAAGAACGTTTAGAGATTCCTTCATGTGTATGTAAAGACTTCACTTTTAGCTGGAACTCTATATACACTACTTTGCTTGGGGTCAAAGTTTATGTTGTGTCATTTGAAGTTATTGAGTGCCGCGGTGCCGGATTTCTTCTGCCCGACCAGCTCCCGGCACCGACAGCAGGGTGGGCTGCCCCCAGAAAGCTGCCCGATCCAGGGTGCAGCTGCAGGGCACGGCGGCTCTACGGCTCAGGTGGACTGCAGACTGTGCCGAGGGTAGGGACAAGGATCAGGGAGAGGCCCTCCGTGTGGTTTCCACAGAAGCTCGTTCCCCAACGTTGAGCGACAGAAAGGGCAAACTCCCCCCCATACATCTGCTTATAAGGGAGAGGAGGTCCCAGGAGAGAATACAATCTTTGACCAATTGGGAGAAATTGGGGGTGGAACACAAGGCAGGGAATACAATGTTTAAACCAATAGGGGACTGCAGGGGAGGAGAATAATTTAAACAAACCAATGGGATTTCGAAGGATACAAAATTGATAGGGAAGTTTCTAGAGAAAGAGGCAGGCTTGAGGAAGGATTGACATTCAATAGGAGGAGAAAATGGGAACAGAGGGGCAGATCTTTGGAGAGATGGACAGCTAGGGCAAAACCAATAACACAGGGGGGAAAGGAACAATCCATCAATAATAAAATATGCTATAACAGTACAAAATAAGAAAGATTATAAGACTGACTGCTAGAAATGCATTACAATTAAAAAACACACTGCAACAACTGAGGTTTGTACATTTTATTTTACTGATGCTTTCAGAATGTTCTTCTAGAAAATGAAGTTCCAGGCTGGGCCAAAATAGTCAGCAAACCAAAGATCATCCTTCTTTAGTCACAGAGATATACTTGGTGACTCTGGCTTTACTCAGCAGCAAAACCCTATGTGCAAGCAGGAAGAGCAGATCAAATAAGGATGTGACTGAGATACTGCCAAAATGCCATTTAGAGAGTTGATTTGTGCCACAGATTTGTCATCCCTCTGAATGGAGATTGAGAATCTTATCAGCACCATTTGAATCTCTTCCTGCATCCAAAATAGACCAGGAGAATTGTTTTATATTTGAAGCATAATGAGCCCTCCAAAAGTTCCCATTATGCTTCAAAGAGAAAAAGGCAGCCTAAGGAGCCAGCATGGAGTCATGCTGTGACAATGTAAAGCCAGGTAAGGTGAATCCCACCTGCACTGTACTGTGTTCCAGCTATGGAAGACTGAATGGCTTAAAAGGAAAAAAAAAAATTCTGTCTTTACAAAACATGCTAATTTGGAATTAGAGCTGTTTTCTGTAATAAATACCTTCTGGTGGATTGTGATTCCATTTGTCTTAAAAACCCTAATTATAAGTTCCAATTCTTACTCAGCTGGAATGCTTTTTACTCAGCACTGTGGGGGAAGTGCTGACTTCCATTATGGTAACAATAAACTCCCAGAACACATAGAGAGAGGTGGACTTCATAGATTTTGCTCTTAGAGTGTCACGTATAATTCTTGAATCTGTTGAAGTCAATGAAAAACTCATACCAACTTCTGCTGGAATAGGGCTTCTCCCTAGGTCTCAAGTGAAAAAAGGATTTGGTGTCCTGAAGACATTATTGCAGACTGTGTACCTACTCTTGTTTCTCCTTTAATTCTGGTTTTATACTGCAGAGATCAAGAAGTTCCAAGAAGCTTTCAGGCTTTCAGTCAGAACGAGGCTATTGAAAAGCATGACCTTTTATTCAAAAGCCACTACCTGCCGTGGCTGTTGACTGCCACTGTGAATACTGACCTCCCAGCAGAGTACTAGACATCACTGAACAGCACAGTGCTGTGTTCTCTACAATCACGTAGAGAGTATATTTACATTCCTATTGCCCAGTGGGGAAAATTGCCTTCTCAGCATCCCCAAAGACCTTCTAATTTTAGTAACACCTAAGATGTAGGATATATGTGTTCTCATTTGTAAACACTAGAACACACAGTAGCATCATTTATGTTCCTGTTCACTGTAAAACTTTGTTTTTTGCATTCACAGTGCATACTCAGACTGCTGCATCAAATTGAGATCCAATCAAGTTGAGATGCTTTTTTAAGCCATTCTCATAATCCTTGAGACACCATGTAAGTATTTTTAAATGGCTCTGTAAATAAACCTAAACACAGAAGAAAATTACAGCCTGTGATGTCTGGTTAGTCAGCAAATTAGTGAATTGGCTGATTAGAAGACAAGTACCAGGTTCACCGCAAGAAGCCACAGCAGGTCGGCTAAAATACCCTGACATACTTTCATTAAAATCTTCATTTAATCTATTAATTAGACTTAGCGATGCTCACACCAGTAGGGCATTCAAGTCAATAACAATCTACCATTAATTATGGATCCATGGAATGAATAAAATCAAAACTGGAGCCTTGTTTTGAGAGAATCAGGGGTTACTGCTTGAAGAGTCCGTTAAAGCAATTATGCCGTAGCTGCATTTAAAGTGTAAACCTGCTTCTTAGGCTCCTTCAGCAAACAATGGCTGTCACTGCCCTGGCTCCTGCAAGTGAGGTTTGTCAGAGAGAGATGAACTTCTTCTGAAAAAAGATCACAACAAAACTCAACTTTTTTTTCTCCATTTTTGTACCGTTTTTGTCTTTATCAATTTGGTTGTAGGAGCCTGTGTATTGTTCACATTTTAAAGCTGATAAAAATGACAAAAAATTATGGTCCAGCCTACAATTCACATTCAGACCAGTGCCAGACCAGATGTTCAGGACTTCTTCACTGAAGATTTTTTGCGAGAGTTCTTGCTTCTTTATGGACTTTTAAAATCAGAGATATAAAAATTATTTGAACACAACCATGAAAATAGTAGGAAATGTATAACATGTAGAGTGACAGGTTCTAGACCAGCAAAACTATTTCTAAAGCATGAAATAAAACAGAACTGAACTGCCTTTAAAAATAGCTATTTCTTTAATAAGAATACTTCTCATTCTTCAGTACAAGTCAGCAGACTTAAACAACACAAGGTGTGTGCGGGCACAAGAACAAAGTGTATAGGGAAGAGTAAATGGAGATATCTGCTTAAGCCACAACTGCTGATTTAAAAAAATGTGTGCTAGACTACTGTCTCAGTATGGTTGGTTGGTTTTGACATCCATTGAGAAATACATGTTGGAGCAGGTCCTGAAACACAGGGTGTAAGAAAAATTTTACCCAAGAACAACAACCAAATGTCCCAAAATAGATCCTCAATGTACTCCTGCATGTGATCAGAGTGACAGTATATCCAAGGGTCAGCTGGCTTTCAAATCACATCTAGGTAACTTTCTGGGTGTTACAGTAAGTGTTCTGACACCATTGTTAAGTGCAAACTGATATACATTAGGGTGAGATAATCCTAAAAGTCATGTAAGTGTGACAAGGCTTGCCTTGCCTTCCCATCAATGCACCTATACAGATTCCTTTCACTCCACCATCTGGAAGAGTACAGTGGAGACAAAAAAACCAGCTTTCCACAGAGAGAATATGAACTAGAGCTAGACTAAAAATGTAATGCCATGAAGATTTTCCTATCTTGTTAATGCACTTGTTTTATGTTAATTTTATGCTCCAGTTCCTTTTCCCTTGCAGTCAATTCCATCTGCCCAGGACCCTGAGACAAAAACTACTTCTTTTGTGTTACCCTTTAAAAATTACTTTTTGTATGACAAGAATACATCATAAAACACACCATTAACTGAGGTGCATCATCTTTCTGTGTAATTTTCAATATTTAGATATTTAATCTGTTGTGGTTAAAAACACTATAGAGAAAATTATAGACCCACCACATGACTATATGTGAGCACGTTTATATGCACATATAACCACATGCATTTGTACATACTCATGCTTAGTGTCTTCATCTTCTTTGGGAAAACATTTAAACTACATTCAGTGGACACATTTGGACAGTAAAAAATGTCCTGAAAGCTACTGTGTCACTTAAGTTGTTTAATAAGAATGAAAGGACTAAAAACTTTATATTGTGTTTATGAAATCAAATCTTTGTGTCTCAGCCTTGTACATCCCATATCATAAGATAACAAATAGGACCATAGCAATTAAAGTCTACCATTAAACCATTACTCACATTTCAATTCCTGAACAGAAAGAACAAAACAAAATAGAAAACAAAAACAACAACAACAATGAAAAATTTTTAAAAGCACAAAAACCCCAAACCAAAACAAATACCAGCCCACCAGCCCTTGAGGTTGTAGCATGACTTAAATAGGTTGTTTCTGAGTAGCTCTTTAATGAGAAAATGTAAATGCTTATCATTTTATCATTTAAAAGGACATGAGAGTGAATCAAGGCTGCCTTTGAGCTTACAAATGAAATATTTTTTGTCTTTGAGTGACCTCAGTAATTTTTAGTGATTGGGGTACTGTTTTAACATAGATATAGAATTCTAATTACTAATGTGTCTGACTTTATTTGGTAAATAGAAGAAAACACTCACTTATTAGGGAGATGAACATGGAGAACAACAGCATGAATGACATTTACTGACTTGTAAGGAAATCTTCTTGCCACTAAAAGAGATTCTACTATACAATCAAAATCAAGGTGCAGAATGCAACTCCACTTGTTAATTGGCAATAACAAAGTAAAAAATTCTCAGGAACCATTTTCTCTCTCTCTCTTTCAAATATTAGAAACCAAAACACTTTTCCAAATAATTAAACAACAAACTTCACAATCCTTTTTAACAAGAGTGCATTTTTCTTCTGATGTAAGGAGTTACAGCTTATATATTTGTTACTGTATGCATGAAAAAAAATGCTTTCCTTACAGCAATACCCCTGGAGACTTCAATCTGTAAGACCCTAAAGGTGAGGATATATAACAAATACACAGTTAAACATACTTCATATGAGCTCTTTGAAGCATTTAACCATGTCCAATCTGCTCCTTTTCCTGAAATACCTACAGATATAATATAGTTAGTCTCTCCTCCACATACAACACTCAAAAATGCTTCAGTAAATTAGTGTATCAAGTACAGTCATACTGTTCCCTTGAGATCCAAGGGACATGATTCTCAGTTATATCTGCATCCTTTTAACCACTTTGGAATGTAGTGGGCTTCTAAAACCCTTCAAATGTATAGAAACAGCCCCTCTGAAAATAACCTTTGTTTAAGGAGTTTCTTTTCCTGATACACTACTGCAATAGAGCTCCAGAGCATCCCTCTCCCCAGAGCCCTGTGCAAGGAGACAGAGCAGCAGGTGGGAAGTGGCACAGGAGCATGACAGGATCTTACATAGCACCTGGTGATCTAGAACTCTGCTCTGGTTTCCAGGCCTCATGCAGAGTGCTTTATACATTTACATAATGATCATGGAGAATTTGTTCATTTCTCCATCATGATCATGGAGGGGAAAAAAAAGAAAAAAAGCAGGAGCCAAACCTAATGGTGAGAAAGCATCAGTGACACCTGATGACAAGCATCAGTGGGTGACAAGCATCAGTGGGACCCTATCACTATGTACCAGAAGGGATGAAAGAGTTTGTTTTTCAAAACAAAGTATAATATAATATTTTGGTCTACATCTGAATATTGTAATGCTTTAGAAGAGTACTTTGCCAGACTTGAGAAACTGTGGAGGGTAGTTTTTTTTATAAACACATGCATATGTGTGGATGTGTACACTGTGTGCATGCAGAGAGTCCATCTTCTGAATTTTTTTAAAGTAACACAATCCACCAATTTTGCTTTCCTGAAGGAAATCATAGTAATTAATAACAGAATCAAAGAATCATTTAGGTTGGAAAAGGTTCATGATAATACATCATATTTTATGTGTGATAACTGACAAGAGTGGTCTTCCTGAATATAGCAGAAAAATTTGGTGTAATAACTGTTCAGAAATAGAAGGGGAAAAAAGAAATTACCAAAGTTAAGGGTTTTCCAATTTTTTTCCAATTTTCTCAACAGAATAGTTCAAAGATTTTGATAATTCAATTTGAAATAATCTCGCTTCAGAAAAAATTAAACTTCTTTGTTTATTTAGAATTATTATTACCATTCCAAAATAAAATTACTTCATTTTATAAGCAAAGGTTTTTAGAGTAATAAATACCTAAATTTTTGGGTTTTAAAAAAATCTGGGATAGCCATGGAAAAATTCAGTAAAAATAACACTAAATCTGAGTTATTCAGGTCAATCCAGATGTCTTAATATTGAAAAAGTAGTCTCCAGAGGACAGAAAATATATTATTTAAGTGACAGGTCTTGGGAACCTCTGACTATGTTGAACTGAAGTTTACTCCATGCAGTTCCTCCCTAACATAAAGGCAAGGAATTTAATTGACTTTCAGTGAACAAGCAGCTGAGGCAGTGTCAAGCATTACCAAGGGATGTTAAGCTCTGCCAATTCCAGTGTGAAAGCAGGGTACTCCAAGAAAAGTGGTAAAACACAAAGGACCACTGCAAAAGAACTTGTTGGAGTGAGTTTCAACTCTATCAGGTTATCCTGCCTTAAGAAAAAAATTATTACTTGAGAAATTTAGAAATACAAAGGAATGTGACTTTTAATCCCTGCATTGGAACAAATTCAATACATAGCATTGGCTGCTGGCTGGCTCTGGTGAAGAGCTCCCTCAAAGGGACCACTGTGCTCTGGAATGAGGATTTGGCAATAGGCAAAATTCTTGCCAGCAGCACACTGCTACATTCCTAGCAAGGTAATTACAGATAGTCTTTAGTGGCAGCCATAAATAGGATTTGTTAAAAACCAAGAAATGCTTTCCATGTGTAAGAGAGAAGGATGCTAGTTCTCAAAACATGTTGACAGATGGGATTTCTTGCCCATTTTCAACCAGGATATAATGTGTATGTTGGGAAAAACATTTCCATTGCAATAGTTGAAAGTGCTGGTATGTATAGCTAATAAAACCTGTGTGCTGCCACTTTGCCAGCTCTTCTCAGCAATACAGACTATTTCCACTTGATGGCACCAATTTTTTTTTAACCTTAGCTCAAAATAATTCTCTAATGAGATTTTGAATTCTGAGGAGATAATCTGGAGAAAATATTTATTTTATGCTTTGTTCTGAGCACATTTCTTCTCTTAAAATCTGGACTTGTTTATAAAAATTGTAGTGAATTTCTTAGAGTGGCTTTGACTCTTATATTTGACAATGACAGTCATTCAAATTATCCATTTATTTCCCCAGTGCTTAGAGAGTATCTTCTTTCAGTGAAGAAAAGGTTATCATATTGTTATAAGCCAGCTTCTGAATGTGGATGAATAATGCATTTTAAGATAAATTTTGTTTCTGGTCCAATCCTGGAAGCCCTATATGCATTTGCTTGTCTTAAGAAAGAAAGGCACCTATTCAGATCATAGCAAAATAACAGGCAATTCTTTAGGGGCTAAATACCAACATCAATTCTTACCCTAAATTACCTGTTACTTATTATTATTAATTACTGGCTAGTAATTCTCCAATAGCCTTAAATACTTTAAAACTACTTTTAAACTCTGCTTTGTTGTTCTGTTTAGGCACTAGGAGTGTAAACAAAAATGTCATTTCAATAGTTGTCCAGTCCTTGGGGATTTCACAATCTTCAGGCAATGGTCAGAATCATGTACCAGGTACCAGACAGCAATAGACAGTATATTGGATAACATTACAGCAAACATCCATTTCTTACTTCTCATCTCCTCTTGCAACAGTAAGGTGGGTGAGGCAGGGCTGGGTCTGTGCAACACCTGCAAGGGGAAGGGAGGATGATGTGGTTCATGACTAAACCTCCCAGGTGCTACAGTGGCATGAATGATGTACAGAACCATCCATTCAGGTTCTACAACTGCAAACAAGCATTTTAGCCACATATAATTATATCTGTAATATTTCTGTCTTTAAAACAGAGAATGTGCTACATTATTGGGGTTTGGAAGGATGAGGAGCACAGTTCTCTCTCGGGAGGGGGCAGAACAGCCTTGTGTATGTCCTCATCCCAATTTAGAGTATAGGTAAAGGTAATTCCAAAGGCTGCATTTTTAGGTCTTGTAGGAGTAGACTCTGCAATGTGTGCTCTGCACAGACATTGTGAATATGTGCAGTAGAAGAGCCCTTAGGATGTGCTGTATTTATTGCTCAGGTGCAAATTGACTGCTTAGTGTGTAAAGCAGGGCTGACACTTCCCAGATACATCCCATTTACCAAATGCCTGTGACAAGGCTTCTCTGTGCATACACAAGTATGTACTGTCACTTAGATGTTCAGATACATAGCATGATTGAAGCTACTGTCACTGCCACAAACAGGCTGCCAGATATCCAAAGGTCTCACTTAATTTAGAAGAGTACTTCTATGTAAAAGCCTAGGTAGAGGCTGCTTTCATCTACAAATCTCCCTTCCCTTCTGCTGCCTGCTTTCTTTTCCTGCTTTCAAGGTCCAGACTTCTCTGAGTTACCTCTGAATTGCTCTTCTGAGCTATAAGATTTAAAGATTATCCAATAAAACTTGATCATCTACTGCCAGTTCACAAATCTATAATGAGACTGATTTCCTATCTTCTTCAGAAGTATCTTTCAATTTTAATTTCCACAAGAATTTTTTCTCTACTGTGAGAAAGTAAGCCACTTGCCCAGTCCTGGATGTTAAGATTTCCACACAATCTTAGCTCCATTTGAGAACTGCTTTTGAAGTGAAACCTCTCTCTTTGAGAATATGAATATTTCATGCAACTGAGGTTCTTGGATCAGGAACTGAACACAGTCACTAAAACAAATATCTGTCATGGTCTGGTTTCCTCCTTTTCATTCTAGAAGAACTGCATAGAAGAAAGCTCAGTCCTACAAACATGTAAGGACAACTACAGCTATTCAGGAACATTCAGTTATTATTTTAAGCAAGTGTTCTTTTATAATTTCTGTCTAATAACAGAAATCAGTCATTTCAACTAACTATAAAAAACCCTAAGCCTTTCACTTTTTCATTTTACTTTATGCTCTTCTCTGTTTTCTTCCCTGCACATGACTGTTACTCAATTACTACATGACATTTCTGGTGTTTCATTTTCTGTTAGAATCTGAAAAAAATTGATGAGGAAATCTAAGAGCCTGTGAAAAGAGCACGAGCCTCTTTTTTGTCTCTGGGAAATACTAATAGCAATCATTACAAGCAAGAGCTTCATTAGAGATGAAAAATAGCAGCTGTGAGCAATATTTCTCTTTTCCTCACACAGAGGAAGAAAACTCCTGGCACCATAGCATCTTTCCAAGCCACTCCAGCTGTCCAGCATCCAGCCCAAAGCAGCTTCTCTGGGAGCAGAGATCCTGGCAGGGCACATCAGACCCAGCACACACTCCAGTGCTGCCATTCTGATGAACTATGTGGGGTTTAACTAACAGATGAACTACCCCTAGCACAGAGGTCTGACAGCCAAACTCATTTTCCATGGGCTCATTAATCTCACTCACACCCTTCATTTCTCCTGTTTTTTAGGGACCAGCCTTTGTTGGTCATGTTAGTCTTAACTCACAATTAAACCAGAAGTTATTAACATCACATAAAAAGAAACCAAACTCAAAATTATTTTTTTGCCTCTCATATTCAAACAACTACATTTGCCTGAGAAGTGTCCTGACAACATGCTCATGATTTAGCTCTCATGTCTTAGCAATCATTTACTTCTACTCCACACAAATTCTGCATCACGTCGTTTTTATCACTAAAAATTATTATAAATTAGAAATGGAGTCATGGAGCAGAGAGAAAATTTGCATGCCAATGCAAAATAATTTTGCAAGTATCCTATGCATAGCCTCTTTTTTTGTCACACGTACTTTGTGTTTAATTGTTGTTATGAAGTTACTAAGAAATTCTGCTTCTGCTTAGATTCTGTATTATTCTGGCATGAGACACTGCTTTGCTCACTTTTTGTTAAAGGATATTTCTGATATTGTTTTAGTAACCACACTCAAATCTAGGTGCTAAGTTTAGAGACATGGCCTGGGCAGTTTTGCATCTATATTAACTATAGTGAAACAGCTCAGTAATGACCAGGATACTCCCATATTTTGCCTTTCCCAGATGGGAAGCTAGCTGCCCCTGTCCAAGGCAAGTGTAGAAGATGTGGGCAGTAGGGATAAGCTGAGACTTTGGGCTCCAGTAGGAGTTTAAGCACTGAATTATGAACCAAGGCATGAACCCAGGTCTAAGAAAACATATTTTTAACTGTTGGACCCAGTGATCTTACAGGTCTTTCCAACCTTATATGATATTCAAGTTTCTGATTATTCTCAGGCCTTTCAGAGTATCTAAGTCTCCATTGCTCTAAGTGATCTCATCAAGATGTCATAGCATCAGTAGAAAAAAAAAATTAACTGACCACAGGTCTTGTGCAGACTAGTGCCAGCAATGTGTTCTTCAAGGACTTAAGAAAAGAGAAGCTGAAGAGACATGAAGTGGAAAGAGTTAATGATGTTAATCTGTGCAGGATCTAAAGCAGCTAAGTGGTCTGCAGTCCAGGAAGCTGCTCATTTCTGAAGAGTGTTGGGCAAAAAGACAGAGATATTGGCAGAGCAACGGGCTCAAGTGGCAAGCTCACTGAGGCAGAGAGGAAAAAGATCAGATAGGTTGTTTATGCCATTTGAGTTTTATTGTTTTGTCAAGAAAAGGGCCTTTCATACAAAGAAACGTGTCGTGTGAGAGAAACAGGAACCCACAGAGGCAGGTAGTGAGTGGGTAACCCAGTTATACCTACTAAAACCAAATATCTCTTTCTCTGATAAATGTGACATGGTGATGATAAAGATCACAGGAGGATGACACTCAAAAGAAATACAAAAGAAATAACTATCATAAGACAACTTCATATTGGAAAAAATAATTGTTGGAAAGCAATAAAAAGCTATTCAGAAGAGCAGAGAGAAATACTAGCACCAGCTGAATACATAGTATAAACAGAAAGGTCGTACCTGCAAATAATTATGCAGACACAAAATGCAGCTGTATGGCACCAGGCATTTTAATGTAGAAACAGAAACAAGTAGAAAAGGCAAAGACATTGCAAATTTTTTTGCCAGATGTGGGTTACATCATGCAGGAAAGAAACATACCATTAGGGAAGCTACGTACAAAGCAACACAAAGCAAAGTATTTTACATTTGCACCCCTCACAGACAAAGAGAAAAACAGGCCAAAAGCACTAGGCAGTGCTTTGTGGTAAAGCATATGCAAATATCTAAATAGATTGAGGGAAAAAAAAAAAAAGAAATTTAAAATAGATGTTGAAATGAAAATAAGATGCATCTGTTGAGAAATAAGGTAGATAAAGTTTAGCTCATGCCATGAGATCATTATATTTTGTAAAGTTTAATTAAGAGGGTATACAACACAGAAGGCACAGAAAGAAAATTCTACCAAAGGAAATATCTGGTTTTCCATACAGGAGGATATGCTTGCAAACAGAGCACATAAAGGTTGATGTGTTTGCTAAAACACCTACTGATAAAGGACATCTCTCAGCTGTAAGAAAAAAAAATTAAAAGAGAGGGTATTGCTGTTATTAGCAAGAGTAATTAGTCATAACATTTCTGAGTGTCATCTATTTTCTGAAGAATGCATAGTATGTGGGTGGAATTGGGTAACTGGTGCATGTGACCATGTGCCTACCACAAAGGCACAGGAAGGTGTTACTCAGCCAGTTTAGCACTGGGTTCTTTCAACTACAGGCACGTAACCCAAGTGATTATCACTACTCCTTCTCTACACAATTACAAAAAAAAAAAAGAAAAGAAAAGAAAAATCACATCTAAAGCAAAGTTCATTAAATCAGTTTTAGAGGAGATGGATCATGCTCTGGAAATGTTTATTTCTCTTCAGTGACTTTAAGAGGAGTCTGGACAATTAAACTGTGAACAGTTTCTGTTAGGAAAGATTAATATCAGACAAAGCACCAGAAGAAATGCTTTGAAATTATTTTCTGTATCTGTTAGACAAAATAGCACAAAAAATTAGTTTATTTTGAAGTCTTGCTTGTAACACCTGTTTAGTTTGAATGTTTCTAAATTATTTTCCCTTGCTTCAAGCACTTTGACCCAGAATAGTATATTAAGTCAGGCCCATCACTTTTTATAGAATTAACTAAATGTGTCACTAAATACTGAGAAGTGAAGACACTGAAAAATAAATATAACAGTCTTCTAGAAGCTGCTTCAGGCCCGAGTGATCACACCAGACAGCATCAAGAACATGCTCCTGTGTCTAAGTGGACCGTATTGTTGAAGATGTCCAAGCTACTTGCTACTTTAAATTTCCACCCAGTCTTTCCTTCAGCACTTCTCAGAAAAATAGGGAGTGGACTGCAGCCTTGGGCATATTCTATACACCCAGCAGTTTTTCCTGCAGTTGTGCAATACATCCAACCCTTCCATAGAAACACCACCTAAATTGCATAAGCACACGTATGCACACTAGCTGCCTCTATATTAGTGAATAAAACATGCACTGAACTCCTTTGCAAGCACTTAACCTAACTGGCAAGAAAACCACAAAAAACAACCTGTATTTAAATTATTATATTTTCTTTCTCTCCAAAATAGAATAGTTGCATCCAACCTGCCCAGTGGGGATAATCTCTGATAAGTATTAATCCTTAACTGTATGTGGGAATTGTTTGTCTGGCCCTTGTGCTAGTGACTGGACTAACAACTGAGTTCAGAGCCCAAGAGGGTTCCTCCAGATCTATTCAACTGTTTTGGAGCTTGCCAGTATTCATGGTTCTGTACACAACCTGTACAGAGTTTTCCTTTTGTTAAAGGAGGGTCTTTGGCTGCATGACAGAGTTGTTTATGAACAGTTTCTGTTCTGATGCTGCATGGAGAAGGAGAGCTGAGGGCTCCTGTGCAAGAGTACCTGACAGAAGCAAGGACTCAGGCTAGGTAGTGAGGAAGACACAGGTCTCTACAGGAATGCACAAAGCTCCAGACCAAGCATCCAGAAAGGACTGTATGGCTACACACTTGAATGAGTATACACACAGTACTTTTTTTCTCTACATGTTTGTGTGAGGGAGAAAGGGGGTGGGGTGTAAAAATCACCTACTTACGTAAAGGAAAATTATGAGAAAAAAAAAAATTTAATCTTAGGTTTTCCCAAAAACCTCCCGCTAAATTTCCACTGTTTGCTTTCAATTACCAGCCACAGAAAACAATTGCTTAAATCTCTGCCCTTCACATCTAAATCAACAAGCAAAGGTTTAGTTCAATTGGATTTCACAGAGATGACAGGATCTGTCAGTAACTTTAACAATGAAGATTTTCTCCTGTGTCTAGTCTTACATGCCAAGTTTCTTTCTGCTTAGCTACAGTCTCAGACACGATCTGTGTAATTGCAGTGCAAAAGCCTAACACAGACTGTTCCTCCAAAGCAGGGAGGGGTCTGTTTTGTATTACAGTTTTATAGCTAGAACAGGTGTTCTAGTCCCCCAGCTCATCATCATGAGGAGCATGCTCCTCTTAATTAAGATAGTCTAGCATTCAGAGATATCTTGTTATGACCCACTTTTGTCTTTAATATGGACAAATAGAAAATGATAGCATTAAGGGTCAGAATGGGATTTAAAAATCAACCCACAGTTTTGGATTCCATCTGTCTTCCTTGACAACAGGTTCCTTCACTGGTGCGATAAAGGTTCAGATCAGAAGAAACCAATAATAAAATATCTTCTCAACTCATAGATACTGAATTCTTGTATATTTTTGTATGTCAAAGGCCAGGAAAGTCTCCTGGCTTGGGAAAGCAAAGAAACAAAACAAAAGGAAATTATACTCACTCTCAAGGATCACATGCACACCAAAAAACTTAAAACCTGAGGAATCTTTCAGCAGAAAGCTCAAAGATTACCTGAGTCAGATTCCTAAGTATCAACTCACATTTCAAACACTCCCTTTTACTGGATAACAGCATGTACAATATGCCCCAAGAAAATTAGCAATTCCTTTACGGTGTTATTAGTGTTAATAGCTAATGAACTATAAAAGCAAGAGACAGTTGTGGAATTGGGATATTTTTTACAATTGATTCATTCAATCTTAATTTGTTTCTGTTTCACGAAGAAGCTGCTACCTTATTCTGAGCTATGACTGTGGCAATTAGCAGCAGTATCCCACTGTGAGTATGAGGCTGATTGCATGGTACATCTGCAGTGGAATGACACTGCCCAGATACCTACTGAAGAGATCAGACTACTAACCTTGAAAATGAAGGATTAGCCATAAATATTTATTTGGCAGCACATTCTGAAATAGACTATTTCGTGGTAACATTTTATGGGTGGGAAACACTGTGTCCTTTACTTATTATACCCACAGTTGTTGATGCCCATTTTAGCTCAGCTGGTCACGGCACAGTGCTAATAGTGCCAAGGTTGTGAGTTCAATCAAAAGGGCCATTCCTTTAAGAGCCAGACCTGGTGCTCCTTGTCCAGCTCAAGTTATTCTGTGATTTTTACCAATATAAATAGAATATTTAGATTTTTGAAACACAGTTTTATCTTTCTCTTTTTCTATCTTCAGAGTGCTTATATTTGGATATTAACATAACATCTTCCCAAAACTATTACATACCAAAGTGGATAATATTTCAGCATATCCATATTATCATCTTTCCAATACCCATGTCCCACACTAACTCAACTGAAGTTGGTGGCAAAATGTAAATTCCATGAAGCTTCTATCTGAAGTTTTAATAAAAGTAAGTTATTTTATTTAAAAAATGCACAACAGTTTTCATTATCATATACAATTGTATATACAATTTAAGAAGTGGATTTTAAAAATCTGTATCTAAATTGTGAAGGTTTTCTGCTGCTCATACTGAAAAATTCATTTTGCAATAACACAGAATACTGCAGTGTGTCACTAGATTTTTAGAAAGAGTGATAGAGTAAAAGCTATAAGATACTTGGGAACATCCAGATCAATTTGGATATGGTGTTCCTTACAACTTGGAAAGCCCTTTGGAAATGGAAAATTATTAGTTACAAACTGCGGTACCATTTTTCACTTTTTTAGATTCCTGATAACACAGGATAATTGTCTTCCAAAATTTTTTATCCAACTAGTTGGGCTCGAAGGAGAGAAGGGTTGGGATTTTTTTTTTTCATTCCATTTAATAGGATTTAAATTCCAATCTCAGGGAAAAAAAAAAAAAAAAAAAGTCAATCTTCAGCACAAAAAAAAAAAACCCTTTCCCAAGGCCCAGAAACCCTCAGTGGGATCAGCACAATAGCACAATATAATTTTACATTGCCCGGCAGAAGCCTCAGTGCTTGAGATGAAGGGTCTCCAAATACAGCTCTTCATGGCGAGGGCAGCACGCAGCCTACAAGTGCAGCTGCCACACTGAGGAGGTGTCAGATGACTTACAGGGAGTTTACCCTGGCACATGGGCTGCCAGTTAATTCAGGTTCCTCAGTGCAGGCAGGAGACAAGAAAGCAGGAGTGTGTCTGCAGTCATCACCACCATCTCATCTCGCTCTCAACTTCACATCTGATCAGCCCCAGCAGTCCTGAGATCACCGTGAGGCTCCTCTTGTCTTCCCAGGGGTGGATGTAAGGGTATGGTGGGTCTCAAATATTTGAAGAAATTGATAGGTAGCCAAGTGTGAAAAAGGCTCTCTGCACTTGTTGCAAATATTTCACGTATAAAGCAAGAAGCATTCCCTTTTATGCAAATTCATAAAATCCAAAGTATCATATGTTGAATGGGAAATATGGGGAAGTTTGTAAAGTTATATTTTCTTATGCTAGCCTTCACTGGGTAAGTACCTTCACTGGTAACAGTACTTATACTCCAGTACTGTTACTTTCAAATACTAATTTTTGATGAAAAGATACAGGTATCCAAAAGAAATTCCTCTCCAAGGAGGATACTTTTTGAAAGCAAACCAAGAACAGGTTTCCTGATTATCCCAAACAGTTGTAAAGTTTTAACAATTCAATAAAATCAAATTAATTTTGGGATATTTTTTAAAGAGATGGGAGAAGTCTCCTATGCACTTCATTTTTCTGCACTGAAGAATCCAGAACTTTTCTGTTCCCTCAGCTGTGCTAGCTATTAGAAATAACAACTATTTTGACATGCCCTGCAGCAGGTACAGCCTGTCTGCCTGGGCACTTTACTAGGCTGGAAAGTCTTCACAGGAGAATACAGACACAACCATGGGCTCCAGAAAAAGTCATTCCAGCCTTCATTTATGGGAGCTCAAGGTTTCTTAAAATCTATCTGGTGCAAGCAAAAATGGCATTTGGCAATGAAATCTAACAATTTTAAGAATTCAGCTCGTCCAGCAGGCAGTTCTTAATCTGCACAACACAGGATGGACTATACATAGATCCAAGAGAAAAGCTGAAAGCAAGAAAGCCACACAATATTTTACATGACAGTATTTTTCCTTTCTCTAAAATGAGATACTGTGCAGCCAGGAATGCAAGACACAGAGCTGCCAATGATTACACCACATACTCACTAGGCAGCAGGACTGGGATTTCATCCCTGCTTCCAAAGGTGCTTGAAAAGTGTATGTGTGCTCCACAGCACTCAGCTAGAACAGCACCTCTGCTCCCTCTGACTGCCTGACCCAGGAGGGCAGGGGAAGGAGTCCTTTTTGCTCACTGTTCTGCCAGCCACATCAGTGTTTTCACGTCAGCTACAGAGCAAACTAGGAGGCTTGGAGAGAGCTTTCACTCCACATACTCCATGGCCAAAGGACTAGGATGGTCTCCTACAGTGCAGGTGTTGGTGCTGTGAGTCAGGCATGCAAAGATTCTGGCTATGTGGATAAGTAACCTTACCACCAAATTACTGTGCAAAAAGTGGTCACTATCACCATGTGCTGGTTCACCCAGAAGACATCATAGAGAATGATGCTTCAGCAACTGGATTATTTCAGGAGGCTGCTAGAAATGCAGACTGTCTGCACTAAAGGTAGCATCTAACACAGTAGGGACTGAGTCTCTTTTTTGTGCTGCTAGAGGCACCTATGTCTCTCCATTGATGCTATAGAAAATGCATTTATGTTCCTTTACCTCCTATTAAGATGCCCAAAGCCCATAAGCATTGCCCAAAGTAAACAGGCTGGTTTGACTCATATCTTGAACAAGATTTTTCTGAATTGAACTTTGCTAACAAGAAAAAAAAATCTGGAAAACAAAATTATTCATAACCTAATTATTCCATGTGGCATGAGGCAACCACTTGATTATAAAAGGTGGAGAGGGGGGTAACTGTATCTAAACCTTGGATAAGACAGTGGGACACTTTATGAGTTGGTGCTGCATGCTCCTTAGGAAATGAAAACAAAAAAGCCAGAGAGATCTGTAAAAGAAGTAGATGGCTTGAACAAAGAACATGACCAAAATCTAGCTGGGGAAGCAAGAATGCTGGTGAGTAAATAATCTCATAATTCCAGAAATTACCTTTATTTGTGCACTAGGGCAAAACCAAGCTCTTTCAAAAGTATTGCAGCCCCACTCTGAGTAACCAACAGTCCTTTTCTGACACTTAAATCCCAGAATCGGGAATATCAAAAACCTGGGGACTGGGGAAGGCTCCTGAAATGTTTGACACCTGCATTAAACCAAATTAAATTATTCATACCTGCCTATGAGTTGCTTAAGCATAGTAAGATAATTTTTAATTAAGCCACTTCTAAAAAGGCATTTCTCTTGCAAACTAGATACTGAACACCTGCCACAGAACCAATCACTTGCTCCAAATTTGGGACCCCCATCCAATGTCCAACTCCCTCCCCGATCTTACAACTTTTTGACATTCATGCAAAGAGAAGCAGTCCAAGGAAAGCAGAGATAGATACTCTGATTTAATAATACAGGACAGGTGCTCCCAAAGTGCTTGAAAGCATGTGAAACAGAAGGGGTGTTTGAATATGAGCATGACCCCACAGACAAGAACTCAACCCACTAGTCTCTTCCTTGCCCTTAAGCAGGTTATCTCTGATTTGAAGAAAATCCCTCCCAATAGAGGAAGTTTTTGTATTTATGTTTTGTCATCATCTACTTGTAAACTTCTACAGCAATATATAAATGCTGATTTGTCAAAGAAATTTTTCCAAAAAATTATTTTTAAAAATCTTATAAAGTACCACCCTCTGTAATTAGTATAGAGAGAGATGTAAGTTAAATTTAGTACATGCAATTTGGCTGTGGTGTACTCCTTTGCTTGCACAGATTAAAGTAGCTCTTTGCACACTGTATCTTTCACAAGTCAGTCTGCAGTGCAACAACATTCAGCATCAGGCAGGATTTAGAACAATTGCTGACTGCTTTTTAAGAAACATGAGTTTTGGATTGATGAGAACTCAGCTGCCTGTCTTGTGGCAGTTTTGTTTTGGGGTAACTCAGTTTCTGCTCTAGTTATAATCCGTACATATTTTTACAAAGAAAATGTAACTGTATGCTGCATTTCTAAAGGTATGTGAGAATCAGCATACTCCACAAGAACAGAAGAAACACTGTTTGTAGCAAAGGGTGTCCCTGCTTCTTAGAACTTGCAGATCAAAACAGTCCATTACTCTAATTATAGGAAATCATAATAATTACATGTTGCCCACAAAAGTAATTAAGAATTTCTTTTGGTCTTTACCTAAAGGTTCTAGTCAGTGCTGCTGCATCTTTTCAAAGTGGATAAATTTGAAATGTGTGCCATGAATTTGAAAATGTCATCTAAATTAAATTCACTGTCTCTCTTGCATTGCTTCATGCCATGCAGTAGCATTACTGGGCATAAGCAACCATTGGCCCTCAGCTTTTAGTATTCACTTAAAGCAGCCAAAAGTGGTTTTAAAAAACATATTTTTGTTTATGATATGCAGATTAATGTATTTGCTGGCAAAAAAAAAAAAAAAGAACAAATGCTTATGTGATTCCCAAATTCCTAATTTTAAGAGAAAATATATTGTTCCTTTTAAAATACACTAGGTTAGAAAATAAGATTTCCATTTCTTTCTTATTTTCTGGTGAACACAGGAAAAAACCACAATTTCTTGAGGTGTTTCTTATATAAAGCTAAATATTTTTCTAAATAAATTTTCGTTCATGTTTTAACTTATTCAGCAGACATTGTTTTACAAATTCTTGCTTGCTCAGAAAAAAATTCACTTGAACTCATTTATTGTCCAAGAGTTTTTAATTATTTTTGTTTAGAAAGAAAGCTCTTGTTTAGGGTTATTTTTATAAAATCTGAGTTAGACAAGGTTTTTTTAAGTGGAGATATACACTCTTCAGATGTTTCATGGTAATATCAAGAGGTTGACAGGGAGTTTAGAAATATTTTGAAAAGGTTTCTTTTTGTGCCATCTGTTGTATTCAATCCCTATAAGCTAAAGTACTGTGAATCAAAGCTTCTCTTTCATGTTGTGTCAGTCTGCAACTAAATCTTATAGTCCCATCCCTGAAAATAAAAACTTACCTGTATTGTTGCAGATAATTTGCTCAGGCTTACATTTGCAACGTATCACTCTTCCATTTGCCACACAAAATAAAACATACTGTGTGTAAATTTGTCATTTAATTATTAAAAAAAGTCAGAGAAGCAACTTCTCTATGTATTTTAATTCATTGGTAACTGAAGATGATTTTTTAGAATTCATGTAATAATGGTGGTGAAATACTAACCATCTCAACCACAAAAAGGGAGGAGTTTTTTAGTATTTCCATGGGCATGGTTATTGGATTTAATACCGTGCCTCATCAAATAGGCAAGGATTTGACTACAACAGTGACTGAACAGTGAAGCCATTAAATAACTTCCATGGAAGTTTCAAAGGAGGACAAAAGATAGATACAGCTTGTACTTCATAATACAATGAGAAGTTTTTAAAAGAGAACTTTTGTATTGTTTCAGGAGTTGCAGATAACTGAAGGAAAAGGACTTTCTGCAAACTCACAGGACTAAGGGTGAGTACAGCCATGTGTTGCAGAGGGTCACAGTGCGCTGTGCAGCCCCTCAGTGGTCATCCAAAAGTCATGAAGCCTGTACCCTTGGGCCAGGAAGAGAAGGGGCACCCAGCATGGAGTGGAGCTGGAGCTACCACTACTTTCATGGAAGATATGGGAGTTACCATTAAATAGTTACTACTATAGTTCCCAGCAGGGTACAACACAATTCTCCCTCCATAAGGATGGTACCTGAGCAAACTGGCAGCTAAACAGAGCGTGGGCGGAAAGATTTACATAATTAAAGAGTTATAACTATCTGGTATTAACATGTCAAAACCCCAAGAGCAAATTAGGTCCCTTTTTCCTGTACGAAGCTCCAAAGAACAAAATGGTGACTGTCCCATTCTAAGTATGGCAGAGGAGGTACAGAGCTAGGAGCGTTTTCTAATTGCTAGTTATCAAGCACTGTCCAAATAAACTGCTCTGGTACTAAGCTGTGATCAACATGCCTTCATTTGAGATGGCTCTGGATGAATTTGTTGAATTTTGTTTAATCTCTCCATTTTCACCACTGTATTTGTAGAGACTGGGAGCAAAAAGTGATTAAAAATCATAACAATTATTTTTAAAATACTTCCTTGACTAAATACTGTCCAGTATTCATTTTGGGTACTTTGAGATATGCTGGATTTCTATATAATTTCCCATGAAGCAGAGAATTATTTTGGAAGCTATTAAAAAGCTGTGGATTTAGTTTACATTTTGGCATGCATGGATTTTTTATAAAAAACAAAAACACACAGTCACACCTCCCTAACCCCCACCCCAACAAGAGAAACCCAAAACATTATTACTAATATCTTTGTCCTTTTTGTCCTTTTTTTGGGGGGGTGGGGGGAGAATTCTTTTCTGCTGTTGAGAAATGTCTGATCATGAATAAAGCACTAGCAAAACAAAGTCAATACCATTTCAGCTTCAGAAGGAACTTTGATGCTGTGAGAAGATCCTGCTGTGCTCTATTTTATTTCTACAACAATATACAACAGCTTTGGTAATTCTGGTAGCTCTTTCAGATACATAACACTTTCAGTATTGGCACATGTTAACAAAACTATAGTATCTGAGAAGCACAGAAGAAATTCAGTCCCATCTGAGAAATCCTGGGTGGGGATGAAGGTAGAGGGCAACAGCTCCTCCTCCTCGAGGGCTTTCTGCTCCAGGGTCCCATAGGCACCAGACTTGCCTGCCTTTCATTCAGCATGGAGTGAAGCTGCTGTGGTTGGTGGGAGGTGGGCTACACTGGTGTCAGGATGCCAATGCTCAGCTCTGCAGCTCTGGATTTGAGCAGATCCAGACACATCAAGGCTCTTCTCTCAGCATCCATGAGGGACTGGTAGAATGGGGCTGACCAGTTGTCACACAGAATACAGATCATATGGCAATGATGATGATTGACCCACAGAAATGGGAACATATAAACTTTCCTTTAGGCACAGATGGCTCCATTTCTCCTGTCAAAATTATTCACATTTAAAAAAATTAAAATCTTGTCTGTAGTAAGGAGAGCTGTTAATAGTTCTACACTTTGGATATTCATAAAATTATAGCTTTTGCCTCTCATGATGATTTCACCAGCTTTGAATTGCCTCTGACCATTAACTAGAAATTTGCTTGACCTGAGATTAATCTTGAAAAAGAGGAAATGAAAGGTAATTCTGTGCAGGCCTTCCAAGACATGAATTAATACCAGTCTTTGACATAAACAATGTTTTATACAGTGAAATAAAAAATGAGCTATCCTCATCTCCCTGTGAAGTCCCACATCTGTAGTGTTTACTCTGAGATATCTAGGAAGAGAAATGCTTATCTATGCTTATCACTGGCTTTCTCTGCTTCACCTTGAAATAAAGCTAGAGTGCCTCATTTCCACTCCACATCAAAACATGGTCACCCCTGCATGCAATGCATGTTCCTTAGCAAAATATTGTTCTTCACCAGGAAGACATAGAAGAATCCAGATTATGCAGCGACTGAAGATCTTCTTCAAAATCCAATTATTTTTTATAAACATGCAAATGGTTCGTGGTAAAGCAACACTGGAAATTCTCTCTCCTCTACTGATAAAAAAGGGAAAAATTACAGCTTCTGCATGGGGAGGACTGAGCCCTCATTTCTTCTGACATCTGGAAAATAATTTGAAGAAACAAAATTGAGCAAAGACATCTGGGTAACCAATGCTCATAATCTCCAGTAGTATCTTCAGGCCTCATGTATGTGTTTGATTTGAAGCTGATGTTATGTGCTTATCACAAGGTGCATAAATTATATTTTCCTTTTGTTTCACTATATATTTACATTCATATCCCTTTGTCATGATATAAAATACTTTTAGGACTGATCCAATATTTCTATGGTGCTTGAATAGTTTTGTACCGGTTTAAATATTAGTAAAATTATGATATTTAGCAAGGCCAAGTATAGTTTCAGTACCTTGGACTATCGCACTTGCTCAGCAATAAGAAAGACAAGTTGGACTTCTGCTAGATAAGAAAGCAAGCTGGGCTTCTGCTTTGAAATATTTCCTTCAAGCAGAGCCTCAGAGGAATGGCACACCAGCATCAAATCAGTGGGATCTTTTGGACTCCTTGCCTCTCATTACGTGTCACAAAAGTTTTCCTTTGAACTAGCAACACACTGCAGCCACCTGATCTAGGAGAAATTTATCTGTGTGGAAGCCAGAATGACACTCTTCTAGTCCCGGGGTCCGAGCCGAGCTGAAGAGAACTGTCATAGGGCCAGATCCTCAAAGGGCACTTGCTCTGTCTGCAGGAGCCTCTCCTCCCCGCCCTGCTTCATCCCGACTTCTAGTTTACCCGGGGTCACTTCAAGGCTGTCTCAACTCCCCTTCTTCCTGCCCCTGCTGCCGCAGTCCCCTGGGAAAATTGGGGTTTCCCCAGTTTCTCCGAAGTTTTCCCCAAGGTTTCCCCAAAGTCTCCGAAGAGGAGACGCGCAGAGGGAGGCCCACGCCGCTGCAGTCAGAGCTTGTTAGCGGCTGTACCGAGGACCCTGCACCCAAATCATGGGCCACTTCTCCCCTGGAGCGGGGGAAAAGCGGCGCCTCGAGGGGCTGAGCCCTGCCGGGGTGCCGCAGGTCTGCCCGCGCTGTGGCTGTGGCTCTGACCTGTTGCTTTGCTTTTTACACGCAGAGCCGCCTGCTCGGGAGATTACCGCGGTAATCTGACACGTGTGAAAGGAGAGGGATGCTCTTCCCCTCTCAGCCGCTCTCAAAGGCGCACGGTGCTGGCAGAGCCGCCGGCCCCAGCCCGAGGACCACACCTGCTGGATGCGGGCACTCCCGGGGGGGCGTCCCAGGAGGGTCGCCGCCCGTAAGGCGATATCCCTCTCTCGGGTGTAACGCGTTAGCTACGATTGTCACCACGGCGCCTCGCCCCTCGCCAAAAGCCGAAACCCTGGGAGAGCTCCAGGTGTACAAGATCTAGGCGAGACCTGGCATGTCACATCACCCGTTCTAGCAGGGCTCACCCTGGGGCAGAGCCCGCAGGCGCTCCTGACAGGTTCCCCGAGCCGGGCAAATCCCCAGCGGCCGTGGGACACTCTCCGCTTCTCCCCGGACCGCCTCGCCTGGCCCTCCTCGGGCCCGACCCCGGAGTGGAGCACGGCCCGGCCCCTGTCCGAAAAGAACCCCCGAGCCTGAAGCGGGGCTGTGGGCACAGCCCTGAGAGGGCAGAGGGAGCTCAGCGGGCCTGCCTGCCCTGCTCGGGGGGTAGCACCCATCTTCCGTGCCCGGTCCGGTTACCCGGGGAGCGGTATAATCCCAGAAACCCCCCCCGCCCCCGCCGCTCCTCAGGCCCCCACCGACGGGCGGGCTTCGCTTTCAAGGCTCGGCTTGGCAGAGGCTGCTGAGCAGCTAATAACATAACAACCCTGCTTTGATCAATTCGAACTAATTACCCCTCTTAATTAAAATCTTTAGCGGTTGCTTCAGTGTTTTGGCAAGGGCGAGGAGAGCTTTGCCGTACGGCAGCGCCAACGCCGCGCTCCCCGCCCGCCCGTCCGCGCCGCAGCCCCCGCCGCCGCAGTCACTCCTTGGCAAAGGTTTATTTCCATCAGGTCAACGAATTCTTTTTTTTTTTTTTTCTCTCCACGTGCAAGAATCAATGCGAAATTCAAATCCGTACATAGAGAACAGTTCTGTCCATATAGATACGATATTCAGGGGGAGAGGGAGAGGAGGGAACCAAGAAGGGTGGGATAACCAGCAGACAGCGGAGGCAGGGCAGGATCAACACAAGGGGAATATA
This sequence comes from Molothrus aeneus, assembly GCF_037042795.1. Lineage (NCBI taxonomy): Eukaryota > Metazoa > Chordata > Aves > Passeriformes > Icteridae > Molothrus > Molothrus aeneus. The sequence goes on from NC_089650.1 coordinate 48,105,640, forward strand.
TATATATACATCGAAATAATTAAAGTGGTGCAGCATTCCCGGCTCGAGTAATACAGTTTCCCAAATAAATACAGCAGAAATTGGCTTGGCGCTTTTTGTTTTTTGTTTTGTTTTGTTTTGTTTTTTTAACCATCTCTCCACCTGAGATGCAAGGACAACAAAAAAGTAGTCTGTAAAGAACAAAGGAAAAAGTAAAAAAAAAAAAAATAAAAATAGGAAACAATCAGTCCCATTAACGTTAGTGGTGATATAGAGCATAATACACAAAACCGCTTAACAGGTGCATGCAAAGAGGCGCTGGGGCTCGCACGGCGGGGCCGGCGGCCGCCCCTCACGGCTGCAGCGGCGGCGGGCCCGGCAGCAGCGCCCCGGGCGGGGGCGGCGGGTCCGGCCCCCCCAGCTCGGCGGGGGCCCGGGGCAGTCCCAGGGCGCTGTCATGCAGCTTACGGACGTGCTTCTTGAGGTCAAAGTTCCTGCAGAAGCCTTTGCCGCAGGTGGGGCAGGTGAAGGGCTTCTTGTCGTTGTGGGTATGCATGTGGAAGGTCAGATTGTACACCTGATGAAAAGCCTTGTTGCAGATATTGCACTTGAACTGCTTCTCCCCGCTGTGAGTCAGCTTGTGGTTTTTGTAATTGCCTGGGAATGAGAAAAGAAAGGCAAATGGACCTGGATTTCAAAGACGGACAATGAAAAGACAAAAAGAAATAAAAAAAACCACCCGAACTCTGTCCCATCACCAGAGTTCGGCTTTAGGATGAAACGACCGCAGACCTCCCGCCTTCTCTCCATCCTCCCCGCGGCTGTTACACTTAACAGACGACAAAGAAAGGATCGAATAAACCAAAATCACGGCAATTGCGGAAATAAAACCCCAGGGTTTAGACTTCACAGCAACCCGGGAAGAAAAAGTAGCTAAATTCTTGTATTTGAACGGGGAAATAAGAGGAGAATTCGTTTGCCGAACCGCGCTGGAAGCTGCATGTTTGCGGTGGAGGGGGAACAGGCACTTCCAGCAGAACGACTGCCCCGCTGTTGCCCCGGACAGAGACCTCTGCCCCGCTTCGCTGGGCAGGACATGTGTCGGGGCTAGCCAAACTTAAAATTAACCGAAATATCTAATAATAAAACTTGAACACAAAATTAATTCCCCACCACCCTCCCTATCGCAAATTGTCCTGACACTTGACCTAGCTTGGGGAGGGGGAACCCGGGGAAGAGAGAGGGTGCTGGAGATTGGTACCTTTCTGGTGAAATCCTTTGCCACAAAATTCACAGACAAATGGTTTATAGCCGGCGTGTATTCGCGTGTGCGTGTTCAGGGTCGAGCTCCGGTTAAAAGCTTTGCCGCACTGGTTGCACTTGTGTGGCTTTTCCTGGAAGGAAACAAACACCAAGTCACGGCTTGTTGGCTGTCCTGAGGGGTCTGTGTTTTGTTTAGCGGGATTTTATGAGCTGAATTGTGGAGTTCTGTGTGTTCAACTGACGGCTCGCAGGTGCCGGTGCGGGGCACCCCGCCGTGCCTACCGCGCTCGGGACAAACGAAATGTCCCCGCGGCTGCGGACTGGCCGCCCCCCGGCCGCGCCGCTGTTTCGGAGCGGCCGGACAAACTCCGAGCTCCCCGAAAAACGTGAGTGGAAACTCTTGGGCAGGGAGGAAGGGACAGAGGATGGGCTCACCTGGGTGTGGATGATCTTGTGCCGGCAGAGCGTGCTCGCCTGTCTGAAGCCCTTCCCGCAAACTTTGCAAACAAAGGGTCTGGCTCCCGTGTGCACCGGCATATGGCGCGTTAAGTTATAATGTGCATTAAATACCTTGAAAGAGAAAGGAGACAATAAAATAAAATGAAATTGCGATTAGAAGGCGAGAGTGCCAAGGGGGAGCCGTCGTTGAAAAATCAAGCAAGCAAGCGACAGACAGCCGGCGGGAAGACGGACAGGGACAGGAGGCTGGGGAAGGGAGGCGGGCTACGGTGCTACTTGCCTTTCCACAAACTTCACACGTGAAAACTTTGGGCTTGCTGCTCGGGGAGCTGCGGCTGAACTCCGACGTCTTATAGGCGATTTTTTCCGAGAGGATCTGAGCACTTTCTTTCATGTAGTGCTGCAACTGAGCCTGCGATAAGTCCTTGAAGGCCACCCCCGCCGGGTACTTGTCCACGGTCGGTAGCACCAGCTTGTTCCGCTCCGCCAGGTAAGCCTTGGGCTGCGGGTGCAAGGGAGAGCTGAGGAAATAAGAAGCCACCGGGTGGATGTTGACACTGGAGGACGGGTGACAGGGGCTGTCGCCTCGGTTGAAATAGCACAGGGCTCCCATGGCGTGGAAGGAGGAGTGATTGACCACTCGGGGTCTTACCAGTTTGTACTGCTGCAAGGGCAGGGCATCGCGAGGGAAATCTCCTTTCAAGCTCAGGGCACAGTTCAAGAGATCGCCGCAGCTAAAGGAGGGCGAGGAAGAGGAATCTAAGTGAGCCTTCCTGGGTTCCGCTCCAGCCACCGCTGCTTTGGGCAGGGTATCGTACGCCACCGGGACAAAGGGGATCATGCAGGGGATGGAGGAGTTGAGGTGCAGCGGATGCTTGGGGTCGCCTTTGGCCACGGAGCCATGGAGGAGCTGCGGGACGGGGATGGAGCGGGGCTCTGGAGTCCGCGCCATGATGCGCTCAATGGAGAAGGCGAGTGGCTTGGGCGTGCTGATCATGTTGCTCCTGGCAGACAGGCTTTCTCTGGACGGAGGAGTCGCTAGGATTTTGGTCGCCGTGTGGTTGCCACTATTGTCCATGGCTGAACTGCATTTGTTCTCCCGGTTTGAGCCGCTCTGGTAGACGCCTCTTTTTTTTTTTTCTTTTTTTTTTTCCTCTCTCCCCTCTCTCTCTCTTTCACTTTCTCTGCCCCTTTTCTTGTTACTGATCTGCGAGGAGGGAGACCAGCATTGCCGCCGCCACCATCACCACAGCCTCCACCGGCGGAACCAGCCTTCTCAGTCCAGTGGACTCATGCCAGCCCATCACAGTTTACTTTGGCGCACCAATGACTCGGGACAATCGCTACTTATTTCTATCAATAGAAAGTGTTGTGTCAATAACGCAGCCAAGATCTCGCCAATCGTTAACTTCCAGGAGGAGAAGGTAAACTAGATAATTGCTCAATTCGCTTCCAACAGTCAACAGGAAAAGTTTTTCCCCCCCAGCAAGGGGCTACTTTTCATTGGCGCCCGCGCCTCCCCCGCCCAGGGAAGGAGGTGGCCCTCCCTCCTTCTCGCCTCTCTCCCCTCTACCTCCCTCCCTCTCTCTCTCTCTTTTTATTATTATTATTTGCAATCTGCTTAACCAGGCTTTAGAGGCCAAGCAAATCCGAGATCAATTTTCTTGTTTGGCTTTAAATGACATCATCTAAAATCATTGTCCAAGTGCTAAATAGGGATGTGAAACCCAATTCAAGGGCAAGCGCCAGGGTGTTTGTCAAACAAGGTGCTGCAGAAGAAGCGGCTGGAGGGGAAGCTGTTTGTTTCCTTGCCACTTTCCAGCCCGAGCTCTCTTTGTGCGTGCGTGCGTGTGTGTGTCTGAGGGAGGGAGGGAGATGGCTGCTCTGCTCCTGGGACTGCTCCTGGGACTGCTCACTGCTTTAAAGAACAAGGTCAGGTGGCGGTGAGCTTTTGGAAAACACGGTAGACAAATAAACGGGGGACTTGCAACAAGCAGACGGCGAGACCAGCGCGTGGGGATGCAAGAACATCCCAGGCCAAATGGAACGAGTGCTTGGGAGCAAAAGGATAATTCAAAAGTTGGGCGGGGGAAGAGAAGAAAAAGGAGGTAGGAAGGAGTGCCTTATAAATCCGAAGCATTCTTGATATATTTCTGTATTTTTGTGTATATATATACATATGTAGCCTGCATATGCACTAAATATAGCTTCTGTGTCCTTACAGAATACACTCACAACACAAATACCGAAAACTCAGGGCTGGCACAGATACACGAAGAAATATACAGCTCACACACTGTTTGTAGATACATAAGCACCTAAACAGATGCAATCCCCACGTATTTAATAGAAGCTTGACGGCCCTCTTCGGGGCGGGCAGCGCCAGCGGGTGTTCGTCCTGTCAGCGAAGCGGGGTGGCTGGGGAGATGAGAGGGGCAGCAGCGGGTACGGGGCTCTCTGTGTTCCCGCCCACCCCACCATCCGACAGTTCGGGTCAGGACAAGGTCCCGTTCCTCCCGCCGGCCTGGGGTTCACTCGACTGGTGGCTGAGAGGCCGCTACCGAAATAATAGCCAGGAGACACCGAGGGTCCCTCCGTCCCTGCCGCCCCCGGCAGCGAGCGGCCAGGCCGCGTCCCTCCGCGGAGGGACCCATGCAGCAATATCCATATCAGAGGCCCAGCACTGCCCTTCTCAGGGACAGGGGGAGAGAGGCAGGAGGTCTCGGGTTTGCTGATGGAGAGAAGCCTCCAGCGAGGCAGGGAGGCCCGACCCCCACCGCTCGGGTACCAGCCCAGGAACAGGCACATGGCAGTGTCTGCCCCCGCCGCCGCCGGCCCGGGACAGCCGTCTTGCGAGAAGTGAGAGCAGGGAGGAAGGGCTGGGGCCCAGGGAGAAAGGGAGAGAGAGATGGGGAGACGGAAGGAGGGATGGAGGGAGGCATCCTTGGCCCCGGATCTGTGACCTGTCTGTTGCGGCCTCAGCCACCGCAACTGCTTTTGAGGAGAGCAAGGCAGCGGCTGTTCCACGACGGTACCTCCGCAGCCGGGAACTCCATGCGGGGTACGGAGGAAGAGAATGTCCTGCGGTCCCCAGGACAGACGCCGAACGACGGGCAGTGGCCCGGGCACCTCTCTCTGCGACCTCCGTGTACGGCCCGTCCCTCCCGTGCCCCGGAGCTCAGGCGGGCGACAGGAGCCGGGGCTGGCCTCGGGATGGACACAGCCGTGCGGGCAAGCGTGAGGCGGAGGAAGGACGGGATCCGCGATGCCTCTCCGGCCCTGCTCCCTGCTTTCCCCTGGCCGGGGGGCCGCTGACCGCTCACGTTCTTCTCCCCCGCAATTCCCCACGGCAGATGGGTCGGGGCGCTAATACCGTAATTGCTGTCCCGGATCGGGTTGCTGCAGCCGCCCGCCTTTTACCTGGAGGAAGGAAGGATCGTGGACTGGCGGGGGGACGCAGGCGGACCCCCCCAGAGCCGTGAGGGGCAGCTGCCTCGGGCTGCCCCCTTCTCCGCACTGTCGGTGTCTCTCTCTCGTACTTTGTGTCCGCCAGAGGAGATTTTCCTCCTTCAGAGCAATTTACATTTAATTCAATCTAGGCAAATTTCCTCTTGATTGGTGCTGAAGAAGGGAATTATTGTTGAGTGGGTTTTAGAGGGTTCAAATCTCATATACTTAATATGTTAACAGCTTGTTCTTAACTGGTCTTTTTGGGATTGACTTTTTGACAAGTGTTTGAAAGTAAAATATGTAGTGTCATTTGAGCAGGGTAAATATCCCAAAGCAGCAATTACAGCCCTGCCATTGCAATTATACTGGTCTACTCAATATTGAGATACGCTTTTGAAGAAGCGATAGCTTTATTATTCAGTACTTCCTTACGAATGTATCTCCCTTTCTTTCGGTACTTCTCACGATAATTTATGTAAGTGCCAAATTTTCCTTAGCGATCTAAAAGCAAAATTTTGGGGGGGCGGGGGGACGTCATCCTCTTCTGTCTCAGAGATGGAGCCTTGCTAGGTGTTGCTGTTGCCGGCAATATAGATAAAGTCACTAAAATCAACCTCGATGTATCCTTTTAGTCCTGTCCTGAGCTTTGCCTTGCTCTCGGACCGCATCTTTTTTTTAAGTTTTACATATCTGCCGAACCGCAAATATCCTGCACTCGTGCTGGCGTTTTTCCCGAGGCAGAGAGATTTACAGCCTCTGAAAGGGGCAATAAGGAACCTCTCGGCCGGTTTCTATTGGGGGAGCACGGCGGGCCCGGGCTCCCTCCAGGCGGGCAGCACGTACCGAGTCCCAGTAGAAGGGGCTGGCGGGGGAAGGAGCCTGCCCGCCGGTCTCCCGCAGTTACAAACCATAGCAGAAATTAAGGGCAAAAGTTTTGCCTCGAGTTGATTTCGTGCTCTGCCCGGGAAAGCTGCTGTTCTCTTTTTCCCCGTAATCGGCTTTGTGTTTCATTCGTTCCTAAGGTATGTTCTTGATATTGCTCACTTGCATTATTATCATAACGTATCTCTACATGCACTCAAAATCCGAGTCACCGGCGAATTCATCTCGTCGTCAGGATTACTTCAATCCGATCCCAGAGGCGATTAGAGGGAGGTAAAATACCGCCTTAGAGCCTAATCTTTAATTTCTTCCTCCTTAATAAAATGAATAATTCCATTGCGTTTTTAAGTAAAAAATGAATTGAAAAGGATAATAACTCCGCTAACCTTCTGTTGCTTGTATTAATATTTTCCTGGGAGTATTTTACCGTAACCCTCCTGCCCGAGGGAGCTGCTCCTTCCGTGCGCCCGGAGCCGGCTCCCCACGAGCGGGTACGGACGGGGACGGCAACATCCCTCCTGGTTCCGGGACGCCTCTGGGCAACCCGAGCGTGGAGGGAACCAGGGAGGTTACAAAACATCCTTCTGGCCACGACATCAGCGGACTCGACGGCGGCTGGACAGACCCTGATAATTGTTATTAATGTTGTAATAGTCGTCATTAATTGTGACACTGTCGGGATCCGCTGCTAAAGCTTGGGTTTGCTCTCGCTACGCATCAGTCCAAGACGGTCCCTCCAGAGCCGCCGGATTTTTGAAGAGGTGATTTACCCCGACACGAGGGACGCCGTTCTCCCCCAGCCGCAGAGCCGCCCGCCCGCAGACCCCGGAACGCGGAACGCGTTGTCCCTGGCTTGTAACAGTTCGGAACTCGCCCCTGGCTGCCGCGGTGCTAGAGGGATGCCACTGTTCATTCCTACTCAGAACTTGTCCTTTACTGTATTTTGAAGGGAAGTAAAAAATATGAACGGGAGAGTTACAGCGGGGGGAAGTGGACCAGCCGCCCTCACAGTTTATCATCACCCGGCGCTGGGGGAGATCCCGACCCCATCCTTTATGGTGGGAATCTGCTGCTACCGCCCCCCGCCCGGCTGCTGGGCTGGTGGACGCGGCTCCCTGGCCCACCCGGCCCCGGCCCCAGCCCCGGCTCCCGTTCTGCTCGGCGGAGGTCGGCCCAGAGCCCGAGTACACCTCGCAGCAGCCTCAGGTTTCTGGAGCGTGGGCAAAGGCGCTTGGCCTTTCCCAGCTTTTAAGTTGTAGCACTTCGGCATTTTCTCCACTGATAATTTTTCCAGTGGAAGAAAGTAATATAAATATGTGCGTGCGTGTGTAGTATGTACCTTCCGAGACTATGTGTAATTTTCCCATACAGTGACGGCATGTTGGCGTCCTTCTATAGCAGTTCCACCGCAAGCAAAATAATAAAATATTGCTATTTGTAACCGAATCCATCACAAAAGAAAAACATTCAACGCTGACCCGCAAAATACAAGTGCTCCCGGAGGTAAAACAAAGTTTGGCAGTACAGTACATTTCGTACAGACGCCCCTAAATGGAAAACCAAACTGGTGCAAATTAAGCCTTTTCATGTATAAAGCCTTTAATCACATATAAACGAAATTACAAGTGACCCTCTAAAGCAGCGCTTCCGGCCCTCCCGTAATTCATGCGAGCGATTTGACTAAGTGTGCCAGCTCCGAACGTGGACTGCAGCTATCACGTCTAATCTAATCAGTCCGCCTGTGAGGGGACCCGGCGGTGTCATCAACTCCAAAGGGCCCTTGGTGGAAGTGGCTGGGAGAGGCCAGCGGCAGCTGGAGCCATGAATGACACTTTCTCATTTGTTCCTTTCCCAGTTCAACAAATGTTTAGTCCCGTTACTGCTAAATGAACGCCTTGCGCTCTTTGGCTGGGGGAAGCTATTTATTTTTAAGATTCCTGAATAGGATCAGGAGCAATTAACTTATTTTTTGTTTCCATTTTCTGTCGGTGTATTGGGAGGTAACCTGGAGCAAAGCGAAGAGCCGGTCGCTGTGTGGGCGCCCGTGTGCTCTATTCCCGGCACCAGGATACGCCGGGCTCGCCATGGCGACAGGAAGGTGTCCGCCGGTCACGGAGCGGGACAAAACCCCGCTCGTTTATGGCGGGACACGTTTCGATGTGCCGCTCCTGAGAGAGGGGGAGAAGCCAAGTGAGAAACGTGAAAATAAGAACGAAAGTAGCAGTCGTGCTCTGTCGCAGCGGACGGAGCTCGGCGCCCCTACCCGGGAACAGACACAGGGGACAACTGAGCCACCCTCGGAAGTGAGGGGGAAGGAGGAAGAGGTGGGCGCGACACGACAATACACCTGCTAAGGCCGAAAACAAACTTTTTGTGTGTGTGCGATTGATTTTTTTGTTTGTTTAGGTGCATTTTCCCCCCAGTCTCTGTCAAAGCGAAGTCCGGCCGTGCCGGAGGGAGGCCGGCCGTGGTGTCTCTGCGGGTCCCAGAGGCGTCCCGGATTCCGTCCCTTTCGCAGAGAGGAAGCCCCGCTCCCCGCCCCGCTCCCTGACTGCCCCGCCGCTGCCGTGCGGCTCCCATGCTGACAGTCAAACATCTGACTCAACCCCCCTCGGTAAGTGCCTGAGGGGCATTCTCTGTGCAGGAACCCGCCTCACAGCCTCACACTCGCTCCCCGAACCCCCGCGCTCATCGCCACGTCCCTCGTGGAGCCGCACTTGCTGCCCACGCCGAAGTTGACGCTGGTGCCCCGCCCGCCCTCTGCGCCGGGGGTCTGGTGGGTCTCAGGAGGAGTTTCCCAAAACCTGGAAACACCGGCACCTGACCCAAGATCCCCCGGGAGCCCAGGAAGCGTTGTTGTGGGTGCCATGTCCGCAGGGCCAAGGAGGGAGGGAGGCCGCTCCGCTGGATGAGCAGCGGTGCCCGGGAGCCACTCGCCCTCTCACTCTGGCTGCTCCTCCAAAGCTGCGCCGGTTCCTGCGCCGGGGGCTGCTCTCCGCTCCGGGTCGGGTTTAAAGGGAGGGGCGGTCTCGGCGGCCGGACCCGCCGGTGCGGGCTCAAAGGGCGCGGCCCGAGCCGGCGGCTGTGCTCATCTGGAGGTGGGAGGCTCAGTGCCCCGACGTCGCCCTGCCGCCGCTGCCTTGCCTATCGCCTCCTTGTCTGGGGCAAGCGACAGCCGAGGGCAGCGAGCTCTTGGCTCCAGCACCCTTTGCCCGGCGGCGGGAGAGCGGCGAGCATCGCTTCCCGCTCCCGGCCCCGAGCATCGCTCGCAGCGGCGGCGCGCACCTGGTCGTGACTTCTGATTCGGCTGCTAGAGCCCCGTTTATACCACTAAGTCTCAGGGGAAATGAATTAAACGAGACCGCTCCTGCCCCTTTCCGAAGGGCTCCCTGCACTCCGCGCCCGCGTAGGAAGAGTGGAAGTCCCCGCGGAGCCCCCAGAGCCCCGGGAGAGGGCGGCGGGCGGGCCGCTGCCTGCCTCGCTCTTAGGCTCACAGCGAGCGGTGATGCTGCCCGCTCGGGACGGGCACACAGCCTCGCTTAAACACTGCCGAAGTCGTGATGTAGAGACGGCCCCTGCGCCCTCCCTCACCGGGCACTGCCCTGGCTGCTGGAGGCGGCGGTGCCTAACGCTGGAGCTGTCACGCTGTACTCACTGATACTCTCAAGCATCGTGTTGGTTCACGAGTTCACAAATCTAGATACGAAAAAAAATATTTGCATTTGGAAGGAATTAAAGGACATCTGAAGCACTGTCTTTTCTGTACCTGTCATCCATTGATGTCTGCTGTGCTGTGTCTTTAACAATCCTATACTTTGTGACTGAGTTAATTTCTTTCCCAAACATCTTGAAGCTTCATGGTTACATAATCTGTGTATTTTTTTTTTAATTCTCATCATCTTTGTTTTGGGTTTTTTGTTTGTTTAGCATTTCCTTACTCATCTCTATCTTTCTTACAAATGCATCTTGCAAGTACTGCAAGCAGAAGAAATTGCATAGCAAAGTGCTTCACATATGGGGTGTCTGGGTATAATACTTTTTGAAATTTGAGTAACTTGGGCTCACTTCAAGCCACAAAAAGTTATAGTCTTGTCTTGTTCAGGTGGGTTTTTCCTTATTTTTTTTTTAAATTATGTCAGGATGTAGACAAGATTAACTGCTCCCTAAGGCATAGGGAGCTGGGGGGGACTCCCCTGGCTGCCTGGACAAGGCCCCACCAGTCAGGGCCAGTCCCACCACACCCAGCCAGGGAGCAGCGCAGGGGAAGAGGTGGTGGCAACTCAGAGACCAGATCATTAACATATTTGTGATGGTCAGAAAGCTCTGAAGTAAATCTCTGGATCAGGTTCTAGACAAACAGGGCCCATAAACAAGCACATGTGGGGCTGTAGCTGAGGTGAGAATCCAGCACTCCTCTTCCATCACTGGGGCAGAGGCTAGCAGCCCTGAACAGAGCAGAGATTGAGTCCCTGGACAGAGACTGTGGCTGGGGGTCCTAGGTGAGGCCCATCAGGACGATGATGGCCTACAGTCTCTTGAGGACCTCACAGGTGAAATTAATACAACCTACTCTGTAATCATCCAAATTGATAGGGAGAGTTGTTTGCCTCATCAGGAAATCCTTCTTGGCATGGGGGCAGCGTGGGACAGAGGAAAAGCCCCAAGGGGAGGTAAGTGCAAATCACTGTTTCCCCAGGGCTTTTGGATAGCAGGGCTGGGCAGGGAGGCTAGTGCTAGGTCACTCTCTGTTGAGGAGACAGACCCATCACTTACCTCCTGGGTTGTGCTGGTGACAGGCACTTCTGTCCTGGTGTTTCTAGGTCCCACTCCAGCTCTATACTCTGTTAGTGGCTTGCTAAGGATAGTGTTCAATTTGGATATTGCTTCCTACTCTTGTGTTACCTTGGAACTTCAAAAATCTAATGCCTTCTTCCCTGCACAGACCAGGCACAACTCTGCAGTAGGAGGCTTTGGCAAGCACTGCAGAACCACTGAAGTGATACCTGCCTTTACCTCTTTACACCTGGCTTCTCCACAGGTACCTCTGCAGGGTCTAAATGTCAGGATGGGGAGAGGGGAAGCAGGGAGACCTTTGCAGGGACAAAACTCCCTCTGTGCCTGACACTGATCTCTCTGCTGCATTGGGTTTAGGAGATGGGTGTTACATTGGACAGCCTGGCTTCCTCTGCACCCTGCTGGGGCTGAGGCTGCACCAGGCTGGGGCTGAGGCTGCAGCTCCTGCCCAGGCAGGTTATCCCTTACCAAGGCTGGGTCTCAGCCAGAGCCCCAAAAGGCCCTTCAAGCATTTTCAGCTTCCACACACCAGCACAACCAAGACAAATGACAGGAAAGGAATACGCAATTATTTTACTGCTATCAAAACCTGAATCAGCCATCTAGCAGCTTGGCAATATGGAAAAATAATGCTTAGGCTCCCTGTGCCTCCTTCAGCCCAGCAGAGATGATGATGAAAAGCTGAGGAGAATGGTCTACCTTACCAGCTCCCAGTTCTTCCTTGTAGCTGAATTCACCTCAGCTCATGGGATGATTAGGCTGGTTTGCCACAGAAAGAAGTTGCCACTTAGGCTTTCTCTGTAGACACCTAGGAGAAGTGTAACTTTCCTTCCCTGCTTGGCTGAGCTTCCAAGTGTGCTGAAAGCCACTTTTCCTGCAGCTCTCATTCTCAGTTCCTGGAGCCTTGCATGCTTGCAATAGACCCCTGAAATCCTACAGACTGTTCTTGCACAGAACCTCACATCAACCTTGTAAATCCCCAACAGTTCCTCAGTAAAGTCCCTCAGGTATAATGCTATGGCTCAACAAGGACCTTGGTAACCTATTATTACTTCTCTGGGTGTCATCTGTGTTCTTTCTGGTTTTGTGTACATAAACTCAGGAATTAGTCACGCTCCCACAAAAGAAACAACATCAAAAAAAGGCTGCTGTGTTTTTATAAGCTTTGTGAGTTTTGACTGATGAAAATTTGAGTTCTTTCTAGTTCATCCTGAGGGCATTAAAAAGCAGGCAGTGGGCCCTGTCTGTTCATCTGCTACTGAGAGATTTTTGTTTGCTTTTTTCCTTTATCAAGGCATTGTGTCCTTGGGTACTTGTTTGCTATATATATCTGCTCTATAAAAGAAATGTATTTGCTATAAATCACTATGTAAATGAAATAATTCAAAACCCTCATTCTCATGAGGAATCATACAATGGTTCAAATTGTTTGAAATACTGAAAACATTTTTTAATTGTAGAATTCTATACAAACTTGGGTAGATACATAAATGGCCACAACAAAATGTGTTCTTATTGCCTGAAAATTTTCACAGAAATACAAACATAGATGGCAAGCTTACTGACATCCAACAGGATGAGATATCTTTAAACTTGCAAAATGAATAGGCACGACACTCCTAAGCAGTTTGTATGTGTTTGACTGTCCTTGAAGTTCTTCTGCTTATATACCAACCTCAATATACAAAGAACCAAGATTAAAATTTTTAATGCACATCACATAATAATGTAAAATTAAGCACAAAAAAAGGTGAACAAATTGTAATCCTGAAAATACATTTTTTTTTTTTTTACCTAGGGCGTTGACTCATTCCAAGGATGATTTCCTGTATAGTTATGTTTTAAGTAAGACACACACCTTGTTTCTGCACAGGACATCAATATCAGATGGAGATACAAGAATGAACAGTAGCAAACATAAGGGAAAGAAATGTAATCACAAGTGGAACTCAAACTCCATGCCAGTGTTCTTGCAGCCCTAAGCAAAGCTATACATAAAAATATGCTACAACCATTAGTCTCAAAAAGTCCTTGGCACTTTTCCTCTGATAATCTTACTTTCTTTTTTTAATGGAGCAAATTACATTTCTGCACCGATATCATAAGGCAAAACTATAAAAGCAATTACAAGGACAAGTTGCCAAAAAACCCCAAGGCAAAGATAAACCCCACCCTCAGACCATCACCCCCCAGCTCTGAATGCTTTGTGAAATAAAATCATCCCTCCTCCTCATCACTGTCTTTCATTGTAATGCCCTGAAGTCCTCCTGCATCCGTGACTGAGACCGTGGCTTCCTCCACAGTCAGCCGGCTGTGCACGGTGTCGTAGGTTTTGCTGTTCAGCGTCCCCTCCATCACGCCTTGCAGCCTGAAGTCTCGGTAGGTTTTCTGTGGCAAAAGTAAAACATCCTCAATTGGACTCCAGCAACTCTCAGTACTCTTTCATTAAACACTGGCCATTTCTAGCATGCCAGGGGCACAGGTTTATTCCTCCTGCAGGTTAAAGACCTGCCTTGATAACAATTTTGCGGTCTTAGTTTTGTTTCTGAGATTTCTACAAACTCTAGAGATTTTAATCTGATGGTCATTCCTTTAAGAGATTGTATTTTGTGCTGCAGCATACCATAACTGCTGATTTCTCAGTAACTTCCATTTCTTTCATTGATTCAATAAGACACCAGCTGAGAATTTTTCTAAATACCTATTGAAATGTGAATCTGGCTACAGGTAGTTCAGTTCTGTCATTTCACAGAAAATGTAAATGCCTAACTTCTTCCCCATAGTGCAATTTTATTTGTATTTCTCTATACATTTATATGCCAAATGTGGGAAAATAATGATTATATATTACATTATAATATATATACTCTAATAATGAATGCAGATTATGATCTATGCTATACAGTGTCAGAATTTCTGAGGTGACTACCTAGTTAATTTACATCCTAAGTCTCTACATCTTGATTCGCATCTACTCTTTTTTTTTAATTTCAGAAGATTTTGTTTCCCTGGTATTCATCCTTTCTTCTTTGTTTTTCCATTGGAGTGGAATTGTTTTATTCATCAATGCTTTGTTCAAGTAAGCACATGGAAAAATCACCTCTGTACTTTATTCTTAAATTGTAACACATTTGAAATAATCTTTCCTGATGTTACTCTTAAAGCCTTAAAAAAGACAAGCTGATCTAGGCAGTTTCTTATTTTGTGTATGCTGTCACTACAAATTCTCAATGTTTTGGAAGAGAATATGGGGAAAAGAAAATGGAAGATAATTAAGGGCTATCAGGTCCATTCCTTTGCCTGAGGAGGAGACCACATACAACCTTAGAGAAAGAAAAGATTTCACTCAAAACTTCAGAGAACTGCAAAAGACCAGTCTTAAAATGGGTAACATTTCAGCTGGGAAATTTTTTTTCTGCTCCTATGATGATTATTTAAACCTTGTTTGAATCCCTGTGACAGATTTATTTGACTTTCACAGGTCAACGTCAGAGTCAATGGATGCAGCTTATGTTTTGCTCACACACTCCTGTGAGTACCCTGCCTGGTCTTTTTCAAGTGTCACCATTGCATTCCTTTTTTATAACACTGTGCATTCAATTTGCTTTGATGCTGTGAACAGGTCCTACAGCAATTTCCTTCACTTTTACATTGTATTCTTCCCATTCTCAGACCCACACTCTGGGGTTCAGACATTGCTCTTCTCTTGACATAGTTTTGCAGGATAATAATGTTCACTTCCAAGCTTAATTTTTCATTTCTCCCTAACTTTCTTGGTCCTTGACCCTTCTTTAGTCACATCCCTCTGCACGTGTCTCAGACATCTAATGAAACCTTTATGCCATCATAAGCCTTTAAAGAGAATAAAGGGAACAATGTTTCTTCTTCTAGGCTTTCTTTATAAGGCCACTACTCTTGTTGCATCCAAATCTGAAAGAATTATATTTCTCTTACTCATCCTGTGTCCTTCAAAAATGACCTCCTACTTATTTGGGTTTTTATTGGTATTTTTTCTTTCTTTCTTTCTTTTTTTTTTTTTAATATTTTTAAGAGGTGACAGGAGCAATATAGCTTCCTATGGGGTTTTTTGTGTTTTTTTTTTCCCTTGGTTTCATTTGTTTATTTTTTTTTTCCTAAAGCAAACACAAAAATGCCTTCATTCACTCTATTTTGGAGGAAATGTGCTTCCCCACACCTCTCTGCAGCTGGGCTGCAGCAGGAAAAGTTTCTTATGATACTCTTCTTGACCCATTGTTTTGTATTTCCCAGCAGACTCCCATCTCCTGAGATCCTGTTTTACCAGTTCTATCTTCACCCACCAAAATGTTCTGTTTTCCAGAACCAATATGATCGACATCATCTTCTTCAGTCTTTAATATCCACAGAAGGTGCCATGGAATAACACAGTTGGAATTTACATGCAGAGCAAACCAGGTATATGTATGGCACAGAAAGGCCACTGCCAGCAGCAGTGTTCCCACCTCCAGCAGGAGCCTCCCCCTTTTGAACAAGGCTAAATCAGTGTGCCAGGTGGCAGAGGGAAGGTAGTCTGGCAGTGCTGCTCATTCACCTGAAATTCAGCTTTGTAAGAGTTTCCTTTAATCTGCCTGGTGATATTTCTCTTGTACAATTTAGCCTGCCCATTCTCAGATCTCATGGGGCACAGGTTTTAGAACCTCTAACACCTATCTTCTTTCTCACAGGATGAGAGCTACCTTGGAAAGGGATTTTTTACAAGGGCATGGAGTGATAGAACAAGAGGGAATGGATTCAAACTGAGTGTATGTTTAGATTAGACATTTGTAAAAGTCTTTACTGTGAGGGTGGTGAGGCACTGGAACAGGTTGCCCAGACAAGTTGCAGATGCCCCATCTGTGGAAGTCTTCAAGGCCAGGCTGGGTAGAGCTTTGAGCAGCCTGGTCTAGTGAGAGATGTCCCTGCCCATGGCAGAGGGGTTGGAACTAGATAATATTTAAGGACCCTTCCAACCCAAACCATTTTATGATTCATTTGAGAATAGCTTTATACTTTTCCCAGGAGCCATTCATTTTAACAAGGAACAGCAAACTGCTTTTGCCATTTGGGTACACAATCAAGTTAAGAGCCAAATCCTGCTCCCAGAGAAATCAGTTAAGGTCAAAACCAGCAAAGCTAAGCTTGGGTGTTCCAGGGAGCCATCATTATTATGACTGTTTTCTTGCATTTCTCTCAGTTCTATTCCTTTTTGCTAGTGAATCCTGAAAGCTGCAGTTGCAATTCTGGTGACCAGGAATTAAAATGCTTCTGACTTTATAGTCTTGCATGAACTTTATGAGAAAAGTTTTTTTAAAAATCAAGGTCACCACTGACAACAGGTGTTTCTTTTTCCACATTTGTGCAGATAACAAGAATGTCCAAAGTTAAACAAGACAGAATTAAAAGGAAAAAAATCTGAAATGGTTTTCTGTCTCTTCCCTAAGGGTATCAACTAAGATCTGAAAGGGAATTAGGAGCAAACTTTCTTTTATGGTAGGTTAACCCATAATTGCCTATTGCAAGGCATGTTACACTCTGCTTGGAAGCTTTTGACGTTGGCCAATGTAAATGACTGAGGACTGAAGAGAAGGGATTGGTATTTCTATTCATACTTATCCCTGAGTATGAAAGATTAGAAAATGTTATTTAATACACTGAAAACTGTTTTCAATTAAGCCCAGTAATTACATGTGCACAAAAACCAAAATAGTTCCTATTTTAAGGAGAAGGGGGAAAATGGAGAAGGAGCACTATTAAAATTATTCAGGTACAACAAAAAATCAGTAACAAGACAAATAATAATTTAGTAAGAATAATCATACAGCAGTGCTGTACAGCTAGCTGCAAAATTCCTTGGAACTATCTTAATTGTCCCCATCTAGAATATATAACAAATCCATTTGCACATATAATTAACATTAAGGGTTTCAGTAAGTGATTTTACTCCTGGAATTTGCTACAACTGTGGGGGAAAAAAATCCCAACCTAAACCCACAAATTTTTTAAGTTTTGGGTTGATCATCCATGTTCTTACTTTATTACTTTTCTCTCTGTACTATGCAGTCTAATGCAAACATATTTTATTTACCTTCACTATCTTGATGAGAGTCTTCAGTTGGTAGATGTGAAGCTGAACATCTAATCTGTCAGCCAACCACATGCTTATGACTTTCATGGAGTTGCTATACCATTGCTGAAAAGAAGGATAAAAAAAACCAACAACAAACACCACCAAATAACACTGCAGTATTCATTTAACAGATTTGGTAATGAGAGGTAATGAAACACTTTGAAATGATCACAGATCAGCACTTGAAGTCAACAATGATATAATTTCCTGTTATGAGAATTGCATGGGTCAGTTGGAAATCAAATAACTTGACCTAAACCATTCTTTACATGAATTAGCACCTGCCATTTTATCTTTCAGTTACAACATATTCAAGCAAAATAGCGTTATGCACTTTGTTATCTGTCAGTGAGAATGGATATTAAAGACACAATTACAGGAGAGAATTGACAGCTGAAACAGTCAGGATAGAAGCAGGTAGGCTATCTTGAGAGAGAATTTACAATAACTAGATTTTTCAGTCCAGACAAGAAAACAGTACCAGAGAATAATAAACTTTTAATTTTCTTTTTTTTTTTATTACTTCTTTATTACTTTTTATTAATTTATTTTATTACTATTTTATCATTAAATAAAAAATATCAAAAATCCCTGGAAACTGTTTTTAAATATGATCAAAACACCACTCCACCCTTCTCAAAATAACCATATTAAGGTGTTGATTTACATTAATTACTAATTATAATTACAGCCTACCTTACTTCCTTTTTATGTCTTAGGCATGGGTATGTTTTCACTCAACACTTCACAAATGGATGGGTTAAGAATAAGCCCTCTGCTCTTGGAGTCTGTGTTACTGTAAAAAAATGCTCAGTTCGAAATAGCTACTGTAATAGTTCTTTCACATTAACTGGATTAGAAGAGATTTTACTAAATATAGTTGTAGCATTTTTTCCCCCTACTGTAAAATCACAACCAGATGTCATTTAGTCAAACTGTAAAAAAGAAGGGATTTTTTTTTCATTTTAACAGTGAGAGATTAAAAGAGCTTGTGTCATAGCTGTGTTTCTAGCCTCTTTTCCCACAGGAAAGAGGCTTAAATTCTTTTCTAATATAATTTCCTGTGTCTTTGCAAAATACAGAGATATGCAAAGAGAGGAAATCATGCATATTTAAAAATGCAGCATGTTAGGCAAGGTATATTTTGTGAGAGTAATTCAAAGGAAGTATCTAACATGTCTCATTATCCACCTCCACACGAAAAAATAAAATAAAATATATACTGAAAATATTAAGTCAAATTACTTGCTACTGGATGTAACAAAAGAAAGAAATAGAATTCTTCCATCAAAATGTAGCTCCCTGTAAAAAGCTCAGAATATATACAGTAAATAACTACAAATGCCTTTTCCTTACAGGGAACAGTCTCATCCCATTATAACTATCAGTTTTAAGAGAAGTTTGAAATTAGATATTGATATAATAGTTCTTCTGTTTATTTTTTGTATGTGTTAAATTCTATTTTAATTATAAATCACTAAAAAGAAATTACTTTTACTTTTTAGAGTTTCTCCTATTAATTTACTATTTTACAGACAGGAAAAAATGCACCACAGAAAAGGCAGACAGCTACAAATTTCATAAAAGTAGTTTGATTTATTCACTAAATTGTGAGACTGATTAGATATCCATAAAATACTGGTTTTAGATCACTAAATGACATTCTTATCCTATTTACATTATTTCATCCCTAACATGCATGCTGGTATTGGTTTCCTTTGTAAGTACCTGCAAAATATTTTTAATGTGACAGATTTGTTGCTAAGTGGTAAATTATATGACAGGTAATCTATACAGGTAATCTATGACAGTTATCTATACAGATGTCTAGAAAACTAAATGCAATTGTGCTTATTAATTGGGGAACTCTACTGATTTAAATAAACATAAAAATTCCTACATGAAACATTCTACCCAAATGCAATAAGATTAGACAAGAAATTATATTATCATTCAGACCCTACTATTTTTAATTGTAAACACAATCCTGAAAAAGAGACCTATTTTGGTAGGGGAGCTTTTTGAAAACTGATATTCTCCAGTAATGAATCTCTTATGTATTTTGTTTGTATCAAGTAGAATGCAGAACGGGTCAAACTTGCTCAGACAGGCAACCTACAGACAGGATTGAAAATTCTGAGACTGATTTTCCCATACAACAATACTGAACAGTGACAGATTACTGACAATAGACTGTTCCAGTTTTCTGGCAAAATGTTTTAAAGCCCAACCAGGAAACTTATTTAAGATGGATGCAATAAAACTTTGACTCTACATACCTGATATTCTTACATGCACTGAAAACAAAGCTAGGACATCGGAGGAAGTTAATTCACTACTCAACTTTATGAATGAAAGCAATATAATATGTTGTCCTGACTAGCTTTGATGCATTAAACTTTCAGTACAAATGTTTAATTTGGTGATTGTGAAATAATACTACAGTACTTGCTCTTCTGTCAACATCCCTTGTCAGAAAAAAAATGACTGCTGTTTTATTAGGAAAAAAAGTATTTTTATTTTTTTAACAGTATTTTTAATAAAAATCACATCAGTATATTTGTAGAATTCTCCCAGAGGTACTTGTAGGTAGGATTCTTGTTAATGATTGGTCTTGTATCCACTAGTTTTGAAGACTTAGTATAGGCTGAAGCTGCATAAACTTAAATCTGCTGGACTCCATAACAAGAAAATAAAGATTTCCCTATAACTTCTTTCTGAGTCTGTTAAAAAGCACAGCACTGCAAATTCCTCTCAGAGAATTCAAGGCCATGCATTTTGACAACCATGAGCATGTTAGAGAGGCAGGGATGGATCTCTTGAGACTGATGGGAACCTATTGCAAACCCTCAAAACTTCAGTGATTGGATAATTGTCCTGAGATTACCCAGTTAAAACAGCAGCAACAACAACAACAACAACAACAACAACAACAATCGCTTTTAACCAGTTTTAAGAAAAAGTAACTTTCCCATTAGTAACAATAGCAGTGAAAAGACAATGCATCTCTTGCAGATCTCATTTGGTACTACTGCCACATTCTTTGCTGTTGTCTATGCAAGAGTAAAGCAGTAAGTGTTTATTATACATTTTTTCCAAATCAGCAGATAACAGCAGCCAACCACTTTAACAAAAATGTTTGCCTCGCTATTTCCTCCTCTCTCCTTATTCACAGCCCATCCAGCTCCTGTAAGGGCATGCATTACTCACTTCATTTTCCTGAGATACCTCTTTCAAAGTAAAAAATAAGAGAAAAGGAAAGGTTGGGGTTGACTCTGTGAGACCCTTGTATTTATTCACACTTATTGTGCATGACTGTACACTGGTAAATCATATTAGCAGCCCGTCTCCCCATCAAGCTGCTACTTGCTTTCCAGCCCTGGGAAGGTTCAACAAATCAACAGGAGCACGGAAAACAGAACATCAGTCTAATCTAGTGTTTAAGGTGAAGTTTTCAAACCCAATCTAAGAAGATCTTTAGAGCAAGCAACAAGCTGAAGGGCTCAGAAGGTGGTATTGACAATGAAAGAGTGTTGAAATATTGAGAAGCGCAGCACTTGTGCATTTTTAATAACAAGAGGGTCAACAAGGACACAGCTCCCTCAGTGCCAATAGTTGCCACACCAGGGCTATAAACGCTCTCAGTTCATCAGATTTTTTAAACAGTTCATCAGCTTTCTTAAACACCCTAAACCCCCTCAGCAGACCTTTAGTCTTAAATTAACAAACCAAAGCAATGAAAGAGGGTGCAGCTTGAATGGCCAGCATTGATCCCCAACGGGGCTCGGCACAGCTACAGGCACTGAAAAACTCGTTCCATTGTCAGGAGGAATTGACAAACCTCCTGGCCTAAATAGTCCAGCTCAGACGGGCTGGAGGCACGCAGCTGTAAAGGGCTCCCCTCGCCCCGCTCCCAGCGCTCACAATGCGCCAGGCATGAGCTCTTTGTCAGGCCCAGACTCTGCAATTTTCTAACAAGGATTAAAGTTGTTTCTCGGCAGGGCCAGTGAAAAGCGATTTAGCAACATACCGTGCTTTCTTCAGGCAAGTTAAAGAGAAGTAGTTAAGGAATTTCATTATTCTGCTGACCGGTGGAAACACAAACCAAATATAATAAATATTCACCACCTTTCTGGGTGCCTGAGCTATAGCATTCACAGAATGGTTCAATTAAATATAACACTTATTGGCTGAAAGCAAGCACTTCAAATTTATTTTTGAAGATTTATAAAAAGGTGCAGCTGTTTGCCACCTGGAAGGAGGCTCAATACATAGCAATACACAATGGCTTAGTCCTTCTAGGGCTGGTATCCCTAACGCCTAAGCCACAAGACCCCGTTGAGTTTCTATACCTTGACTGCTCCTGATAAATGGGCATTGTCATAATGCTTTCTCCACTGAGTATGGCAGGGGAACAGCTTTTCTAGGAACTGCATTTTATGTTCCTGGGGAAGCCTTTATCGCACTATTGATCAGGAATTTAGTAGCTCAGACAACAACAGGATGTTTCTACTTCCTTCAGCTTTACTTGCCCTACCAGAAACAGTAAGGACACTTCTCACTAAAGACACTGTACACTAAATGCAGCATAAGCTAAAATCAGAAAATAATAATTAGCTAATATAAGACAAAACATGAGCATGTTAAAATTTAAGTGCTAAAATGCCTAGTTTTTATTGAAGGTCAACGCTATTATATTGCTTCAAGTTTATGATAGCACTACAAGTAGACCATGGAACTTTAGGACATTTTAAAAAAGAAATTAATTATTTCTTAAAAATGCAAACAGCAAAAGCTGAAAAAAAAGGCCCTGATTTAAGTTTCATAATTAGTTTCCCTTTTTGCAAAATATGAGTAGTTATACTGATTGCCTTTGTTGAATGTTAAAAATAATGAGGGACACAAATGTCATTTGTAGTGTTTTTGAAAATACTCAGAGGTTTAGAAGTTATAGCTTTATTTTCAAGTTAGGTATATTTTTCAAGTTAGATAGATATCATCCACTTAAATGAGGATTTTTATCTCAGCAATGATGAGTTCATACACTCTTCTGAAAGCTGGGAAGTCTTGGTAAATCTGAAAGTACCCCCCAGGTCATTGGGGGTCATCATGATGCCACCACATTTATCATTTATTCCTTTTGCATCTTTTTTTTTTCCCTAGGAACTTCTATTTAAGATAAACTGAAAGGAATTAAAATTAAAGTAAGTCTGAGTGGAAAATCCATGGAGTTGGCCTTGTTGGAAACACAGGATTAGCAGGAAGGACAAACAAATGAAAGCTTTTCCCTATGCAAAAAAATATCAGATATTTAAAAGCCCTTGATCAGGAAAATGCCAAAGACTAAATCAATATTGTATGAAGTGCAAAAACTCTATCTCTATCCCCCATTTTGCTAAAGTCCCTTCCTACATTTTCATTCAAGGACTTGTCCAGAAGTCTTCCCATTCCTGTGTCACTTACTTCTGCTGCAATGCTCCTATGTTCCCTGAACCTCTGACACATTCCTCTTTCACCTCACCAGTGTCTTACCCTCCAAATGCTTGGCACCATTTATCCAGGAACCTTCCTGGAAACATCTCAGGCTTTCATCCAGCTTCCATATTTTGCTTCCTCCCCTGGGCCTGGAATGCTAAGTCATGTTTTGTACTTTGTCTTAGGAATGTGCAAAAATGTTAGCCTAAGTCATAGGTATATGTATCAGGAAAGGAGAGGTGAGAAAGGAATCAGACACCACTGTCTGCTTCAACACTCAAACTTCTGATACAAGATTTCCTAGTTTAGGAAAGTTTAGTGATTTGAAAGTTTAGTGATTTGAAATTACAAACTCTGTTTTGGTACTTGCACCCCCTCCCCCTTTAATTTTTTCCTACCCTTTCCACCCTCCAATCCCCATTTTTTGATTTTGCTTTTGTTTTTTTAATCTGATTCTAGTAGATTTAAGAACTTGCTTCTTGCACACTACTTGACCAAGGAAGAAAGCTTTTCTTTCTTCCAGTGGGATGCTTCCTTTCGCTTTCTTTTGCCTTTCCTTTTTTTGTGCCATTACTCCAGCCTCCCAGGAAGCTCAGAAAGCATTTTGTTTTTCTTAAGAACAAACACTTTAGTCTCTAGCCAGTCTCTTTTCTGCCTATTTGAATGAAGGATTCCCACTGCCACTCCCAAAGCCATCGGGAAAAGGAGCTCAACAGAAAAAGGGACCCAAACCTTGATGGAAAGACCTTGTTCAGAAAGACTTTTGACAACAAAAAAGTGAACAGTTGTTGGATGAGATATTTTGATGATAAAAGGAAACAAAATTAATTTTCAGAAATCATTCACGAGAAGAAAAGAAAACGCATTGCTCATTTAAAAGCATATTAAGCATCTTTGAAATTCTTGATCAAAAAGGATATATAGTTCTGAAAAACCAAAGAACATCTAACATATGAAAAGCTTATCTGTTAGAAGGAAAGTAATTTTTTTGTATTTTTGGCTTCTAATTAGAAGATGGCTAGTTGCTATAGAACTGCTGCCAAATCACAAATAAATATATACTTTTAATTCAAAATATACAGTACTCATATTTGCCTGTATTTCATATTAGTTGTTAAACAGCAATTTACAATATATGCTACTTTATAATGTTTGTGACCTTTTTTGTTTTTCTGGCTTCTTCAGATATGGCAGATAAGCTGAAAAACTGTAAGTTTGCAAAATTAGCCACACGTAACTTCCTTCCATATCTGGACATATGTAATGTTACTGTTCTGATTTTAAACAGTAGGTACTAGCATGATGCGCCTGACTGTGAGAGACTAACAGTATAAACAGCTTCACTCTGGATATGCACTGCATCTGTGAACAAAACTTCCATAGGTTATTCTAGTGCTAAACTCTGTGGAGCAAACACTGTCAGTCTTGCTACACTGTGTTGTGTTGCAATTTGGGTATATCCACAAACATCCTCCAAGGCACAGAACTGAGAACATCACTTGAGTGACCCTGAAATGAAAGCCAGCTTGGATCCTCAAAATAAACAAATTAACATAATGCAAAATGACCAAGTTGTTACTCAATAAACACTTGCCTCTTGCTATCAGGCTCTAGTTTCAAAAGCCCTACAAATGTATTTCGCTGTACAAATGCTAAGCAGTCTTCCTAAGTGAATGCCTAACATTATACAATCATAGAATGGTTTGAGTTGGAAGGGACATTAAAGACAATTTAGCTCCAATCCTCCTGCCAATCCAGCAGACCAAACTGCTCAAGGTCCCAATCCAACCTGACCTTCAACACCTTCAGGGATGGGATATCTCCAGCCTCTCTGGGCAACTTGTTCCAATGCCTCACTACCCTCTGAGTAAGTACTTTCTTTCTAACACCTAATCTAAACCTACACTCTCAGTTTAAAACCACTGTCCCTTGTTGTGCCACTATACACCCCTATAAAAAGTCTCTCTCCCTCCTTTCTATAAGTCTCCTTATTGTATTGGAAGGCTGCTCTAAGGTCTCCCTGGAGCCTTCTCTTCTCCAGGCTGAACAACCCGCACTCTCCCAGCCTGTCTTCACAGGAGAGATGCTCCAGCCCTTGTATCATCTTTGGGGCCCTCAGTAAGGCTAAAGGTCTGGGTTCACTCTGCCTGTAAGGTATGCAATCAAGACACCCATCTCTCCTTTAGCCCACTCATCCAGAACTCCCTGGGGACTTCTCACTCCCTGGAGTGAGATATCATCAAAGGGACCACAGGAGACCTCCTGTTAGCTTCTCCCTTAAGTAAGAATATTCTTCATCTCAGTACCAAAAGTGAGATAGGCTGAAACTGGGCGAGAATCTGTGCTGTAGCTTTTACATTCACTTTAGTACATTTTGTCCTAGAATATTCTACTTAAGACTCCCTTCTCCTTGTGGAGAGAGGTCAAGTACATATTTTTTATTACAGTATTTAAACCATCCTGAGTTGTTCTGAGTGAATATTTACAGGCAGCTCATTTCTTTCCACCTCATCAATCTTGACTCCTCCATTTACTCTTTATGTTATTGCAGTGCCATGTGGCAGAGCTGGATGTAGCTGTGAAGCAGACAGGGAGATGCACACTGCTGCAGCTACTCCTCTCTTCACCACAGCAACTGGCCACTACACTGCCCTAATGGGGAGCAGAGGTCCAGCCTCCTACCTCCCTCCTTCTTCTCTTCTCCCCTTTCTCTTTGGATGAAATCTTGTTGGACTGGGCAGGTGCCTGGTTTGCTCCTTTCCATCCCGGACCCTGTTGCCCATGAACACTCTTTCAGCTATGTAAATTTTACAGCTGTGTTGGGGTGGTTTTTTGAGCCGATTTTTATCTGTAATATTTTCTACTTTTTTCCTTGTTCTTTAAGTGCAGTATAATGTAAAAGAAAGTCACTGCAATGTAAATTAAGAAAATATACCTTGAAACACCTGAAAATTATTTAAAGAAAATCATCTCTGTACAGTTCAACACTTCTGCACATTTAAACCACCACTAAAGCTTTGGTTTCCCATGACTGAAGAGGTGAAGAAGCTCTTTCCACTGACAAATCTGTGTCAGAGCACTCTCAGCATCCTTATCTATTCTGATTTGTAACATAGCAACCTCTTTGTGTTATACCTGACTCGTTATAACAAAACCAGATTATTCTTATGGTTTCTGGTACTATTTTCCTTGTAATGTGATCAACAATGTGGTTGTGTGTCTATTTGTGAACACTTAAGAAGAGTTTTGTTTTACTTTCCTTTTTCAAATAAGCTTGACCCAAATGAAATACAAAGTATAAACATCAAACCTGCAAGTAAGGTTTGAGAAGCCACAAGGTTCTCCTGCTGTTTATACGTGTGTGAATTACAGTACATCAAGAAATCAATATTCCCTAGATGGTGCTTGTGCCTGGCACTTCATGGTGAACAAACATTAGGTAAGACAATAAAAATGGTACAATCCTTATTGATTTCTCTTGACTGTGTAGAATGTGAAAGCTGCAACCACAGTTAACACTTACTGACTGCCTCATCTGAAGTTTCAGTGCTATTTTATATTTTTATAGTTGTCCATGCTCAATTGATTCTATTAAGTTGCTAGACACATTTCTAGGTAGGTAAGAAGAAAAAGTGCAGTGCCTGGAATGAGATGCTGCTACTTTATGCCTAAGTGGGATAAAAAGGTTAAAGGACTAAATTGGGCCTGGATGTTGGAAGGAGCTCTCTTTTATTAGACAGAATTGTTATTGTTTTCAATGAATGGATATTGTGAGTGATGGATAGATCCATATAACTAAGTTAATAAGTTATATGGATCTATCCATATAACTTATATATTTATAGTATATACATATATACTACATATATACAGTATATACCAGAAATGCATATGAGAAAACTGTACTGGAAGCTCCCAGTATTATAGACCCTCCCCAAACATACAAGCAAAAACCGTTTGTGGTTCTATTTGATTGAAAAACTTCCCTCAGGAAAAAAAAAAATCAGATGGGTTTTAAAATATTTTTTTTCTCCTCATTTTTCCTGTTGTGACTTGTAACACCCATTTAAAATTGCTTTTTAAGACCAATTTATACATTGTTCTTTATTTCCTCTCTAAAAAGGTGAGCTTCTCACACAAGTCAGGGAACTTAGAGGGTAGTGCAGTATAAGGAATTCTGAATATCAGGCTATGAGTTTTAGTGCCCTAAAAATAATCTTCTATTTTCCTTTTATATCCAGAGAGCACTTTTAGCAAGATATCAAAATATCTATTTCATAGTTTCTTACTTCCCAGCTGGAAAACTTTAATAAGATTGAATTGGTGTGAAAAAGGTGTCAGACATCCATTCCATGAATACTAAATGCAGACTGGACTATGGGATATTTAATGTCTTGGGAAAATAATTTTGGTATCTTTTTGGGTTGTGTGGTACACAACAAATTGGAAATTCAGGAATTAAGAATGGCATAAAGAATGAAGATGTGAAAGTGTATCCTATCAAAGCCACGTAAAATACAGTCATATTATGTCATTGTGTTTCTCTAGAGAAAACACTATCAGCTGCAGTATAAAACAGCTTACAAAGTGCTGAATATTCTGGTCCTGAAGCAGAAAAATCTGAAGCACATGCTTTACTTTAAGTATGTTGTGATTGTACTCAGTTCAACAGAACTGAGCTTTGCTGCAGTCATAGCAGCAGAATCAGCACCCTCTAAGAGTGGGCACTTTTTTTGTCAGCATAATCCAGAAAAAAAAAATCAAAGAAAACTTCTATACTAAATGAAAACAGAGAAAGGTTGCATTTTTCAGATTTCAAATGAACTTTTTTTCTTTTATAGAGCTTGCTACCTTGAGAAATGAGGTGAGTCTATTTGAAAACATCAGGAATAATTTAGTGAACTTTAAAAAGACTTTGAACAGTAAGTTTGGAAGATGTTGCTTCCATCTTGCAGAAGAGTTTCCTATATTTGAGCATATCAATATAACTTACTTTTTCAATGACGCTGCCTACAATTTTCTTTAAAATTCTTTTACCAAAAGAGAAACAACTGTTTCAAAATGACAAAAAATTCTGTTAGATCACGAGACAACTACAGAGTGGTTTCCATATCACGAGCTTTCTATTTCCCCTATAAAGTAAGAGACGTAATTAAAGATGAGTTAAGACTTTGGTGAAAATCTAAAGAGCATCGGCAAATCTGAGCACCGCTCAGCTTTTCAATTGCTTTTCTACTTCTCGGTTCTTTTAAATGGTTTTCTATGGCAGGAACATTTTTCTTAATTAGTCACAGCTAATTACTGTTCTGGCATAGACAAGTAATCAGAAATGTCAGAGCTGCAAGGCTACATCTCCCTAATCCTTTGATAATAATTTAGCCTCCTGGGAGGGCCTCAAGCTGCGGTAAGTAGTGGCTGACAATAAGGCAAAATTAGGTGGGCAGCAGACCATTAGGATAGAAAAATAAAAAGCACTACCAAATCCTGCTGAGCACCATCAGGCAACTAACTACACTGCCAGATGAGGTGCCTGTTTAAGCCTGTGTTGTTAATTAGCTGATTCTACCAGACCTGCCACATATGTCCAGGTGCATCATGCAAAGATGCGTATTTCTGGGTTTGCGCCAAAGGACAATTTTGCACTGTGATCAAATTTCAAGAATCTGAGAAAGAAGCCCACATATTTCTTGAAGATTACTCTGAGTTATCAAAGAAATAAGAAGATCAACAAGCTACAATCCATTTTTGTTGAGTATTTTTTTAAGTAATTAGGCACGGTCCTCTCATGTTTCGCAGAGGTTAATACAAACACAGCTTTTGATTCAAATGTGGCCTTTAACCAAGTAGACCTTTTGTCAAATCACACACTTGCAAATAATTACATAACAACAAAAGTGAAGATTACTTATTAAAATTAGCGTGACAGGAAGTAATTTGAGAATAAGGAAAAAAAATCCACAATTGAAATTTTCTAGAAAAACATTGTTGACTACTAAATATTACAAAAATAGTGCTTTTGAGGTAGACATAAGCAGCACAAGGAGTTGCTACTACTGAAAACTCAATTTAAATTAAGTGCTCCTCTTAGCTGTGTAACACCACAATTTGCACATTTTTAAACACTTTTTTTGTAATAGGTCAGAAAATCTACAGAAATTAGGCAATTGAATAAAGCACTTGGCAAACAGAATGAATGGCAAACAGAAATTAGTCAGATGAGTACTTCATATCTCCATTTAGCCACTGAGCAGAGCACATATCATAATAACCTTTGAAGAATAATTAAGACCTCAAATAATCTCAAGCACATCATTGAACTTGAATTGTTCCATCCCTGCTACTAATGGAAAATGAAAATAATGGTTGGAATATGGGAACACCACTAGCATTTAATAAACATTCCAGGCAAAATACAAGCAGTTTTTCAACATAAAAAGAATATCCCATTACATCTGAACTTTTGAAATACAAAAGCCAAAACCCACATTGTAAATATGAAGTGCTTAAGCTTTTAAATGGGTTATGAAGATGCTCAGTCTTTCTGTACTCCAAAGACAGTTGTATGAGTTCCCTGCCATATACAACTCTTGTACAGCTTGTTGAATTGCTACAATGCATGAGGACACAGCCTCCAGAAGTCCTCCCACATGGGCAGTCCCTGCAAAGTCAGCAGGAATACTGCATCCCACCACACCAGTTTAGCACCCAGAGGAGATGGGCAACATCTGCTCACAGGTGCCATCTGGTACAAGATAACTATGGGCACCACTTTGCCACTGCTCACCTTTCCAGGATGTGCACTCCAACTATTTTGTGTGTTTATGGTACACTTGGGAAGAGGTTTCCCAGAAATTATGGCCTAAAAAAAATTGGAAGCCTTTTCAGTTGTATCAATGGCTGAACATTGATGCATTAAAGCTGTTCTCTGAAACTATTTTTTATTTCTCAGAGTAGTAATCACTAATTGCATAAAGATTTCACTGCACATACAGACTTAATAAAACTGTAATCATACATCTGTTTACACAATCAGTTTTCCACAACAGACACAAAATAACCTGTTAGATAATGCTCTCAATGGCAAATCTTGGCAGATTCCAAGAAGGAATCTGAAGCAAAAATGTCTGGAATGACTCTTTTTGAATATCCATACTTCACATGCAAATCACAGGTACAAGAAAGTGAGAATCTACCCAGGTGGCACTTAGGAACTAGACATTACTACAGAAAGTAAGTATTGCATCAATCTTTTATGAGAGCTGTATGCAAAATTAAAAAAAAATGTTTTTCAAAGAGGTTTGTCAACAAAATCCAATTTTGTTTAAAGGAAGTAGTTTTTAATTTACAAGTCTGATATATATTAAAATCCTCAAGATTTTTTAGTCCCATCTTAAAAATTCTAGTAGAAACATGAATCTAAGTCTAGGCAATGGAAATAACCTGGCATGTTTATGGACACAGCACTGCATTTATTAAAGTTAACCGTTAAAGGCCTATTGATTTTGAAAAGGTAGAACCAGATCCCATGGGAATTTCATAGTTGGGTATTTTTAAAATCTGATAATTTTGTGATCAGATACACAGCACTGTTTTTTGGTAGGCTGCACAGATGCTTTTACATTATCCGTGAAATGTCTTTATAAATAAGAGAGGTGTTAATAATAATTAGTAATATTCTCTATTTATTCTAGTTTTGTACAATTATATTCTAAATATTTAATTTCTCCATTCACCAACTTGATTTACTGCCTTTTCTGAAAACAAATATTTAAAAAATTATTTACAAAAAAATAAAACTAATGTTAAATACTGTTTCTAAAACATTAACCCAGAGCTACTGCAGAGCTTAATCATATGCAATAGATTATAAACATTACAAGTGCTCTTTAAGAATTGTGATGTTAAAAACAAATAAACACTACTCTCCATCCCCCCTGCGCCCTCAACTGTAGGCTGTTACTGCATGAGAGAAGGAGATAAATGTCCTGAATCCCTGTGACAGAAGGAATTTGACAAGCAAAATTATCAGCTGATTTTAGGAAGAAGACCATGTCCCATCCTGCAAAGGGAGGCATAAATTCCCATGTCTTTGATAAACTGACCAAGTGAAAAATCTTTGTGCCTTCAAACCTGGTGACTAGTTTTGAGAACAGGAAGGCAGCACACCGACCTGGGAGAGACCAATGCTACCAGGAGCACTTGGACATATTACTCTGCCTGCTGTCTGTAGTCTTTCTGGAGGAGGTAATAATGAAATGTATCCAGGAGCTGAGTTTTTCAGTGGAAATGAAGGAAAAAAAACCCCACATTGGTTCTGCTGCATGATCAGCGGATACACTGAAGCACAAGATTGAAATGGTTTAAAAATGGTGCTGAAAAAACTACCAGCCCAGTCAAAGTCACCGTAGATTTGAACCTCTTTCATATTTAAGGGTTCATATCACAAGCTGAAGTTCATATTTTGTATAGCAGGGCACTGCATTTATAGGCTTACCAAACACTGCCATAAAACACCACATATTTTTTTGCCTTCTCTCCAGTTTGAAACTACCCAGCTGGATTAGAAATGTTACAACTCCTAGCTTTAACATATTGTGACTCACTGTCAGGCACTTGTACTTTTATCAATATTATTCTTAAATTTAAATCATCTTTGTTGTGCACATAACTTGTGTGACAGACAAGCTGTTCACTCGGTCACCCTAATAGCTGTTAGCAGCATATAGCAGCCCTGGATCAAGTCAGTGATATCTGGACATAAATAGTTTGCAATTATACATTTTTGTGGGGTTAAAATAGTGTCTCAGGCCTGATCTTCTCTATATTTATAACTAAGACCTCTAGCACACAGAAAAGTCAGTTTTTTTGTTATTCTGGATGAGGTATTTCCCTGGCTGAAGCACTGGAAAGTGTGCTTTTCCTCTTTCAATATGCTGATGATTACTTAGCTGGTACTAATTCAATGTGTTTTAAGAGGAAAGCAACTGTGATCTACAGCTCTAGCCAGTCCAATGACTTCAAGCACATTTACATAAAAAAGTGAATATATTTTATTCTTTCTATTGAAATATAACTTGATAGATTTGAATTTATAAAAAGAGTACCTAGGTTTTCCTAAATAATAATAATAACAATAATCCAAAAAAACCTTCAAAAATAATTTGCAAAATCTTGCTCAGTTATAATGTTCTAAATCTGAATTAATGTCAGGAAAGGCGAATTAACAGAGTGAGATGACTTTGTTTTACATTTCTGCATGCTATGAACTTCCATATTTGTTAATGCTTTTTTAATGCTGCATCTGTCCAATCAATAATATCTCCCAGTGTGATGTTACATAGAAATGTGATACCAGCATGTAGAAAGTGAAATAAAGACACAAATAGGTATCTGATACAAAAAATACACATTATGTATATATTTTTTCTTTTCTTACAGATACAAGCATTGGTCACAGCAGCATACAATGTATACTACTGAGTAAAAGGGGATAGAAAAGGATTTGCAAACTCAAAGGCAAGTGCTGTATCAGAACTTGTGTCCATACAAGAGATGTCTTCTAGTGCTGAAAAGCTTAATTGCTGAAATGAAATTCAGAAGAGGTCCTGAACCCATGTTAACTCAGCCCTACTGAAGCCCTGTCCGTGTGCTAGTGCTAAGCCAAAATCATGCCAGGAACTGTGCTGGATCCCCTGACAGCTCCCAGACCCGTGCCCAGGCCTTGGCCAGTGCCCCACATTGACACAGTGAAAATCAGTCCCATCCCACTACATCAAAAAAGTCAATGTGGTCTCTCCAGTGAGAGTTAGATTTGGCCTTAGGCAGATAATTTTATTAACATTCAGGAAATGACAACATAAGCAAAAATAACCCCAAAGAAAAACAAAAAAATAGAAACTTGAAAATGAAACATATGCTTGCAGATTCATTGCAAAAGCAAACTGAAGCAGAAGTTGCTAATACGGTTTTAGTACTTTATGAAGGTGCCAGCTGGATGGATGATAATTTTTCTACCCCTGCAGGGCATCAAAGCTTTTATAAAATCATTCTTTTCACACATATTAGCACTTAGCTTATTAAAACAGATGATACTTTTTTTTTTTGTTTTGTAAAGATGCCCGGGAGTGTCTGGAAATATAAAATCTGAGAGTTAAGTCTTATTTTGACCACCCAGCCTAACAAACAACAAACACTGACATGACATACCATGGCTGAGACTCTATGTTATGGGACCTTCTGTGACTGCCACAACTGTAGTGTCACAGTAAAGGCTGTGAATTGCTGTTATGAAAACATTTGCTGTAACTTGCATAATTAAATTAAACTGCCAGCAAAGCTTCCTAAAATACTTAGGAGATGACACAAATAAATACATTTCAAAGTCTATATTATGTTCCAGAATTAGTTTTGTAATAAATTCCATTTCACAATGCTAGAGATGACTTCTTTTCCTGTTCAAATTCCTATGTAATTGTGACTGAGATAATTGTCATGTAAACTGAGCTCATCTTATAGTTAAATAGCTTTTATTTTACATATATTTTACATGTGTAGTGCTTTAAATTTATACAGAAGGTACTATTTCAGCTGCCTACAGCTTCCCCTTCAGCCAATTAAAAAAAGGACATACTAGACATTAATTAGTAGTCAGAACTTGAATGAACTGAAATGTGATCATTTCTAACAAAAAGATGAGGAATCAGGGCAAAGGAATGAATGGAAGAAAGCTGCAGAAGTTATCAAAGCTGAAGAAAATTACTACATGCACCTTGAGGATGAGGATTACTCTAAACTTGCAGAAATCAGATTAGAAATTTGAAAATGAGTTTGAAAATTCAGTAAATGTTTATAAATGTCAACTTCAAGAAATTAGAAGTCTTAAACTGGAAATCCATAAAACAAAATTCTAAAAGTCATTCCGCAGAAGTCCCAGCCAAACCCACAGATGTACCTGGCATCTGTGTACTCTTTCTATATACCAGCAGGCAGGGATATGTAATTAATTCTTAATTTTCTTAATTTAGCAAAATTTGGTCTGCAATGGAATCCACAAGCCACACCAATCCAATCCTCTCCATTAACAAATTAAAATCAAAAGATGGAATATAATTGGACTACTCACAGTGGGAAAAGTTACTGTTTCAAATAATAATATTTGACCAATTTTATTTGTCCTCTAGCACTCAAGTTTCACACAGAAAATATGAGCAAAAAAAAGCTATCAACAGAGAAGAATATCTAAACAGCTTGCTGAACACCATCAAAGTCCAGCTTATCCCTCCTGATGTAGTAGTGTTACAAGGACACTTTGCAAGGCTAGTTACTTACATCAAATAACTTCTCTATGTACATTTCCTCATTGACCTTTTCTCGAAGGATATCCTGGTTTTGCCGAACAAACATAATGTAGGTGTCTGCCAGATCCATTCCTGGTTTCTGTGAAGAAAAATAATGAAGGGAGAAAGTAATGGGAACAGAAGGACAAACCCCTCAAAAACTGAGACTTAAAAGAAGTTAAGCATAATGAAAACAAATGTTACAATGTTCATAGATGTACAAACTGTATTAACAATACCTTCTGTGAATTCTGGTTAGTTAACATGTTCATGAACTTTCACTATCAAGGTAGTTCTACATGTTTTAATTTATGGAAGCTCTGAGTTATAAATCTACATTGCCATATGCAGTTGAATCAAGTCTTAGCTCTGGAAACATCAAACTTGTGCCAAACTTGGATATCTTCCCCTGTTTTTGATAGTGAGGCTTTCATAGATAGCCACTCCAGCCCAAGTGTGGAGATCCAAATCCTGCTATCACATTCAGAAAATACTTAAAAAAGCATGCAGCTCCTTTTTCACTGCCTAAGATTTCTTCTAATTTAAGTCCAGTGTACAGCTGAATTTTGTGTTTGACATAAGCTTCAACTAACTGCAATTCAAGCTAAGCTCAAGCACATCCCTGGGAGCAATGGCATAAAAAGGCAGTTTTGAGTGTAGTCCTGTATGCTTATATTTTGTAAACTGATGCACTGGTGCAGTCAGCCCAGAGGATGCCTAGGGGAGGAGCAAGGACCAAAATTTTTCCCTTCCAGTACCAATAGAAGTTCTGTATGAATAGCAGAGCAGGCATAATTTTTATACCACACCCCCTAGGACATGGTGCGTGTATGTGGTACTACAGCTGTGCAGGCACAGTGGTAGCAGAAACTGCTCTCTCCTCTGAATTGCTCCAGAATCCAGCTGTGATTTCTGGATCTCTGTAGTCATGAAAAGTTGTTCCACAATAATGCTCCTAACAGCCTGCACCTTGCTCTTTAATGGCAGTGTATGCAAAGTTGCTAAGGAGTTCACATTTTTCTAACTGGAACCCAGAATGCACACAGGCACTTTGAGAAGTCTTCTGCAAATGCCCTCTATATGAACGAGCTTGTTAAAGTATTACTTACTCCCAAACAATAGTTTATAATGTTCTTGGCATGCAAAAGAATGTTAAGTTTTATAATACTTTATAGTATTAGTTTTATAGTATTATAGTATATAGTATAGTATTATAGTTTTAACATGGGCCTTAACATTTGTAGAGGATGCAGATTTTGCTAAGACAGAATAATTAATAGTTCTGAGGAAGAAGGACAAAAGCAGTTATACCCAGCCCCTGAATTCCCAAGCATAAGACATGTCTATTTCTCAAAAACTGTAATTGTCTGAAAATAGGACATGAATAACACAGTAAAATATTTAGCATACTTTAAAAGCCTGTATGCATGAACATGCTCATATAGTTAAAATATTAATATATTATTTTATATTTAGGCCTTCTTTCTAGTCTGCAAGTGAGTACTCAACTTTATTTTTTTTTTCTTATTTCTCATTATCTTGTATGTAATATTTTGTAATTTATATGAACAGGTCTGAGCACAAGAGGGAAGGAGCAGTGCAACATGTCCACACTAAAACCTGTCCAGAAACTGCTGTCATCCTATTACAGTAACAGGATGACAGCATTCTTTCCATAAAGCTGCAATGAGTGAAACCTCCTGGCTTATGAGGTTCAATTCTTTTTTCCCTGAATCTACCACCAACATATAGAAGAATATGTTCCAAAATAAAAAGATTTTCTTTTTCATTTATACACGTGCATATACGGCAGTTTCATTTTTTAAAAGTAACCATTAAATGTGGAATGATGGCCAGCTTTCATGCTTGTAGCATCTCCAAAACTCATAGTGAAAAACTGAAATATCTCCTACATTTGGACTGGTCATTCCAGAAGCAATGAAAGCTCATTGCAAAAACTTATCCCATCTATATATGCTTAGATGAAACTCTTAAGAGGAAAGCAGGACCATTGATATTTATATCTGCATTACACACCTAAATCCTAAGCATAGAATAAAAAAATCTAAGACTTCAATAGACAAAAGATTTTCTGTTGGAAAACCTGATTTGCAGAAATTAATAAATCTCCTTCATAAAAAAGTACCTTCACTAAAATGTGATAGAAATTCTTAAGACAAATCAAAAAGTGAAGCAGATTTAAAACAGAAAACTCCATATTTTACCTTAGCATACACATTTGTGATGGCACAAGAGAATACAATCAGTGTTGCAACCTTATAAACTTTCTGAAACCTGATACAGAATTTACAGGAATTAGACTAGAGTTAACTTGGAGGAATAATGGAAAAATATTTTGAAATATTTTTAAAATATCTAAATGTTTTGAAATCTCCAGAGATGGGTGAAGGAGATAATCTAGTAAATGAAAGGCTCTCTATAGTTCTTGAAGATATACATTCGAGTGTATTAATGAATCTTCCAGTGAATTCTAAAACCTAGTGGTTCTGCAATTAATACACTATTTTCTTTTACTAAGTTCAATAAAAAATGTTCATCTTGCAGACAGCCAAAGCAAAAAAGTAACATTTCCCATCAGCATTGACTCCCTTATCTTTGAGATGTTTACCTAGTCTTGAAGCTGTGACATATGGGAATTTCACACCTAGTGAATATATTTTCATGTAGCTTGTGGCACAGGAGTGTAATCATTAAAAGAATATACACAAGTAAGAGTAACTGCAACAGCTGGTGACATTTACCAATTAGAATTACAGTTCTTTTAAACACTTCATCCTTCTTAATGTGTGCAGGATAATTATCTTTGAAATTGCTGTGGAAAAAAAATTAATTTTCCTTTTAAACAGTGTCTGACTTCAGTAGAAGTAAGTCTGGGTAAGGCAGATTATCAATACTCTGAAGTATGTCTGTTTAAACCTCACCAAAATCACTGAAGGTTAATCATCTTTGCTCATAGTGGGCAAAGTACACATTAAACACTGAATGAACCAACAGAACATCAAATTCTTCATTATCTTTTCATATTGCATGAATTGAATTTATTTGCTTTCTCCAAACAAGGGGAAAAAGAAAAGAAAACTATTTTAAAAATAAAAATAGCTTTAATGCTGTATATTTAATGTTTTAACTTTTTTTTATAGGGATTATGTAATATTTGGTAACCCTTGATAACACTATTCTTTATTGATCTGCTTTAAATTATTAAGCATCAGAAAAAATCCAAGTTAACACAGAATTAAACAAACAAACAACAACAAGAAGTTTCATGTGCCTTAGAAAACAAACAAATAGAAATGGAGATATATTTTAAATAACTGTCACAGGGGGCATTTAATTGAAAAGACTAAAGCATTCCAGTCTCCACAGCCATACTCAATAAAAAAATCTTCTCTGAATCTCTGGCAGAACATCTGCTGAAGTTAATGAGAGTTATTTGCACATCTTTGGGAGAAAAATGTAACCTGGTATGTTATCCAGGTAAGTATAAAAAAATATTGGGTGAAAGTTTCCCCAGGAAAAAAGGTGGGTTTTTTATGATAGATAGAAAGTTATTGTAAGTTTGTTTTATTCAGAACAGCAGACAAGCTGTTTTGCCTATCTGAAAATGAAAGAGAACCAGACAAAGAGATGAATAGAGAAACTGGAAACACAAAGACATCAAATAAAATACCAGGAAATTAAGAGTTGTAAATAGGGTTACTTTGTCGCTGGTTACACAAGTAACTGAATACACTGGCGAGTGAATGAGTTTAAACAAGGGTGTAGGCTTCAGCACATTCTTTTTTAGGGTTAATCACTAGTTAACCTGGCAAGATGAACATGCTGTTTGGGGAAAAAAAATTTAAAATCCTTGTTAATTACATACTGCAAGTGCTCTTACTTCCTGCTGCTGCACCTAATCCCACAGGTGCAGGTTGTCCCTTACTATTCACTGGTAGGTGGGTCCTACTGCCAGGCTCTTTTTCATAGCAATAAATTCAGATGAAGAAGAAACAGCCTTGTTTTCCCCATTTGAACAGGAAAACAGTATCATAGTGTCTATTTAACATGGAGGCAAATGTTGAATGTTAAAATATATTATTTGTTTCCAAGATGTTGTAGAAGCTGTTTTATGAATGACATGCATGGCTCCCACTGGCAATATTTGCCTGAAGCACTTAGTGAAAAGTAATGTTGCATTGCCTTAATTTCCAGGCATTCAAATATTTTGCTGCTGAAAGATTGCAGTGGGTTTAATGTTGCCACTAATATTAGGCATTTTCCTACAGGCAAGGTACACCTAAGTTTCTGAACAGCATTTTGCAACGCAACAGTTTGGCATAAATCTCAGGGAAAATCATGTACATTTGTAATACTTGAGTTATGTTTATTTTCACTCTGGCTTTTGTCACAGAACATTTCTTAGCATTAGAGAGTATTAAATGAACTTATATTACCAAAACCAAGAAACCAGCCTCAACCCACTACACTAGTTTTACTGAGTTGCTCTCCTGCCAAGGCATTAATGTTCCAAAGATGAGAACAGATACTAGAGACTAACTATAAAATAACAAAATCCATCCAGTTTTCTGTTTGCTCTCCTCTCCACCTCTTTCCCCTCCCTTGCATCCTGGAGGGAGTCATTTTAACTACAGCATGGTTGTAACAATGCAATGAAAAGGAGAGATGAGCTGGGGGGGGCTATTGTGAGGAACTCAGGAGCTCCTTATTCAGTGTCCACCACAAAATGAAAAAGCATGTTGGAAAATTTCACTGCCTGAAAGTTCTCTAAATACTGCAAGGCTCATCACTGGGCTACGGAATTACAAAATTAAAATATCATTAAAATACTTTTGGAATAAAAACTACTTGTATCCATGGCTAGATCATCATCCCCATATTTTCTTAGAAAATTAAATACATAAGCCAGGGAGGAAGGTGCACCATTTGCATAATCAGCCTATTATAAAGGTAAAATTTTAATTTCACATGGTTATAAAGAAATTGTTTTGTTTAAATGAAAAAAATGCAAAGCATTTTCTCTCCCTTAAAAACATGTTCTTTAAAAGAAACAGCAACTTTGGCAGAGAGGAGATTTTGTATTTTGAGAAGTCTCATGGAAAATTTGAACTGATTCTGCAAGCATTTATAAAAACATTTTTTCGTGTACATATAGTTTCATTGCATACATGGGGAAACACAGGCATGCAAGTGTTTGCACCACGATTTTGATTCTTAGTGAAAAAACCACTAAAGCCCCCATGAAAAAATTTGGTATTAAAATATGCTTTTTTTTCCTCCATAAAGTTGTATTTTATATATTAGCTTTCCTACTGATTAGTAGTCATCCTTCTGATTGCCATTTAAGAGGTATCTCAAAAGTACTGCTGACTTAAAACAGATGCTGTAGGGCTTTCCCTCCAATTCCACAATAGCCTGTTTTCACAGATTGGAAAAGAGAAGGGCCAGTTCTCAGGTCTGGGTATACAGAGGAAGAGAAAGCCAGGAGAAGCGCTAAGTGTAAGGATAATACCCCTTCTGTGGTCTTTTTTAAAAAATAGTGTTCTAAAAGAAAATCCAGCTTAAAATTGACTAGCATCGTATGGCCACACCTGAATAAACACTTATTTCTCTCAAAACGATTTTTGCTTCTTAAAATCAGCTAGATGAGGCCATGCAGCACAAGTGTGATATCTGAAAATGAAGGTATCTGGAAGGTCCCCATGTGTGTCTGCCTGGTAGGAGGCAGAGTTCCTTCTTTGGCCTCTCCAAGACCCCATAAGTCAAATGCTGGCACATGTGTGAGGCCCCTTTTCATACCTTTGATCCCCACATAAAGGCAGGAGCGGAGCGAGAGGGCTGGCATTGTGCAAGCTGTGCACTGCTGTCAGCCCTGGCTCCCTCAAATGGCCCCTCTGCACTTGCTATGACAGGTGGCCCATAGGAAGAGAGGGAGGATTAGGTTCCTTCTGTGCCCTCTAAGTAACTGGCATAGATTACTGGCTCCTACAAAGGGATTTAAACATACCTTTCTGAACAAAAAGCAGTATATACATGAGCATGTAACTGGATGCTCAATTTGTATGAGTAATTGCTCTGGTTGTATTTGACAATGCAGCAAATGTGTGTAGAAATGACCAGCCAAAGACACAATTATTTGTATGCAAAACTGACTTACATGATGAGAAATTGAACACAATGAAATTATCTACATGATTAAGGAATAATAATCATTTGAGATTAACAGCATTCTTTTTTTAAACCTCAATTTTACTGCATTCTTTCCTTATTCTTATTAATTAACTGGCTTTGTGAACAGAATATTAAAAAAAGGAAATATATTAGGTTGTACTTCTACATCTCCTATGGATTGCTTGGACTTTAAGAGAAACTAACAAAGGATTATAGTGGATTTAGATGAGTTGTCTATTTAAATCAGCTTCTGCATTCCCAGTTATCAAAACATCACATGAAAAAGAGAACCAATGTCATCCCTCATGCACTACTTGTAAGGTTTGTGTTGTTTTCCTCCAAACATTTGGTTTCTTCCACCTGCACAGCAGGCACATTTTTTTCCACTGCAGAGCCTTGCATACTGTAACAATTACCAATAAGGTGAGCATAACAGCAACTAGATTTTTTCACTATTATTTTTAGGAAATCACAAGACATCGTTATTCTCCCTAGTCTGGGTAATTTTACACTGTTGCTATTATTTCTGTCGGGGTTTCAATTACCAAAACATAGGTAGTGTCCATACAGCCCTCTATGCAGAGCTGGGGAAAGCAATGAGAGCTCCTTGGCACTGCATATGTCCCACTTCTTGAAGGGGATTCTGAAAAATGGAGGCTTACATTGCATGTTTTCTCAAACAGTTAAAAAACCCCACCAAACCACTTTCTTTTTGGTCTTCACTTGGATGTAATTAATCATAATTCTCTAGCAAGAATAATGAATAGAGGGGTAGACAGCAAGGGTAGGTAGCATTTTTACCAGCCTATCTGCCAAATGAACCACAAGTCTGTGTCTATCTTTCCCACCCTGCTCCTGAGAAATTGGCAGATGCTGTCTAGGGAGTGTGCACCTTTGTGTCCAACTATTTACTGTCTAAAGCCTCTCTCAACATTAATAGAATTAACCTGTTCCTCAAAATGACTAAAAATCATCCAGGAATGTCTTCCTTCCTTTTGAATAATTTACTATTTCTATTTATTTTATTTAGCTTTTTTATCCCATTTGCCTCTTATCCTCCCTCTAAAACATTTTGCTCAGTACTACCTTCATTTTCTTCCAACATCTTTTTTGTCTAGTTAGCTTTTTTTTTTATTTCAGTACAAACCAGCATATATTTCACTCTTTGCCAAATCCTGGTCGTCAAAGATGAAAAACTGTCAAATACACACAGTCAAACAACCCTCCCAAACCCCTTGTCCCCCCCAGCCCCCTGCCTTCTCCCCCAGATGCACCAAGTGATCTCACTCTGATGGAGGTGGGGCACAGGGGCAGAATGCCATTGTCTAACACGTGCAAGTCTGCACATATTTGCAACTACATCAAAAGAAAGGGCTGACAGTGGTCAGTTTAAGTAACTTTCACACATGCAGCTATATAGTAAGAAAGAAGAAGAAGAAAGAAGACAAGAAGAAATTTTACAACGCATCAGGTCAAAATAAAACCATGAGGCATTTAATTAGCCCAGTGCAGGGTTGCTAGGTCACTGTCACACTACCAAGAACTCAGTGTACATTCCTCCCTGTGTGCTGCCCCTCACTCCACTTCTCACTTCAGCTGTGAGCCCAGGTGATGACCTTGTGATGTGACGACTTTCAGCCTCCTCTTACAGCTGGAATTTTTTGCTTTGACATCTGGTGATTTTAAGCCCTATTCAGACTGGACAGCTGCTGTCAGTAAGGGCTCTTGGCCTCAACTGCATCTTCACAACAAAAGAATGTGAAGAAGCAAAGCTAACCCCCAGCCTATGAAAACCTTTCAGTCGAGGTAAAAAGACCTCCTGAATTTGAAAATCTTTGCCTGGTCAGATCCACAGCTTCCCTGAAGCACAGTTTACATGTGTAGCTTACAGCTGTGGAACTACAAGTCCAGTTGAAATGCTTGGCTGTGGGAAAGGTGTGTGAGAAAGCTTGGAAATGAAGATATTGTAACAATGCAAGGATCTTGATAGCCTGTCAATAATCTGGTGCTTTCTTCAAGCCAAGCACCACCATTCAGTGAATGTGAGAAGGGCAGTGGGGCTCCAGCAACCTCTCTCTGCTTGCCTCCCTCTTCCTCTGGAACAGTGGGTGCATCCCTGTGGCACTGATTTGTAATATCCCACAGAGCTGGTGACAAAGGTACTTTTTAGTCTCATTTTTATTCTGAACTTCAACATCAGTGTAGTCAGGCCAATGGTAAAAGACTTTGATGTCTCCTCCTCATAGATATGTAATTTGGAGAGTTTTCCTTATTACCTGAAAGAAGCCAATGAATTTCTAGTTTGTCCACTAATTTTTCTTTAGGCCTTTGGGTCTTAGGTGCCTCAACAAGGATCTTTTGTGGCAGCTACACAGCACAATGTCTTAACAAAAGGTAAACTAAATTAACTGTATTTGATATGAGGTCACTCCTTTGAATGAAAGACAGCCTACTTTTATCTTTTTTATAAAACAAAAGAGCACTTAGAAAGGTAAAAAATACCTAGGCAAAAAAAAAAAAAGTCTGAAAACATTATCTGAAAACAACAGAAATGTTACAATTTATCTTATGAATAAAACAAATATAAAGACAGCAAAATAACAAATTCCAGAAACAGAGATTTTTCCTTTTTTTTAACATGCATGGACTGAAAAATAATTCAGTTAAAAAAATAATAATTTAAGCTTGCATTTTTCAAGAGAGAACTGCTGAAGGTTTTGCTGGCCACCACACAGTTTAGCACATCTGGCATTTATCTGTATTTTAATTTAGTATTTTTCATTTAAAAAATAATTTTCACTTATGTAATAATTGTAGTCTTTTTTTGCTGTGCTTGGAAAACAAGATTTTTTTAGAACTGCATTAAAAAGGGATGAGAATGCAGACT
Source organism: Molothrus aeneus (assembly GCF_037042795.1). Taxonomy (NCBI): domain Eukaryota; kingdom Metazoa; phylum Chordata; class Aves; order Passeriformes; family Icteridae; genus Molothrus; species Molothrus aeneus. The sequence goes on from NC_089650.1 coordinate 48,148,502, forward strand.
TATGAGAGAACAAGTGACATTGAGAGTGAAAATGACAATGTTACATAACTTTGCTTATTTAAAGATATTCTAATCTCATACTCTAATAAAAATATTTTAACAGCCGAATTTTGCCTTTACGTATAAAAGAGCTCCAACAATTTCCCCTTTATTTTTTTTACTTATTGCACAACCAACGGTAAATCAAATAGGGATTGAGCAAGCAAGGGGTTAAACAAGCAGACCTGAGTCCTGAAGTAAGAAATCAAGAAATAATGGATAATGGATAAAGTATGATGTTTTTACTTGTTGCTTATACTACATATTTGAACAATTTATCACCACAAAAGAGTATCTAAGTTACAATCCTCACTCTTCCACAACTGGAAAAGTACATTGAGAATAACCTTTCTACAGTTTGCACTGAGAGTTACTTATTGCACAAGGGAAATGAAACGTCCTCTCAGGGTTGGAGTGGCTGTTTAAATATTCTATGTAAAGCTGTAATGAATCTCTGTAGGAAAGCAAAATGTCAACAATAAAAAATGTGAGCTAAAGGCCCCCTAATTTCTGAATTAGTATGAGCAATAGAATAAATAAATCTAAAAGGGTTACACTTACCGGAACATCAACATATTTGGCAGCTGCTTTTACCTTTAGAAAATCAAGCATAAAACACACAGTAAGTACTTATTACTACAAATTGCACACGATTTCAGAATTATGCACAGAAAGAATAACAGAACCTTTGAGAATCCAAACACTTACAGTGAATGAAACTAATGATGAGAAGAAAGTACCTTCATCATATCTTGACAATTTAGACAGCACACCTTCTAACACTGAAACAACCTGGAGGAGAAACACAGAGAAAAATCTAAATGAACAGTGTGAAAATTAATTATTTGGAGCGAGAATGTGAATTTTTCTTCCTCATATTTGTCTCGATCAGCAGGGCAACATGAACTGTAAATCTGATCACTTTCTCCACCTCACGAAGTGCTGAAATCAAGGATAACCTTCTTTCTGCACCTTCACTTATTGATCAAACAGATGGAAACTGCTGCACTACTGCAGAAATAGAAAACCAACCCAAAGTGTCTCCTGAGGCAGGCCTGCTTTGAACACAACATTGCAGCCTCTAGAATGTGGTTGAATATAGGAGTGTGTGTACCCAGCATGTATTTTGGGTAGAAATCCCATGTTATTTTCTAGGACAACAGTTTCAAAGACGATGGAGCACAATTGCTAAAGGTGGTGATTTTGATACCCTGTTTCTTTTATTTTTGCTATTAAACAGAAAACCAGCTCTGATTTCAGCTGAAAGTGTAATAGCACTGGTTTTCTGTCAGCAGCATGAGCTGTTGAGCTGCTATTCCGTGGCCAAGAAGGTGGCAAGAAAATGTATGCCCAAAGTCTCTGGAATGATGTGGTTTCTCTCCCCTGGACTTTCACCTGCTATTGTCTGAGTAGTGTGACTCCTCAGTAAGAGATATGAATAGGTGTTTTTGACAAAATTTTTGTTCTGACCAAAAAAAAAAAATCTTATTAATTGCATTAATGACATCTTTAATGTTTAAACTCCCCAAAATTTGCCTTAAAGCAAACAAATTCCCTTTTCACATCCCTCTGTAATGTTACGTTGCTCAAGTAATTCACAGTATATAACATAAAAAACTGCCAGCCATTGTATTCATGCACATTTATTTTACACATATAAATTGCTTTCCAGTTTATAAAAAGATTGTTTTAAAAGTCATCCCTTGCTCCCAAAACAGTCATTCCCACAACCAAGAGTATCATTTTATGAGTGTGAGGACAGAACAAAATTCCATCTGGCATGCTGTTAATGGGCCCTGTAACAGTGTCACAACAGTGTCACCTCCAGAGGAACTGAGATCATCACTTTACAATAAGCCCTGCTCTTAACAGTTCAAGGAGCAGGAGCAAGTGCAAACCTACATTTGTCATTTATCAATCTAACCTGTCATATTTACAGTGATTAATTAAGACACTGGTATATAGGTGCCAATCAAAGAATAAATCCCCATCGCAAGAGAGACGGGCAGTTTTTCTGTGCCCGCTTTACTAGACCAGCTTTCTGCTTTGCAGTTGCATGCCTGTGAGAAGCTGCTGTTCATACTTTAACTCATTTTATCTGATTGAAAAGGATTCTTTCTGCAGAGAAGATTATTCTTGTGCAAAGATTGGCTAAGGAAAAGGCTGATTTCATAAACCATGTGGTGTCCACAGTGCCAACATACGAATCCAATACAAGTGGGACACAAAATAACAGACAGCAAAACATTTCAGCATCTAGGATGTCTGTTTAAACAAAAGGCTCAGTTATGTAGCTGGAAACTTGTTTTCTGAGATGTCAGTGTACAGACTTGTGAAACTGTAAAAGCGTTTCTGCACATGCCTCACATTCTATGAATTGGTTACCCTGAGACACACTGTGCTTTGCTTCACTGTTTTGTGCTATTCCTGTGAATTCCTGAGTGCTTTAGACTGATGTGTCTTGTGTAAAAACTGCCCAGTACAGTTCTTAACAAGAAAACCTCACTGAAAGAAAAGTATTATTTTCAGTTTCACAAGTGACTTGCAGCTAAAAACAATGATTGAAACACTTATTCCACTGAGACACAAAGGAGGTAATAAAGAGGTAAAGGCTGGAAAATAGTGAAAATATATTAGATGCACAAGATGAATGCATATGGGTTATCATGCACACTGATGTGCATTTTTTTCTGGCCAAAACTAAGAGCTAAACCTCAGCCTTCCTTTGTACCCTCAGAAGCATTCTGCTTTGAAACAGAAGCAATCAGGATGTCACTGGTATTTCACATCTCAAGTGAGGAGACCCTGGTTAAGCTGCCAGTGATCAGCCAATGACATGGAATATTTGCTTTCTGGTTTGAGATTTCAGCCTCGAGTATTACTGTGATAACTAATAATGCAAATCCCTCTGTATTGACAGCAGTTTTCCCTAGAATTTCTTGCACATACAATATGACTATATTCCTCCTTTTTTATAATCGCAGATATTAAGGAAAAAAAATCAAAAAGTTTAACCTTTAATAGCATGATTTTTTCTGCTCAAATTCCCCTTTCTTCCTCTTCCTTTTCAATAACACAAAAACCATAAACTGGAAGATTACTTGGGAGCTATGATAGGCAACATGTAAAACTTGAAACTGTTGAATTGAACTGCTTATAATTATGTTTACATCAAAACTTCACTTTTGACCAAAAATGGTTTAAATGCTTCTACACAGTTATCAATAAGTGGGCATATTTATTTTAAACTTCTATAATGATTCTACAAAGCCTTTCTCTTCAAGTAGGAGTCAATCCAAAAAGCAGATTCCCATCCCCATCCCCCCTCAGCAAGCTGTGACAAGCAAAAATAAAGGCATGATGAAAATATGATTAGAGTCTCACTTTTTGTCACTAACTCACAAATTGTGAATATATGGCTTATTTATCCTACTTTGAAAATCAGATATTTCTGGGTAGTTTGCAATGTACAGATAACAAAACTTCTTATAAAATCTTGCTTTTCTGTCATTATTTGCTGTTCCCTTCAAACTATTCGGGATGGAAACATTTTTTTTATATCAATCACTTAAGACTTTTATTGGAATAGAGGTGCTACAGAAAGACAAGATATTGTTTAAGTTTTCTTCACTTATTCTCCAAGTCCTTATATCATGTCAAAACACATTTTATTTTTAAATATAAAAGCCTAAAAAATAAATTTCAAGGAACAACAACTTATAAAATATTTTTAATTAAATGCTTTGTGGACCAAAATCTCATTAAAAAGTTAAAATGAAACTCTGGATATTGTCCACCACCAAATACAGAATTTAAATACTAAATGATAGGAAGAAAGTTCTCATGTAAGAAATTCAACAAATAACACATAGTATTATATAAGACAATATTGAAAAAATTTAGTCCTACCAGTTCGACAAGCTTCTAGCAATTCCTATCTACTGCAGAAACACAGAAAACAAACTTAATTTCAATAGCAGGCTGTGCAGAAATTGTTTACTCAATTGTTGTAAAATTTAATTTTGTAAATTCAGTATTAGTTGCACAAATAGTATTTACAAATCATGTTGTCCCCTAAAATTTTCCTGCATATAGAGAAACTGTGTGATATCTGAATACATCTCCAAAGTTCAACCATTTTCTGCTATATTTAAATTAAAATGTAAATAGTTTTACCTTTGAAACAAGAAGTGAAATAATTTCTTTAACAGTTTCTTCAATCAAGTCATCTATTTTTGAATGGTATTGTTGCTGTAATTCAAAAGATAAAAAAGCATTAGCATGTATATGAACACACACTTTTGTCATAAGTCATAAATGGTGCAAAGCTGATAACCCTGCCAGATCAGATTTACTTAAAATTATCATTTTGAACATCAGAAGAACAAACCCTTGAAAATGATCCACCCAATCAACAGTTTCTTACATTCTGTGTTGAAAATTTTCCCATGTACACTGTTGAGTTAAGCAGCTAATGGGGTTATTATTTAGATGAATTGAGTTCTTATACTTATTCAGGCAAAGGAATGTGAAGGATAGTTTTTGTCTTCTCCTATATAATTAAGGTGGCCATGTATTTTTTTCTAAAGAGTTGGTTTAGCTGGAGAAGCGAAAAGACTAGAATAAGATTTAATTAATACAGCATTTCATGTCTGACAACTCTCATTCATAAGTTATTTTAAATGTCCTCTAGAAATAAAATGAGCTCCAATTGTTCATCCTGAAAGAGCCTTTCTGTTACCACAGTGAGCTTCAGTTTATACAAATCTTACAATATGCTCAAGCAAGGGCAAAATTAAAATTTCATCAACAAAGCAGAATAGATGGTAACAAATTAATAGGCCATAGAAGGCATAATAAAACAGACTTCATTCTCCATAGACTTTTTCTTTTGATTTTTAATAAAGAAGGTGCCTTTAAGTAAATGCTTTTAAAATAAATCCCAAAGACTTTCTAGATAATCCTACCGAGCTCCCTTCTGAAATTAACGAGAGCTAGGGATCCCATTCTGTCAAGGAGGCACATCAATTTAAACAGTAATTCTTCCTTTAGAAACATTTATCTGACAGCAAAGACTGTCCCCAATAGCCACTTCACAGAAAATGTGACTTGTAAAGACTAACCCTATCTTCCTAGTTCAAGGCTACTTGGAACAGCTAACAGCATAATGCTTGGAGTAAAAGTACTGAGGTCAGTGTAAACATCAGCCTAACTTAGCAGCTGCCAGCTGAATAGTTTTCAGAGTTCTAAGTTTTTAAAGGCATTTTTCATCTCTTTTAGAGTTGCCATACAGATCAAAACATTCATTCCGATCTGCTGAATATTTTTAGGAATGATTTTCTAAAAAGTACAGATCTTGAACTTGGGTTAAATTAAGAGAGAATAAAACTACGAGATGTGTTTGCCCACATACATGTGTCTGCTACAGGTACTAGCACCAAATATCAATTTTTGCTTCTAATTTCTTTTCATGTTTAAGGACACTTGAAAAATGTAAATACACAACTCAGACAAACAGCTGAGGTCACACTGGAACAGTAAAAGAGCATATTAGAAATACATCAAAGAACTTTGTACATTTTCATATTTATTACATTCCAACCATATTAATGTCTTGACGAATAAAATATTGCCTTGATCTGCTAAGGGGTCTAATCACCCCAAACAGTGTGTAATGTCTGTTGCTTACAAGCCTTCAGAAGGCAATGCTTTCTTACTCTCTGGAAACATAAACAATTATTCGCCCACTGATGAATGTCAAAACTATATATACTCCTGTGATCCATAAAAAAATCAGTTGTCCCTCCCAGAAAGTGCCTGCAACTTTATCTCCACAGTACATTAAATTAATGGATTTATATATGTAAGACCAGTTCCTATTTTTTTCTGAGTTATTTTTCCTTGTATATTTTCTTCTTCTTTTCTTTTTTCTTATTTTTTCTCATTCTTTTTTCTCACCACAAACCAAATGTAATTTTGTAGAAATGGCATATAAACAGTAACTTCACTTCTGAACAAGGCAAAAAGAAGAACTGAATCAAGGTTCCAAAACCATGACATTTCTTTAGAAATAATTTTAAAATTACATTAGTCTGATTTTTTTCATGATTTATTTTGAAAACCATGAGATCATAAATACTCTAACCCACTACTCTTCAGTGCTGATCTTCACTAAAACAGTCACGCTCAGCAAAACAAAACTTCAGATCCTTGTGGAAGATGATTTGACTCTGGGCTTTACGAAGGTGCTGAACTTGGGCTCCCAGTGGACTGGCTGAGAGTGCAGGAGGCATGACCCAGAGCAGGAAAGAGGAATGGCACATCCTGGAGAAGGGGGTCATTCTGTCTGTCTGCAGGGCATTACAGAGGTACTGGCATTGCCTCTACCCAAAGCAGCGCGTGCTCGTGGGTGTTTGCAGGTTACTGCTCACACACACATGAAAGGTGAAATGGCAGCATCAGCTCAGAGCAAGAGCTGACAGCTGTGGTTTATTTCTGATGAGCCTCACTGAAAGATGAAAGAATGCAAAACTTTGTGACCTGGTAAGACAGGATACTGAGTCTGAAAAGCAGAAAAGTGAAGGCTTCATCTGGAATGCCCTGAAGGATGAACAAAGAAAGAACTGAGAAGCTGATGATCAGTCTGTTGCACAGACAGACTGAAGGAATTCTGAGGGCCTGGCTAAGAAATTAACACAAAAAGCAACATTACCATTTAAAATAAAAAGTGGCTGTTAATATTCAATGAAAAAAATGCAAATTAAAAAACAATGAAAAGACACTTACCCATTGACTAGCAAACTGGTTTGTGTCACGGAAAACCAAAAGGAAAAATAAAGACGACAGGGTGGAACAGGAAAATGATGAATGTCTCATTGAATTAGGAAAAAAAAAGACAATTACATCGAATATGCTCACTTGAAAAGATCAGTCAATGAAATGAACACAGTATAGAAATGCAAAAATCAACTGAAAAAAATATGTCCAAATAGTGTAACTGTGAAGATGCCTAAAGCAGACATACATTTTTTGTTGCCAAATTCTGAAAAATGTTTTTACTGTCTCTTCAAAACCAAATCAAACAAATTACAAACCAAAAGCATTAGCACAAATGCAAGAAAGACCCGTTTTAATTTTTGCTGGTGGTCTCACCAACCTACATAGCATACTCTTTTCATTTCACAGATTAATCCTGCTGAGAGTGACAACACAGGAGTGATGGAAGTCAGTGAAGTTTACATTTCCTTCAAAAGCACATCAGTGCTCCACTGTGGAGTACCTACAGTCCTGGCAGCAGACTACTGCCAAAACGGTCCCTGTCCTTGGAGACCAAATTAAAAAAACCCCATTAAACTGCCTGGTTATTTCTTTCCTCTATTTTCAGCATATTCCTAGGCATGAATGCTGGGTCTATAATCCATTTAAAACCAAACCTTACTAAATTAAAACCTGTCTGCAAAGGACAATATTTTGGCTCTATTTTACAATTACAAAGGAGTCCTGAAGTGGGCTCTTTTTCTGTTGCAGCCCGAGAGAAATTCCTGGAGGGGCTGTGAGTCAAGAAATCCTCTGAATGTTCAACACACTCACAGGTCAAAGCAAACAAATTACAGAAGCACTCTGTGTGCTCTCTGGTGGAAGATGAGGGGTTGTGTCTTTGCATGGTGCTGCTAGGGATCAGCTGATGCACACTTCTGTACCAACAGAGCTATGTGATGCATCTCAGTTAGTCTGAAATTAATCTAAGGACAGTCTGCAGTATGAGATGGTTCAGATCAACCAATCACAGGAAGTAAACATTCAAAATTCCACTTACCTCTTGCCCCCCATCCAGTATACAGAGTTTAGCTGTCTGTTTCTTGGCGTCAACTAAGACGTTAAACATTGTGCACAGGTAAGAAGGTATACGCAGGTCTGTTGATTTGTTTGTCTTTTGCAGCTTCAGCTCAAATGCAATTCTTGTTCTGTTTATTAAAACACAATTTATAATATTAGTATCTCTGATAATTCTGAACAACCACAGTAAACATAAAAATCTTAGTAAAGATGTTGGCTTAAAAATATACATATGCATGAGAACACTTTAGAATTAAAATTCTGTAAATTCAGAATATCAGCCTTTCAATAAACAATTGCACTGATGGTAATCTCAAGGGTCTGTATTTCTTTAGTGAATTCAGTTGAACAATAAAAGTATTATCTTCTTGCTTTCTAGATAACAATATGTTTCCTTGTGTTTAATATAAAGCAATGAAAATACCCCTTACTGTCCAGCTTTTCTATGCTAAAATGCAGTTTATTGTATAAAATACTTGCTGCTGAGAAATATAGTGAGAAATTCCTCTTCTAGCTTTCACGGAAAAAGAATTTTAATAAAGAAAATGAGTTCAATATTAAGAAAATACTAATATTTACATTGAAAATTATGACATTTTAGGAGATGTACTTCATAAAATCCCTATTTTTTTCTCAAACAGTGTAAATAAGGAGCAATGTCACTGAAATAAACTGTAATTCAACATATCTAAAGATAAAATGTTTTATTTTCACCCTTATTTTTATATGTGGATACCAGAAATTCACACAATATTTTGTGTGAAGATGGGAAGATGGGAACAGAAGAATCCTATTCCCATTTAAAAAAAATTTAAGATCATATTAATATCACAAGAAGAGTTATAAGAGAAGAATTCCACCATTTTTTCTGTGTTGCTACTCTAATCTTTATTACCTAACATACAGTATCTTTGACCACACAAAAACATAATTTTTGTATTAAGACTGGTATTTTATGTATTAAGTCTAAAATATTAATTTATTTTATAGTCCTGTTGATAAGACAATAAAGGTTTTTTTTTTTCCAACTCAAAATCAATATAATCCATGTATAAGTAGCACTGAATCTTTTTGCTACTCTGTTTTTTTAGACTATGATTATACTAATAGTCTTGTAGTCCTTTAAGATTTCACCATTTTTCTAAGATTTCTTAGATAACTGCAATTGATTGAGCATCTATGCCAAATTCTTTAGAACAGATGGATTGCTTTAATTTTAGTGTTTCCTACCTTTCTTTGTTAGAGCTTTAACTTTTATTCCATTCCCTGTATTACTGCCCTTTCATAATAAAACAGAAAAGTTCTTTTAAATGTTTCTGGTTTTTTAATCATGATTTCATCACTCCAGCTCTAGGAACAGGCTCATATCCTTAGCCTGAGGTTCTTCCTTTTCCTACTGTGTTTAGAGAAGATAATGTAATACTATGTCATCTGTAAAGATTCTCTGCTTGTTTAGCCCTTCTTATCAATACTGTACATTTTTTGATTAACACAAATTATCTACAAAATTTATTTTCCCCATTCTATTATTTTTTTTTTAAATCTGTATTTTTATATGTCCAGATTAAGCTTTCTGAAGCGCCTAATGGTAGATCTCTGTAAATTTTCTAGACATAGAGATATTTCTTCTAAACTCAGTGATATTTACTGAAAGCTATGGCAGAGGTCTTTTCAGATCACTTATAATTAAGTTAAAAGAATATACCAATAATGCTAAGATACAGCTCAAGGAAAAACAGCACTATATTTTCTGTAATTTTCAGATATTTAGCACTATAAAACTTTTAGTTTCAGTTGGATGACTATAAGCTAGCCTTCTTTTGTTTGCTGTACAAATGCAGAAATATTGTACAGTCTTTGTTTGTAATATATTTCTTAGAGACAGTACTCTAAAATTGAAGAATTAAATAGTACTATTAACTGAACATGAAGAATAATGTAGTAAAGGGAGAGGGAAATGTGCAGACAGATTTATTCTAGCAGAATTTTGAGTTCTGTTAATATTTTCCACTGATGTGGAATAGAAAAAAACAAACTTGATTTATTAATTTCCAAGGGTCGATTCACAACAGATAGAGAAATTCTCCTTGGTATTTCCTGGATGTTGCCAAATTGCTGATTGCCAGATACTGGAAATAAACAGAAGTCATGATCTCTTTAGAACTGCCCTGATTCCAGTGACAGGATTCTGGTATAGCTATACCTCTGCAAGCCAGCACAAGCCCTCCTGTGCTAATTTTCAAATCTCTTCTAATTTTTAAGTGATCATTTAAACTGTACCTTTTAACGCAGGCTTCTATCATGTCAGTGGCCATGAGTTTAAGTCTCTGCTCTAAATGGTGGGCAAATTCTGGTTCTGGCCAGTGAAGATCAAAAACAAACATCTGCAGAGCATCCAGTTTCCAGAAAAGATCTTCTGATGTAGCTGATCCATTGCTATAAGAAACAAAACAAGCCCCCAAGAAACAGAAGATAAATGTATGGATGTCTATCCCAGTTGCCACATAATTAAGGTAATAAGATTTCCTTATCACACCACCTTCTTCCTTCATTTCCCTGTATCTTTTATCACAGTAGCTTTTATTTAAAAAATGTGAAAATGGTAGTGGGAAGCTTAAAATATATCCCCTTAGGGTGAAAAAAGTGAATGATTTCTCATTTGTTAGCTGAGAAATATGGCCCAATAGGGAGGTAGATGGGATGTTGGGGAGCATGGAAAATGAAATAGATCAAGTTTCAGATCAAGATAGGAAAAATATAGGGTACAGGAACAGTATGGATATTTTCAATATAGTGAAGGTTTTGTGCATATATTTTCTTGCCTCCATAACTCTGGTAGATAAGTCTACCAAAGGAATGAGGATGCTAGTAGTACTATTGTAAAAGAGATAACCAGAAAAATAGTCCCTTGATAAATGCTCATGAATTCTAACTGAGGGAATAGCATCAGATCTGGGTGGGAAAAAAAAAAGAGAAGAGAAACTATTGAAGAAAATTTGTGTACAAACAAAACCAGCAGATTAATAAGGCTCTATGCCATCTCAGATTGCCCATAATGTTTTAAAGTTCTTCCACCCTGATTTGATTGCTAAATTTAAATACAATTGCTTGTGATAAAACACAACAACTAAGCAATAAGTTCATTTACACTTCCACTGTCAATAGAGATTAATTACATTTTAATAATGTGTTGCATTGCAATGCCTGCATTACCATTTAAGATTAGAGTATACTATGCAACATGGAATTCCAGGATGTGAGTGACACAAAACTCAGGCTGACAATCCCAATTCAGATCCAAACAGTTTAAATACATCTCTACCATCAGTTTGTTTCTTCTCCCTTATGACTGAAGAAGAGAATTATCAAAGTGTTAAGTGACCCCAGCTCTCATGGAAGGAGTCAGCAAACACTGATTGTGCTCAGGACAGAGCAGGGTCAGATTCAGAACGAAACAGCCAGGAAGGACCTCTAATACCTGCCCCCCTAAGGCACCCCTCAGCCAGTGGCAGCCCACTGGGCCCCACGGGGGCAGTGGGCAGGGAGGTGAATCACAGCCCAGCTCACCTTCAGGGCCCTGAGGGGCAGCAGGGTTGCAGCAGGCGCTGCTTCAGTCTCACACCTGCATCCCTCACCTTCCAGTCACACCCATGTGCCCCTTGCTCCGCGGCTACCGCAGCCAGCCCTGTCACCCGAGGCAATGTCGCCCGGGCGAGGGGACAGCCAGGCAGTGACAAGCTGGCAGCAGGGGCTCCTGCCTAAGGGAAATGCTGCCTCTGAGCAACCAGCTCTGGCTCTGGCTTTAATGGTGCAGGTTTTGATTCCATCATGGTGCACAGCAGCAGTTTTCCACAGTCCCAACACACTTTTTAGTGTAGGCTTTTTCGGTATAATGCATATTTTCCCCACTTGTGTTACACAGTAACTGTTAATTTTGTATTGTATTGTGGTCCTGAAAGAAAACAGCAGAAATAGGAAAAAGGCCCATGGGACTGCTAAGGTTACAACTTGCACAGGGGTTCTATCTGCTGAGGGACCCCAGCTAAGTTTCATACATCACTAAGTTTAATTAAGGAACAGAAAGAAAAAAACAACCAAAGCTTCTGGAAAATTTATAATCCCGTTAGACTGTTTTTTAAGTTATATGACAAGCAAATATTGAAGATACATTGCATCTGCTGTGTACACTTGCAAATGAAGCTGTAGATGCTTTGTTTAGACCTTATCTGATTCAAAAGTGACTAAATCAAGTTTTGAGATGATTGGGGTAAAAGAATAAGACAAATCATATGGGGACAGAAATGGGATAATCTCAGTATTTTTGTAACTGTTGAAAACACGTATTTTCTAGAAAACAATCCAAACTTTCTCAAGAAACAAAACTAATAATTTCCATCATCAGATCAAAAACTTAACCATTTTTACTCTCCCATAGTTGTTTCTTTTTCACCTGATGGAATTCCAAAGGAAACTCTTTAGGACTCAGGAGGACTGATGAATTCATAACAACATAAATGTATTCTTATGTACATTTACTACTTTGTTTACTACTACATTGTAGTAGCCACTTAATTTTGTTTAATTATATTATCAGATAAAATTTCACAATTATTATAACTGTAGTAACAGGCACAGGTTCATGGAAGAATTCATTCTGTAAGAAACACTAATTCATTTGTTTTCTTTCCATATAATTTTGAGTTTTCATCCTTCAATTTTTTATTCAGTATTGTCCAATGACCTTTGAATTTGACTAACATATTGTACTAATAAGACGAAGAAAGAAAATAAAGTGCTACAACAGAAATTGTTTGTTCCTGGTTCACACATCCTAACACAAATGTCTAATTTGTTTGCTAAATGAGGCAAAAGAAGAGCTAAACTCAGACTTTACATCTTCCTGGCACAGGAGTAATTCCTGCATTCAAATCAAGACTGAATCTGTACCTATCATTTGAGAACCTTTTTTTTTTCTTTTTGGTGAAGGGACAGGACACATTCTTGACTATTGTTGACTATTGAAAAGTTTTTATTTGAATGTGCATGGTAAAGCTACTTCAGCCTAAAGAAAGGAATAATATTGCTCTACCAGGAAACTGAACTGCATTCTTTCTTTAAAAATTATAATAGTTATCCATAGTTTTAAAATTAAGCACAAATTCTACTGCTTTGCTGTCGCAAAGCTTAACCTTTGAGGCATTGTCTAGTTGTCCATTCTTATTAATCAGCTCATGGCAGTAAGAGAAGATTACCAGGGATTAAAAGAGGCAAATATTATGCACATCCTGTTATATTCAGATTTATTTTAATGGGAATTTAACTTTGCAATTGGTCACACTTTGACTGGGAAAGCAAACCAGGTATCTCCAGAGGTCCCTTTTAAATTATTTTATGGCTTTATGCCTTGCATCATACTGATCACAGCACAAAAATAAGATTCCAGACATAATGTTTCTCCAAGAACCTGCAGCATATCAAATCTAGGAATTGCATGCAGCCTTAATTCACTTATCCACTGACAGCTGAAAGAGGCAGCTTCCCACTGGGCTTGCCAGGTACCTAAGCAGTAGCAATTAGTCAAACAGTACACTAATAAAGTACACTGGTTGCAAGATACTCCCACACATGACTTCAGAGTAGATGTAGAATGAATAATTTCTTGCTACATATGAAACTCCATAGGGTGGCTTGGGATATAAAAATGTAAGTATTAAATATCTAAGAATATTATCAATAAATCCAAAGATTCAAAAGCAGCTGGTTTCATTTATGCTATAATCTACCAAGGACAGGGATGGTCATTTTACAAATTACTGCAATTTTTTTAAAGGTTACTACTGAGATACTAGCCACTAGCATTTTGTGAAGACCATTTAGAAAACATGGCACAAGGACTACATCCATTGTGAGCCCCCAGCTTGTGAACTCCAGCTTTTCATTTTTAAGCTGCCTCAAAATACATGTTCAGGGCTCAGAAAGTCAATTGAGAATTCCTTCAACAGAAAAGGATTTTCAATAATTTCAATGTCAGTTGCACTCAGCCCCATCTCTCTACTTTTCACCAGCAGATGAGGCAGAAGGATGGAGCAGAACCTTTGCAACCATCAGTTAAAGTCCCTCAAAGACATTGGGGACAGAGCTACTCCATGACTTCGCTTAGCTCAAGGCTGAGGCAACCTAAGGATCAAGCAACCAAAACAAGTTTCTCAAGTCTTCTTTCTTACTGCATATTAATAATTTCAGAAGGAAAGAAATTTGCCCCACAATATAAATTTGTCTTCCAGAATGCTCAATAGGACCTAGCTATTCATAATTCCTTATTCCACAGAGAGCAGATCAGCCAGATTTCCCCATGCCATTAGTCCTAGGGCTATAATTCTAAATACCCATCCTTGGAAATACAGGCCATGGCCTCCTAGCACTTTGCTGGAGGTAAGCTCTATGACAGGAATGTATGTGGCACTGCAGACACAGCCCCTCAGAACAGAGATAAAAGATGTCCTTCTGACTCCCTCAGCACTCACAAACACACAGAGAGCTCCAGCACAGGAGCTCAGACACATTCAGACCAACTCCCTCTGCATCAATACTGGGGCACTGTGACCATATATCTTATTCCAGGTTTCCCCAGCCTTGAATTTTCCTGAAGATGATGTTTTAGATTGGCACCAGATAGCAACAACCTCAGGTGTGCATCTACAATATTTCTGGTTAGTGACACTATGTTATGTCTGCACTGAAAAGAATAATCTATAAATTAAACCATAAACAATTAAAATCACCCACATAACTAACTTAAAACCCAGGTCCAGTAGACACACACACACAAAAAAATTAAAATATGAAGAGCCATTTAAAAAGTATATTTGAATGAATTAATAAGTAAGGAAAAACTCATTGTGGCTGATTGAAAGCTTTTACAGAGTATTCAAACATTTTCCCTCTTTAAGATTATCTTCAGCCAAATGGAAGAGCAATTCACAGTGCTCTGCATGTCTAGCCAATGTGTCCTCTGAGTTATCTTCTCCAGAGACCAATCAAGAAAAACAGACTGCTACTCATAACAATTTTCCCTTTTCATATCTCACTTTCCAATGCCCAAAAAGAAGTGGAAAAAAGGTAATGATCTTTCTAAATGCATTTATAAGTAGCATATATTTATTGCTCCAAAACAAATGATCAAGGACAAAAAAGGAAACAATTAATTAAAAAATATAAACAATCTTTGCTAGTAATGTTCAAGAGAACTGTAGCAAATTTAAAGTGAATATGGGGAAAATCTATTTTCATCAATAAAGCACACAAATGGATGTCCAACTGTGAATATATTTTTACTTCTTTCTCTTCAGCAAAATTCTTAGGTAGGCACATAATAGCTCTGTTGAGTATGAAAATACTTAAACATGAGCTTGAGAGCATGGACACAAACATTAGTAAAGTTTGGAGAATAATAAATCTCTTTCTGTTACAGATAAGAGACACAGGACTTCAGCAAACCTTTAACACAGTTGGCTCACAGACTACTCATTCTCATTCGTTTTGACTCTAGATTCTACATTATGCAATTCAAATTGATAATGATTAACTAGCCAAAATCGTCACTTTTTGGTTAAAGAGGAAAGTCCCCCAGAACTCTGTGATATACATAGTCATCTTCTTGCTGAATTATCAGTTTTGTGGCCGGGAGGAGGGAGCAGAGTGAACTGGGAAAGAAGGATGTGGGGGAGGCAGCAGGGAGAAGGAGTCCACTTGCATTCCTGAATTAGATGACTGTTGACTGTATGTATAATTCAGTGTACCCTGCTAGTCCATCTAAGCTGGGGTGTTCATCACATTGAAAGGGAAAACTGCCAGGAAGCTCTGGGTTGTGCTTAGCAGATATTGGAGCAAAGGTATTGGGTTACTCCTTGTTGAAGAACTTAACTAGTAAGTGTGTTACTAGTTAGTAACACACTTACTAGTTAAGTAAAAAGGATGGTATGGGAGAAGAGGGAGAAAATAAAACCCTCCTCCTTTCTATTACATAATAGTGAAAGTGACCCACTTCCTCTGCCAGAAACTGAGCCACCATTACCAGGAGGAAAAAGGAAACTCCTTAGCCTGGGAGGAGGGACAAGTGACTTGCAGTGCTTTTGCTTTTTTGTTTTTACCCAAATACATGACCATGCTGAGAATTTACTTGGCTCTTCAGTAGAATTAAGATAGGCTAATTCTTAAAATACTGCCTGAATACCAAAGTATTACAAAGGTAACTTAATTCTGCCTGCAATCGAGACTGTCAATTCATACAAATTTTATAAATATAACCTCAAAGCTCTATGTTTTGGGGAAAGAACATGAAGAGGTGCCTCCATCAGAGCCAGCACCATGGCAGATCTCTTCTAGAATACAGTGTGGGGTGGCTGAAAGGGGATGATGGCCTTACAAAGGTCACAACCCCAGTAAGAGACACTGCTCACCCCAGTTTCTCTCCAAAAGCAGCAAAATGACAGCTACTTCTGGCAAGTGCTTACAGCATGTCAACCTCACTGCTCACCAAAGGCTATGAAAACCTCACTGGCTGGTTTAGAATTTCATGCATGTGTCCTATATACCATGAAACTGAATACAAGAACATATGCAAGGGGGATGAGCCCATGGCTGAATTTTACTTTGCTTGTACATGTTTTGACCACAGAGTCCAGATATATTGCTGCACAAACCCCTTCATTTAGGAAAGATCTACCACTATAATCCTCCAACCAAAATCTGTATTCATTATAAATTCAGTATTCAAAATATATGAAATTCCATCTACACAATTTATTTTTACTGGATGGGGCTGCTAGAAAGCAGACTACAAGAGCACATCCAAGATTAGCAACTCTTAACTCTGAAAGCTATTCTTTAAAAAAAAAGTGACCTTTGAAAACCTGGGGATAACAGAAAGGAATTTGAGTTCCAGAGGGCCAATTAGTTTGTATTCAAAGCTGAAATGACTTGCATAAGCACATCAGGAGAAACCTAGCATTACTATAGTAAACACAAAAGGTACCAAAGCCAAGGATTAAGAGGAATTCTGTCACTTTTTAGGGGAATTAACAGCAGAACAACAATGATAATACTCCCTTTTTTACAAGGAGTCACATGAAAAAGACAAGGGATAATGGGTTTGAGTTACTTCTGGGGAGTTTCTGATTAGAAAGTAGAGGAAATTTTTCACAATGAAGACAATCAGCCATTGGAATAATCCCCCCAGAGGAAATGATGGGTTCCCCAACATTGCACATTTTAAAAATTCATCTGGACAGGGCACTAGGCCATCCTAGACCATGGTTTTGCCAAGAAAAGTTGATGAGATAATCCTTGAGGACCCTTTTAACATGGTATTCTATGATTGCATTAACTCTTACAGAAATAGATCTAGTGCTATTTAGGAGTCTGTCATGTACTTGAAAAGTCAACACTTGTCTTGATATTATCAACGTATGTGTTTTGAATGTGTGTTTTTTGAAGTTTTTCACTTTCATGCTTTCCTAATATAACTTTTGCTAAAATAAGGTTCCATGAGCCTTTCTCTGACATATATTGATGTGTCTTCACACAGAAATCAGACCTATAACTATGGGAATATTTCCACTGAGCACCGAAATGTTGGGGAAATATCAAAAAGAAATATTTTTTTTTTCAAGCAGACAAAGAAAGGGATGTACTTCTCCCCTTGGCACTTATTAACATTTTACTATTTTCCTGTAACATGGATATTTAATCTGAAGACAATATTTACAATCAATGACTTTCTGAGCCAATATAAAATGAGTTAATCAAACCCATGCAAAAAATATAATGGGCTGCCTCATTTTACAAAACCACAATCTAAAATCAATCATCCAAAAGGTTCTCCACTGCTTATTAATTCGAAAGAGTCATTTGGTTGTTTAGAGTATTAAACATCATTCCTGCCATGACAGACCTTTGCAAAGTTGATTTTCTGAGTTACCAGGTTTAAGACTGCTACATTTTAATGCACTAGAAAGCGCAACTCACTAACAGTCCATGCTGGGCTCACTCTCAAGAAACAACAACTTCCAACTAAGAGAGGATAAACACCATGCAATCCAAATACAGCTGCACAGAACACTAGCAAGGCCATGCAGAGCTGACATACAGTCAGAAAGTTATTGAAGAATACACACGTGGAGTCATACAAAGAAGTCATCCAGGTTGGTGTAGTAAAGCTAGGTATTTGTGGAAGATTAACAGGCAAACTTGGAACTTTTGGAAGAGCTACATTAGGAAGACTGTTGGTGATGCTCCTGTGAAGAAATAAACAATGTAGGAATACAATAAAAAATAGCATATTTAGAGGGCAACAGGGGAGAACCCCTTATTAGACAGAAAGCTATAAGCAGGTGCTTTGTTCAGATTTTGTAAAAAGCACTTACTTGACAGGTTGCCATGACTCTTGTTCAAGACCTCTGTGAATGGACTGAGCAATTGATGATTCCATGAGATCAATGTAGCGGACGACCATGGGAACAAAAATTTCTTGCAAGTGCTTGTGAAACTTTCCATTGCACAAAAGTGCTTTAAAAAACAAACAGGAGACAAAAATGTCAGACCTTTTGTTACAGGAAGAAGTGTATCTTAAAATGTTTTAGTACACAAAGGCATTATAAGAGTAAGATCTAGCTTTGTAGGAAATACAGTTCAGAAAAGATAAATGAAGTGTTCCTTAAGGACAGTGTAGTACATTTCAAATTGTCAGTGTAATGAAAAGTAGGTACATACAGAAATTCTTCACTGAACCACAACCTTTTTGCATCTTCTTAAAATTAATAATATGCTTTGCTGAATCTAAAGATTAGCAATTTTATTTTCATTACTTCTACACCAAGAGAGGACAAAAATACCTGAACAAAGAAAAAAAAAAGTATTTGAATGCCATTACTAAGCAGTAGAATATTATCTACTTCACAGATGGGACTTATTACGTGAAAAACTGCATACACATGCAAACTGAACATGCTCAAAATCTGACAATTACTTTGCCACCACCCCTGCTTGTCCCTGTATTTGCTGAAGTGCTCTCTCAGCAAATGCTAACTCCTAGCACACTAATGTCCTGTCCCACCAAGAGAATATATGTTTCATGTTCTGAATGTGTCTGTGTTCACCCTTTAATCTAGCACTGTTATAAGAACCTATGAGAGTATTCCCATGTGCATATGGAAATCACAGAAGCTCAGACACAGAGAAAAATTTTCATGATCTTGCCAACCTTTGTTTTCTTTTGTCCGTGTGCTGTTGTTTTAAACTCTTTTGTGGGTTTCTCCTCCCACCTACTCCAGCATGCAGGCTTCCTGTATAACTGGATGGGCATCAAAACCACATTTTGAGGAGGCTTCCTCCTCTTCCAAGGAAGAAAAGCCTGGATCACAGAGCTCACCGTGGACACCATCCTTTAAAATTACAATCCCTTTTCGTTCTACTATCAATGCCATTCCATGTCTAACATGCTAAAATAATTTCTATAACTTTTAGAAACTACTTTGCCTTCCATTCCTGAATGATGTCCAGCCCAAACGGAACTTGGGAGAAATGGAGACTATGGGGCAAATGTGCCATCGAGTTTCTGTCCCCTGTTGCTACTTGTACTGCAAGGAGTGCCCTTGTTGCTGAATGTCTGGAAACCATTTTACTTTTTTCCTTGAATAAAATGATCTGAAAGCAAAAAATTATTTTCTTGAAAACATCCTTGTAGAGTAATAGGAAATACTATATCAATCCCCTTTACCTGAGGAAACAATATTATGTGATCAGCTCTCTGGCTTTGTGTAATTGCCTATCTTGCTAAGAATTTTGAAACTTTCAGCTAATTTCCAACCACTTTAGACACAGGGATGGAGATACCAGATACATGAAGTTTTATAAAAACAGGCAGCTAGGTAGCAGGCAGAGATTATTAGGGTTTCCACTGAGAAAAAGGCAGAGGTGTAGGATCATCTCTTTATTAAACACTTGAGAATCCACCCTTGAGAGTACCTGTGAGTCCATTACAAACATGATCCATTATTTACACTGCTCCTCAAAATAATTGTTAACTAGTTAGCTCTAGCTGATTATTTCTATATCAGGAATTCAAAACAGTGTTATTTTTCTCTATTTATAATTGTCTTATATATATCCTAAAACTACAGCCCTTTCACAAGCAACAAAAATGACTGAGGAGGATTTGGATATTACAAAAGTTGCACAGGAAACAGCTGATGAGCACTGCCTTTGAGAAACAAAAGGTTGCTAGTATCCATTTGCATATTAGACTGAGTTTTCAAGGCAACTTTGAGCAGAAAAATAACAGCAAGAATACAACTGTGCCAATTAAATCAATCTTGCTGCTTTATAGTGAACCAGCGAAGAACTGTAATTAATCAGGGAATCACAGTTACTTGAAGGCATAAGCTTGTAGTTCAGTATTTTCTGAGCACACTGCAGAAATGCTCTGCTACAAGCACTGCTCTGGGAATTACAGTAATGAAGCCTCGTGGGCAGGAAGGTGACTTGTTATTTTGAAGCCAGCATGAAATTTTAAGAAGTCACAGTCAGTAAAGGTGTTCAAAAGCTGAATCATTTTCCTAACATCATGACACCAGTCTTTACAGGGAAGTGAAATTTTCCAAAATTATGCCAAGACTTACACTTCACCTCCACAGAATTCCCTCTGTATGTGGGTACACACCCACAAGAGAACTGTCGTGGATCAACAGCTCCATGAGCATTCTGTTTTCCCAGGGTTAAGGACTTGGCAGCTCTGATTTACCCATCTGGAGATCTCCATCAAGGATTAATGCAGGGCAGGGAAAGAACTCAGAGCACAGAGATAAGTGATATAGCTTAGTAGCATCATCAGACTCATGGCACTCTACCCTATGATTAAAATTGATCTTGCCAAAAGATACCTGTGCATCAAAGCAGGTGGGAAACAGGAGATCCTTGAGGAAATGCCATGCTTCAGATCCCTCAACTACCACTTGTCTTCAAAGTTATGCAGCTTAATTCTCCATTGTCTTTTAAGTATAGACACCTAACACCCTCTTCATATGAGCCATGCATATTCACACAAGGAACAACAAAATGAAAGCCTATGCCAGAGCAAGGTAATGCATAGGCAATATTAAAGGAAAACACATGATGGGAATGGAAACAGAAACCTGAACTAGATATTCTTGAAATATTGAAGTTGAAGAAGAAAACTAGTCTATTTTTTTCCATATTAGGAAATATATTAGCTGAAATATATTAAAATATTACAAGAAAATATCAGAGATGAATCTAAAGTCTAGTTATTCAGTACTGGAATGAGGTTTCATCTCCAACAGTAGGAAATGAATCTGCTGTGCCTGTGTACCACAGAAGCAGAGAGGCTTCTATTGCTTTTACTAATAGAGGCACATCTCAGGAGCTTTCCTGGAGTCAGCATGTCATGCTGTCCTCAAGAGCTTCTGCAGAATCAAAGGCAGGCAAGCATGACACAGATCAACATAAGTCTCCTTTCCCTTGACAAAACTAGCCCTCTGTCAGAGAGTCTGTAATTATTCTGCTCTTAATTGGATTCTACTGAAAAGATAACCTGAATTTTCTGGAATATTTTCAAATCCAAAATAAGAAAGAGTATATTTCAAGAAGGAAATATCCTTGAGGGTCCAGATTATATTTCTAGCAATTGAAACTCAACCAACGACATGTGAAAAGAAAGTTTATATTCATTTGCTGTTTATATTCTGCCTCCACAGAGAATTTCTTAATCAGCTAGTTAAATTGCAGTAAAAATTGCAAGTGTTCCAATTTAAATGGAAATTATCTTGTATTTTTAGATATAAGACATATTTTAAAAGTGAAATTTAGAGGTTTGCTTTGTGAAAGCAAGGTTAAAATTTATTTGAACTTTACAAGATAGAGTGACATAAACAGGTTATAGCACAATTTACCTTTGTGCAGAAGTCCCATTAGGAAAAATGATTACTGAATATTCTGGAAAGGAATAATGCAGCTTGAGTTAACTCTCAGTATCAATAACCAAGACATGTAGCTGTTATCTGAAGGTTATGATTTCAAAGCAGTTCCTAGTAGGACTGAGTCCCTGATCTGAGAAAAGATACCCTTCAATGAATGAGAAGTGTAAGGTTTGAGGTATTGGGGTGGGTATGCAGTTTGCTCTGATTACCTTAAATCCAAGTTGTTTTCTAACTCTACCCTCTAGTTTAAGATAGGGTACAATGTTATACATAAATTCTAGTCCAAAAGTGGTACAAAGTCTGTAACAAAGCAGGAAGGCGATGATTCTGTCTTTTGGGGTGCTTGCCACTCTGCTACTAGCAACCATAGTGGGAAAAAGTGTATCAGAGAATTCCTGTTTGAAGTCAGTAACCATAATTATGGCAATGGCTTTCAAAAGACTAACACTCAACATGCTGCTTTTTCTAAATCAGCTTCATCAGACTCTGCCCTTTAGAGCAGACAGTGGCAGAGTTCGAGCAGGTGCACAGACATTCCACTGAGTAAGACTTGAAGGAATGAGTCACCTTTACAACACCCCTGGTTTTGACTGGTTCATGCCAAGGTAGCAATGCAATAATGCTGAGCAACAGCATTAACAGGACAAAGTGTCAGTAAGTGACACTTGCAGAGAAAACTTGGTAATAAAATTATCCGAATATTGAATAGAGTTGGAAAACCTCTATAACAAGCAAAATATCTAACTAGGCATATGCCACTAAAAGATATCTCTCACACCACGTTAAATGAAGAGAAATTAATACCTGTCTCTTTTGGGCACTAAAAACCAGATGAATCTGAATAATTAAACAACTACAAAATGTAAATAGCCCTCTAAAGCAGGCCCCTTCAAACACAATGTATAGGCTCTGTGGAAGAAAAGTAACATAGTCATTACAGAAAGTAAGATACAATCCTGGGACAATTATGTTCTTCTTCCCTTTATGAATATCTAATTTTGGAAAAAATAATTTTGCTGTCCTAGAGAGATTGTTGTTGCTATCGCTGTACAATCTGCAAAGCTTTTCAGAGTCAGGCATAATTGTGTGTGGACAATAGCAACTCTGGAGATCATTAAAATGCATACTATAAAAGCAGCTATGATTTTTTTTCAAATATTTACAATTTGAAAAAACACAAGGAATTTATCTTCAATCTATTATTCATCTCCGCAGTGAATATAATTTTTTAATTCACTTTTTGTAGTTAGCAGAGAGATGTTAGATGTTAGCAGTTAGATTTTCTCATGAGAGCTGTTCTCTCAAGAGAGCAGCTGAAATATTTTACAAGATGGGAAGATCATCCTCCTCCCTCCCTCTATTTGTTAAAGTTTTTCAGTTAGACTAAATGGGAATGCAATCGCTGATGTACTCTTCCTTGTGGAATAAGATCAGAAAAAATGGAGAGTCTTAAGGTGACTTCCCCATCCTCCCCTCTCTTAATAAAAAATAAAACAACATATTGGAAAATGCATTTTTTCTTATTCTTAATTGAATGCTGATTTTGAAGTGTTTGCCTTGAGTCTTGTACAATGTTTTTACACCGTGTAAAATAGCACCTTCAGTATTATTTGAATATGAATTTTCATTATCTCAGAGGGTTTTTTATTATACTTTAGTTATGTAGTTGTAAAAATAGTTTTACATGCAAGTTTTCTTTAATGCTGTAAAATGTAAGATTGTTTCTTTATTGTTAGAAGTTGTCTCATGTCAGGTTTATGTGAAAACTGATTGATGCACCAAAGATTTAGAGCTCATTTAATGCTCTCAAGATAGAATAATATGCAGGTGTCAGTCCACCAAATTTCAGTGAAGATTAACCTAATATGCAATATGGTGACCTAACTGTTCTTCATTTGAAAGAAGTCTGAAAAGTAATCTCTGATATAGCCAGAGAGTGAGAATAACGCAGTGGGATTTCCACCTCTTCATTTCCTAATGAGTTTTTTGATAATGAGAGGTGACTTTGCCAGTCACTGTGGGCTCTATTATGGCTAATTTACTCCACTTCACTCTCCCTGTTAATTATTAACACTAGCCTTTTTATCCTCATGAGACCACATTCCAGTTTTTCCTTTTTTAGATTTTTTTTCTAAATTTATTTTTATGTGGGTGATAGTTTTCAGGAAAAGATTTTCACTTAGGGTAAAGTCAGAATTATTTCTTTTACCTTGGAAGACTGTAAAATTTATTATATAAGCATGGGAAGCTCTTGCTAATGCTTTTAATGCAGTTAAAAGGTGAAAAGCCTGTTAATTAAAGAGTAAGCACTGAGGTATGTTCCACTTGGGAATCACTTCTTGGTAGAACAGTCACTTGCCCCTTGGTAACATGTCCACTGATTAATAGGTGACTAATTTCCATGGTTTCTTTCCAGTAGTTCTGAAAAAAGTGTGTAATTTTCCAGATGGTTTTCACCTGCCAGAAACTGTCATTTAATATATCTATTACCATTAGGGAATTACTGAAATTGGTATACAGGTGTGATATTTCATACAACAGTTGTTTCATGTCCTTCAGTTAAAGTCTTACAATATTTGTAATAGTTGCTTTAACATGGAAGTTTTCATAAAATGTCTTTCTTAATTAAGCCTATTCTAGTAATTTAGCATTATTATCCATTTAATCTTTTAAAGAAAGAAAAATCAGCAGTCTATTAGCAAACTCTTGCATATGAGGAAAACCCTCTTTTGTTCCTGACCCTTCTCTCAGGTTGGAACCAAAGCTCAGAGGAACACAAATGACACCAGAATAAAGTTAAAACTGGTGTCACAAATCCTTCTTGTAAGACTACTTTAAAATACACAGTTTACAGAAACCAAAGAATTGTTTTAAGTGCATGTAACATCACAACTAGAGATGTGCTTCCTTAACTGAAAAGGTATGATGGTAGAATAATAGGCTGAATATCCCATTTGAATACAGACTTCAGATTTTTAATCTGGATTTTAGATGATTGGACACCACTTAAAGTAGTGGATAAACCACCTTTCAGGAGCCCAGCCCTTCTGAGATCTGCAGCAGGATTGAAAAATTCCTGCACCCTTTTCAGCAACCTTTTCGATTGCCATCATAGTGATTTTAGTAAGTTCCTGAAGTTGCAGTTTGCCCAACAAAGGATCGAAACAGAACATTTTTTGTATGTATTTTATTCCATTCATGCCAACACTACTATACCTTTATAGACAAAACTAGTGTGAAAGAAGTTTAGAAGGCTTAGAAGGAAATATAAATGACAACTTTATTTAAGCAATATAGATTAAATGCAAGCTATCAATACCTCTTATACTACTTGTACATAATTGATTCAATACTGATTAATTTGTGAATACCAACTGGTTAATGCACTGCCAGAATAAGGAGTGAAATGGTGCAAGGATAGAGAGAAACTGCTCAGCTTGCAGGAAATGGAACACCAGGACATGTATCATAAAAACAGGCACTGTCACTTTTATTTTGAGCATTATCCTGTTTAGAAACACATTCTAAGGTGTGGGTACATTGAAAAATCTTATGCAAACAGTATGTGAAAAAATTAAGATCTTACTGTCATTTCTGAGGGCATTATTCAGCAGCTGGAAAAGTGGGAAGCTGTCCCAGGAGTCTTGTGGCTGTGCCTCAAGTGCTGAATCCATGTCAACAGAATACAGAGACAAAAACTTCTCTGCATGCTCAGCCAACAGTTCTGGCCACCAAGAGAATGCCTGCAAACATGACAAAATAAAATTACTAAACATGAGCCAAAGCCAAGAGATGTGCTCTGTTTGTGGCAGAACACATCTGAGTATGTCACGTCATGCCCTGTCTCATTTGGGGAGGAAGAATGGGCCAAGTGAAAAATGTGAAAATATTTTATAAAACTTTCCATCAAAAAAAAGGAAGAAATCAAACAGATTATTGTGAGCAAGGTGATATGATCAGAATAAAAATATAACACCAAAAAAATCAAAAAGGAGAGTATAAATGCCTTTTTTTCCAGAGAGCAAAGAAAAGCGTGAAGGCCTTAGTCTTGAAAAAATGACTGTATATGTTTTTTTTTATTTCATTAAATTCTAGAGCAGATGAATTTATTTTTAAAATAAATCTTTATGAATACATTTTACATTCATTTGGTAATCAAAAGGGATGGTTTATTTTAAAATTATATTCCTTGAAGTCAGAGGGGTTTTTTTAACAGCTAGAGAGTTATTTTAATTCCTATTTTTGCCTTAAAGGTGTCAGCTTCTTCTGAGGAGGACATCCAGTTTTCCTTGTGCAAATGCTATAAATCTTTAGCAGTTCACTAATATCTATACTAATTTTCAGTAACTTAACATGTTGGAACTGTTTTCTCTGTCAAAAATTTATATTCTTAGGCAATCCTTAAAGAAGAGAAGAAATCTGTGAAAAATATTATCAGCAAGTAAATCCAGTTCTTCATTAAAGACATGTAACTATTGTACCTTTTTACCAGCACATAAACCTAGGCTTTAAAATGCCAGTATTGGAGCTGAGCATTGGATCAGGGGAGCTCTGTGATCCTGGAGTTAAAGATGAAGGTGGAGGGAGTTTATGAAACAGGATGAACTCCTGCTAAGAGTGTTTTACTCAGGGTTTATAAGAACATATCACAGTGAGCAATGCCTACACATGCAACACAGGAAGATGTCATTGCTGTCAAACTTCTGCCATTCATTTTGAATATATAATTTTGAATATTTTTGAGTTGTCAGCATGGAATATATGTAGCTTGATCTGCACAAGAACTGAGTCCCACCAGCTTCAAATAAATTCAGATAAATCTTCACTTGCATTTATGAAATGCAGGCCCTGGGTGGTGTGGTCTTATGTGGTCAAGTCTGAAAGGCATAAAATAAAGGACAACTTCTGTAAAGTGGTCTACAAATGTGTTTTTGCATCATGGACTTTCTGATGACTGCCCGTAGTTCTTTCTGACACGGGGCAAATGGAGAAATGATGAATTGGCAAAAGTTTTAGAGAAATGCTGAGCATCTCCTGCTATTAGTGAAAAGTACTTTGTGTGCTCCAGTGGTAGGACTGAAGGATGACAACTGGCACCACAGTGAGGAGGAGAGATGAGGCTTCAAAAACTTTGGAAAGAGTTTGAAGTGGAGTCTTTCAGTTTCATCAAACTGGAAGAAATTTCTTATTAATGAACCTGTTTAAGTAGGAGTTAATTAAAGGAACAGGCTCCTTACTCTAGAAAATAACTACACGAAAATAAAAAATGTGTATTGGCACCGGCAGGGGACCCTTCTAAGCAAACAAAACTCTTTTCAGAAAATATTGCCAAAATTTCAAAACAAAACAAATCCAAAACTCAAAAATGAGCACATTTTCTCTCCATTTAGTTCGTTGTTGTAAATGACACTTCGAACCCAGACAGAAATTCTTCTGACTCTCTCTCAAGAGCTATGCATCATTACTTGAGCAGCAAGAGAGAAGGATAGAAAAAAAAAAAAGTTAAAGCTAAATGTAACAGCAAAGTTGCTATGGATAATAATAGGCTAAAAGCAATTAGCAATTGGTGACACACATTCTTGGAGAACAGAAACATTGCCTGCATTAAAGGAAGAATGGAGTTCTTAGATTCTAGAAGGCACATAGATGTGGCTATGCAACACCAGAAATCATCAAAACATTTTATGCTACATGTTCAATGCACAGTTCCATGCTATGAGCAGAGCAAAACAATGCTTAGTTCATCAGGAATCACATACCTCTCTTCCCTTTGGGAATCCCCGAAATTTGTAAATATTATGAATTAAAAAAAAAGAAAAAAAAATCTAGTGTTAAAAATGTGATCTATTATTTTACAGATTACTGATCCTTTTTGTTAACTGTAGCATCAAACACTGAACATTTGCATAACATTATGATGTGAAGTCTCCATACTTAATATTCAGTTTTGAGTAGGGAATGTATAATTTAGCAATCTTTTTCTCAGATATACTTTAATACTGAAATTCTGTATGCCCTATAAATTTCAGTGAAATTGAACATGTATTACATGAATGAAGGAAAGGGAAAATAACCTTAGCATTATCTTTTTTCTTTTCAAGGTACCTTAGATTAGATTGCAAACTTTTGCTGAATAAATTTTTCTGAAGGCACATGCAATATACTTATCCTTCTGAAAAACACCACACCTCTGACTGCAAGTAAGTAGTATGGAATGCAATCTTTGAACAGAGATGCTGAATCATATATGTTTATTTGATCTGGCTTTTGTTTCTGTGTTCTTTTCCACAGAAGTCCAATTTTCTTGCAGTCGTGCAGGTCCTCAAAAGACAAAGACCACAATATATACATTTTATTAAGTAATCATTACACTGTGACACAGTGGCAACAGTAGTGTAGAACAGGACCTCCAGTGAATTAATTTCAAATCAGCAAAACAGATGATTCTTCAGTATATGATAAAACATCTATAACAAGTTCACACATGACAGATGTAAGCTAAAAACCAGATTCCATAGTGTGATATAAAACCAGATGTTTTGAATGATCATATTTTATAACTATATATACTAGATAATGTTTATCCATTTGTATATTTAAAAAAAAAAATTTATTGAGTTTTTTGAGAACATTTTAAAAACAATTTCCTGAACCTTAGAAAACTGTATTTATTAATTAAATTTCAATAATATATACAAGTGTTTCCGGGCAAGTTAAGTTTTGTAATTCCTTGACATAAGAGGTGCTAGAATTCTAGCTGTTGTGGTTTCTGTATTATGAAGAAAAGATGTGAAAGTAAGAAACATAAAATTGTTTTATTTCATTTCTTCTACCTTACAATGCCATTTTAAAAAGCACAAGTTTAAGAGCATACTTTTCCAATCAACAGAAGAGCAATGGGAATGAGATTATTATACTTATAATTATTTTCTTACACATAATTAGATCTATACAGCATAATGAAAACTAGCATTCAGTTATATTTTCTTTCCATTTTGAACATCAGGTGAAAAGTTGGAAGGAAAAACTGTATAAAGCTATGAATGTTTTCCATACCATTTCAGCACCTCCAGCACAAAGATGCTTTCTCTTTTTTATGCTCTTTAATTTTCACTTCTAAACCTACAGTTCATTCAAGTGAATTGAAGTAGAGTTTTATTTCACTTCACTTTACATAAGCTTCAAGCCTTATTCCTCTGTAAATGTGAACTGCCTTAAACATATGTCAGGAAGGAAAACTAAAATGTTTCTTGACAGACTTGCTTCACATCAGAGGAGCAAAAATCCAGGAACAAACCATTCTCTGCAGCAAATGCAATTACAGCCTCACCTCTGAATGATGCTCTTCATTTTGCTGCAATACTTCAATACAGAGTTCTGCAAGGTGAAGAACCTCTTCCAGTTTTCTTGCAGGTGTTGCTTGATTCATAGTCTCTATATGAATATAAAATGTAAACCAAAATTGTTTAAGTTACAAATATTATTTACAGTAAGAGAAAATTATGTCAGAAACTAATGGGAATGCTGCAAACTGACAAGTTTCTAAAGCAAAAGAAATTTCAACTGTTAAGGATAATGATTTAATGCCCATAAACAGAGCTGAATGTCCAGATTACTAAAAAGAGAAAATAATTCACAAGAGCATCAGTGGTCACTGTAAACATTATCTGATTTAAGATGTGAGAAATAACAGGTGCATCAGTGTATTAGATGCTCAACTTTTGCAATAGGGAAGTTCTTTTTCTCTTCAAGGCCATATAAACAAAGACAGCAGATAGTGGAGACCTTTTTTGTTATTATCAGTACAATGTCTTCTCACCAGCTGACTCATTACTGTCATCAGCAAAATTCATACCTTTTGCAGCAAAAATTCCAAATGTTTAAACAAAAGAAGACATTCCATTTTAGATATATATGTAAAAATAAGAAAGTGCAAACCAAAATAATTCATACAACTAATTTCTAGTAATTAATTATTCAAATAACTAATTTTCTACCTGCTGTTCATCAGTAAAGGCGAATCTGAATACTTTTCAATACCATAGTGAAAAATAGCATTATGAAATAAGGATCTTATAACAGAATTAACACAAACCTACTAAAAATTCCACCTAGAAGAAGTACAAATGCAAAAGTTACAAATTACATGAAGCTCACTTACTCTACCCAGAAGACTTCAAAAAGAAAGGAAACAACAAAGGTAAACCAAATGTAACTAAAATACTTACAGGAAAATTAAACAACAATTAGCTTGCAATTAAAAAAATCATAGCACTATATTTCAGGAAGAATCACAGGAGATAAGGGAAGAGTCCAACAGAATTTTTTACAAACATTTTAGTCAGTAAAAGTAACTTTTCTGACTACATAATCTGCATCGTAAGGGATAACTTCAGCATTAGCTATTAGAGCTTGTTTACTTAAAAAAGTTCTTGTTGCTAAGCACAAATGTATGGTCACATTAACCAGGTTTGCGGAGAACTCATAAAGCTGATAACAAGATAAAGTGGATTTCAGGAATTCTATTTTCTCATTTTTTGTGCAAGTTTATGTATCACATGGATAGCAAATCATGTCAATACACATCTGCATTTGCAGAAAATTCTGTGACATTTCCTTCCCACTTAGCATTCATCATTACATAGACCATTAGCAGATTAATGAAACAATTCACATAATCTCCTTGGTCTTAGTAAGAATATCAATCTGCATGCAATAAATATTTTTAACACTTGACATTTCTAGCAAGTCAAAGCAACATTGCAGACATTTTAAAGGCAAGTGACCTTGTCCAGTTCTCCAGCACTAACACATTAATGCATATTACAGCAATGAAATATAGAGCTTTGATGCAATTTTGAAGAAACACTGGATTAGAATCTCCAGCAAACACCTACTTCAAAGTGACTAATACCCCACATTGTTTTCATGCAAAAACCAAGCAGGAAAACTAGTTATTGAAGCAACTACAAAGAATTTTTTCAAATCTTACTAGAAGAGACCACATAACCAGATATGTTGAAATATTTTTTTTTCTAAAACCAGAATTTAACTCAAGAAAGAGTTAGTGTAGGAACCTGGGTCAAGCACAAAGCACACACAAGGCACAAAAATACATTCATAATGCCAAGATCACTGTTTTTAATACTGCACTGTATTGCCTTTACAATTCTTATACCATATAATGATTATATGAATGTAACAAGAAACATATTGAGTCAAGAGAGATTAGCAAGGATCAGCCAAGTGCCTATTTAGGTTTTATATTATAAAACTACTATTGGATTCAGACTAAACCAGTGGTTTCTACATTTATCCTGGACTGAAATTGCTCTTTCTTCTAGTGGTCAGTGTCCTCCCCTCCCTGAACACATAGCAAGTGCAATTCATACAGATAATATACATCACTAGCAGTGTCACTGATGTTAATGAGTCTTAGGAATAAACCAGTGATATTAATAGAGAGCACGACTGGAACATCTGATTTCAGCATAAACAACTCATTTTATTGCAAACTCAGCCTGATCTTCATTACCTCACCACTTACCAAGTAAACAAAATAATTGCATGCATAATTGCATACATTCCTAATGAAACTAAATAAGCTGTAAAATATTCAGAAATTCTATCCTGTAAGGGCTCCTCTACATTATTAAGAAAGTAATTCTATGTTATGAATGAATGTTATGAATGTTATGTTATGTTATGAATTCTATGATATGAATCTCATGTTGCATTTTTGCTCTGGAATAAATTCACTTATTCCACACTTGCAATTAGCTCAAGATGGCCTAAAAATGGCTGTTGAACAGATATCATTATCACTAGGGAGAGCAGGAGAAAAGAGATTTACCACCTAACTGTGAGATTATCTTGCTTCTCCACTGTGATAAGATCACAGTGAAGAGAAATATGGTCTCGGGCAAGTACCAATTACATTGAACAAGGCATTAAGGAAATACAGTTCTGGTCATCTGTGCTGAAGTGATGGATTTTGATCAGAAGAGGAAACCAGTATTTTGTTGTTGTTGTTGTTGTTGTGTTAGTCTGAAAGGCATCATAAGCCTAATAAAATGAAGGATGAAAGTGAGGATCAGAAATGTTCTCACACGGGCAAGGTAGGAATTCAATGTTCCCGAAGTGGAAACGCTTGGGAAAGACAGGAGCTACCTTTGAATAGGCATGATGCTGGCAGAATAGAACAGTCATGACAAATGATTTAAACTACACATTTTAAAGTTTTCAGTCATTGTGGGACTAATGTTCAGGAACAGTTTTTTTCAATAGGATTAGCAAGTTTAGGAGGGAAAAGAGTATGAAAACTGTAAATACACCTTTATGTTGAGTATGGCAGGTTTCCAATTGACATTTCATGGCAGGAATGACTAAAAATCTGGGCTATACTAGACTGAATCAATTCCAATTTCATGTTTCCATAAAACTCACCATGCTATTTACTAGTTTACACTGAAACTATTTATCACTAGCTAAATATCTGCAAATTACCCTTAATGTTTCTAGCTTTTCACAATATTTTAAAAATCATTATTTTCTTAGAAGATAGCTCTTAAGAAAAGGTGGCAGAGAATTGTACTCAGTCTGTATCCTTGGACAAATCTCTCTAATTTTTTTTTTTGGTTTACTAATTCACAGAATAAATCAGTACATGCTATTTCTTTTGCACAATACAGACTTCCCTACATTTCACTTCAGCTTCATGTAAAGCCTCCTTTTCCATATGTAAGTTACCACACCACCTAGCCATTTTCTCTGTAACTAAACAGCTTTCAAATTCTAGGGAATATATCTTATAGATATCCACCAGTTACATGTGTATATACATAAGGGGCTATGAAGTAATTTGAGAAATAAAGAAAATTTTTTTTTAGCCAAGTAAGTAGTGTATATGAAATATGAGTAGCAATAAATTCTTATTTGGAAGTTTTAGACCCTTCAAAACACCTGAGTCAAATACTGTGCTTGTCTTTGTAAGCATAAAGGAATTACAGGAATGGAAATCAGCGCTGTCAGTTTTCATTATATTCATGATGTCTTTCTTCCCACAATTACTAAAGGTTGTTAAGATGTGTTTACACTGTTCAAACTAACAAGTTGCACCAGGAGTCAAGTCAGTAAATATGCTGCTTGACATCTTTTAGAAAATAAACAGAAAAAGCCATCAATCATCTGTTTCCAGCTTCACATCCTGCCAAAATGAAAAAGCAAACCAGGCTTTGCAAATAATGGATGCTTTCTCAAGTACACATTACCAGTGAGTCACACAGGTACCGAGCAATATTGTTAAATGAGCTAAGTTAACCGAGTGAAGCACTACTGAAATGAAAAAGTGACTGCTTCATGAACCAACGGAGCCTCGGGCCATGAGGGACTGTCAGATCATCCAGTCTCACCTTCTGCATCACACAGGTCAGGGAACTTCTCCCCAGTCCTCCTTTTTGAGACAATCAGGATGTTTAAAACCTAACAACAGTGTGTCTAAAATCTACCTTAAGCTTTCTTCCCACAAGAGAGTTGAAGACATCCTTGAAGACAAATGCACAATTCACCTCTCTCATTTTCTCCCCAGCATGTAAGCTGTTAAACATGTGTGATTAATTTCTCATTGACATTTGCTGCACACAGGAATCTGCTCATTAGAGAGGCATTTTTTTCCTTGGTTATGAATAAAATGCAACAAGGAGACTCCTGACTCTGGCCTGCCAGTCTCCCCCTCAGTGACACAGCATACATCCCTTACTGGTTTTCCCTGCCTCGTATTTCATCCTTCCCCCTTTTCTTCCAACAAGCATGTCCAGAACCAGTGTCTCAGGAAAGCCAACCCATCTCCAGCCAGAGGTCTTGGAAAAAAGGCAAGTATGCTGAGAAGCTCCCAAATTCACAGCCTCAGCGGGCTTACAGTAAAGCAGGACAATACAGACAGAGCATAATTTGAGCTTTATGGAGCCAACTCTGCTCCAGCAGGGCCCATTCATTTGGTCTTTTTAACATGTGAAACCTGCAAGATTGCTTGAAGCTAGTTTGCTACCAGACCTGAACTGACTCTGAAGAGTTAACCCAAAACTGGTATAATCGACCCACAGATAATTTAGATTTCACTGTGCTAAATTTTTGTGCAATTTCTCACAGGATTAATTCTGTGCATGAAAAAGTAAGGAGGTAGATCTGGAAGGACATTCTATATTTTTCACATTAGAAACGAAATCCAGCCTTATACAAATAGTGGAATTTAGCTTTAATTATGAAGCTGAAACCAGTCATTCCATAATTGCTTTCTATGATTTCAACAGCATTTTAAATCCTAGGGGAAAAAAATTAGAATTAATTACCATTATTAGCTAAATACAGAAAGACAGTGAGATTGGTAAAAAGTTAGAGTACACATCTCCTACTCCATGACCTACCATTTTATTAAGTGTGTCATGCTCCAATATTTCCTGGTTTTTAAAATTTATCATAGTATTGAATGTTATTACCTTCATGAGGCAATCACATGTTTTTGTTTTGTTTTGTTTTATTTTCTAAAGGGAATCTTGGCTCATTGAAAAGCATAAAAACAACAAAATCAAAAAGGTAAAAGCAGAAGAAAAATCTCTTTTTTTGCCAGCTGATCATCAAAGCATTTAACATAAGATTTTTTTGTATTCTGATTTTGGCAACACAGATATAAGCAGTTGGTATTTTCCTTCTTTTTCTCACTTCTAATTTCACTTCAAAGGGGGAAAGAACTAATTTTCTCAGCACTTCCTGATACTGTAGAATAAAACTCAGAGCTAACAAACATGCCAAACTGCAAGGCTCCATGAATAAAGAGAACTGGATAGATTAATAACTCACCTATCAGATGGAGAGAAAACTGGCACTTGAAAATGCAGACTTAGTAAAAAGTATTTAAAAAAAAAACCAGAGTATTTTAAGATTCTAAATTTTGGAGCCTTACTGAAAAATGAAACAAAAAATCTAATGCTGGCAGGCAAGTGGAAGGGAAAAGAGATGTTGAAAATTATTAACTGAAACAAAATTTGAAAAAATTACTAATTGAGGACATAAAATGAACAGAAAATAAAATAAAATCTAACACAGATTTGCAAAGGTGGGTTGAACTAGACTTATGCATTTTTAGATAAGATATTTTTGTATAAAAAGAAATTCAGTAGATCTTATTTATTCTGACTTTAATGAAGCATTTGATACTGTGCCTCATGGGAAAACTACCAGTTAAGCTGAAGAAAGTAAGGACTAAAAAAAGAAACTGTGTGGGGTATAAAGAAGAAGCCTCAAGTGAAAGGGAATAAGCAGTGCTGAGAAAGTGCAAGAAAAGGATTCTTGAGAGATTTCTTGAAGATTCATCTAAGCTTCCTTAATATTTTCACCAGGGACTTTAGAATAAATATTAGAAGCACAATGACAATATGTAAAACATGGGAAATAGAAAGATGCAACAACAAGAATTTGGCAATTCCAAAGAATGGGAGAAACATTTCAAAATACCTTCAAGAGTTAAAGAAGGGACAATATATTTTGACACATGAATAGCAATAAAAATTTCCTATAAACTGGGAAAATGTCAGCTCAAAATGATCAAAACTCTAAGACTGGGTTGAATTAGCTTTTCACAGAAGGGTTGTGTGACACAAGCATGATACAGACATCAGACTCTTCCTATATCAGATAAAATGTTTCTGCTATAATAGCACTGCTAATACTGTGCAAGGCATCTAATGGGGATGACTTTGCACAGTTCCTGTCACCAATGTTCAAGAACATGGAATTCAAACTTTAATAGAGAAAGACTCCTGAAATGATAGAAATGAAGAACAGGCAGCTACTCTGAGACAAGGTGATGAAAGCCTAGGTTGCATGAGTACTAAACTCTTGTCTAAAAATGCATCATAGGGCATGGAGGAACTGAAGATGATGAAATGCTAATGAAAGATGGAACTATGCCTCCCTCATTTGGGATACAGGAGGAGGTTGTCATGCTTAATTTTGGGAACTAATTTAACTGTAAGGTGATGATACACCTGTATAGATAATAGGACTTGAAATGACCTTCCTGTGGGTGAAGCAGGGGACTGAAAAGGGAAGCACAGTGACAAAGGCAGACTCAGCCCTACTCTTAAAGGAGGATGTGGGTATGTTTACAAAGGAGTATCAGGATCCAGACTGGGGATTATTTTACAGGTCCAAAACTGAAATGAGGGATGTTTGCCCATGTCCTCATTTCCATTTAGTTGTACAACAGAGACCAAGAAGGTGCTATGCTGCTGTGCAGCCCACTTCTGTTTGTTCAGTGAAATGAACATGCATGGAGAGCTTAAATCAAGTCCTCTCCACGTACAATGACTCTCTTCACTTGCCTTCTCAGCTTCAATAATGTTTGTAGTGTTTTCTTTTTTAAGCCAGACAGATCCTTCTGAGCCTTGAGGGCATTTACATACTACCCTTCCTTTAGAAACTTGTATGTAATGAGTATGTTAATGATTGATGTCTTAAACCCCAGCAAACTTCTGAGTTTCTCCTGACCTTCTCTTGTATGGAGTTAACATTTATTCGGCCTTTGGCAGTCTTTCTGATAGAAACAAATTTTGGCATCACAACTGATTTGTCTTTGAACAATTGTACACTTCAGAGTAACTATTTGCTCCAATTTTAATGGAATTTATTCTTACTCCTTTTATTCAAACTGCTTGGCAGAAGGAGCCCAGCATACTGAGTTACTACAGAATTTTAAAAATAGTGAGTTAAAAGACAACTGAACTTATAATTCAAATGTTTACAATCTGTCTATTGCTTCAGAAATTAATATCCATGGACAATGATAAATACTGCCCTGTTTGCTTTACAGATATTTACCACTTTAATCCCTTTTATATCTGCACGGCCAAGGAATGCCCCTGTGCTGAAAGGTGCATTTGTGGGCAAGTTTCTGTCTTTTCTCAGGCAATAACAGCAGCAATAGCAGAATTAATTAGTCCTCAGCCATTCAGATTCCTAATAAATTTCAGAGGCAAAACCATTCATTTATGAGAAGGAACAAATAATGCATTTTATTACTCTGTGTGTATGGATGTGTATTAAACATAAGTAAAAAATAAGAAGTCTGTTTAAGGAAGGCCATCTTTTTTGAGGGACAGAAAACAGGTGATGGAGCCATGCAAATTTCTATAGGCTCTTCACAGGAAGTGTGCAAAATGCATGTCAAGAATGCTGTTTGTCTCTGGCCTCAGAATCTGGCAGGTCCATTTATGTTCAACATTATCTATAGGAAGAGTTAATATAAGTTAAATACTGAATAAGACAGGAATACATGCCATACAAAAAACTATTTAAAAAGTACTTTCAGGTACTGAAATCTCAAAGGCAGTATATACTGAAATGAAAATGGGTCATACTTAAAAAGAGATTTTCATGTATTGATGCTGTGATTCATGTCCTTGACAAATTATAAACCCCTGCTGCAAACTACCAGGACACTATTTAAGAGTTCTTAGATATAGTTCAAAATTGTAATAGTAGGTTTCCTGCTATTCTCTTCATAATGGTAATTACTCTGACTGAGCAGATTAGCTACTCCATGAGAAATTCAGCTGTACATGTAATAAAGAGTGACATGCTGAACCCTGTATAATTTTCATGGCAAATGTAATTTTTGTTAAAATCTATTCTATATTCCTAACAGTCCAATGATGAGGGATGCTCAATAAAATGTCATCCTGACTGTAAACAAATATTTTTGATGGAAGTGCTGCTTATGCCACCATGTTTGCCATTAAGAAAGTAACCACTGTCTTTGGGAAAACATTCAGAGTCTTGTTCAGCTGAGACTGTGAAAATGAGAGCACTTGGGGAATAGACCTGGGAACCTGGCAACCACACTGCCAAGAAAGGGTTCTCACAACAAGAAGAATTTGCATATTCACCTCTGTATTACCTAACAAGGACACTCCTGAAATTCAAGCTTAATTATCAGTATATAGTGCACAAGTTAAAAGGTAAATAACAGTTATCTAGACATAGTTTTTCTCATTTTCCACAAAAGTACAATATATGGTATTAGGGCTAAGCATATTGTACATCAAATTCATTATGAAATCTGTACGAGTCCAGGTAGAGACAACAACAGGAGCAGGATCTGGCCCTAAAATGTATTGGGATTCATCTCAGTGGTTTTGTCTTTTGCATCAGAGAAATATGCTCAATGCTTCAGAAAATTCCAGGGGATACAGTCTATCTACTCCTTTCAATAGAATGATTTTTTTCTGAGTTTTTGATTAATTTTCAGTTTTTGATTAATTTTTAGTCAGAACTGGTATTTAATTAAGCGGCTGAATTATAAATGCAGCCTATAAACCTCTTGCTTCAGCTAACCCAGGGAGTGAACTTACTCCTTATATGTGATACACTTTCCTCTCATCCATTCTCTAATCTAGTTATTTGCCAGGTCACTTAAGGGACAACTTTGCTATCCTGTATTGAGAAGGGCTATGGTTTCTTTCAAAGCATGGAGAAACCTAATGTGAAATATTTAAAATCAGGTACAGCAATTTATTTGTTTATTTATTTAATTATTTACGTGTCGGTACTATGTCATCGATGCTTAATGGTTTTGGGCTTCCCAAATAAAGACCCTGAGAAAAACAGGGAGATTAACAAGGAAGATTGGTACTTCAGGTGATAATGTGATATTGTATAAAAGTGTGTGCATTGCATAAAAGTGTATACATTATATCAAAGTGCACAGGTGAGGTTTTGGAGTGCCAAGGTGAAAGGAAAAAATCTCTACAATTTGCCAAATAATTTTCAATTAACTTCAATTAATTGTCTCGGAATTTCTCATTTCAAGAGATATTCTCTTTAATACCTACAGGCATCAAAATATGAAACTGAATATTTGTGCTATCTAGCTTTAGGTATTTAACATAGAAGGGAAACTCTTTTTGGGGTGTTTTGTATTTATTTGATGCTGTGAGATTGTCCTTGCACAGAGAAGTTGCTGAAGGACCTTCAGAGCACTCAGAGTCCCCTGCCTAAGGAACCTCTCCTGTTGATGGGAGGGGTCAGCAGATCATCTGAGCAATGTGGGCTACCCCCAACCCACCCTAACTGACTGTGGCATGAATATCCATTCCACCAGTGCACTGCCTGCTCTCTTCTTTAAAAATTCCAAAAGATCTCCCATTTACAGAGCATATAAAGCTTTTAAACAAAAAACGGTGGAAGTCTTGGAAATCAGTGGAATTTTTTTACTTCAGTTATGGACATAGTTGTTAAAAAGAGTAGTCTCAATAATTTGCTAATAATTTTCAAGCCCCTCATCTACAAGCAGCTTCTCTTTGAACTACCTTCATGCAACTTTGTTATCATCACACCAGTCTGTCTTTCCAGATGGAAAATTAGTTCATCACGAGAGTACTACCAGATCAATGCCCCCTTCCCATAACTGTGTTTGATATTGTTGGCGAAACCCCAAAATGCACCACAATCAATCTTTATTTGGGTATGTATGTCAGGTAAGACAAAGCAGTGCACAGCTCTATTTCACAGTCCAGATATGCACAATCCCTCATATTTCTATGCATCCAGTTTTACTCAGCTGCAAATACTACTTCAGCTGTGCTCTTTGTATGATGACTTTCAAATATTGGGATATAAGAACTCAAAACTCCCTTCCTGTATGATTGGAGAATATACACCATATCATCATGAAATTAGGAAAAAAAGGAGCTACCTTCCATGTAACCCTCAGCTATACCTAGAAAAAGAAATGTATCACTAAACAAAGCCATATCAGAGAAATGTAAAACCAGTTTTACAAAATCAGTTTTCGTAGCAATATCTTCATTAATAAATTGAGAAATTCTGTTTCAAAACATACAATTTTTGCAGAGGACTATGAAATTACTTTTCTCTAAATAAACAAACTGTTTTTGAATTTAACAAAATTAAACTTTTCTGCATCATTTAGTTATACCCTTTTCACAGAAAATACAACTTCATCATATTCCAAAACAGAAAGCTAAACTGCTAATAAATAGGTACATGATAATTAAGTATCAGTGTAAATACATGAACTAAACTACACCAAAATTAATTTTAATATTCACAAATGTTCTGATCAGTATCTTGGTATTGCTCAAATAAAGAAAAATATTAACAACAGACACAACACACTACATCTGTAATACATGCAGACATGCACACAAATAGTAATCACCTGAGTCCTTTTCCGCTGTTGCTAAATAAAAAAAATAGGGAAAGAAAAACATCATTACAGAAATAAAACTCATATAATTAGAGAAGAATAAATACCACATAAGGAGTTAATAGCTTCTTAACATCTTGAGTACATCACACAAGTGATGGGATTTTTCATGTGAGGGAGAAATGGTGCATATTTCTGAGTAATATATTTGCATTTACTAGCCCTGTATAGTCTTTATTTCAAGCTCAGGCACTGAGCTTGCATCCATATTGTGCATGGGAATTCAGAAACATATATGAGAATATTATTTGTATTAGGACCTTATTTTTATCTCTACGTTTTAGGTATTTGCTATCGGTCTATAGCTGATATTATCTTGTAATAATTACCTTTTGACCGACTAATATGATGTTGTTCAGTAAAGAAATAGTCAAACCACAAAAATCTCCAAAAGATGTGCCAGCCACATCTGAGGACATCAGTAATATTATAAAGATAAGGACTCTATGCTTTCTGTATGCAGTTTGAGGAGAGTAAGCATTTAATGCAAACACTAACATGAATTACTTTCAAGAGAAGAATGTAACTTCAGTGCACAGATACAATAATGCTCCTATAAACCTAAAGGAGCAGAATGAAATCCACTGCTGAAAAATATTACATTTATATTGGTACAAAAGTAGGATGTTTGTAATGATCAGAGTATCAAAAGATATCAATACAGGTCTCATTGCCATTGAAATACAGTGCATTGAATTTTCTGATGTTGCAATGCTGGAGTCCTTCACTTTCAAAAGTACTTTATTCTCAGAAAAGTACTTCACCTATTTCTCTTTATTTATGCAATGATGTGTTGTGCTTTGAGTTTACAACTACACGAGTGCAAAACTACTTAAATAAATCTAGTTGGGTTCCAACCAAAAGGCAATAAATCCAAAAAAGAAAATTGCAATTGCAAGTTGAGATACAGGAGTCAGTTTCATGTGCTGTTCCAGCTTACTTGGTGTTAACAGTGTGAATATCTTAAAGTGCAAACTTTGCTACTTCAGGGGAGGTCCCTGAATATTCTCTAGGATACAGTAAAAAATTCTCTAGGATACAGTAAAAAATCTTGGGAAAAGATTTATTTACATGATGACAAAAAACTTTCCAATCCATTTTATTGTCAGCGTGTTCAGATATCTTTTGCAAGCTTTTTTCAAATTATAAAAATGTTTCTATTTTTATACTCATTGTTTCAACAGGTTTGATACACGACTTAAATACTGAACATTAACATTTCCCTTTATGAATACAGAAATATAAAAACTAAGGAAAAATTCTTTTTTTCCTTTTCATTTTCCAGAACAGATTTAATATTCATCCTTTTTCTCTTTAACACAACATGATATCATAATTAATTATGATAAACTGGTTACTAGGATGGTTTCATGTTGTTACTTCCATGATATAATACTGGTTGCTATAGTGATGAGATGGATCTTTTGTTAATCACTTGTGAGATCGGCTAACTCATGTTTTTCAGAGAATTTGAGCAGAGATAAAAATGGAAAAAAGTTGGCTTTATAATATTGCTAAATATTTGAGGCTTCTTCAATTTGCTCCTAAGCTAGCTCTGTTTCTTCTGAAATTGCTAGAAATACATGCTATTTAAAAAATTAATATGCATAAAATTTGTATTTTTAAAAAAACAGAATTAATCCTACAATATTTTCCTGAGAATAATTCTAGCTCCAAAAATCCAGTGCATACAGCTTTCTGTTCTTGAATACATTTGGACAGGAGTATCTCTAGCTTTTTGTACTTTATGGAGACTAAAAGTCTGTCTCGACAAGGCATTTGACTATTATGACTTCCTTTTTGTTCTACATAAGGTTTACAAATAGTAAAATGACAATGTGCATCCTGGCCATTTTTTAAAGCAGAATTTTAGTTAATTTCATAATATACTTTATAGAACATACCAAACTTTCAGAAAAACTCCTGATTACCTTCAAACTTAGTATTTTGTCCCCTTAATTCATTAAATCAGTACGTAATTAGGGTTTTAATGATCAGATTATTATTATACATCTGATCACACAGTAGCAAAAATAAATAGCATTTATCTATTTGTCTGCCTTATAAATACTTCAGAAAAGAATCTATACACAGTTTTCAAATTTCAAGGCAGCGACCCTGCTGTTAAGGAAAGAATTTTCTGTCAGTAGTTTAATCACTAGAAATAGCTAGAGAAAGAAAAAATAACCCATAAACAACCTCTTAAATTTATGAAGAACTCAAAAGTAAGAACAAAGGGCAACTTAAATTAGGAAGTCCTAGTCTTTATTCAAACAGGGTCCCAGGAGGCATATTAAAGCAATGAATAGGAAAAAGCTCCACAGTTCACCAGCTGAGATTTTAATGAGACATTTCCCCTTGCTGTGGAAGGGGTTTGTTCTGGAAAGGGAAAAGGCTGCTCACTGAATATGCAGTTAATGGGCATTGTTGGCTTTTACAGCCACCTCGGCAGTTGATTGCTGTACTAACCTTCTATTTTGGCATATTCTGTAAGTCGCGTGTAATTGATCAAGGCAGCCTTCTCCAGACATTTTCTAACCACTTTCTTCACCTCTTCTGCTGGTATAGGAGTGGCAATATCTTTCATTAAAACCTGTGTCAGAGACAATTATACCACTTCATTACCATTACCCAAACCCCACAGGAAAAGGATAAAAGTATACTGAAGTTACTACAGATCTGATAATGATATAAAGGCAGAAGTCAAAAAGGAACTATTGCAGCTTGGTGGACCTTCATCTTTGAAGGTTTCTGTTCAGCCCTGATTTGACTGCCTGTACAGTATTTATCCCTCCTGTTTGCCATCTTGCAGCATGCCAATCGGTCTTTGGGTGATATTGAGACCGGTAGAACAAGAGCATTCCATGGATGGGCTGGATCATGGTTACCACTAAAGATGTGATTGTGAAAAT
Organism: Molothrus aeneus; assembly: GCF_037042795.1. Classification (NCBI taxonomy): domain Eukaryota; kingdom Metazoa; phylum Chordata; class Aves; order Passeriformes; family Icteridae; genus Molothrus; species Molothrus aeneus. The sequence goes on from NC_089650.1 coordinate 48,191,566, forward strand.
TGGCTTGGTTCTCAGCTGTGGAAAAATTTCCACCATTGAAGTACCATGGACTCTTCAACAGGGTAAGGTTATTCAACACATCCTTGCTGTGAAAAAAAAAGTCATCTATATAGTGGGAAGGGAAAACATTGAACTTCCAGCAGAATATTTTATTATAGACAAGTAGAAGAACAGTCCATATAAATGTTTTCAAAACATGTGAGTTGTTACCTCACCTATTGCAAGTGAGGTGAACCAAGAATCCATACCTCTTTATACGAATGCAGCATAATATACTCTGGATTACTACATTAAAAAATGTTGATAATTCACTTGCATTTAAAATTTAATTCTGCACTCCATTAACTTTCAACAGGTAAGTGTAAACAAAACTCAACATGGTCTTATCACATTTTCATGTAAATAATAACATTTTTGATAACTCACAACCTTAAAAAATGCTTCTGTAGTGGATCCCTGGACAAGCTACACCCTTATATATCTAAAAGTTACTGCTAAAAGAAGGGAGCAAGAGATGCAGTCTAGGGAAGGACATGGTAGAAAAGAAACAGGTTCAGCAACAGAGAAGCTATTAGGAAGACATTGCTGCAAATCAGACTTCCAGAATACCTGCACACAAATATGACTTCTCTATCTGTGTTTACTTGTTTTTTCAATTAATAACTTCTGAGTTATCAACAAGTGAATTTACAGTATTCAAAACCTTTTGTTCTTGGTCTGATTTTTTTTCAAATTTTTCAAAGACAAGTAAAATAAGACGGTTCTAACCTATTGTGCATTCACAAATGTAGGAAAGCACATTTTCCAGTCAAAACTGACAGTGGTGCTGCTTGAGCACCAGTTAGAGCACCATTATCATTTGCAACAGCAGGAAAGGGGAGAGGAAATGGGATGTTTCAAAAAGCACAAAGGAACCTACACAGCACTACAATCACTGAGATGGTAAATGAAATTAAACACATATACCTAGACTCCCTATGTGTTTTCTGAACACGGCAGAGGTTTTCTAAGAGAGAATCTCTATCCTTGAATTGTTCTGCACTGCAGAATAACTAATATTTGCCAGGATCAAACCTCACAAATTTTGGCAAAGCAACACAGCCTGGGACCTAAGCTTTTTTCGAATTTATAACTTCATCAGACTCCTGCTGATACAATTCCTTTGGAATCTCTGCTGGAATTTGAAGTCCTTTTTCCACAGAGATGACTGAGATGCTTTTATCATCATGAGATATTCTCCTTTCCAGTCAATACAAGAGGATTTGCTGGGCAGGAGTTGACATTTATAGCTGCCTATGTCAGATTTGCTGTGTATAGCTTTTGCTTAAATTGACTCAGGTGATGCATTTATTGAATATTATTTAAATTAGAAGGATTAGAGAAGGATTTTAATATTACATATGAATAAAGACAATATCAGCAGCATAGAAGGCATAAACAGCAGGAAGTGGGAGGCTGTAGAGTAGACTTGTACCACTTTAGGGTTAATGCTGGGTAAGTGTTAAATAAAAAAGGACCACAGTCACTGACTACAATTCAGTGGCTTGAAGTGGAAGTCCAGTAAAAAACTCCTGCAGAAAACAGCTGTTTGCCTCTGTGGAAGACAATGAGAGAAAAACAAAACCAACCATCATTCCAGTAAGCAGTTATAACCAGCAGTAAAATAATGAGTATGCTTTCAGCAACCTGAATGCAAAAGAAAAATGCAGGCTCGGCAGAACTTTTGTTCTCAAACTTACCCTTTCAAGTAATGAAAGTGTGGCTTTTAAAGCTCCTTCAGGACGGCCAAAAGGGAAACAGTATCTTAAAAAGTAAAAAAGAAAAAAAAAAAGAAACAAAAGGAGAAAGAAAAAAATAAGAGGAACATAAAATTATCAGAATTATAAAAGCTGCTTTATGAATTTACTTTAAGATGTATCTACATACAACTTGTATTATGTTAGCAGAAGACTCCCATACCTGAAGTACTAATAAAAGCAGAAAGCCTCTTCAGTAGTCTACCATGGAGTACATGCACATAACAGCAGTATCAGCTCACCAACACTTCATTTTAGGCCTAAGTGCAGAAAAAACCCTAAAAGGCAGAAAGCATCACTTCCAAATTATCAGCTATGAAGGATATTTAAAGGTCTTTGATGAGTTTAATTGTCTTCTTCCTGGAAAGAGGCACTATTTCTCATGTAGCCATGACTGCTACTGGACCTATGAAACAACATTCTGTATATTGTATTTTATTTTAAAATTAGATAAGGACAAGGATAAAATGTCAACTATTTTAATTTCTAGAGATATCAATGCTGTCAGATATTCTGTGTTTTTTCTATTATATTAAAAATACCTTGGAAAAGCACTTATCTTAAATTTTATCAGCTACAACTTAAACCATACCCACTCCTAAAATCATGTAAATTAAAAAGTGATTGCATTCATAGCTTTATTTTTTTTATTTTTGTTTGCTGAATGATGCAATATAGCAGGTCAATGAGAATACAATGCTCAGGCAACTGTAACCTCTCTTAATCCTGTCTATAAAATCTTACTGGGATATCCCCAATTGGAAAAAGGATTTTTGCTTTGCTGAGATTAATTTTTTTCTTATTATTACTCACCGAGAACAGTAGCCTCCTATTCTAATGTTTTCCACTAGTCAAATCTTTTCTAACAATAAAAGGATTCAGACCAGTGAATTTTATATGTACATTTTGGTCAGCCAAAATAAAGCCCTATAAATAAGGTCAAAACAGGATTTTGTGCAGTGAGAATTCCAGTATTTACTTTTATCTCTGTAAAGACTCCAGAGATAAAATTCACACAGCCAGGCAAGAGGTTAAAGTCCAAGACCTTCATGATAGCTTTCTCAGAAATATTGTCTCTTCCACATTTGATGCCTGAGAGGCTGGCAGAGATCAGAAGTCTCAGTGGGTAGAGAAGGTGACAGAGAGGAAAGGTGTAAGTACCTTAAGAACTACTTTAGATGACAGCCACTAGCACAGGATGGGCTGACTGCATGTTAATCAAAATGGAACCAGCCTGATAGCAGTGAAAATGAAAATTAAAAAGGCCATGGGGAGGGGTATTAAAATTGGGAGGTGCAGGTCAGTTGGCAGGCAAGGGAGAGCATCTTTTCCAGATGGGTATGACCTAGTCACTTAAATAGACAGAGCAAATGTTCAGAGGTGCTCTGAAAAGGCAGGAAGAGGCATGCACTCTTCAATTAAACTGTCCATGACAGCTGACCAGTGCACACAACACTAAGCAATGAAGAGAGGGCAAAGCTTATAATAAGTATCAATATATTCCAGAGGAAAAAAAAATGCTGATGATCCTTGAAAGTGTACCACTCATCTGCTAGTTATAATGATCAGTGTGATTACAAAATGTTAAGTGAGATTAGAGGAGCTGGAAATTCAAAATTTCAGCTCTAGACATATACACTTGACTGATATCTTATTAGGACAAGGTATAATGACAATATTTTGGGACATAGGTTTGAATTGCTTTCTTGAACAGGTAATTTAGCCCACAAAAAAATCTTATTCTGGATTCAGTCTCAAATGTGAAGAGAACATAGTTTGAGAGGTGCAGAACAGAAGAGGTGCTCTGTAGTAATAATCACAAGACAATACAATTTAATAATGTAGCAAAAGAGAACAGGCCAGAAAATTCAGTACATGTACATTTAGTACATGTATATACAATTTCAAGAATGGGATCTATGAAAAAAATGAAGAACTTGAAAAATAAAAGCAAAAGATACAATCAAAAAAAGCCAGAAACCCCCTACAAGCAGCCTGAGGTAAAATTCAAAAAAGTAGGAGCCAAATGCATGCCACAATTAAGAACCCAAAGTGGTAACAAACAATCTGACACCCTCTCTGTGATTCCATGAGGAAGATAAAGAGGTTACCATAGAGAATCTGGCATTTAAAAATACTAAAGCTTATCTAAAATGGAGGGCATGAAAGTCTCTGAAACATTCTAGGAAATGTAAGAAATAAACAGCACAGATGCCCAAACTGACAGCAGAAAGGACAGTGGAAGAAAGAAACCAGCCTGGGAGATGGTGGGACCTGATGACAAGGAATACAGGGCATTCAAGGGCAGTAAGGCTAAAGAGAGACATTCAGTGTATACTCTGCATAAATCCTCACTGTTTAATGTGTTTTTCCAAATATTCTGCATTTCACAGTTGTCATAACGATTTTGAAGGACTGAAATATGGAGTTGTTTTAGTACCATGTTTTCCTAAGAAAGCAATCTGACAGCCAAGGTTATTCTTTGTTAATTGATAGAGGGGACCCTTATACATGTCTTGAGTCAAGGTTTTATTTAAAATATTACTTCCAATGCTTTTTCAGGATGTCCTATATTGTGACTTTACATGCTTTATAAATTCAGATTCTAAGACACTATCTTTTTTCTTTCTTTCAGTATTATGCCACTATCCTTGTTTAAATCCAGGCATTTCACCTATTATTTTATTTTATTTCTAATATTTGTTCACAGTAAGAAATAGTAATAACTGCTCACCTGGCAGAGCACAGTTTGTCTGTATTGATTAAATAGGATTTTAAGGCAAACCTTAGAGTCCTCTGAAGGATGAAGTCATTCACATTTGATTGCTCTCAAGGAGGAATTTCTAATGCTGTTCAAATTTGCTCAAAATCCACCAAGACTGAGACAGAAATGTTCTATGGTCACTGTTGCAGCCCAAGCTCATCAATGTAACTCTAATGTGTAGGTCAGCAGACATGATGGGGATGTTTATTTGTTCCAACTCAAAAGATCATTTAGACTTTATCATACATTTTCTAATTAGTCTCATGCACGTGAAGGCCTGAAGGTAGGGAGCACTCTGTATCATTTCTCCTGCAAGAGCTCTTTGTTCCCTTGGAAGGGAGGAAAGAGGAAAGGAAAGACTGTTGTTTTTCCCTGAAAGGAATACTCTCCAAGGAGAGCTCTAGCTCTTTTTAGTTTAATATGGATATGAAGTCCCAAGTGAAGGCTGCTATGTCCTCTATGCTCAAAAAAATCCCCAATGACCTATGAGGACACTGAATACCAGATTTTTACCTCATCAAACCAGAGAGGCATTTAACAAGCTCATAGTCAACCCTGCCAAACAAAAGTTCTGTTTCACAAAGGACTATTTAAACGGTGGAGCTGGTTGTTATGATGTGATACAGAGACAAAACAAAATCTATACATACAGTCTAAAAGAATTAGATTGACAGAATAGTGGCAGGTAGGTTGGCTTAGTGTGACAAAGTAACAGGTTTGGTGGTCTATCTGCAATTTTTTTACTAAGTTTCATAAACCATCAATTGCCGCAAAACAGCAGGAAATCCCATGTTTCCCCTGTTTCTCATATTCCTTCTCTAAACATCTGCTGCTGGTACTGACAGTCCTTAATATGACAAACTCCTCGTTGAGCATGATGAACCTTAACTTAAGAAAGACAAGTATATCATGAAACTAAGAAAATTACATTAGACATCAAGAGAAGTTTTAGCTGCCATCTATTAAAGATGTTCTCTACTCCTATGATTTTCTTGAGCCATAGTAATTCAGAAATAGTTATGGCACAGTCACTTTCATTCAGACAATTTTCTTGGTTAGAGTTACACAAAGCTTGAACTTTGAAAAAATCCACAAAATCAAAGCCTGTATTATTGCATAATCTTTTCTATCATACATATAAACTCACATTTTACACAAACAAATTTCAAGTACAACCACTTGTGTAAATAAATTATTCCATATTTAAGCTATTCCTTTGTAAGCAGACCATTTTATTTTCACTCCACTCGTTCAAGACCAAAATTAAACACCATGAGAAAACTCTTCCAGAAAAAATGTAGTATTCATTATACACTCACCTGAAATGGCTTATTTGGTTTTCCAAAAGCGAGGAAAGTCTGTCCTTAATTTCCTCAAACCTTTCTTTCTCTTCCACAGAGACTGTTCCAATTCCATCTGGCCTGTAATATTAAATGTTTAATAACTATTGATATCCCTTCATGCTGATTTGTCTTTGGACAATGATCTTTAGTTCTGAAGTTTTCATTTAATGTGAGTGTTAACTCCCCTTTCCTCTTTCTCATTGCCTCCCAGGATAAACAGTTACTTGTGAATATAGCTAAAGAACAGGCTGGACAAAAAAAATCACTTTTGAGTTGAACTTTTGAATTCAAGTCCTAAGTTTCTAAGTTTCTACATCATCTCAATATGAACACAAGTTAGCATATAGTTCTCCTAAATCCTTTCAAAAGACAATACCTTTTCTCAAAAAAATTAGTGCTATTGTTAGAGAGGTCTACTGAAATCTTGTTAAAATTCATCTCCTTGAATCTTCTGTTTATTTTCCTAAAGGCACAATATAGCTAAAAGTGATTTTGAAGTAAAGATGGGAGGGAAACTACAGTGAGAAAAGCCACAGCAGGCAGCACCTAGGAATCCTGCATAGTGAGGACAGAGTTTGATTCCCCATCCTATATTGACAAATAGCATCATGTAATCAAGACTTCCATATAGATGCAGCATTGAAGATGCAACGAAAAAGTCTTTAAAAACCAAAAGCTTTGGCATTTTTAAGCATCAAATTTGAGTCACAATAATTAAAAATAAGCTTATATTTAGTATGTGAAACATACACTTAGTCTAAAGTCTTAGCCTAGAAGTGTTACTAATGTATTTATATTAAAATAATGACAAAAGTAAAAAAAGAATTAAATCTACAGCTCCCAAATGTTATTTATGCCATGCAGCCACAGCTTCCCCACATACAGCATACATTAAAAAGAAGTATCTGAAATGTTCCTATTACTTTCTTAACTTCTTGCTCCAAGGTAACAAATAAGCTACTGCTTCTCACCTGAGTTTCTGAACCTGACACTATGTGTGGCTCTGGCCTGTATCTTCTCCAGAGCCTCCAAAACTATTTCACTGTTTCTAGAACTGAGAAAATTGTAGTAAAATGAACATAAAGAAAGAAAACATTCTTTTTTGGAACATTCTGAATGCTCCAAGAATCATTCTATGAGCATCTTTTTCCAAAATTGGTACTTTGACTTTCTGCACTATACTTAAACCTAGAAGGGATAAGTTGCTACCTGGTCATGACTTGAACAATTCTCTCACCGTTTAAATCACTTATATTTGTGACCTGTCAAGTCAAGGTGGAAAGAATGCCTGATTTCCTTAAATTATTGTGAAGACAACAATAAAAAATCAGATATGGTGGGGATGGGAGTAGTGAGGCACATCAATGCACCATTGTATAAATTTGATGTGAAAGAGCAAAAAACTTATCTTCTCTCTTTTGATGGATGCCAGGATACTTTACCTCAGCCTTCTGACAAACGGAATGAGCTCAAATTTAAGTAAATTGCACTGTCTGATTTCATTGTCAGGAGAGATTGTGCTCTGGACTGATAAAGTAAATAGTTCTGTCATATTAAGCCTCGCTGAGGCATGTCATATATGTGTCAGGAAAGACCTAGGGGTGCAGATAACAGTAAGTGAAAAAGGTGAGCCAGGAGGATGTCATATCTGTCATCCTGCACTAAGGCTGGGATCACTATGTACCAGGGACCTGTCACTTCACTGAGTTTGTTGTCATAAGGAACCTTGTAGGCAACAACTAAAATTTTCAGAACTGCTAAATATATGTCTGCATAGAAGCAGATGTCCCAGAAAGAGGAGTACACAAAAAGGTTTTGGAAAACGACCACCTATAGCATTGAAAAATTAATCTCTTGAAAACATGTTTGTAGAACATAGCACCAAGTCTAAACCACAATTTTGTCTCTTCTTCTTGCAAACTTCATTGCAACAACAATATAAAAATGCATTTTTGCAACACAGTCCTGAGACATGCTGGTGATAATTTTTCTACTTTGGGGAATATATATCTACTACTGATTAAAAAAGAATCAATGGAAAAAAATAAACTGTTTCTGAGATGAGCTGAAATATTAAAAATAAATAAATATTTCAGTATTTCCAGTCATTTAATCTTAGGGATATTTTTTCTTTATTTACTTTGAAGACTGAATAAAATAAATAGCATTGTTTTGATCTGGTTACTTTTATTTAGGATTACTGTGCCTGCAAGGAAAATCAGACTCATACAGTCATTTAGTTTTCAAAGGTTTAGGCCATCCATAAACTATGCCAGAACTATTTTGCAATTAAAAGCAACAACAAACGTGTCTTTCCTGCTGCCTCAAATGTTATGGACTTGGATTTTTTTCAATTCAAAACTAGTACTAAGCTTTGATATTGCAGCCTGGGAACTCTCTTACAGGAACTCAGCCAGAAAAGTGATGGACTGTCTTAAGAAGAGTTTTCATTTTAACATCATCTTCTCAAGAAGGTAACGGAGAGTGAATTTTCCTTTCCTCCAAACTCTTTTTCCTCCTTATTGTTCACAACATTTTTTAGAATTAGAGACTAGGTGAAAGAGTGAACACTCAAAACCTGAGTAGCCTTCTCTTTCTCACTTATATTAGTTTACCATTTTTTCAGGACTCTGTCAATTGGATTTGGATTGGCTTGTCTCACCTGCTTAGATCACAGTCTAACTGGCACAGATATAATGTTGTCTCTGGTCACAAGTGAAATTGTTTAATTCACTCAGACTTAAATATCAGAAGAGATTTGAAATAAATATCTCATGAACTAGAGCTAGTAAATTCAAGTGGAAAGTAGCTGTTTAACCATGAACCACTTAAATAATGAACCAAAAGTAATGGTTGATCAGAATTTCAAAACTTATTTTTTACTGCAAAAATCTTGCAAGACTGTTGTCCTGGCAGCAGTTGCTCTAGAAAAGCTGACTGATTAGGCAGTGGATTTTGGTTTTCCTGTTGCAATGATCTGTTTTTCCTCACATTATATAATCCTTTAAGGCTTGGAGCATCATCTAGAATTATTTTGATCTCTAGAGGTCTTAAAACCTGCAATAATTTGCAGAGGTCAGTTGATTAAATTACTGTGAAGACCTACAGTAGGTAAGATAAAACTGTATTCTTGTTCCAACAGGAATTAGATATGGACACTGGGTTGGCTGTGGATTGTTTCCAGCCCTCAACTTTGGAAACAGCTTCTCCTAGTGGCATCTCAGAGAGAGAATTTTTACCTTAAGCAAGGCTGCCTTGGAAATACTAACTGAACATGCCTGACTTTCTTCCACTGGAACATCGTTGATACTGGTGATTTTTTGCATCTTTACATGTTTCAAAAATTATACAAGTATTTTCAATGTGTTTTCTTCATTAAAAACACAGACCATCACTTTGGTGTGTCATGAAAAAAAAGGAGTATGAGGAGAGTAATGTACAGATTGATATTCTAACATACACAGAGGTATGAATAGTAAGGCTGACCAAAAAGAATTTGCCATCTTGCTAGATCAAGATGGAAAATCATTATGAAAAACAAAATAAAAAAAAAAAAACAACCTACTTCACCCAAGGTCTTTAAGACATAGAAAAAACAAAAATAAACTTAAAGGCATCTTTCTTCTAGAAACAAATTGTTTTAGAAGACTTCTATGCTTTCTGAAAGCACTTGTTTTTATATCCAGCAGGATGTACAATCAAATGAAAGAACGGTGACAAATTTCAAATTAGCAAGATAAACTGCTTCTTTGACTGCTTGCTTCTTAGAAAACCAAGGATTAAATTTTTTAGAATTTGATGTAGTATTTTTATTACCTGTTTATAGGACTTTATATTCAAAAATTTAAATACACAGATTTTCTTTTAAAATGCAACTGTAATAAGGCTTTTGTAGAGTCCATGGTTTATGTTACAGAAATGTAAGAATGATGATTTCCACTATCAGCTTATAAGAGCACAGAGCAGACGTCTTTTTACCACAGAAAATGAAGACAGTGCATTACTGCATGGCATTCAAACACAGCTTTAACCGGCAGACACTTCAAGACTGAGCATTTTCTTGTTTATATTAACTATTCTTCGAATATTTCTGACACAAAACTGGCACTGCTGTATGCAGTTCTCAGGCTGCTCTGACATCTGCTTACAGGTCATGCCCTTTTTTTACAATGGAATTAAAAAGACCAATTCTGAAGGTCACTAAACAGATTAAGATCATACATTGGTTGGTTTTAATAATCTTTTATGCAGTTATATTTTCTACTGAAAGGAAAGCATGTATTAATATGTCATTTATATAGGGTTTATATAGGATTATGTAAAGGCAGTAATTAGTTGAAATTAATAACAAAATATTGTATAATGTTTAGGGATGGTAAGCCTACCTCTGTGTTTCATATACCTTGGACATGATCAGCTTCCAAAAAAAGAAGGATGAACTGGAAGATGCAAGATGGGAGGTGTTTGTCAAGACAAAGGTGCTTGACACTGGGCCTAGTGAAAACTTTCTATTCTCAACAGTGCCCACAAGCCTCAGAAAAAAGGGAAGATTATATTCACTTGGAAGAAGAGAGATAGTTTTTTATTGAGAGAATACTGCTTCTCCTTTAGCAGCACAAACTCACATAGCATATCAATCCTAAAAGGTCACTTTCTCATTCCATTGTTCTGGGCAAATAGTGACTGATACCAAATGACTTCTGAACAAAACCATGGGTTTAAGGATGAGAAATCCACTCTCACCATTTTCATTATAAATGATTGATAGAAAAATGGGACAAACTACAACAACAATAAATAATAGACTCTTGTTACATCTCTTGATGCTGTACCAAACACAAGAGAGACTAGCAGACTGATGTTACACACTTCCTTAAAGATCCACACTGTAAGGGAACTCAGGCTCCTTCCTCCAGTTGCTGGACAGCCTGGGAACAGATCTAGGATTAAAGCAAAAGGTCCAACTGCCAATGAAAACCAGTAGAAGTACACCTTGCACCTGCTGTAATTACAACACAGACAGAACATATAGGATTGAAAGTGAATAAGAAACACTGTCGGAAGAGGAAGCATTTTCAAGTCCTTAAAACCAAAATGTTCCACAAAATCCCATTAGCAACATTTTTTGGGGGAAACCATCTAACAAAAAGTCTACAAGATATACAAATATTTTATATATAAAGCTGTGCATGTGAAAAGATAACACTCCTGGGAAGAGATCAACTGGACAAAACCTTTCATGTCAGATGGTGACCATGTGCAGATAAATGGTGAAACCACTGACTAAAGTTCCGGAATTTTATTTTAAGTCATATTCCATATTGTTTATGAATGACACAAAATGAAGGAGAACTTATCAAGATATAGACAACCTTACTTTAAAGTTAAGTTAGTTAGAGAATAAAATACCTATTCAGAACTTCCAGAAGAAAAATATGAAGAGATGGAGCAATGTAATGATACTATTTTCTTTATTTTCATTAATTTCCTTGTCCCAGATTTAAAAGGGATGATTTCTCTGAACATTCTTTTATGACTTGACAGAAAGGCTGAAATTGCAATAATGTTTTTTACCACAAAACACAAAAAATGAAAAGAAATATATGAATGCATAGCACTCTCCAAAGTTTCCATAGTTTCATTTCTCTTGTCAAGTGAAACCCTTTATTCTACTGTTTCCTCCAAGCATAACCAAAGGAAGAAGCCTATCAGAGAGAAAATCTACACTGCCAAATGATGGCAAGGACATAAAAGTAGTTTTCGGAGAGGGCAAGGCTACTACAGAAATAGAAAACTATTTTTTTGTACTGGTGTATTATTATGAAGTAAATTATTATTAAGACGACTTCTGTGCTGGAACCCCTTCTTTGTCCATAGCAAAAGAACTCTTCATTTTCAGCATAATATGCTTTAAAAATGAAAGAAACTAAAAAACCCTTTATGGAACAAATGAGAAAAAAACAGACAATGGTAAATTGCCAGGACCACCTGGCAACCTGAATTACCTGTGGGTATGTGAAAGTTCTCATCAAGAACTTCTGGGGAAAGGGAGATAAGAATCAGAATGGGAGGATAAATACCAGAAAAAGTCTCCAGGGAGCCAAGGGAAATACAGGCCAGTAAGTATTACATGCATCCCAGAACATCAGAAGGAACTATAATATAAGGATATTTAAGTATAAAAGTAAGGAAATTTGGGTAAATATTACCTATTGTCAAGTCTGTATGGCTTTGAAGCCGTAAGACAGAGAAATCTTACCTTCTGACCCTGGAGTTCTCTAAAAAGATTGGAAACAGGTGGATGAGTGTGACCTGACTCATATGGAATACCTGGATTTCCAAAGCTCTTTTGACAGTCCCTAATCCAAGGCTTTAAAGGCAATCAAACAGTGTCTCAGTAAAAGTTCCTACATTTACATCTAAAATTAGAGATGTGAGTACCTGCTATGAAGGTATGTTATCAGTAAAGTTCTGCAGAGATTTGTGCTGACACTTGAGCTATTTTATAGTATTTATAAATTACCTGGCAAACAGCTGAGAACTGAGGTGATAGAAACTGTAATTTTAATGATAGTTATGTAGCATAGTGTGGAATTCCAGAAAAACCCCATGAAATCAGGTAGCAATACAACAGAAAACAGTGACAAACAATAGATAAATGTAAGGATGAATAAAACCAGAATGGAGATCCTGGTTTTATGATGGATAATTCCATTAAATTGTTCCTGTTCAGTACCAGTCAAAGGAGCAAATCAACACTGGGAAACACCAGAAAAGGATAAGCAACTAGCAGAAAACTTCTGTCCAATGCAATCATCGTATTGTTCACTTCCAATTCTTGAATCTTAACTAGCAAAGAGACAGAACAGGATTTTCCTTTTTTCTCCTTTACCTCTCCAATAGCAGCAGAGCATGAAATGAGATGTGTAGGAGTCAAGTTCAAAGCAATAGTTCTTCAAGCAAGAGGAGGCTGAGTTGTGGAACTTGCTGCCAGAGGTGTTGAGGGTGAAAAGGGTTCAGGGGTGCAATGGACAAGTATCTGAAATAAAGACTCACTCCAGGTTACCAAACAGGGCATATTCTGAGCTGCAAGGAGCTGGGAGTCAGAAAGAGGAAATATTGCACATGCTTGCTCTTCTTTTACTCCAAGCAGGTCAATGCTGGAGACAGATGACTGACTGGCTTAGAAGAATCCTGACTCAATGACTGTTCTTCTATGGAAACACGCCCGTGCCAAAGCTTTTACAATAAAGACAAAAACTCCCAACCTATTCATCTTCAGTTATATACTGATTTTTGTAGCCTTACTTGCACATTCACTTCTCATATCTGAACTTCCATTTCATCAGACATCTTTCTGAATAAGAAAAGTTGTAACAAGGGAATATGTTTGAATTTTGAATTTTTCAATTCAGTCTGTAACTCAGCAGGTGGAAAGAAGTCACTTCACACTTCATGTGATACCCACCAGCATTCATTTCAGACAAGAGGGACTAAATAGAAGTCACAGCATGAAAAGTAGACAAGAGTGAACATGATGGGGAAGAAAACAATAGCTCCTACCTGGACTGTTTAGACTGAAATGTCATCATTCAGGAATGTCCTATAGTTCCCTGTTCCACCCATTTCACTTTCACCAGCAATAAATTTATGCATAAGTGCAAAGCAAAAAGTTTACTTGTGAACTAACTATATTGATGAGGACTATATATAATATTTCATCTGAATGACCATGGAATATTTTAAAAGAAAATCATGGTGATGAGAAGCCAAAGGAGATGGTACAGTAAATCTACATAGCACCAGAAGTACAGACAATGAAATACGATTTTATTTACAGAAGAAAATAAAATAGTTGACTCAAAACCAAGGATGATATTTGTTTAAACACAGCTCAGCAATTTTTTTAGTGAAATATTTTCCTTGTTGGCTATTTAGGAAGAGAATGCTTTAAGACTATCATCTACAAAAGCAGAAATACCTTTTCTACATAAACAGTTTGTTAGCCCAGTTGTAATGGACTAACAAACAGGAAAGGGAAAGAACAAATAAATTTTGAATTTCTCAGTCTAGGACTCAGCACATTGTCTTTGACCCTGAGTAGACATTTCTGTTCCTAAACCAACAACACTGGCATAAGACCCACAAAGTACAAGTATGCTTGATAAATCTAGCAGAAGTTGTTGTCTATATCTTCATCTCAGGAAAGAATAAAAAGGAGCTGGGGACTGTTCTCTAGTCCTGAGATTAGGAGACAAGGTCTGCTGCATACAGCTTACTCTGGAGCTCAGGTCTCTTCTGTGCTCCCAATGTCCCTGGAGCTCTACGACAACAAAACTTCTGCATGTTTATTCCAGGTGTCTGGAAATAAACCCACGGTACTGTGTTAAAATCTGCCAGACTACAGCCTGCAGCAGTTTCAGGTCCTACGGTGCAGCAAAACAGCACAGGGGACACCTGAGGGTTCAAAAACATGTTGGAAGAATTTTGAAAACATATGAAGGGTGGAAAGAGCCAAAGCTGATTCAGATTTAGATTCTCCTCACCAGAAACAAAGGTGAAAGAAATTTGTATCTGATTGTTTGATTGATGTCACTAGATTGCCTGTTATTTTAAAATTCATACATAAAAGAAATGGACAATGTGAACTACAGATACAGCTGCATTTCTACATGCCCCTCTGCCATCTGACTTCAAGATGAATTTTGATGATCTTTCTCAGGCTTGAGGAGGGTCTAAGATCCCTCTGTGAAGCAAAGGTAACATATAAATTAAATACATCATGGCCAGAGTATAAAGCCCTTTGTTCTGTGGTCTTTCTGATTCCCAGACTGACTTACAAAACAAAAATGTGTAACGCCAGGGACCAGCCTAGAACTTTGGCCTGTCATGCATTGTCTGTGAAATTCTCTTTTACCTTTTACTATTTCTTAGTGCTGCAGTAAATGAATGAGTGGGTATATTATGTGCCCGTATATCTGTGTCTGTCATTCTGAGTGAGTGTGTCTGCCTCTGTCCTTGACTTACTTTTTTTCTTTCTTCATGTTTCTTTTTTCTTCCTTTTTACAATATCTCAGTTCTAGTCAGACCCTCTCTGTTCAACACTTCTTTTATTCCTAAAACACTCATAATGCTATTCAGTGAATATCTGTACTGTAGGAATAGACAGAATACAGAGTGCTTACCACTGTGTAAATGATGTGCTCTCTGAGATATTTTCATGCACTGCGTGCACGGTTGTCCTTCACTCAAATTATGAAATAAAAAGAAATGTATTTACCTTTCTTTTGAATTCTTGAAATAAGTTTGAGCAATTATCACATATGTTTGTCTGCTTAGGTTGAACCCAATAATAAAAAGGCGAGAAACAACAAAGACTTGGACTCAATGGGAAATAGAAATGTGTCAGGTTCTTGAGGAACCGACGAAGAAGCAGGCTTTTACAGAGAATAGGTTACCAAATAAAAGCCAGAAATCTCCTAACTTACTGGTATGAATGTTAAGATTCTTGACAGCATTTCAAGCACATTCAAAAACATTTCAATTTTGGATATTATTATCATCATGTATTATATATTGTTAGTCTACCACTATGAAATCACTCAGGTCACAAATCCCCAGCTCCAGACGAGGCTTTGTCTGAGCCAGTGAAGGAAACAATATCCTTCCTAAGGATTAGCTCTTCTTCTCTGGCTTGAGGACAAGTAAAACAGCCTCTGTGCCTGGCTGGTAGCAAAGCAACATAAGCATACATCTTGGACAGTAAATCTCTCTTCCAATCCTAATCAAGATTCAGTTTGGGGACTTCCTGAGAGTAATTTCCTTTTGGGATTGTGATGTTTTCCCCTAGTGGCAGGATTGGACCACTTGGGAGGATCTATTGGGTTTCTCCTTGCTATTTCTGGACTTCTTAAACATATTCCATACAGCAGTCTACGCCTCTTGTGCACAAAATAGACATAAATGCATGTTCTCCTATAATTTGATAGATTGCCTGCCCCACTTCCCACTCAAATACAAGGAAGACAGGGAACAAGTTTATTGAGTTGCCACTGTGATGGTGAGACACCAGAGCACGTGTTCTGATGTGAGGCTGAGGGAGATGGGCTTGCTCAGCCTGGAGAAAGGGAGGTGATGTGGTGGACTGAATGACAGCCCTCTGGGGTAGACAGCAGGCAATAGATATAACTACACTGAAATTAGACAGGTTCAAACAGGGTAAAGTCCTGACTGGAAAAAGCCCTGAGCAACCTGGTCTGACCTCATAACTGACCCTGCCTCATGCAGGAGGTTTGCCCAGAGATCTCCTGTGGTCCCTCCTGACCTGAGCTAGTGATCTGCAATTGGCACTCTCCAGCAGCAGAGCTTGTCCTCTCACAGTCTGGAATAAGACATAGATGAAGCACTGCTTCTTTTAAAGAATGTGCAAAAATAGCAAAGCAACAACTTATTTTTTTTCTAACTCTTTCACTTGCAAGTGGAATGAAGATACCAAGACAATCACTGTGGCCAAAAGCTCCTGAAGTAGTCTACCTGTCTAATGGAAAGGATTCCAGAAGTGCCCTAGCTCTTCCTGGCTGGGGCTTACAGCTAATTCCCAATAGAAGTTATTTCTCTCTGTAACAGCGCAGACACAAGAACACAGTATAGTATGACTAGTTGCCAAGCTACAGACTGCAGAAAGAGTCAAAATTTCCCTTAAATTGCATAATTATTCAAAATGTTTACTGGAAACACCATTTAGTACCACAATATAAATGCAGAATGAAGAAGATTACCCTTTTAACAGTTTTTTATCTTGAAAACATATTGCATTAAGACAGTACATGCTAAAAGATTTCTTTTAACAGTAATCTGTATGGAACCTCCAGTACCCCTGAAGAAACTTTCATGAACTGATTTCTGTTGTGTGCAGTTCCCAGACTGGTGAATGCAAGAGCCTATAAATACTTTTATTCAGACTATGCATTTAAATACTATGGATTAGGAAAGATATCATTAAATTACCTGTTACCATGAACATGAGAAGCACAAAATGCAAAGCTGTAGTGGAGCAAGGTTGGATCAATGACAGAACCATTTTCTGAATATTCAATCAGTTCATCGAGATAGCAGAGATGGCGGTGGCAGCCTCGCACCCCATAGCGAGCGCAGTACTCATCCAACACGAACACCTGACCTGGGCTAAACCAGCCCTGAAAGGCAAAAAAACACACAACATTTTGAGATTTATTTTCCCACTCTCAGCTTTAAATCAGACAAAGAATAGAAACATAGATTTTTATGCCCACTACATAAACTTTTTATATTAGAATGATTTCCATCTGACTAATGCTGACGGCACTGAAACTAGACCCTACAATAGCCCTCTTACTGAAAGGATTAAATGTCAGGAAACTATTTGCAGTTACAGATAGCACTACTATGAAATACCTTGTTTACAAAAAACATGCTAATACATCCAAAGATTAAGTCATATATTAAAATCTAAAATAAACTAACATTTAAAATAATTTATTTTGTTCAATCAATTGTAAGATGAAAAATAAAATTTGGGAAATGCTGAAGGACATTAACACAGACATTAAAGCACAGTTTCTGGATGGTCATTTCTCTGTGGCTGCAACTTTAAAATTCTTACCACAATTCTACCCTTTACCCATGTAACATGCATGCACTTCTAACAACTTTAAAACAACTTTTACTAGTAAAGAGATGCAAAGCTAGGTAGCTTGTTAAAAGCCACCTGAGTTAGATTTGACCTTAAATAATTATTAGATATTCTCAAGCTTACTGAGAGATTTCTTGGTCAGAGTCTTGATGAGAACAGCTTAACCCTGACACAGACATGAGCAAAGTACAGACTCCTTCACATGATAAAAACAGTTCTTGAGTGACTCCAGACTGTAAAAATATAATTGAGTCTTGATGCAGAAATATGATAAGAAGTAGCAGAGTGAGCTTCCAAAAAGCAACATGGAGAAAAACATAAACCTTGGAAAACTACAAATACTGCACAGCTGTTCTACGTAAGCATTTTTCTTTGTTCGTGTTTTGATTATGGTGATATTTCCCTCTCATTATCTCTCATCATTCCATCTCATCAAATGGTTAAGAGGGATTAAGGAATACCTGAACTCAAATATACAAATAACTTGGACAAGCAAAATGATTTTGCAAAATAAAGAATTTATAACATCAATATAGCAGCTGAAGACCAATATTTCCCTAATGCTTGTGAATACTTCTGCAAGATCCGATGGTTAATATTTGTACAAAATATCAGCAGAAATACTATTGAACAAAACTTAAAAATATATTCACATCAGTTTTAAAAAATCTGTGGTTTCTTTACTTCACAAAAATACTTGTTTGAGACAAGAATTCAAGCTTTATATTTTCCCCAAACTCCTCAATTTAACATACTATATGCAAACAAGAACACCTCAATGGTATTTAATATTTAATAATCTTTGCTCCAAATTAATTTCTTTGAAATCAGTGTTTCTACTGCCTTTAAGGAGCTTCATCTATTTCTAGAGAACACTTAGCTTTAGAACCCAGAACAATACTCAGCATGTTAATCTGATCATGTAGCAATGCCTCATACAGCTTACACAGTGTTTCATACAAAATATGGTATTCTACTGCAAGAAGAAAGAAAGCAGATTTTAACTGTATTTTTGCAATAATATGTATGCTAGCCCTAGATATAATTAACAGTGGTTGTTGTGATTGATATTCTCCCAATTTGTTGTTATTGTCACTGATCTCTCCCTATGTTTTTATGGAAAACATAACAAAATGTTGCATATCATTGCCTAGCAGTACAAAAGCAAACTATTAAAATTTCTGCTCATTCTCATAAGATAGAATTGTGACAAGAATACAAAATTGTTAAGAACTCATTAATTTAACTTCAGTCTCTCTTAAAACATCTGATTGAGTGGTTGTTTTTTATATAAATGTGTGCTTTCCTTGCCCTTGTTCAATCCCACATCATACACAACTCTCTCAAACACATAAATATGTCCTACAAAGTACTGGTACTAGATAACCACATATTTTTTTTAATTTTATAATTGAAAAAAACCCCAAACCCAAATTCCCCCACCCCCTCAATACTCTCCCTATTCCAAGAAGAATGTAGAATTGAAGAAATTTAGGTTACACAATAATTAACAGATTATTTTTTAAATAACAGAATTTTGCATAATATTAATTCCTATGGTTTAAAATTTTTTTACAAGTCATATGTGTGGTTACACTGTATTTGTTGAAATAAGGGACGAATTGTTTCTATAAGATTATGGGAAATAAGCTGTTACAGAAAAGAAAAATCACACTTACAAGTCCATGTATTCTATTGTTACCTTGACATTCCCAATTGTTTTAAAATAAAAAAAATGTAGTTAAATATGCAATTAAAAAAAATCACCCATTCCACTTATTTAAAGCTGAATTTAAAAAAGAACTGTAAGAAATACATCTGCTTTATGGTTGCTATAGCACTGTGCATTTCACCTAACCTCTTCTAAAAGTTCCTGATTTCAAGGTTATATTAAGTGTCTTACTATATTATTATTATAAAAAAAGAGTTTGACCCCAATGCACTGGTAGAAAGCTAACCATTTTCTCTTTGAGTGCCAATTACTTTGTACAGATGTACCTTCAGGCCTCTTTGACACAGTGTGCAACCCCCAGACAGAAAATGAATCCTTTAACTTTTCTATACATATGTATCTGGCAGTATTTTAAAAGGGAGGCAACTGTCATCAAAGAATAATTTTCCTCCTTTTTAACAACTGCAAACAATCCTAAAAATTCCAATTATTATCTTTGTGTTACAAGACTAGTCAGAACAATGGAAAAATAAGTAAAAATCCCCATTATCTTTTTTTTTTGTTGCTGTTGGGACATTAAAGTGAAAAAAAATTACGTGCTGTGAGGCATTTTAGATTCTTAGTGAGAGATCACTATTTCAGGTGTAATATCAGGTGAAAAATAAAGCCTCAGGAAGTTATGAGGTCTGCCCCATACAAACCTGTTTAACAAGTGTGTATAATCTGATGAACTTCCATGAGATTGCTGCTGGTTTTCTTCCCTAATGAAAACAAAACCTAAGCAGCCCCATCCCCAACTAGTTTGCAAAGCACAGAACAGATAATGATTGTACAAAAAGGAAACTGCAGCAAGCATCTTGCCTTTTATGATGGTAATGATGGTATTTGAATGTGGAAAACATTCATTTTGATACAGAGATCACATTCTATTTGTTTTTGTGTAATGATTAGACTTCCCTTTGTTACTTGCAGTTCAGGTAATGCATATATGCCCACGTATCTATATTGGTTATGGGTCTGCCTCCCTTCTTTGGTGTTTTGCCTTCACACCAGAGTGGAATGAAGAATTATAAGACAGGTGAAAATCTCTGAGCTGAGGCAACCACATCTGGACCTTAAAATGCCTGTACAGGTGTCAGTAAATTCTACCACAGGAGCTCTTGCTATTGTCAAAACTTTCTGGTTTTATTCAAACCTCCCCAGAGGACATGATAAATTTCAGCTGATGAAATTGAAGACAGCTCGTGTCTCTTTGCTTTCTATTGAGTGGCACAGTAGCCGCTTGCAAGTATGTAATTTTCAAATTTAAAACCAATCGATTGGACCCTTTATTCCACCTACAACTGCAGTTGTTGAATGAACGAGGAAGAAAGGACTACTTTGTAACAACTATTTCTCACTTCTTTATGTCTATCTTTCAGTCAGTACTCACCAAACAAGAATAGGAGTCATTCAATCTGTGATCCAAGGTCTGTCTCTGAAGCAGTCTAAAGAGGGAAGCATGGTCAAATTTGCAGGGATTAGCAGAAATAAACTCATCCATGCCATGTTTCTGGCCACGGTCTGTATCTGTTATACAAAGGAAAAATGTGCAGAACAATACATGTGAGTGTGTGCTCAGACTTACAAACACCAGTGTATGCATGGCATATAAGTCTCAATATCTAAGCTTTCTTGAAAGTATCTCAAAGAAATAACTCATATAGAGGAATGCTTGCAGGCGAATTATTATAGAATCATTATATTTTAATCTGAAAATATCATTACTGAATTATTTTTCTATCAATCATATCAATTTATGGAGTGTAACAGTGAAAAAAATAATTGCTACCCACTGACAGATAAACCAAAACTTAGAAAGGCTGCCAGAAAACACAACATAGTACATGAAAAAAGCATTAAAGTATTGTTTTCTAGTGGGATCAGAAAATGTTTCAATTTAAAAACAATGTTATGAGTAGAAATGAAAAATATTCTGTAATTTCCTGGTTTGGCTCTCCTTCTAATTTTAGGAAAATAACCACAAAATATTCTAAAAAAAGGAAAAGAAAGAGAAAAAAACCAAAAAGAACCCCAAACAGGTTTATGCATTTATTTCTTCAGAAAAGAAAGAGCATCTTTACTGCAGTTCAAAGTACCACTTAATAGAAATATTCATCATGGCTTGAAGCCTACTTCTCAAATGGCAAACTGGAGCAGAAATGAACACACTGGCTTGAGCTAGGTCATTTCCAGCCTTCTTTTTGTACTCAGCTTTTAATGAGACGAACCTTAATGTAGTAATGGCAAAGAGCTCCTTCAACCTTCCAGCAAAGTGTACTGAAAAAGGGAGCAGCATTTTTGCGTAAATACATTGAGAAAGCATACCATCCCAAATGGCACTTCAATCAAAGGCCCAAATTTATTGTTCTTCACAGATTGCATTTTTCAACGCCTTTAAACCCCGCGGGTTTATCAAAAGAGAAGCTCTAGTGATTGCTTTCATTAATGTTATGTTTTGTCAAAGTCTTCAATGTGAATTATCTATCTAGTATGGACAGAAAAAGCCTTACAGTGCCCAAAAGGACTAGTTACGTATTAGCACATTAGCTGTCTTGGATTCTATAGACTGTACTGGGGTGAACAGTCCTATCAACTTAAAATTGACTTCCCCTTTCAATAGAGTCT
This sequence comes from Molothrus aeneus, assembly GCF_037042795.1. Classification (NCBI taxonomy): domain Eukaryota; kingdom Metazoa; phylum Chordata; class Aves; order Passeriformes; family Icteridae; genus Molothrus; species Molothrus aeneus. The sequence goes on from NC_089650.1 coordinate 48,213,479, forward strand.
TAGCTCTTTGTTCCTTTAAATTCAAACCTAGGTCTTTTTATATTCGTTACCAGAAAAGTATAGATCTAAGTGTATCCTAAATGCAATTTTGAAAACCTGCATAGTAGAAATCTAAAATTTCTAAAGAAAGGAGACAAAAGTTTATTGATTAAACCCAATTATAGAGTCAGGTTCATAATAAAACTCAATATTGATCTGTGGGCATGATGCTAACATAATCAGTCACATTTAGAAATTTAGCCCCAGATCATATTGATCCATGTCAAGTCCAACTTTCAGCTGTATTTGTGGATGGGAGAATTATTTAATTCAAGCTGAAGGATCTGCAACATCAAATCCTAGAAAGATGCAGAAACTAATTCATATCACTTGGCTTTGCATTGTCAAAGCAAGAGTCACATCCATGTGACAGATTTCACCAAGGTGGATGTAGCAAATAAACAGTATGACAATATGTCGATGGTGTAAGGTATGAGACCATCACCCCAGAGAAGCAGCAGCATGTGTTTTAAATGCTTGAAATATCTGTAGCATATGTGATTACACAGATTAGCAATATTTCAATGAGCATTAGACTAGCCTATCATAATGACAAATCTAGCTCATATTTTTGACATAGGTACAACAAATGCTCTCTCTTAATTAGTGAAATTTAACTGCATTTAAAAACATTAATTCAAAGATAAACAACTGACATCAACACAACTGCATGTCCAAAAGTACTGAACAACATATGAAGTTATCTGTAGCTTCCAAAATGTTCAAACCCAGATAAAATTCTTTTCAAATCCACATTATATTTAATGTGACTGATTTCAGCATTTCTTATAAATTTTCCTTCTTATATCAGGTTTATCATATACTATAAACATTTTTCATAGTAAGACATATGACAAAAAAGAAGTACTAATATTTCTTATTGCTATTATTTAGAAAATTATACAGAGCTGAATCATTCTTAAAACAACCTTTTGGTTTTTTCTCTGGTTAAGCACATCAATATAAAAGAAAATCCCCCTTTTTAAGAGAAAAGGTGTAAGTACTGACAAGTAATTTAAGTATTTTGAAATCAGGAGATTGGATGTTGCAAATGAAACAGATCCAGCACAGTGATACAGTATCCAGATGATCATAATGAGTAATGTGACCTATTGAACACAATACAGCTTGTGAAAGCAGAATTTGCTATTACATAATTTGGGCAAATAAGCAAAAGCATTGATTTAAAAGTATAAATATTTGCTAGATTTAATTCTAAAAGAAAGATCCATGACTGATTCTTTTTGAGTGAATCAAGTAGTACAAATAACATTGTCAAACAGTCACAGAAGATCTGTTACCAAATATATTTAAGCAACAGCAAAACAACTAAAAACTTACCTTTGCCAGCTGTAGGCAAGCAGGAAATAACAGAAAAATAGATCTAGAGTAATACATTACATTTTCGTTTATTGCTATGATGTACAAACAAGATAACTGGCAAATATTTTGAAACAAAAAGGAATTAAAACAAATTTAAGAATTTGAGCAAGAATCGTGAGCAATTAATAAATGGTATATGACTGTGACTAAAAAATTACTCAAGACTCTCCTTTAAAAATTGTTAGTAATTGCTTTTTTAAAATTCTTACACAAATGAGCTTTAGATGTCCTGTTCAAACAGCAAGCAAATGCAAAAGGCATATAAGGAGCTATATTGTCACAAAGAAAAAAATACAAATTCATTTTTCACTACAGTTTCTCAATCTTGGAAAATATTGGGAAGATATCTGGGGAGAGCACTGAAGCAGTAATATTTTTCTAGCTTTTTCACAATTAGTTTTTCTTCCCTTCTTAATCAAATTTGTTGCCATGCTTTCCATGTTGCCTTTAACTCAAAATCATTGGCTGCTATTTCTATGTCGCACTGCCTGTTTCAGGTTGTATATTTTATCTTTTGGAAATGATCCTTTTTTTTAAATCGAGATAGGATAAATAAATATATTTTCAAGCAATGTTAAAAACTAACAAAAGCTATTACAGAAGTTTTAGCACATTCTTTGGATGCTCTTTTAGACAAAGATACTCATTAGGGCAGAACAGCATTCTAAGTATGCCTTTTGCCATCTTTGCAAGAAACCTTAAATTTTAGTCCAGCTGCAAAGGCTTTAAAATCATCACATCCTTGGTGACTCAGATCATGCAAAGTTGAGTGAATTAAGACTACCAAGATTTTCATGTTTATGGCACGCTCTCAAGTGGTTCTAGCATCCCTACACAACATCTCTGCCCTGTTCCAGCCTAGAAGCAAATACACATTTCTTGCATCATCTGCTCTGTGCTAGGGTGAACTACAGGTACTGGCCTTGCTGAGTGGTGACCTACTCCTTTTTGTGCCTCTCAGTAACATCTCTGCTTGATTTTAAGCATCGCAAAAGCAATTTGAACTAGCTCAGGCAAGCAGGAAAGAAGAGAGGTAGAGGCAAGCAATCTGGTATTGTAGGGATTAAAAAGATTTAAAGACTAAGACTGGTAGGGTAAGAACTATGACTCTGTTCCAGAAGGGGCTGGAACTGGTTGGAAAAGACAGTGGTAAGACATGCATTACATTCCTTCAAGTGCCACTCCAGACAGATGGTGACAGCTTACACTGGGAACATTTTGACTCCTGATCATTGACCAGGACTCCAAAGTACTACACAGGCCAAAGAGACAATCTATGACCCCAGAACTTTATAATTTAGGTATCAGGACATGAAATAACTTCTGCAGAGAAAGTGACAGAGAATGAGAAAGCAGCTGGCCTATATGGTCTGACTGTTGGGCTGGGGGTACCACACTGACTGATTGCCAGTATTTTGTAGAAGGGCAGATCTGAAGAGGATTGTGGATAGTTTTTAATGTTCCTGACTAGTTAAGAAGAGAACACACAGGTGACTTACTGGCTGCCTAAGGTGGTGGAGGCTGGTGTAAACATTTTCTTTCTAAAAGGGAGACAGGGATGGCTGGAGGAAAGCAGGAAATGGACATAAGGGGAATGGGGAAACATGCAGGGAGGATGGAGTTACTAAAAGGGTATGGTGGACATAAAGCTGCCAAACCTGCTGAGAAAACTATGCCAAATAAAAAAAATACCTTTGACTTGTTTGTTTCTAAAAATGTAATGAGTTGCAAGAGATTGTCTCTTCCAATTCTTTACCCCTCTGAACTCATGAGGGTGTAGGTTCAGAATGATGTTTGGCTTTGTATTTCTTCATTAAGACATGACAATCCCCGTCATGTGCTGCTTTTAACACCTGGGTTATGAACAAGTTATTAGCAGTGCTAAGTACTCCAGCAGCCTTTTCAACTGTATGAATGTATCTCTTAATACATTGCTCATTAAAAAGGGATCACTTCCTGAACCTTTATGTGATTCAAATTAATCTGTTTTTCATTGGTGCTTTCCCTGAAACATTAATGTCCTTGGGAAACTTCTGGCTATTCTACAGTCATACATCCTTAAAGATTCTATTCTTTCATTCAACATGCTTATGCAGAACAGTGGATCTGAAGGTCAGTCTCCTTTTCTTGATCATTGCTGACATTAGCCTATCTTCACTTTTGTTTTGGAGTCACTAAATACCACAACACTGCAATACCAAGTTACTTAGAGATGAAAAAATTGACTAGTATACATTTTAGAAGTTGGACAAGTACAACAGTAGTTTGATTCTGTTAAATACCACTTTCAGATATTTTTCTAACCATCAAGAAAATTTCAGGAAGAAAGAAGATTTTTTAAGCACAATACAGAAAAATATTGAAACATTTCTCCTCAAGCTGATTTTTTTACATCCTGCAGTTTAAAGATATTTAATTTTCTCCAAGTTACTGAAAATTCTTTTGGAACATTTTGTCAGGGTGAGTTGATTTTTCATCTTAGAGGATAAAGAAAATGGGGACAGACTTTTGAGGTTTCAATGCTGTTAACTGACATTTGTTTCACAAAGCCCAAGCTGGTTTTCTGCTTTCTGTATGTGGAGATGTCACTGCATGATATACTGCAGAAACTAAAACAATGTGATCTCCTATTGGCTGGAAATGCTTAAATTGTGCATCAATAGGAAACTAAAGATCATAAAAATAGTAACTGACAAATTATCTGTTCAAAACTGTATTTCCTAATACTAAAAATGTGCCATAGTAACAAGGACAAAAAAGGAAATTAATTTCATTTAATACATATGCCAGCTCTCAAGTATGTGCTGTTATATCTTGATTAAAAATAAAAGACACTTAGCTTCATGTAAACATTTTTCTAGGGGAAAAGAAAATGAACTTCTTGTGAAACTGAATCTATTTAAATGTGACAAAAGGTCAGCTATAGAGTGTTCTTAGGAGTAAAACTATGCCTCAAGAAATTCAGCACAGCATATATTTAAAGGAAGTAGGACTCTTAGAAAATTATTTAAGGTTATATCTAAAAGCCCCAGTTCCTGAAGTTTCTTAAAAATGGATTAATTTGATTATGCCCATTTCTACCTCAATATAAGAGACTAAATAAAAAAATTTCCTCACTTAGAGAGAACTGGAGTTATTACAGAAATCAGTCAAACAATGGTTCTAAGTATCACATTAAATTAAATTCCACAAGTTACTCTATTGTGAAGAAATTTATGAATTATTGTAAGTTATGAATTATTTTGTGAATTATTACAAAATATCAACACTGAAGTGTAGTAAACCCAAAAGAAAATAATAATTTAAACATGGAATTTTGCTTTATATACAGTTCAGTCATATGAGTTTGTGTAAGTAGATACATAAGCATGACAGAAAAATACATGATATTTTAGGTCTTTGAGCTTGCCTCAAAACATCTTTAAAATAATCCTTACTTTTTTGTGGTTTCCATCTAAGAACTGTAGTCTCTCTAAAACAATGTCTAAAATAATATCAAGACGTGACAATCTTGCGGTTTAATTCTTTAATATTATCAGTAATTTTATCTCTGAAAACACCATTTCAGTATATCCAAACTTGTGATTGGTTTTTGTACTTTTTTCTTTCTAAAATTTTCACTGCCCCATGGTCAGAGTTTTCTAGCTGCTTTCACTTCCACGTAAACACTGTCCAAAAGCAGGAGCAGGTCCTTGGCTACTGCTGTCAGTGGTCACTTCTTTTTTACTTTCTAATTGCTGCCCATGAAGTAGGGACATTAGGCAGGAACTCAGTGAACTCCCACCACTGAGCACAAATCCAGGGAGTTGGCAGGAGGTGAGCAGAACCACTTCTTGGCTGTTGCCCCACCTTTGCTTTTGCAATGTTACTTCCATCCTACTTCACCTTAATGGCCCCATAATGAAAGATTACTTCACAAAGTGTTTCAGATTAATGCCCTTCCAAATTTTTTCAGATGAAAAACAGATTTCAGTGCTTTTGTGAGATTCAACTTTTTTCAATGATCTTGACATTGAAAAGCTCAACGACATTGAGAGCTCCGCAGGATTTTAGATAAATATTACTAAGTTTAACAAGAACATTTTACTAAAAAGTTTTCTGAAACTTTTCTAAAACATTTTACTAAATCAATTTTCTAAAAGCAAACTGATATAAGATTAGAGGATGAATAGAAGGTCGCGAGAGTGAGTGGCAGCAGGACTGAGGGAAGATAATGGCTTTGGATCAACCTGCTGCAGACTTCAGACACTAAACCAAGTTTAGTCTAAAACATATGTCTCCCTTCTATCACTATGCATGTATGGTTATATGATAATGAAGAAGGATTATTGTATAATAATCACATGATGTTCCAGAAATTTGATGGCTACTACAAAAGGTCATTGGATTGCATTCAGCCTCTGTAACAACATAAAAAAAGCACTTCCTTTGTGCAGACATCTACATGACAGAATACTTTCAAAGACATAATATGAAGATTTAAAATATGTTTAATATATGCTATCTACCTCAATTTCTCTGAAACCATACTTTCCTCAAAGAAAGGTGATGAAAATTTAAACCTGAATGATTTAAAGAATTTTTTATATGTAATTTAATATTACAGTATGTGCCAAAAAAAATACCCAGGAGCCCAACTATTGCCTTTCAACTCACAATGTACTGCAATGTCCACACAGCAATTTTTTGGTAACTTATACGTACAATGTATGATAAAGCTGACCTAAATCTATAAAAATTGTGAGAATAGATTGACAGTTTTCTACTCAACACTACACTAGCTGGCTAATGAAAAATATAATGCAAACCAAACACCGTCTCCATGGTAATATATGGGTCAATTGTAAGGAATATGAAGCTAATTGCTGTATTTTCATGGATTATAATAAAAATAATGACCTGCAAGTCAGGATTTCCCTTGTTGTTAATAATAATCTGAGTTAAAGAGCTTCTGGCTAACAATGAACTGTTAGACACATTTGCCTAGTGAATAAGTTCTGCTTAATTAAACTTCATTGAGGGAACTGCTACATATTTTACCAGCAAAAAAACCAAAACCAAAGCCAAAAAAGAAAAGAAAAGCCAACTTACAAAGTGGGGATATATCTGTGTTGGCATTGCCTCCCTTAAGATTCATCTTCTGAGCTTGACTTGCAGGAACAGGCTTGTAGGATTGACCTGTGGCTCTGTACATGGCTTGAACCCAGAGTATTCTATCCTGCTCATCATCACTGGCAAATATCACAGTATCACCCTCCTTAACAGCGTTGAAAAACATCCGACCACCCTGGAGACCTGAAGCAGTAAATAAGAAGGTAATCTTGATAAATACAAGTTACTTTTCAATCACCATCAATGTTTATTACATTATTGGTTTTACTCACAGTATGTGTGTGTGTGGAGGGGTGTGCTAAAACATTTTATAGGTATTTATGACCTAGAAATAAGATAAATCTAGAGCTATAAGGATCAAATGGTAATACATAGAAGTAACATAAGTAGAATAAATGTAGAAATCACAGGAGAAAATATTTACATGACTCCACTTTAAATTCAGCTCCAACTTACTTCTTATTAATCTTCTCTCTGCCATATGTTATTTTGCTTTTTTTTTTTAACATATTCTCCTTCCTGGTATTATTTTATTAGCTGGAAATCCCTATCAACTTTATCTCTTATTGAACAGAAACAGCTCCATTTCCTTTATCAGTGATGCTCTTCCTTAGTCCTTTCTTTCATTTCAGTGTTTTTTTCTGAGAGCATGTAAGGAGAACAGGACGCAACAGTCAACATGGCTGTGCTGGGGATTTCTTTATGACAGAATTGTTTCAGTTTTCCAAATACCTTCTGAGCATTGTTTACATTCTCAATTATTCTAAACATTGATAGAACATTTTCAAAGATCGATCTTTAATGTCTCAGAAGTCTCCTTATTTCGTAACCCTACACTGCATAGGCAGAATTGTTTTTCTCTGCATGTGATTTCCCTCTTCCATTTCAATATTAACTTGTGGAGACTTTTCTGATATCTCCAAATTTATTTTTGATTACCATAAGTAACCATAAGTAAAAAACTTGTCTTTTACAGGCATTGTCATAATTTGTCTTCTTTTCTAAATTATTTATGAATATACTTCATAGTACACTGCCACGTGCCACCACCGTCTAAAAGAGAAAAGGGGAAGACTAACTAGAATTCACTATTTTCTCCTTGTATTGTATGTGGTCTTAAAATGTTTCAGGAAACTTTACTCTAAAGTTTATTTCTCATTAGTCTTACAACAAACTTATTTCTAAAAACATGATTTTTCACATAAGAATGTCCTAGTGGAATAATCGCCAAAGAAACTTGGGATTTTTTTCTGCCAAAGAACCTTGGGAGTTTTTGCTGCTAGATCAAAAGGAGCAAATTGAAACAGCTATTTTACACTAATATATTGTGCTACCTCAAAGTAATGGAAAGTACCTGTGTGAGGAGCTGTGTAATCCACAGTGTATCCTTCCAGTTGCATCAGTTCTTGAGGCTCAGACTTCTTTTCTCTGTAACTGCACATTGCAAATGTATATTGGCTAACCTGAATAAGAAAGTACTTCTTAATTAATGAATTGCATTTCAGAACTGTATAACAAATGTACCATGGTTTAAATTAGCTTTCATTTGCGCTGAATAAATAAATCCACTTTTTTTGTTTCCCTTTCCCAGAAGCATTTACAGTGTAAAATTTTTTCCTCCTTTCCCCTTTCTGCCAAAATGAAGGAAAAAAACTCCAAAAGAAATAACCCACAAACACACCTCTCTGCGGTTTCCTGAAATATATATGGGCTGGTGCTTATGAAAAAATGAAGGGAAGCCATTTAGATTCTGGTAGTGAAAATACTTAGTATTGTGGTACTGAGCAAATTACTCAGTATACTGTAAGAGGAAAAAAAGGAACTATATTCCAAGAAACTGAGAAACCAAGAACTTTTATGTATAAAAGTACTGTTTGCAGAACAAGTGGCAAAATTACCATGAAACTGGTGTAATCTGGCCAATTCTAGCTAATGATGGCAATATCAGAACCTTCAGTTTGATTTTAGTCTAATTTCTGTGCCTTTTGCATCTGTGTTCTCACCCAGCCCTGTGCTGCTTGGCTCACTAGATAATGTACCGTGTAGGCCAAGCTGCTTGCAGGTGGCATAGACAACATTAGTTACCTGTCATCAAGTACAATTATCAAAAAACTTATGACGCATTAAAAAGAGAATCTGCCACCAGGTGGTTTTTGACTCTGTAGACAGAATAGAAAATTATAAGGATAGGTGAGGAAAAGCTGACTGGAAAGATAAAGAATGATAAAGAAAGAAATGTAATATCTGTGAGGAGAAAAGCAATCACTGAAATAATATCGAGGTGTTCCCAGTTTTACATGTAGAGCTGGGAGGACTATAGAAGATGACCAGGAAGAAAGAGCACATCAATCTGTGAACACTTGAAACTAAAGGGAACTGAATGTGTATGCACCTCTGAAACTCTCATCTCCAAGGACTGTAGGATACCTGGCCAACAGACTTGTTTTAAACTACCTGTAAAATTATGCTACGATTTCCTGACAGGTAAGGAGCTCATCTGATATATAGTGGATCATTTTTACTTTGACTGCTGATTGCTCAGCTAACATATCTACACTTATTGTTTTAGCTACAACTTCAGGAATGATCCTTTTTGTAGTAAAAATTGGACAGCTGATTTCAGCTTAATTCATATATTTGCTGGTGCTGTACCTTTACTCTTTCTAAAAGATTTATTCTTTCTGAAAATAAGAATGGAATGTGTGAATATTATCTGGGTAATGCTCTAAAAATATTTCATTATTTTATGTATTGGGCCTTTTTGAAACAGTAATATGCTATCTATGTGTGTGCAGTGCATGGTGACTGAACATCCCTGGCACAGCCTGTACAAGCAAAAGGAACAGGTGTAACAACTCTCTGTAAAATGGCCATTGGGTCTCCAATGCTAAATTGGTATCTCCAGACCCATAGCAGGAGTCTACAGGGGAAAGAAACTAAACACAGCTCTTCTAGTTTTAATTATTTCTTCAGTTAAGCAAAGACAGTTTTACAGGGATAAGAATTTGAGAGACACTGTCAGGCAACTGAAACTGAGCGTCAGCTTTCCACATCAGATTTGGTACGTTCGTTTAAATGGGCACCAAGATCACCTTAAATATACATAAACACAAAGGAAAATCTAGTCTACCCCAAAATTCAGATTTTCAGGCCTATTCAGAAAATCCTTTTCAGGATTTTTTCAGAAAGGTACTACTACAAGCAGCCAGTCCATCCTCCAGCATGACAGGCATAGCAGAATTGCACCTCATTATTTGTGCATTGAGCCACAGTTTTGTTTTCATTCATAGAATATTTTAGAAAATTACCATACTTTGGTTTAAATATTTTAAGATATCCCTGGGCTGACAGAGCAGGGCCGTGAAGACAGGGTCCAGCTGGAAGCAGGACAACCAGCCCCAGCCCCGGGCACAGGCCAAGGATGGACTGGGATGTGGGGATCTGGAGACCAGCCCTGCTGTGGCATTTCTGGGGCTGGGGATGATGGCCTCAGGAGGCTGAAACAGAAGTCTGGGCTATGGGCAGAGACAGCCAGGGCTGGTGGTCTCCTTTGGGAGAGGACCCTGATATGGGGCTCATCCCTAAGCTATGCCCTTTGCTCTAGGCCTGGCAGCAGCATCACCTCTGTCATGCTTGGTACTTCACTGCTTATTGCCCCACAACCATATTTGTCCTCATGGACAAGCATGGAGGGAGATGTTAGCTCCTCACACAATGCTAAATCCTTTGCAATTAGCATTATATTAAATGAGAGCTTCCTCCTTTTCTTCGTAAACTGAATCTACAATTTTAATTGGCACTGTAGTAAACATTTTTCAATTTATTCCATTTAGTTGAATGAAATAACCTGGCAAGACCCACATTCATCTCTCACATTTTCATGGCAACAGTTCCACATAACTACACTGTATAGGCAATCTGAGCCCTCAAAAGGGAAGCTAGTAAACACTAATCATGGAAATGCATAGGATGCCCATATTTTTCAGATTTCTTCAACCACTGAAAGTTTTTGATGAAAAACTTGTGTAAGATCTGGGCTATGTATCTTTATTCATTTTTAACCTTACCACTATAACAAGACAGACATTATAATGCTGCTGATTTTATTTTATTGAACATATTGCAAATGTGTTCTCTTATTTTAAAGGAACAATCAATCACCATCGGTCACTTCATCTTTTTGTTGAAAATGAGAAAATTTGAAGTTTCTTCATCAAAGAAACAGAAAAAAATTCAAGAAAATTTTGTTGGGGAAAAAAGCCTCAACAAAACAAAGAAATACAGAACTTGCCTCATTTATTTACAGAGAGACTTGAAGTCTCTTAAACCCTTTTCCTTATGGTCATCAGTGGCTGCTCTCAGTTCCTACAAAAAGAATCACCAGCACTGTTTGAAATAACACTTTTAAATATAGATCCATGACTGGGTTTAAGAGTACTATTAGTAGTAAATGGAGCTGTAATCAGCTTTGCCTAATAATTCACCCAATTAGCATAAATACTTCACATATAATGAGTACTCAAAAGTCAGGACAATGTACAACACATTCTCAGACAAAAACAGAATCAGTTTGTCCTCTTGAATGGCAATCTTGACAGAATAAAAGGCAATCCTCTTCCTACAACTGCATTTATTTGAATTTTGTCCAGATTTTCCAGATGTCCAAACACCTGTCAGCTGTTGTACATGTTTTCCCATGTAGGGAAAGGGGGAAACCCAACAACCTATGCATTTATGACAGACAGATAGGTATGGAAGTGTGATTGTGACTTTTGAGGAATGTCACTAAGGGATGTCCCCATGGGGCACAAGCCTCTGTTTAATGTGCTGGGAGGAGGTGTCACTGCACACCTGGCAGCTGACTCTGGTGTCTGCTACAGGCCAGCACTGGGCTGCCCACTCCAGGAGTGCAGCAGCAAGAATTGCCCCCCGTGGTTTGTGTGTTTAGAAAAAAATTATCCATGAAACAAATGACTGACTTTTCAAACATTTGACAAGGTGAAATTAAAAGGACAGAAATGGATCTGCATTCCAATTACTGCAGGAAGATATCAGACAGTAAATTAAGCAAAACACATCAGGTCTGATGGAGGCTTTTTACCAACCATGTTACATCCCTGTCTTTTTCTGGTTTAAATTAATAACCCTTTAGAGAAGTGACTGGATACTAAAGGATAAAAATAAAAAAAAATGAAGAGGTTATAATTTCCAGATACTGCAACCTTTCTACAACATTGATCTGTTCTTTCAGAAGCCACTAACAACTTGTAAAAGGTGCAGCAATAATGAAGGTGCACATTACTCACACCACACTCGGAAAATGTCAACATTATTCATCTAATGTCACAACTGAGTTAACTTTTCAAAGTGTGTGTAAACCATATTAGTAGCCTCTGTTCTAGCACTGAATTTCATGTCCTTGATGTTTTACTACTGTAAGCTAAAAGTTAATATATAGAGGAAGACTTGTCAATATGTCAATAATATATCAATACAACAGACTGGTCCATTACTGAATGCTTATTTCACATGTATTGACTTCAGCTTATTGCCAGTGAATGTATCACAGCAGGACTATATCAATGAGCCAGAGCTGTCTGGACAGTAAATATTGATTTAACATTGTATTTTTTATATAGCTTTATTGAATTGATAGCTGTTTTAAAATGAAATAGATGACTAAATCCCATCACAGTAGGAAAATTCCTGTAATATTCTCCTCCAGTATTTCAATTTCAGCATAGAGAGGAGAAAATAGTTAAAATTAACTTGACTGGAATAAACCAGTCTTCCAGATGATGGTTCCATATTACGGTTTCATATTACACACACATGAAGACTGTGTGTCTCTTAGATGTACAAATTAAAAATCAGATGACACCTGTGGTTTAGAGGAAAAGAACAAATTCATTCTTTCTGTGAAAGGAGTGACAAGTAGGGTAAGTGCTGAACAAAAGCATGAAGGACAACGGAGTGTGTAGTATTACTGTTTTTCTTTGCAACTTGAAATTATTTTCTGTTCACAGCCATGCCTTGACAGCTATCCTATATAGAGATCTTCCCAACAAATATTAAGAGTCACAAAATGTCCTCATCACTTCACACAGGACTTTGGTAAAATCAGAAACCAAATGAATTCTGTAGACTTTACAGAATTTCCTTCAAATATTCTTGGCTTTTAACATTAATAAAGAACTTGCTCAGTTGGTGTTTTTTTTACAACCTTATGATTTTAATCACTTAGGAGTATGAGGAGAACAGGTGAGTGTGACTGATGGAGTGATAAAGAAATCAGACTTTCTGTAAAGCAGTTTTAGAAGTTTTTGTTCTTAAAAAAGCCTCATTAACAGACTTCAATCTTTGTATGATACTTATGGAGACTCAGACTTTAAGAGTTTTCTGTCAATAAAACAAAGGAGACAGAACAGTAATCTCTGAACTTACTGTGAAGAACATAAAATATAATCTGAAGACAAACATCAACAGAAAACAATTACTTTTTTCCAGAGACTCCCTAAAATAATTAATTTCTCTGTTTTTACCAATCAAAATTTACTTTTCTATTGATCTCAAGTCAATATCACCATTCACTAGCATGTGAAAATACTAACAGTTCGGGCTTGGACAAAAAGTTATAAAATATGAGCACAGCACATTTTTGTGGCCAAGAACAACTACTGCACCAAATTTTATGTAACAATTATATAATTTTACCCAATTTAATGTTACAAGAAAGGAAAAAAATAGCATTATTTTAAAAAATCAGAAAAAGTTCTTAATATGGGTATTGTTGCTTTAATTTCAAAGGCAGAAAATATTTGCTGAGATAGAATAAATTAAACAGTAAGTACAATCCATTTTGTAATACATGATTTCAAATTGAGTGCTGTCAAAGCTGTCATCAGACTATTACAAGGTCACAAAAATTTCATCCAAAAATTTATAGGTTTCAGTTGAAACATTGCTCAGTGTATGGATCCATTTATATATGTGTCTAAAACTTGGTAACATTTCTGTTTACTAGGTATACAAATTAAAAAAAAAGAAAGCTGGATGTCTCTGTGCTGCAAGAAACTTGGAGTAGTCCTGCATGAGCTGCCTGAAGATACTGATTTACAAACTATTCCAGAAATCATACATAATTTAGAGTCCAAGAATTATTTTATTGAAATTTCATGGCTGGCTACTAACCTGAACAAGGACAAAATAACGTTTTTTCCACCGCTTCCAAACCTTCTGTCCTAGAGCATACAAGTACCTGCAAAGGAAATAATAAAGGGAATAGTTTTCCATTAATAAGGAGCATGATATTAGAAGGAGCAAACAAAAATCAGTTTATTAATTTACTCTGTCTACTGAGCTGCTTCTTCAGCGTTGTCATGTGTAAAAAATAATTTTTCTTCTATTTACTCATATCATAAAAATGCAAAGAGACGTTCCTTTTCACTCAAAACAAGACAAAAATCAGAAAAAAATGATCTCATGTTTGCAAAGATTAACCTGCTTATCATATTTTATTTCACCAATTTTATCTGAAAAATAGAAAAAGTAGCTTAAAGTAGATACACAGAAATACTTAATGTTATAAAACTTGATGTTCCCGACAGTTTTTACCCATTTGGTTTCCACAGATTTGCTAGTGTTTATTTAGTCTGTGAGAAGTCAGTCCCAGAGACAGTGTGATAAAATGCTCACATAACACAATGTCAGCAGACACACAAGATTAATTTTTTTTTTTCAGAGTAAGGTAGAATCTCATTTCCCAAACAGAAGCACTTCACTATAAAGGCTCTTAGATTACAAAAACTCCTTGTCATTTTAGCAATTTCCAGGCTTTGAATCAGAGGACATAATCAGGAGTATCACCAGTGAGAAGAGAAAACCACAGATGCTGATACTATTGGGTGGTAGAGAGAGCACACTCATTACCCAACAATTTGGAGTGAATTTTCTGGCATTATAGTGACACTTTTTCTGTCATTGTGGTCATGTTGCACTGTTGATAACAAAGACAGCAAGAAGAAAAGGATGAGCTGTGAGATTGTAAGCAAGAGCCCATGAGTGGTAACGATCTGCTGCTTAAAACCTGACAGGAGAGCAAAATATGGCACAGGAGATGCCCCTTCTGGCTGGCCAGCTTCTGTCAAGGACAGCTGGTACAGCCAGGGTGTCACAGGCAGAACAAAGATTGCTCAGACCAAGGAATGCTGGCTTCACAGGGCACTCTCCAGAGGATGCCAGTTATGGCATTATGAGGCAGCTATAATAACTAGGATGGGAGATGGCTGGTCAGATGAACAGGGGCCTCTCTGGTAAGAGAATATGGTCTGCTGCCCTCCACTCACTTCTGTGGCTTTGCTGCCTGGTGGTTTGCGCCTCAGTCAAAAACCAGAGCAAGGAACCAACATCTTATGAGAAATGAGTAAGCAAGATAAAGGCAAAAGCTTTTTATACCTGTCCTGGGTGTACTCTCAAGAACATTTTCTCCCACATTAGGCATCACAAAGGACAAATTTATGCCTAAAATTAATGTTCAGCATACTGCTTACAATTGTTGTTTTCAGATTATGTAGTGGCTCCATTATTATTATGAAAACAGAAGAACAGAAGTTCTTTGACTTCTGCCACACCTGTATTGAAGGCCTACCTTACTTGGTTACTCTGCTTTTTATTTGTATGAGACGGAAAAAAAGTTGGCTTTGTGTACACAATTACCAGTTGATACAGCCTTTGAATAGTCCAGATCTTGCCACAGTCTTTTTAACTTCTTAATTCTGTGACTATTGTAAATTCAATGAAAATAAAGGACTAAGGGTTATGTCAGAAAGGGTACCATAAAAGGACCTACTAGGGGTTATTTTTAAATTTATAATTTTTTACAACTAAGGAAGCATTTACCTCACAGACTTATGGTCACACATTCTCCCACAAAATACAAATTGTTTTCCTTTTCATATATGTTTCAAAGCATTAGCTTTCCCCAAAGCACACAACATTGCTCTTGCCTTGCTAATCTCTTTACTACTGTCAGAGGGTGGAGGGGAAATAAATTATGAATTTTACATAACCTCAAAGCTTAATGACCTGAGGGAGAAAAGTAAAAAAGTCCTCAGGTGGCCTTTGGTCTCTCTCAGTCCTAAGACTGCCCTGTTCTTCATGGTGATTCATCCACTGCATCCCCCTGCATCCCCTGGAGTAGCATGAAGGTTTTTTTGATATATGTGAGAAGGTAACTGCCCCATTTTGAAACTGCATTTTGAGAACCCAGTTGAAAATACACAGTCCTCCAAAGCTACAGTACAAAGATGTCCTGACCATGTTCCCACCCTCTTGGCATGTCTTAAATGACTGTAAAGAAACAATAGATTAAGAAAGACTTCTTGCCTCTTGCACATCAGAAAATGAGTAACCCAACCTTAGAAGCTCTATGCTAATTCTTTCTCATTATTAACTGATCCTGCTCCAGAAATGTGCTTTTAAATTAAGAGGTCTTAAAAGAACATTTTTTTATTAGAGAAAAGGTGATGTTTTTATTTAATTTGTCTGCCTTTTAAATTGCTCTTCATGTAAGACATACCACCTATAGTTCTGCAGTACAGGCAGAAATAATGTAAGATACAGTAAATTCAAAAGTATAAAATAATAAAGCATACAAAAAGAAATTAAATAGCAATGTGCAGTTTTATTCCTCCTATAAATCACTTCTAACTAAGGCTCTAAATAAGCTTCCTTGGGAAACAAAGGAGGGGAACATTAACTACATAACTTTAAAATTCACAGATCTTACATAAGACCAGGTAACAAAGAAAATAATATTCATGACACAAAGCTGGGATTTAGTATACAAATGCAAAGACTTATGCTGTCTGGTTTTACAAATCACTATAAACACACAGTTATGTTATTAATCCCTCTTCCAGTGCCATCTCTAATGGTACCAGTTTTTTTCTAAAGTTTCAGATCTTAAGTGTGTTTGCTCCTGAAAGATAAAGAGATTAATTCTTAGTCTAGAGTCTAACATTCTTATGTGGAAGGACCCACCTAGGCTTCTAGAGTCTTCTTTGAGCCTTTCTTTCTCATTCATTTTCTATTTGAAGAAAAAGAAAAAGAAAAAGAGAAAGAAAAAGAAAAAGAAAAAGAAAAAGAAAAAGAAAAAGAAAAAGAGGACCTAAGAATCTTCAAGAACCTTCCTATATTTAGACAGTAACATCTAGGATCTGTAGAAACTGCAGTTGAGGTCTAGAACAGAAAAAATCTACAATAGCCAGTTTTCACAATTAAATGACACTTGGACTTCACAACTGGAGCAGAAAATTAATAGGTTAACAGATTCAGAACTGAGCTAAGCCTTAGAGCTAAGCTGAAGAATGTTCTATTTTTAAGATGGACAAATGTGTAACTTTCCATGAGTCTCAGGTAAAGGCCAGTACAGCAAGCCAGAACAGAATCTCAGTCACAAACTCACAAAGCTGCAGCCTGCTGTTTCTCTACCCATCAGTCACCCAGAAGCCACAGTCACTCTCTCCATCCAAAATAATGTACACAAAATGCACACCATCAGTTGCTCAGACTATTTTAAACATCCTCAGCGGCAACAAGAAACACAGAACAGCCACTCAAACACTGTACCTTCAGGCAAAAGATTTGTGCCATACAAACAAGAAATTGATATTCAGAAGTGCCAGTTCCATATCTCTAAACACCAAGCACACCATTTGCTTCAATTTTTCTTGCTCTCATTTGGGTTCCAAAATTGGGATAATCTAAAATAATCCTTGAATTATTAAAGTTCAGCCATATACATGGAAAGAAGACACTGAAATACTCCCCTGAATCTGAACACTATAATAGTAACTGCTTAGATTTGTTTTGACTTTTCTTTAATGTCATGTTTTGAGAATGTTTAATAAATATTCTGACAAGGAGAAAAGATGGGCGTTTTCATGTACATTGAAACATATATAAATGACAGACTTCTATTCTGTAAAAATATATAATATATGAGATATGTACACATAACATCTATGTCTGTTCTAACTCACATTAGAAAGTATATTCATAGTTACTATGCATGTGTGGTTGCCTTCTTCAGTTTTCTTATATTACTAATGTAATTTCCAGTAACTTAAGACTAATACACCTGCTGTACTAATCACAAAGAAAATATGATGTCATTAAATGTCACCCCAATATGAAGATTTTCTAACATGTTTTGTAGTAACATGAAAATGCAACCAAATGTACAAACCATACAATAACTTTTCTGAGACTTTTTCTTTTAAAAACAATCTTTTGCAATCTTCTTTTCTTCAATATTATTTAATACTGCTTTTTTTCTCTTCACTCACTCCCAAATGAAAAAATACAAATTGGATTTGTATGAAGTCACAGAATTACATGATTATACCTCACAATGCTTACAACATGGCACAAAACCCCCCTCCCATTTAATATTTTAATTTAGTTTTCCTGGAAAACAAGAAATTACATTTCCACTACAAAACACAGAAACACCTGGCTAAAAATGTTTTATATATCATCTTATCTCAGTCAGTATAATTTTCTTCTACAGAAACAGAACAAATAAAATGAGCAAACATTTTCTTGTAAAAGTCTGGGCATAACCATGTTGTAATTACAAAAAGTTTGTACATCTCTCAAAATGCATTTCCTTGTGCTACCAAAATGCAAAACCATGTTGCTAAATATTATAGTTCAGTTTCAGTTACATGATGATATACACAGGAGGGAAGATGGCAGCTTATTTGCTTTAAGTCCTCACCTCACTGCGAGAGTGCAGGGTTCCACTTTTTGATGAAAAAAATCAGCACTAATGAATAGCTGAAAAAGCATAATTGTGTGAGGAATACCGGAGCTATTCACTGAGGGAGAAATGAGAATGGACTTACTCCTTCTACAGAGATCATTTTTAGACCAGCCTTTTTATTCTAAGGAATGAAGCAATCTATCTACATTTTGAATGATAAATTCTCTACTTGTAAAGGGCTTCATTTATCACAAACAATGAAAAAAATATAGAAAGAAAAATCAATACGTGTAGCAGTTTAGTCCAGCAAAGGTCTTTCTTAAAGAGAACCCTCAGTCAAGGTTGAAAGAGCAATTAATGCAGTCTCAAAAATCTGGGCCACTCTGATAGAGTTCGGTTAACATGTGGCAGAAGTAATCATCCACTTGTGAAAATGATTTTCAGTTCATTCTCAAACACCTTTCAGACACTCATGATCCCATTTAACTGACAACAATACAGGCTATCCGTGGGCATCATTGCATTCGCTGAGAGAGCCAATGGGGACCAAATGCCCACAGGCACTTTCAGTCATCCCCGCATCTTGCATAAAAGGAATCTTCCTTGCACTGCATTCCTCCTTTTATTTAACCCTGCAAGATTAAGAAATTTTTTTGTTTTCAGTTGAGGACGAGGAGAAAACTGATTCAAGACAACAATATGACCTGGGTCATAAGAAACCTAGCTGTAAACATTTTCAAATTCATTTTAGTCCTTTCTGTGCTCTTGAGAAAGAGAACTAAATAAGCCTTCAACAGACGGAATGAAAAACAATCAGCCTAAACTACTGTAATTATGCTTGCTAAGAATAAAGAAACGTGGAAGAATGTCAAGTAATAAAAAACATCACAGCCACAGAAAACAGTTCCATTTACTCCAATAAGCAAGATACTCATGGCATGAACAGGAAAATGTGCGGCTTTTTTCCCTGCTAAACACTTTTC
This sequence comes from Molothrus aeneus, assembly GCF_037042795.1. Lineage (NCBI taxonomy): Eukaryota > Metazoa > Chordata > Aves > Passeriformes > Icteridae > Molothrus > Molothrus aeneus. Next base: position 48,232,763 of record NC_089650.1, read on the forward strand.
ACTTACAGTCTAAATGGTTTTAAGACTGCTGGACGACCTGCTATCTCTAGATTCTTTATCAGTGATATCTTACTGCACTCTAGAGCGCTTCACCATTTGTGAATATGCATGCCAGTACTTATGGAACCTGAGAGGTAACTACAATGGCAACTTGAGAATTATTAATCTAATTTATGTCATATCATGAAACCTATCTGGCATGTAAATGTGAGTGTTTGTAAAGACAGAAAAACATTCTTTAGCCTTGAAAGAATTCCAAGCAATAAAAGAATGAAATCCTTCAGATGCAACATAAATGTAGAAAGCACTCTGATTCTAATGTAATCTAATTTCAATGTAAACAGGTAATGCAGCACTGCTGCAAAACAGCTGATGCTGAGGAGCTGATATCCACCCTCTGTGCTTTTTGAGGCACTTTGGACTAGCTCTGAACTGAACCCATGGACAAAACAGCTACCGGTGTTTTGCAGAATATATGGGTACACCCCTGAAGGTGATCTCTTGGCTTAATTTCATCTAGAAAGGTAATAATCTGTGACCACAAAAGCACAGAAAGTGCAGGCACAAAGAAACTGCTTTTCAAAGGGAAAACCTGAATTTAAATTATGATGTTGAAGTAGTAGAAAAAATTTCAATTGCACTGCTGTCCCCTAACCTTTCACTTTGGCTGTAGAAATGATTCTTAATGCTGATAGACCTTAAAGAACTTGCAAGCATCTTGAGCATCCAGAAGCAGCTGGGTGCCCAGCCTAGACACTTCTCCATGCCACTGGAAGCACATGGCACTGCAATCAGATAGAAAAGACTGATGACCTTTTTTTCCAGCCAGGCAGTGATATTTTTTGTGATCTAGAAAGCCTAAATTGCTGTGAGCAATGTTTGCATGAAAAATTTACTTTTGTTTCTAGGTCATACACATCCACTGATCAATCAAAAGGTGTTGAAAACTTTGGTGGTAGAAGATAGTAAGAACAGAGAGCTCCTTCAGGAATGATATTTAACTCTGATTATCTCTGACTGGTTATGTACTCCTTTTCACTGTCATTTTTGTATTGATAGAATTTAAATTTCATAAAGAATGCAGACCTCAGCAGAGTTATTTTTTTAAATAAAACATGTTAGAAGAATGAGATACATATATTTTCATTCTAAAGACAGTAAATTCTAAGTATTTTCATGACATTTATTGTCATTATCATGAGTAAGTATTTTAAATTACTTATGAATTAGTATAAAATGGTATATCTAAGCTAGCAAAGGCATGAGAAGGCATGTTTAACTTGGTATCTTATTCATTATCATAATTTCTGTCCTTTCTTTCAAATCACAAATAAGTCTAGCACTTTCCTTTAATTTGTGCACACAGAAGATGCTTATTTAGAATGATATGATGTTTTCAAACAATTAAAAAAAACTCTTGATAGCTGGATTTTTAAAAAAAAACCCTAAAGGAATTTAATTAAAACCACCACTTAAAAACATCACCAAAGCTTTGAAACAAATCAGTTTAGCAAGTTCTCACTTACATAGCATTATTCTCTTAATAGGAGCATTACTTGACACTTAGTTAAGTGCTTTATAAACCAAGCAATTACTCCTCACAACATGTCCAGTGCAGGAGGTTAGTATTTCCACATTAATTTCTGTTGGGAGAGAAACCGAAGTGGAAAAGAGCAAGACTGTTCAAAACTTGAGGTCCTAGTGCACCAGAAGAAACACTCAGGAAAGCCTTACAAAAGCCCTTATCTTCCAGAAGTTGGAAAATGCATTTCAGAAGCTTGTAAAGCTGTTCAGCCTTTTAACTGTGTGTCAAAACATGCAACACACTTATGATTAAAAAAAAAAGGAAGGGAAATGAAAATGTTATGAGGGAAACAGCAAATTAAATGTATTTGTCTTTGCAACTCCACTCAGCCACTTTCAGTAATCATGTTTCCTTTGTATTTTGTTGGGATCCAGTGTAAAGTGCTTGGTGTATATTTCCTCTTCAGAACTTTGCAGATTACCCTTTGGAAGCACCCTTCTGTCTCCCTGAGCTCTCCCAGATCTCTACAGTGCAGACTCTTAACTTAGCTGTTGTAATTAGTTGCATGAAAAGAGATGGTATGAAGGAGGTTTTCTCTATCCAGGAATCACGAAAGGTCAACCATGGGGCATTCGTGGAAAATGATTGTTATTTGCTGCCTGACAAAATTATTCCTTTTAAAGCACAATTCAGAAAAATAAACCTGTTTGCTCTTTTCAGCCAATTCTAGGAAGTAAAACTTCTGTGGATGCAATGGCTGAACTTAGCTAATAATGAATAGAGATGACATTGACTATAGAGATTTTGAAATGTTTGGCACACTTGGCAGAAAACAAACCTTCTTATTTGTGCAACTACAGATCCATCCAGAATGAAAAGCACTAGAGTACAATTTAAGCAGCAGTGGCAAAAATGCAGTTAACCTTTTTGGAATTCATACACAATCTTTTAAATAGCAGTCTCTCCCCATGTTGCAGAAATGAAAATTGTATTGGGAACTATATGATTTTCTTCTGGATTGAAATTTTGACACTTCATGCTCTCATGCACAGGAAAGCTCCCTTTTAACTTAGCAGATTTCATGTAAACATTGGATCCAATGAATATCACTTTTCTGTCTACCCAGCATACAACAGCAAGACAAGACAACGCTGTTGTGTATCAGTGGTGTGGACTGACTCCTTTGTGTCTCGAGCACCTCTGTGGAAGGTAGGAGCAGTGCCAGACATTAATTTCCACTCTTACACAGCAGTGCCACCACTGAGGCTTGTTTCCATGAAGCCAAATCAGTTACATTTCACTGTGCATTTTAGGCATTCCTGGACAGGCTGCAAAAGAGAAATTTAATTGCAATGAATGTTTGCATATGTCAAGAGTCATATCTGGCTCAGAAAGTTCTTCATCTGCAGATGGGTGGAGTATGAAGGAATACTAAAATTGCTCTTAAAAATTTTCCAAGTCATCTGATGCTGGCCATAGTGGAAGACAGGTTAGATGAACATTTGGCCCAAGACAGTAAGGCTAATCTAATATTCTAATAGTCATTCTGCCTCAAAAAACCTACTGGTGCAGAATGACACCTGTAGGTGATCCTTTCATCAAAAACTAGATTCAAAAAGGTACTTTTACACTCCTGGTCATCTTTTGATGACAATACAAGGGCAAAAACAAGGAAGAAGGCTTTCATAGTATGGCCCAGTTCTCTGAAAACATAAATTAAAAAAAAAACTTTCATATACAGAATACATTTAGAATTTTAAAGATGCCAGAGAAACAAATAGATTTCTGAGTCTATGTCACTTTGGAAGAAGCTTCTCCAAAAGAACACAGAAGTGGACACTCAGAAGCACTTTCAGGCCTATGCCTTGTTCTCAACAGAACATGAAAGGAAGCATGCAGGTATATATTCCCACAGATTCCTCATATACTCACATTGACACTGTCCCTAGAAACTTCTTCATCTAGAAATGGTGTCTCTGTGTTTAAAAGTTTTGAATGGGTTTTTGCTTAAATTAATTTCTGTAATGATTTTCTCAACCATTTAAAACGTTTAAAATCTACACCCAGTAGCACAGTTCCACATCTGAACTGGCTGTGCCTGAAAGCAGCTTGCAGGGTTCATACTGAAACTGGCACCCACTGGTAATATTCAGCAATTGTCTTGTGGCACTGGAAGGGACTTCAGTGTACAGGAATTTGTTTTAGAATCATTAAAAAAAATTGGATTTTTATCCTGGGAAATGCCATACACAAGCAAACTGATTTCTGCAGGACTTATACCAGAAAACAACAGAAATGGATCACTGAAAAATATATCCCCCTTGAAAAAGTTCCTTATCCATTTCTTCATGTATTTAGTATTTTAAAAATTGATTTATATAATTAGGAAAAAAATTCCTAAGATGGTTTTAGTTAGGGAAAAAAAAAGCTATGCAAGAAAGATATAAGCCTATAAAAACAGCATGAATTTCCTCTTTGTCAGAAGTTCTTTATCATAACAAATATGTAGAAAACAAAACATTCAAATGCTGTTTTCCCACTGGAGTTGCTAAACTGGAACTGATTTGTGACTGGAGCTGAAGGAGTTTAGGAATATAGAATCCTGCCTGTGAGGGAGCATCAGAGCCATCTACTGGGGTCAGTCCATTGCTGCTGCACAGACTTGTCTGACAACTGTCTTCCCTGAACTTCAATGCTACACTGATATTCGCCTACAAAATTGCCATTAAGTAATTTCTTTTTAAAATCCATAAAATCTCAGAGAAAATAGAAGCTGTGGTGCCGATGAATTGGATGCAAGCAGAGGTAACAAGTAAAGCTTCCCCTCACTTCAAGTTTTAGAAGTACATTTGAAAAATAGCATTTATTTGTAAATAACCCAAATGAATAAAATGTCTTCTATGGGTATTTGGGTGATCAATTAAAAAAAAAATTACAATGAATATTTTTAGTGTTACTCATAATTATTGTTCAAATCTGAGATTGAGATTTTTTTAATCTCTTTCCCCAAACAGAATTTTACATGTGTGTGTATATATACGTGTGTGTGTGTGTGTATATATATATACACGTACATATATATTTAGACACATATATAAAAGGACTCATTTCCTGCTATAGCTCAGTCAAGTATTAGAGGATAGAGCAGTTACTGTGTCCTGTAAACATATAAGAATAGCTGCCTCCACTCTTCAAATATTTTATTTACCACAATATTGTAACACAATTTATTGGAATTTACAGAATTAAATTTTCAACTAGGCTTTAATAACTCCCACACTAAATATTTTAAGACCTTCTTCCAAAATGGATCATGTATATACAGAGAAAACCTTAATGTTTATAGGTACTAAGAAGCTACACTTCGAAACTTCTAAAATTAACATGCAGTTCCTTTACCTGTCCTGGCCAGGAAAACACGCACTTTTTTCAATTATAAACACTTCCATAAGACTATATAAGCAATCAAAAGTGAGATTAATTCACCTGCATTATGATCGTACTCACATCTTCTCCCTTGATTTAACCATGCTGCCCTCCTGTGGATGTCAGGACATGTGAAATGACACGGCCCAGACTAAAAAAATCTGGTTCAAACCGATCCCTGTTACCTGTTTGTGACAGACTTGAAGAGGAAAGAAAATGCTACTGTGTAATCATAAAAAGTGGTTGTATTAAACTTCAGGGCAAGGAGTGTGAAACTTATATTTCAAATAGTTTTGAAATGAGTATTTTAAATGAGTAGGATTTCTTATTGTTCCACAAGTCATGAATCTGTGGGAGCACAGTGTCATAAATATTAATAATACATTTATTCTCAAATTAAGGGGAGAACATTCATTGCATAGTGATGAGTTACTTCATCTGCTGAAGTGCCAACACAGTTGAACACATACATTATAAAGATTATCCAACAACTCAAAAAGCAAAGAAAAAATTTGCAAAAGTATCAGTATTTGGTAAACCAAAAAACATTAATTAGTTAAACTGTAATCTTTTTTGCCTGGCACAGAGATACTACACACATCTATAGAAATTATTAAGTTAAAAATATGTTACATGTTCAAAGAAAAATACAAAAGATGGTTTGGAACAGAATAGTCTAAAATTAGGAGAGGTCTATTATCAATTACTCAATGAAATTCTCTCAGGCAAAAAAAATCCTTTTAAAATTATACTTATATAAAATCTCTGTTGTTATAAGGGGTACTAATAATCAATAGGAAGCTAATATTATGCACTAAAATGTTTATGTAATGAGCTCATCAATACTCCAGAGCTGTCAGATTTGTTAAATCACTGGTTTAAAACAGAACAGTGCAAAATAGATCCCTAAAACTTAGAGTACAAGTGCTGGGGTGGCACAGGACTGTTGCTTTCCTTCCAGACTAAATTTGTAAATGCTGACAAACTGTGCCTAAAGTCTAAATGACAAAAAATGCTTTAAATTAATTTTCTCTCTGAAGAAAGACTAAAATTTTTTAAAGCTACAGAATTTAGTGTTATTTTCTAAAGGTAAAATACATTAGGAAGTAATCACTTTAAAAAAAAATCTTACTTAACTCAGAAACAAAAATGAAAAGTGAAATGTTAAATTTTAAATCAAGCTGCTCTGTCAAAATATTTTTTATATTGTTGAAAAGACTGTGAAATAAATAAGAAGTCTCAGGAATATGGAAAAAATGTAAGAAATTCTTTTGGACCAAACTAGACAAGACAGTTTAGTCATATGCCATTTTGTGCCAATTAAAAAAGTTCCTGACATGCCATATCAATAAAAAAACAAATGACCTAAGCAGTGGGACTAATTAAATGAAATAAGGTAATTAAAAGCTTCTCAATATATAATAAAAAATATGGCTGAAAGTGTTCTATAATGTTGTCATTTTATTTTCCCATTATCTACTTCTCTGCTGAGTTTTAATCAGTATATCTATATGCATAAAACAGTGTCCAGATGTTAATGTGTTGATGGCAAGAATCAGGTGTTCAATTAAAATATATTGAGTGTGCAAGGAAAAAAACCAAGCCTTCCATTAAGGAGACTATATACAGCTCAATTAAAAATGAATGTAACATTTGTGATTAAGGTGAACACTCGCATTCTATAATGACAATAAAGTTTCACATTACATGATTACTTTATTAACTTAATCATCCAATTCTAATCTAAGGATCACAGTTATTTTCTGTTTGAAAATGGATCCATTGTTCTCAATATTCAAAACAATGGTAAATCTGTATTTACAGAAATTGATGCTTTCCCTTCTCTGAAGCTTTTTTTATTTTCATCAGTAATGAACAAAAACCCCGAATTGTAATGTATGTACTATTTGTAGAGATCTTAGCCTAGCAAGTGTTCTCAGCTACTGGGAATATTTATAATACTTAATACCTGCCCCAGATGTGTTGCTTGCATAACTCCAACTTCATTTGGATGTCTTCATTACTCAGAATGTGTTTCTAAATGGCTTGACTAAAAGATCTGTTAAATGACATCCCATGCCCAGCCTACTGCCCTTAACCTAAAAAGAATCATTCCATACCCTTAAATCTTTAGACCTTTGCTTCAGATCTTACCTTGCCCTTCAAAATTAAGACTTTAAACCAGATGAAAAAGGTTACAGATCTACAAACATTCAGCTTTAGAAAAGATAATTGCTGTCAGCTCTCCAGCTATGAGGAGAGTATATTTTTAGGCACACTTCTCTACAGCAAAACTATTAAAACCTGAGCCAAGTTTCTTACTCTCATTTGTTTGGTCTTTGACATAGTGCATTCTACTTAAGACTTTCTACATAGTGCATTCTACTCAAGAACCTAAAATGATCTCAAATTTTAAATCAGCAGTTAAAATCACAAATGTAATAAACCATGATAAAAATGCTAACTTCTAAGTCACTGATTTACTGATCAAGGGCAACTGGTAGTGTATTTAGGAGAAGGTACACTTCTCTCACCACAACCATATTGATTTCCATCTTTGGAAAAAACTATGAAGAAAAGAAGACAACAGTTCTGGGCTGGCAATCTTCTAACATTATCAGAGAAGTTCTCCATGTGGAAGAAAAGGGAAGCTGGTCTGACCTCAATAGGTCAGACTTAGCAGTGGAACTCAAACTTACCCCCACCAGAACACTTCCCCTGCCAATCAGTCCCCAGATTAGTCCATACAAGCAGCAGCATGAGAGGCAGTCTTAGAGGTCTTTGCTGTCCACTGCTCCAAAGACAAACCATGCACAGAATTTAACATACACCTGTAGGAATAAACATGCATTTATCTTGAGACCCCACCCAGAGCACTGAGTTCAGCCCCTGGGTCACCAACATAAGGACAAGGACCTGCTGGAGTGAGTCCAGAGCAGGGTCACAAAGATGCTCAGAGGTATGAAGCACCTCTCCTACGAAGAAAGGCTGAGAGATTTGGGGTTGTTCAGCCTGGAGAAGAGAAGACCTTGAGGAGACCTTAGAGCAGCTTTCCAGCAGAACCTAAAAGGAACCTTCAAGAAAAGAGGAGAGGGACTTTTTGCAAGGGCATGTAGTGATAGGACAAGAGGGAATGGCTTTAGGTGAAAGAAGGGTAGCTTTAGATTAGATATTAAGAAGAAATTCTTTCCTGTGAGGGTGGTGAGACACTGGAAAAGATTACCCAGAGAAGTTGTGGATGCATCATCCCTGGAAGTGTTCAAGGTCAGATTAGATGGGGCTTTGAGCAACATTTCTGAGCAGGCACAAAGCTGATTTAAGACGGGATTAAATTGAAACAGGTTTGTAATGGTAAGCACACATAAAAGACCATTTGTAGTGGGGGATAAGTGGTTGTTTATAGTTTTTATTTAAATAAAAAGACCGAGTGAGCTAACAGTGCATAACTCTGTATGAAAGCATCACTACACTGATGACATGACAGAAACTGTCAGCCTTCCAAGGTGATGCCTATTTGGGGATGAGACATACTCAGGCCCCTGACAAAACAGGACAGTACTGACCTACCAACACAATTGCATAACAGGACATGGACTATTTAAAGAGAGCTAACTATGACAAACATACTATGTTTTGAACAAAACAAGACTAGTAGAGGACCATGGGGCCTTACTATTATGTGAGAAATAAATGCAATACTTCAATAATTGAAATTATACTACTGTGGAGGAAAAAAAAAACCAACAAACCACTTAACTCAATTTATAGAAAGTTACCTCTGCCTTTACACTCAGTATTGTGTTAGAATTATTTTTGCCCATAAAGAATAGGGTATTATGAATTGAAATCCCCCTCAGACCCACGATACCACAACTGACCCTACAGTTTCTGAGGCAGCATTCTGACACAGAGGGTGGATTAGACTGGCCACATACTTTTAGTTTCTGAAAAAATTTTGCTGCCGTAAGTATCTCTGACTTTGTAAAGGCTTATATTCCAAAAGACAAAAATTAGGTGAATTTTACCTTCCTAGAAGCAGCAGATGGGCAGCACAAGACAGAAGGACATAAGAGGTAGGTGGCATGCCCCCATCCTTGCAGTTAATAGGACTGGCACTTTCAGTATAGAAATAATGCCAGGCCAGGCCAGACCATATGCAGTGTCAATGTATGTCAGGTGAAAATAACTCTCTCTTAAATCTGATGTCACAGATGAAGGTGTGGTATCAAGAAACAACTCAGATCACCTGATGAGAAAGGCTAAAAAATAAACTGCATCTTTCACCTGCATGATATTTGTGATATGCTTATTTGTAGTAGAATAAAGCAATATAAACAAAATCTGAAACAACTATTTAAATGATGATTGGTCCTGCAGTCTGGGAAAATGAGAATATTGCTTAGGTGACTATGTACAGCATAATGTTATGAATATCATAGTCAGTTGTGTCCCCAGTACTATAGACTCATGCATGTAAGGGAAGTTTCTAGACAAGTTTCAAAAGAAACTTAGATGGCAAAAAGTTAAAAACTTTAATCTGAAATAAATAAAAAATATAATATAAAATAACACATGGAGTCTACCATATAAAATTCTGGAATAAGTTATGAAGCAGGAATATCTGCACATGATTTCATTCTAATGATACTGTTCAGCATATTTTGGCTGCATTTACAGAGCTGCAAATTTAAGCAAAACTAAAAGTCAGATTTTGCTCTGAATGATGCTTTTCCAAGGCTATGGGAACTGTGTAACAATAGCATGAATAAATTTCAGCAGAAGCCAGCCTGAACTCTCCAGTCAGAGCAGAGACTCCTCAAATATGCTGTAGAGTTACTGTGAAGTTCCTGATATCTGAACTTATTACTGCAAATTGTAGAACACTTCTGATATGATTAATTTCTTCATCATTTATTGTATTAAAAATAAGCAGCCTCCTCTATGCTTTCACTTTAGTAAGATCAATGGCACATAGTCAAAAAAAAAAAAAAGTCCTGCCTATATTTCACCTCACGTCCATGAAATTACTCAGATCATGATCTTCCCTGTGAGGACCTAATAAGGCATGCATTTTTTGCTACAGCATGAAAACAATTAATTTTTAATACTACCTTCAATCCACATAGCACTGACTGGTCAGCCCATCTAGTCTACTTACTTGGTAGAAAAAACACATGCAAATGAAATTGTAAAGTTATTACTTAGTATTTTAGAAAAAAAATCTCGGTTAGAAATCCAAGTCTTTTCTCAATTCCTCCCCTCATCACCATCTTTATGGCCTGGAACTGATCTCTTCTCTTTTGTGACGAGCTGAGAATTGCTGCCAAAGGTTTTCTCACTCATTTTTTTCCTAACACATGCACACAAAGACCAAGAAGTTGAGATGGGAAGAGCTTTAAAGTTAGGAATTGTAAACTAGAAATTGTCAGTATAAACTAGAAAATCTACCTAGAGTTCTACGGGTCACTGAGTCACTGAGATGTTTGGTCATAGGTTCTGAGATATTACATAACAAGAGAAAAAGAATTGGCATTTATATATGAATGCAAGGCACCATTAAGGTCAACCATAAGAGATAGTCCATGCCAAAAGAAGAAGTGAGACACAGTGAGAATGTGAATAACTGCATTAAAGAAGGCTGAGAAGAGAACAAGGTACAAAATCCAGTATGCAGGAAATGGACAAGTACCACCAGCATGACCACTCACCCCAACTGCTTATTTTGTGAGGCTGAATAAGGACTTTAGCAAAGCTGAGCCAAAGAAGGATTTGACAAACATGCAGTTCTGAGCATGGGGATTTTCTATAACTAATTAATTATGCATACTCCATCCTAGTGAAGGCAAGGAGATATTGAACAAGTGTTGCTACAGTTATGATCTAAAGAATATATTTATACAACTGAACCTGCATCACTCTGCCCATCAGAGCTGAAGAAAACCCATCTTAACATTCCAGAAGTATTAAGCTTTAAGGTGAAATATAAAAAAAGAAACACCCTCTGTAAACAGTTGTAACAATTTTTTAATGTGAGGGTAGAATCACAATTTAAATATAAATTACATATTAATAAAACCAGATTATTTAATCTACTTTCAATTATTTTACTTCATTTTTAAAGAAGTTATGAGCAAAAGCAAACCAAAATTTTTCATAGGAAAATAAATATTTTAATTTTTATGATCAACCTTGCCTAACCCATAGATATTTTTCACATGAAGTCTGTTGTGATTAAGCTAAGTGAGTTTGGATCTAAATTTACATCTCAGCTTTTACAAATATTTCAGATGAATTTCTATGGAATAAATGAAGAATGACACCTTAATTAGTAATGCTTCCCTTGGCAATTAGGATTCTCTTGGCTTCTTTCAGCAATTAAAGTGGCAGTGGCATATCATTAAGATCTTCAGATTCCCGGTGCCTCCTCAGAAGCAATTACTGTGTGAAGCACTGAAAATCAGGCTCATAGCTATAATCTGTTCTCTAAGGATCTAGCAGCAGGATAAACACTTTTGCTTCTTCCTTCCATAGTAATTTTGCATTAAGCCATTATCATTATCCAATCAATCATTAATGTAATTTTAATGTGTCATTTTTCATGAAGTTCAATTTAATTTTTAAAAAGTAACTGATTATAGTAAATTGATTTTGCAGAAGTGTGTAATAGTAAAACCATTTAAATGAAGACAGTTATCACATTAGCACTTTTCTCCATGGCAAGATGCTAACATTCATTTAGCACAATGAAATACCAGCATTAAGCACAAAGTAGCATTACAGAAAATATTCACATGAGACATCTTGGTATAATAATAGTAACACCTTCATACAGCACTAAAAGTGCAGCTTACAACATACATAAGAAATGTTGACCTTGATATCTACAAGTGCATGTTTCTTTATGAATGTTAAAATGAGGACAGGTTTGCCAGAATTTAGCAGGGTAAGATAGCTACACCTACACGAAGGACATTTTTGATCCTCTGACAAAATAAACAAAAAATATACACCATTGCTTTTCAACCCAGTTTAATTGTTTATTAATTATGAGCCAAAATTTGACCAATATTTCTGCAGAAATGTAAATCCACTGGCTTAGTTTTTAAATTTTCTGTTACTTTCTCAGTAGTCTCATTCCAAATGTTGGAAGTCCTTGAAATACTCAGGTTTACGCTGTGCTGGGATTTATGAGTTTTATCTTGCAAAAAGGGATACTCACGTGCTTGTCTTCAGGGTCTCAGGGTCTTGGATCTTCAGAGTCAGCAACTGTCTGTGATTTACTTTTGAAAAGAAGGATTATCCCCTCTTCATAAGTTTTCTTGAAAAGCTCTTATGGTTTCAAAAGAAACATGTTAACTTCCTGCTGTAGTTAAATGGCAGATCAACCATGACAGTCTTTTCCAGCAGATGAAGTATTATGAAGTATTATTCAAGTAAGTATTCTGAAGTTTGCAGCCAGGATATTTTCATAGCAGTTTGTGACATATCCTTCTTCAGGCTTTTTCACTGAGTAAAGAAAATATGCTCTATACATAGATTTGTGGTGCTGGATGTTAGATGACACTTTGGCACACCTTGATGTAAAGTAAGCAGCAGGCATTCCTGAATATGCAGTGGTATTTGCTGTGCTGCATACTTCAGGTGCTGAGTGCATTTTTTTACCAACCCCACACTTTTTCTTCAACAGTCCACCATGTCTGAAATTCAAATAAAGCCTATTTCATCAGCCACACAACATATCTTCCATGAGTGGTAAAAACCTTGCATTGATACAGTTTGCCTCAGCACTACAGAGCCACCTACAGCTACAGCGCTTGTCTTGATCAAACCTGAGATTGTCATGCTAGGTCTAGACTGAACATGGATTGGGAAATAAAACTTTTTAGTTCACATCTCTTTTGTCTTTGAAGTCAAATAAATTCAGCTGAAACTCTAATATTTTTTTATCCCTTCCTGTGAGAAATGACAATGAAATCTTTTGTCCAGTGTCTCAAAAGTATATAGCAAGTAAATACACAATCATGTTGTCCATGCACTGAGCCTGAACATGAGCCAACTCAAATTCAAAAGTGTTGTGAACATGTCAGAGACCCCAACAGTTCTGTAGTGCAGGTAGTGGCATCACTGTGTCAGTGCTTGGGTTTTGTGCTGTGTTTTGGCCAACTATTATGGCTCCATAACTCTGCTACCAAGTCCCATGACCTCTTCAATTAGAGTAAAAGAAATTTCCACCTCCCTTTTGCTTCATAAATAAGTTTCTTTATGAGACAATTCCCTTTGGAAATAGACACTTCTGTTCATGTTCTGTATTCCAGACATAAAATTAGCTTATAAGGTACTCTTTGGAAAAGAGCTCCTCAGTGTGAGTAGATGAGAATGAGGTTCTTTGGACAACTTGGGCACTAGAGGCCAGCTAGACTGAGTAAATATTGTTGCATCCCATTTGCCAGTAACAGGACAGGCAAGAAAAACTGCACACAATATAAAATCATGGTGAGAGGGAGCAACTAAGTTTTACTTAGACCCAGCTGAGATGAATACACACAATTCTTTTGAGGGGATCATCTTGCAGCAGACTGCTGCATCCCACAGTGCTTCAACATGTAGCAAGATTTCACAAGGCAACAACTGTGACAACAGGAATCAGGAATATTTTTGTTATTTGGTTAGTGAATCAAGAACACATCTTCACTTTATAGTAATCATCCCTTTCCTACACATGAGGAAGACTGGCTGAGAATTATCTTTTTACAGAGGAGTTTCAAATGGCACAAAGTTAGTAGAAAAATCTCCCATTTGTATATGGATTGCTGGTCATCTCAAAAAAATGTTGGCAGTGGGCAATCTCTCAAGCATTTTTAAAAAGATTTACCTTATAAATTTATTTGAGACTAATTAGGAGTAATTGTAGTAGAAATGACAAAAATACTAACTACTGTTCTAAGTGCAATATATCTAGAGAAAAGTTTACCTTACTACCTCCAGTGCACCTTTTCTGTTTTTCAATTGCCAGTGTCTTAGCACTGATAAGCCATCTTGTCAAGGCACCCCACCCTACCTAGTAGCTGCTTTGAGAAAACTCAGAGAATGCTTACATAGCCTAAACACCTAAATTTTTGGCTGCTATAGTGAGCCCATATGATTAAATGATCAGAAAAGAATTGTAAACTATCTGATGCTATGTAAAGCTTGCAAAATTCAAACAAACTCAACAGCTTCCATCTGACTTCTATGCTTCCTGGCTTTGAATTCACAAACAAAATAGTAAGCATTCCACCAAAGGAAAAGGGAGAGCTTTGCTCTTTGAGGCAGCAGCTGAAGTCATTGCTCTGCTACCCTTTTCTAGGAAGAAATGCAACAGCAGCCAACAGAAAGCTAGATGGTGCTACTAAGCTGACTTTATGATTACAACCAGATATGCAGCACACAAACTTGGAAAAATGAATCAAATACTATAAAGGGATCCAGAAGAGTTTAAATATGTAGATGAAGAATTGAATTAGGTAAATATTTGAGTATTAGGTAAGTATTTGAGTATTTTAACATTTGGTTCAGGAAATTATCCTATATTGATAAGAAATGAAAAAGCAAAACAAATCTCTTGGATAATCTGCTCTTTCTTTTGAAAGAGAAAAAGATTAAGGAGAAACATATTTTCAGTAACTGTTGAAAAGTAATATACAAAGTTTTATCTCACAGAACGTAGTACTAACTGAAGAAGTCTATGCTTCATATTACCATATAATACCAAGCATTAGTAAGGATTTTCTAAGATGTTGGAAACACCTTAACTATTATTGGGTTTTAAACACTTTCCTTCACTTTGAAGCAATACTACACCTATTCATTTAAGAAAAATTAAACTTGAAGTTTTAAATTAGCAAAAAATTCCTTCTATCTTATCTGTGACAGGGATCTTGCAGCACTTGCTAAGAGAAGTATGATTGTATTCCTGACATCTTACTTTATCTGTACAAGTAACCCAGAGTTGCAATAGAGTAATTTCAATGTATTCACCTTGCGTATTTTTCTGAAATAATGAAAGTGGGAGCAGATCTCATCTTCAGATCAAACCCAGATTACCCATCTTTAAGTTGCAAAGGTAATTCTCTTTCTCATCCTGCCCTTCTTTGCCAGGTGACCACAGACAAACAGTCTGTAAGAGCTGGCACCACCCTCATCCTGGCTGACTGCAGTGCCCCCGTGGCTCTTCTCAGCTGAGTTATGAGCTCAGTAGCAGCAATGACTGTGTTTATCCAGGTGACAGGCACACACAACAGCCCTACCACTGAGAAGCCAGCAGACCCCAGTGCCATCGTCAGCTTTGTCACCAAATTGTCTGTGACCTTGGGTGATCTCTGTTTATTCCTATGTTTCATTTCAGTCAGCTGCAAACCAGATTATACTCTTCTTCTCCTCTAAGGATGTGTGACGAGTGTCATATAAAAGAGAGGAAAAAATTACTTCTCCTCTAATTCTACATCTGAGAAGACTGCTAACCATTTGCCTCACAGGTTTCCTTTAGTTCTGAAACTACAGCAGCAGGAGAAATGTGATTCTTCAGTCACATTCAGGAATCAGTACCTATATTTACTACTTATAAATGGTCTCCTAAGAACATCTCAGCCAATTTCAAGTGCAAAAGAGAAAAAAATTTAAGACGTTAACAAATTAATGGTGATCTTTATATTCTCAAAATACAATTATAAACAAAAACCACAAAGCAAAACCCAAAACATCAAAAATTTGGGACAGAAAAATCATCTTGCACAGATTCTTTATTATTACGGAGAGTACAATTTTAAAGAAGTCACCAAAATGCTTTCTTTAGAGATGAGAGACAGAGAGAAAATTCTAAGTGCTTGTAAAATGTTTATTCCAAATGCAAAAGTTTAGGAAATTAAATGTATATCAGTTCCATATGCAACATGTCATAGCAGAAAGCAGAACAGAACATGAAGAATGAATTTTGCCCTTCAAATCTTGGTAAAAGTTTAAGGCAAGAGCAAGGCTGAAATGTTTTACTTTGGAAGTCAAACCCAAATACTACTACTTAGTAATATTGTCCTGTTCAGGCTGTTTAATTAGTAAGAATTTCATTTTACTTTATTATTTATTTTCCTTTTTTTTTCTTTTTTTGTGGTAAGACCATGGAGCATTACTAATCCTTTTAAAGTGAGCTTTAAAAAACCATCTCTCATTCATTCCTTTTTTATTTCTAGATTGGAAGCAACAGAATAATACCTTTTAGTCACCACTAGGCTATGCTAAGATACAACTCAATCTACTTTTTAAAATAATGCATGATCTAAATGCACACAGATATGCAAAGGCACATCAAAAAACCCCCATGTATTAGAGACGATATTTAGAGTAACCCACATATCTTGAGTCAATTAACCTGTCCTGCTGGGATTTTAAACCCTAATATAATTATGAATTAAGGAGATCCAACTGAGCCTTCCTGAAGCAAACAGTACCTACCTAATGCTGCTGTTGTAACTCAACAGAAATAAACAGGCTTTTAGCATTTTATAGAGGAAGTTTTTAGCTCAAATTTTACTTCTTTCCTCTGATGATTTGTTTTAGATTCAAGATTGCAAGAGAAAAAAAATTAGAAATCTTAAAAAATCTTTTGTATGTATGTTTGCTTTACAAAGTAAAGGCAATTTTAAAAGTATCTGGTATTTGCTCATAATTATAGATGAGGGAAAGGTTACCACATCCTGTGAGAATGTAAATACAATACAAATTATGAGAAAGGAATCTGGAATGTCATGAATTGCCAATAATTGGAAGTGTTCTACAAATCCCCATTAATGAGCCATATTTACCTTGTCACTACTCAGACTAGCTGTGAATGCTTTGCCTTGTAATGTATTGACAGGATTCAGATACAAAAGGATAATTATCTATCAGACAAGTTAATTCCCACTTTGAGAGCCTTTTATGCAAAAGTAAAAATAAAAATGTAAAATAAGCAATAAGATTATGTTTACTCTAAGATGTATAATAAGTCTTCCATTTTTTAAAGCATGAAACAGATTACATCGAAAAAACATTAATTGTTCCCTTAATAATATTTTTTTAAAGTCAAATTAGTGGAGTAACACTAGATTAACTGTATGAATGTGTCAACATAAAAATAAACCTCTTTTTTAGAAAAGTACAAATGAACTGCAATTGAGATTCTCAGTAGTGTTGACTCATAAAGATTTTTATTTCTTGCTCTTAGAAAGGTTAAAATTAATAATTAAAAATCCCAACTTTATAATCTAATTTAAAATATAATTTTTGGTTATGACTGTGGAAATCAAAGCGAGAACATGACTTGAAGGTGCTGCAGTCCAGAATGCTATTTGTGACTTTAGTACAAGACAGTATAATTTGTAGAAGTGAATATTCTTGAAACATAAATGCAAGACAAATTTTGAAGTCTTCCAACATATCCCCTGTGTTAGTAAGTAAAGTCAGCCTTAAAAAGGAGAAAATTTTCTCAAGAGATAAAATTGAAAACCACCATTAGATTTGGCCTGTGGGTTTTGCCAACCCTGCAGAACCTGAAATATTTGGGCACAGTTCCCATATCTAAAAAATTGTCTCTTACTGTAATTATCTCAGATAGAGTATTAATCTACTAAAACCCCTCTTTCTGCAATTGGCTGTAGGATAAAATTTGAATTCAACTCCAAATAAATTTTGAGATTCTCATCTGAAAAACATTATGTAATGTCAACAGATTGCCTTCTTTTCCTGTAACAGACAACGAATATTGTATGTTAGTTTGTTAACTCTGACACAAATGTAAGTTGTCCAGTTCAAACACTGGTTAAGGATAAGGCATGCAATGCCTCTGAAAAATACAATGAAGAATTAGAACTTAGCTGGGTTGAACACACTAACTACACTAGAACTCTGTCATAAAGGTTGTAAAATTCAACTTGCTGATATGATGAAATTCCAGGAGAAAGGATGATCACATTCTGTCATCCTTTTATATCTGTTCCTTTTGTGTACTCTATGACCCTGTACTTAAACATATGACAACATTCTAATAATAAAATAAAATAAAATAAAATAAAATAAAATAA
This sequence comes from Molothrus aeneus, assembly GCF_037042795.1. Classification (NCBI taxonomy): domain Eukaryota; kingdom Metazoa; phylum Chordata; class Aves; order Passeriformes; family Icteridae; genus Molothrus; species Molothrus aeneus. Next base: position 48,250,805 of record NC_089650.1, read on the forward strand.
AATAAATATAGACAAAGATCTCCCTGTCATTTTCAGTATTCAGGACAGCAGCAGCTGTCTTTGAGCTCTTCAGCACTTGATTTTATCCTATGGCCTCCTTCATTATGTTTTAAACGAACCCTGTTTTACAGAGAGACTCAAATTTCCATATTGTGAAGGTTTTCCAGAGAATTGCACATCCTGGCACTGTTATAACCCTGCTCAGCAGAGCACAAACCTTTGGCTGAGCAAAGTGACACTGCCTCCACTCCCACAGCTCCTCCAGGGTGTGGGAACCCTTTTGTACCATATGCTTCCCTAGATTCACCTTCATATGTGTCTGATCCTGGGAGGTGGTACTGTTTTCCCTTGAAAACAGTACCCTCCTGAAAACAGGACAATTGAAACACTAAAAGTTTTAGGCTCCAGATATTAATTTTTAGGATATTTGGACTTGAAGAGCACAATGAATATTTAAAGCCCCATTTCCACTGACTTCAGCTAACAGCTGTTAGTGGTGTGCACCCCTAGGAAAACAGATTCCAGTTTATCAAACTGGACACAGGAAACAAATAAGATACCATCAGTTACTATAGGTGGAAGCATTTCAGTCTCTTACAAGGAAGTCCTTCTGTGCAGCACAAATGGGGATATAAGCCAGTTCCTTTCAATCAACCCTCAACTATTTTAACTGTGAAATATTCCTTTGCCTTTCTGATGATACTGCCCATCATCCATCACAGGTTTCCAGTCTCTTCACAAATGCAGATTTCCCTGATAACACAGCATGAGTTCAGAACCAGAGCAGCTTTAATATGTGTATTGAAGCAGATGGGAATCCCTCTTGAAAAAACAGCAAATGACCACTTAATACTTACACTTACCCAGGAAGTCAAGAGAAGGCTGCAGGGAGTGCCTGGATGATGGCTCTTCATAACATTAATAGTTCCTGACTGTACACACTAACAATTCTGCTAGCACGTGATCTTTTCCCTCCTCTCACTGCAACTCCAGTGCTTCCTACAGTACCTCATCAATCTACTCAATGGTTATTGAAGGAATTATTAAGTTTTTATTTCATTTCACTTATGTTAATGGTGGAGAAGTCCACAGATCCATTGGTGCCCTAACTTTCCTTAACAAGTGTCTAGGTAATAATCATTATAGCTAATAGCTATAAAGAAAAGGAAATGATGACTGACCCAGAGCATTTTTAGTGAGAAGAATAGCCTAAAGAATAGTCACAGCAATGACCCTGAAGTAAAATGTAGAAGTAAATCACAGTGCCAGCAGACAAGTATTCAAAATCAATCTGAGGAAGCAACCACCAGCAGCAGACAAAGGGATAATGGTTGAACTAAATTATTGACAACAATATTTGATTTGGTTCTTTAATGATCAGACAAGAAGACTGATATAAACCAGTATGGAAAACTGAACTGGGGAGGTTGGGAAGACCCTCTGAAGACCCCAGAAGAACAGCTCCTCGCCAAGACAGCCTCTGGGGAAACACAGGAGCATGATGAGAGGAAACACTGGAGCCTTCTCCTTGTTGCTGGATCCAGCTGCACATTATACTCTAATTGGGGCTGTAGACAGCATGACCCCAATATTATCAGTGACCTGATCAAAAATGGGAACTTCTCCCAGCCATTGCTTGGGATGGGTGCATGGCAGCACAACACCCCTGATGTGTTTAGGGTGGCAGTTTGCAATTGAACCAGGTCATGTTCAGATGAATCTGTTGGGACATCATTCTTTGCTGATGTGCTTCAAGTCAGCCTGCCTGTGGGGCTGCCTTTTGACAAGGCTGCTGAGGAGGGCGGGCAGCAAGCACTGTGCCCCCTGCATCCTGCACTGCTGCAGCAGCTCAACACCCTCCAGCAGCAGGAAACTGAATCCAGGCTAGTGGGCTGGATCTAGACGAAGATGTGCCACCATCACCAAACCATTTCACAGGTGTTTGGTGACTGCAAATGAATGGGGCAGAAGGTGGGACTCACAGGAGAGCGTTGTGCTTTAGTACAAACACTTATCTCTGCTCTCTACTCCAACTTATCCATGTTATAGTACAAACACTTATCTCTGCTCTCTACTCCAACTTATCCATGTTACCTGAGTCTTCCTGCTTTCTCCAGCTACATTATCCTATTTCCCTTATGTATTTGCTGCCCTGCTTGGAAGTTTTCTCATCTCAGTTCCAGTCTCCAAGCACAGTACCTCCAGTCCCCTGTTGACCCCATGACTGGTTTCCTCCCTTTCCTCACAGTTCCTGGTCACCAGGCACAGGTCTCCATGCACCAAATCCCATTGTTACAGTCCCAACCATTTGTGTCTAAGTTTCACAAAACCAAAATGAGGGATACAATTGGTACCTGGGAAATTTGAGTCCAACTGATTAACACTTTGAAAAAATTACGTCAGTTTGGTTGCTTTTTTAAAGAAAGCATAATACATAGGAAATTTTGGCAATTATTGCCTGTGTACAATGGGCAGAATACAAACAGGAGGAGTCTAAAAAGAAACCTATATAGCATGGACAGTATATTGATTCTTTTTGATTGCTTTATTAAAAAAATACAAACTTGCTTACTATCAGCAACACTACCTATTTTTGCAGGTGGGCTGAGGAATAGTGGTGGCAGTTGATTAAAGGAGCTCTCTTTATGAACAAATCTATTCCACACAGTTTCAGTGTTAGACAGAAAAACATCCTTAAGCTAGCATTCATACATAAATTTTTTTCAAGAGAAAGACCATACAGCAGACAGAGAAAGGAAGGGGAGACTATGTGGCAAATACCACTTTATTCAGGTATATAATTAATCCTATTTTAATGGAAAAATATGTTTCTCCTAAATATTTTTTAACAAAGTGCCATAAATTGCAACATTCAAACCAGTATCTAAATGAGACTGTACTCTAGGTTCTGCATTTCAGTCGTAGCTCATCATCTGTATTTACACATCACTGAACATCTGAAATGAACCTTATTCCTGACTAGTCCAAACTTTTTGTATAAAATGAAGATATAACACAATACCATAGTATAGGAAATGTTTTAGACATTTGAAATGTTTTACAAACTTTATGATTTTAGATACTTTGTTAAATACTTTTTAGATACTTTGTTAAAACATAGGCACAGTGAGACAAAATAGAGACAGCCAGGAAATGGACACTTACCCACAGTGCTTCATGTGAGGTGGTTTATCCATTCTCACTGCTAGTTTAATTTTCAGGTCACTGTCCTGGCTGTTTTTGGGAACTATCATTTTATGCAGATCAGGGGACTTTGGACTATTGGACGTTGGATATAACACAACCTGCAAGTCATGGAAAGAAAAACTTTAGCAAGTTGATTAAAAAAACTGCTTGTAGTCTTTAATGGAAACATCTAAGCAGTGAAGATTCTAGTTGCATCTCCTCCAATACAAAAGATGACTAAAAAAGATTTCCTAAATCTAATAAACCAGCTGACTCAATCTCATTGTAACAGACCAATTTCAAAAATTAACTCCTTCCTTCTCTTACAAATGGAAATTTTCATATTATAAGTTAATAAAATTTCCTCCTGTTAATACATTTTGAATTAACTTTTTTTTTTTTAAAGGAACAGTTGGCATTTCAAAAGGGTCATGTACAATAAAATAGGAACTTAAACTTTTACATTATTCAGTGCTCTGCTGGAAACCCTTTTGAAGCCATTTGCTGTAGATTATGCAACGGATCAGCCCTCAGTAGTGGCATGGCTTGAGAGAAGATAACCAAAATGTACGTCTTGTTACTGTCTCCAATTTTGATCAATAGCATTAATAAAAGTCAATTTTAGTAAAAAACCACAGAAATTGTAGATGAATTCCAAAGCACCTTTGCTGCAAATGGAAGGTAATAGATGTAAAATACTATGTCCAATCCACATGTGATATAAAAACCCCCAAGCCACTGAATTTTAAAGATTTAATTTTTAAAACATTTATATAAATTTATTGAAACTTTTATTAACAAGTAATTTTAGTATAAGTCACAATCAATAAAATATTATTGTTATTAGTATTGTTAGTTATTTTTATTTATTAGTATTGTTAAATATTTATTTACCATCTAAAAAAGTGTAACCATTTATAGTCAGTACAATTAAAAATTACTGCTTCATCAAATTCTTACCCAAAGTGACATGTTCAGCAGTTAAATGCTGCTGAAATATAATTTCTTTCATTTTTCTTATAAGCACTACTTTTGAATCTGGATTCTGAAGTATTCTAAAGTATTAGATTTTAGACTCTAAAGTATTCTAAACATACTACTTGGGAGACTTTCATAACATTCAGTGAGTTCTGAATTACAACTACCATGAATTACTGTTATCATTTCGAAAGTAACAACACTCTAAAAAGCATCATTTTTCACATCTTTCATTTCTTGAAATAAAATAAATGAATAAAATAAATAAATAAATAAAAATAAAATGAATCATTATGTTAACCATCAAGTTAATTTCCTACACATAGTACTTGTGTCATATATATAAAATGCAATTTATTGTCCTCTGTGTTACTACAAAGGATAAGTTAAGGACTTGAGCAAAACTGTCCAAGCAAGTATAAATCTAACAGATGTTATTAGTCAAAAATATTACAACAGTGTCATTAAGATCTAAATCATCTGAAAGATGGTGTAAGTAGAAGGCCTTCAGTTCCTCATCTCAATATTTTGCAGAAGCACATTCTGTTATTATCAGGAGCTCCAGTCAAGCAGAGGAATATGATGCATCACTCCTAATCAAATATGCAACCTTTGTAAGACCAGTGGAAGAATTAACCTGTCAGATCTATTGAGTACATTCAGTACCTTTTAAAGCAATAGCAGAAGAATCAGTACATTCTGATTTTAGCAAACCTGGTTACTTTTTTTTTCTTTTTGCAAGTGCACAGAAACCACTACTTATAACAGAGTTATTCCTTCTTTCTGGTTTTCATTCTGAGTAAAAGGCATTCCTTAAATAACATTTAAAAACATTTTGAGTATGGAAACCTTTGCGTTCTGATGTATCAAGGGGGAAATTATTTTTAGTTTATTTATCCCTTTAACTGCAAGATTATATAAGCAGAATTATTATACATTCCTTGCATTTAGTCACTAGGCATTCACACAGGACTGCAGGTGATGCTAAGAATTTTTCCTTTTCTACAGTCTGCAATTCCTGTTGTCTTGTAACTGCTTATTACAACTCATGCATCTCAAGTGACACCTTTCTCCTGTCAACTTCCTGAGTTTTTAGAATGCTGATGAAAATAAAAGTAGACAAGAGTATGATTAATTTATATCTGTGGTAGTGACAATTCCTTTTCTGAATTTTAAAAGGAGTATAATGGAGCTCCAATTTCAAAGCTCTCACAAAGAATACGTATCTGTCAGACTATTTGACCCACTGTGCTGGGTTTGTATTACATTTTGTCAAGCCTTCCAGCTTTAAACAACGAGAGCTTGAAAGAACTTTGTAATCAAACTTTTTGTTACACAAAAAGACACACAAAGCATTTGACAAGCATGAATTATCTTTGCAAAAACCTTCATACTAATATTGCTCTGAAGGGCATTGATAGCTACTGTGAACCACAGCATCAGGTGGCTGTAAGCTGCAAGCTCCCACAAAATCACTGAAACCAAAACACTCGGCAACTTCTCCTTGATAAGAAAAGTAAAAAACTGCTGAAATTTATATTAAAAGCATTCTCTCCACTATGGAATACTGCAGTGTGAGGTCATTGCCATTGTCCATGGAGAAACTTTCTAAGGTTATTCTGTGTCAGATTTCCTTAAGGATTTAAATCTTCTGGTTGTTTCATAATCTACTTTTAAAAATGAAATGGTATCAACTCAAATGTCTCCTCTGGCAGACATAAGAATCACCTAGAGGATACCCTCACTGTGCCTGAAAATTTTGTAAATTTAATAGAATTCCTACTGAATCATATGTTTCTGTACTACATCATATATTTCTGAAGTTTATTTTATTTTAGTTTGATTTATTTTATTCATACACCTGTGGATATCACCAGGGTAGTTTATTCAGCAGCAGCACAGAGCATTATGAGTTTTTAGTATAGGAAAGTGTTTACCATAATTATACTAACAGGTAATCAACATTAAAAAGTATAATGAACTATTAATGACTAGAAAGCTACATAGCAAACACAGCTGCTGTGCATTGCATTGCTTCAACTCATTTAAGGCAAATTAATAGTATGAGAACAGCGTGGGTTGAGATAATTCAGTAAATTTAATCATCTCATAATCATTAAAAAATACTTGACCACGTGTTCCAATTATATCTAGCATTACATTTCCTCAGACCACACAGTAACTAAAAAAGTGTCAAGTTCACTTTGCACCCCTCCACATCTGGATGAAAAATAAACACAAAAATTTTAAATATCATAGAGCATAACTTGTAGGCATTTGTGCAAAGTGATGTTCTCAAAATATTGTTTCTTAGCTGTAAATGACCAAAAATGTTTCTCTCTTGACCTTAAAAGCTGACAGGTAGAAAGACGTTGAAGCTAGTATCATTTGATAGCTAAACTAACCACCATTTTTGTGATTCCGTTATTTATTTAGGTCCCCAGCTGGATCACAGTAAAAGAAGTTAATTTAAGTACACCTGAGCCAAACAGAAAGGCAACTATTAATTCTATTTTTGGCACATTGATCATATCTTCTTTTAAAGGTATGAAAGAAAGGTTGAGTTGTCCAAAGTATTCTAAAAGCTTAAGCAAAGAAAACTGGGGGCATTCTTGCTTTCTCAGAGAAGATAACTGAGCAAAAGATTCAGAGTCAAAAGTGCTGTGCTGAAGTATCTCCTACTGGTACTCCCATGTTGAGATAAAGCTATCAAGCTAACCATTCCAGGCTGCAGTTGTCCTGTTATCAAAAAAAATATGCAGCCTCCAAAAGGGACTCAAGAAGGCAAGAGGCAAACAGACTAGCGAGACCTTGAGAAAAATCAAGAGTCAAGATATTCTCTGTATTTTCTGCCACCTGACACCTGTGGCTGCATGTCAGGCAACTTATGTCCTCACGTTCTGGATGCTCCCCAGTCCCCTACTTCCACCAAACCCCATGATATTCAACAGCTGAACACAAGTGATGGAGTTACCCAATCAATACTTCTGACCCAAGTATTTGATATGAGAAAGATTTTTCAAGTAGGGATGGTCTAAGACACATTTTGAGATCTTAGACTCTGGGCACCAGACCTTGGTAATCATGGTGATTCTGAGACGACTATGCTGAGTTTTGGCTCAGTGTCACAAGCAAAAGAGATGAAAGTGAAGAAGATCTGCATCTTAATGCCCTGGCTGAAGAGGCAGGTGATGTTTAGCATGCTATTAGAGAAAATTGTTATCTTGCCTTCAGTACAGACAGATCTGTAAAAAAACAGAAAGATCCAGCCTATCCACAGTCTTCTCTTCATAACGCAGCCTGGGTCATCTTCAGAAAGCAAACCAAACCTCAGACTAGCCCCATCCCCAGGGATGCTACTGATGCATGGGGCTGCCCTGGTGTCTCCCAGTCCTGTCCTGTGCCCTGATACCCCAGGGAGTTGCTCCTGCTTCTGGCACCCAGCTTCCTATCCTTTCTCCAAACTCTACCGTCTCCAACAGGAAAGCTAGAAAATTTTCTGAGACAAAAGTTCTCATGCCTGATGTGCTCTTTCAGAATACAAATGGCTCCAACCTCACTTATGGGACATCTGATTTTGAAAGAAATGTCTACTGAAATGTCTCTTCTCAAGACATCTTCTGCCCTAACTTGAAAGTCTGGAGCTGTTCTGTGTTGTCAGCCCCTTTCCCAAAGACTGGCTGATGTCAGAAAGGCAGAAGCTGCTGTCAGTGTGACAAGAAGCTCAGCTGCATGCCCCAGCAGCAGCCTGCCAAGCACAGCACTGCACTCACTTTCCCTGAGCATTAAGTCATGACACCCTGCTGCCAGGAGGATGAAGAAAAAGAAGCTAAAGAAGAGACTCAAATTGGAGGTAGAAAGGGGAAAAGGAGATATCTCTCTTGAGAATAATCCCCTTATAAAAGTTATCATCTTGGGAACCCCTAAAGAATGGGTTAATAAGAGCTCGATCACCAAGGGAGTTTATGAGTTTTCTATGCAAGCTCCATCATCTCACCTATTGAGTGATCTCTTGCTTTTTGGCTATGACTGCATTATGGCTGAAACACCAAGACAAGGCTTTGGGTAACAGGTGGTTAAAAAGAAACAAAAACCAAGAGAAATTGAATAGGCACATGGTGAGAGAGGTATCTAAAATACTGCTGATGAAAAAGAACTGGGAAGACTTCACAATTTACACAATCAACCTCTGTTGATGGTGCTGCCTGAACACTAACCTTAACAGGCCTTAGCAATTGATGAAAGTAGTCTTTGAGTCCTTCCCAAAGAGCCTCTCCCCCACATCTAAGAGAGACAAAGCCTGAATGCAAAGTATCTCAAGCATTTTCAATGAGAGGCACTCTCAAAGAAGCTTCTGAGAACCTCCCCGTTAGAATGGAAAGAATAATACTCAGACAATCACAGAGTGCTGACAGGCAAACTACTTGGGGAGCAAGAGACAAAGCAGGAGTGGAAGCAATCTCTTATAATTTTCCAGACTTAAAAAAGAAAGACAGAAGAACTCAGGGCTGAGAAACCACAGTAATTTCAAAGTGTGATGGAGAAACACAATCCCCAGGATGGCAGGCTTTAAATTAACAGTCACAGAATGAAACTGTCTCTGCTCAGGGGCTCTTTGAATGTGGCACAGAAGAAAAACAACAACTGCCCAGTGCAGCTGACATTCAGAAACCCATCAATCCTGTGAGTATAGGTACCTAGCCAGTACTGCTATTTTATAATTTTAAATCAAACACAGAGTAACAGCACTAAAGGGAAAAAAAAACCAAAAAGCATAGCTGCACAGCTAATTATTGCTGGTTGCAGCTGACTGTCACATGCAGGCTGTGAGACAATAGTTCTCTTTTAATTGAATAGTCAGAGCAACAAGGCTGAAATATTCTTATATTCAAAAAGTATCAGCGATCAAACACCACCTGCTGCTCTCACATTGTATCCACATGTGTGCTAAGCACACACAAGGGCTGTCACTTTGAATTACTTACTAGGTCTGAACATCTTTATGCACAAAGTACTGAACAAGCAAAAGTGGTCTCAGATCCCTGAGTTTCAGAAACCACCAGGCTGATTTTTTAGAAGCAGTTACATCAAACTCTGAAGGCTTCCTCACACTTTCTCAGCTGTTGCACGTACAAATGAAACATCAATTCTGCCTTCTGCATGCACATACAAAAATTATTCAAGTGGCCAGATCAGTATCAGTCACATAAAATCTGTACCACAAATTTCAAAGATCTTTGACCAAAGTAAGGTCTTAACATTTCCTCATTAGAATAAATTTAGCTTCAAAGATGCAGCCTGCTTCCCTTTCTAGAAGTTAGTCAGGGGTTCAATTCACTGTATGTAGAGGTCTGCACAAACAGACACACACCACTCCAAAAGCTCATGTTCTGCAGAACCCAAATCCAAATAACATCCTTTCCCTTTTTGCGCAGCACACATCTCTGTTTTTAATTTCAGTGAAAAACTGAATTTGTACAACTGTTCTCCAGTTTGTGTAGAACAGAGAATAAATACTAAGATTTGTTTTTGTTTGAAAGTGGTCAGCAGGAAACCAGAAGAATATCCTACAGCAAGCAAAATATTCTCTTGGGATTCACAACTGGATTTATTGTTATTTTTGGAGGAAGACAGCCGTAACAGGCAAGGGACATAGCAAGTATTACTTCCTTTCAGTTAACCACGTCTTAAATGCTTTGAAGGGAAAAGATGTTAAATACAGACATCAGCCTTTCTATCACTTGGTGCTGACCTGGTGGCTTCCACAGCAGAGGTTGTGAGCCTGAGTTTTCAAACATGGAGTATAAAAAGCTGCAAGTATGATCTGTCCTCTCTACTGAAAGCATTGATGAATCCCCTCTGCTCCCCAATGAGCTAATTAATTACTTCTGGAAATAAGCAGTGACTTCCCTGTAAACAAGGGGCCTACTGATATCAGAGTCTACATCTTAAGTTCACAAGTTAGAGACATCACCATCCACTGATGGGTTCAATGGAAATACCTTCTCCTCTACAGTACTGGGGATACCATTGCTGGCTCCATATTTCATACCTTAGATCTCTTTTCCTAAAAAACTGGCCCCTTGGTGGCAGAAGAAACCTTTTAGTATGTGATGGAAGTTCAAAATTCAAATCATGTAACTTGATGCTGCCTTCTATTTCTAATTATAGATTAAACAGAACAAAACCTTCAGGATAACTGCAAGGTATTGGAAATGCAAGCTTCAGTAATGTAGAAAAGTGGTATCAGGTCAAGACACATACTTTTAAGAAAGTATTTGACAGATGAAAATTAATGTCCACAGTAACCCTACCTCAGAAGGGGTAGGTTTGAGTTGAATTATTAAGTATAGGAAAAATACCAGTAGGAAGGATCTTCAGACCTTTTCCAAGGATAAGAAACCTAGCTGAATCAGATGGACTCCTGCAAGTCACTGCATTGTAATGACCATGCATAAAGTTGCCAAACTTTATAAAAATTAGGCTTATCCAGGAGGATCCCACATATTTTCAAATGATACCTGAATTTAAATCTCTCAGACCTGAAAACAAAGACATCACCAAAAGAAGAGCTTGAAAGCTAAAATGTGTACCACAAGAGTACATAGTACTGCAAATTATTTTGTAAAAATTCTGTCAAATCTTCTCCCAGTCTCCCCTGAAGCTAGCAACCACCTCTCATAAATACTCTGGTTATATCAGAGAAGTGAGTTGGAAGATTTCTCTTTCTCCTGAATTAAGGGTCTATAATCCCATGAGCTGGAAGTTGTCTGTCAGCAACCACAGGTTTTACCTGGGAGGTGCAGAAAGAAAGACACCCAAACAGACTACTGCACAGCCAGCATGCCCTTTTTATGTTACTTTTCACTGCTAAAGACCATGTGCATGTACATAGGTTCATTGTGGGAGGTTTATCTTTTACTGACTTATCTTTCTCAGAAGGTATTCTTTGGCAAATCAGGAGTGTATTATACAATAGAAAAACAGTATCCAGGCATCTCTGGGATACTCCTGTTTGCTGTTCTCAATCTCAGCACAAGTTTTAATGCAAGGGGGAGAAAGGTGATGGCCTTTATACTTTTTCACAAGGCGGGGAAAAACAGCAAAAAGAAATTATTTTAATAGACTTATTCTGGTACAAAGCACCAAATCTCAAGCATCTGATAAAAGCAAGCAGCAAATACCAGGAAAGTGAGAATCAGAAACAGAAGATTGGTCTTCCTTACCTCATCTTTTAGAGATCTTGCTTTGTCTCTGGGAAAGCTGGGTCAGACTCCAACAACAGGGCACTGAGGTCACTATCCCCTCTCAATTACTTGGTTTTTTTTCTCTTTCCCCTCACCCCTCCCAACCAAGACACTTTCTTTAAACTGCTTGGACCAGCTGACAAACACAGATGTGTCAGAAGGCAGCCAGGAGTGTGCAGGGAGGGGAAAGAGTAAAAAACCTACAAACCAATCCTCTGTGGCCACAGGACACAAGTAAGGAAAAAGCTATACTCAATATTTTACATTTGAAATGTATTTATTCTTTAAAATTAAATTTGAAATCTTTTTAACTTCCCGTCCTAGAAACTTAGACAAGCTGCAGCATGAGAAAGCAGACCAAGGCTGGTACCCGAACTTTGGCTATTTGAGGTTGCAGAAACAGAGGATCTTGCTAAAACCTGTGATACTTTTAGCCTCTTTATATTGATAATGCTTCTTTTCTTCTCTGACTCCTTGGCAATGAGTATGCTGGCTACTGTTCACAATGGCCACATAGTCCCTCCTCCACTGTCCTTCACCTCGGCACTTGACTTTCCTTCTGCTTCTTTGAAAGGACTGTGCAAGGAGGGACAGAGACAAAACTTCTCTGTGGTTAGTAACACCATGCAATTTACCCTTTCAGTGTCTCTTTTATTGTTCTGAATCCAGATATTGGTGACTCTGGTTTGCTCAGCTGCACACCTGTGGCACCTCTGTGCCTGTCACACTGCCTGCCTGGCTCTTGCCAGGGCATTACCTCTGCGGGAACCTTCTCCATGCAGATCCCACCTACACCTTGACCAAGTGACCTTGGAAGCCCCTTAGAAGGATATGAGATGAGGCAAGAAGTAATCCTGAAGATACATTCCTGACCTTAACAAGTGACACAATGCATGGGACAACGTGTTGGAGCGTAACCACATGTCCTCAGAGGACACAAAGTGCAGAAGAGCCCTGCTCTTTCCAATGAGCTTGCTTGCTTGAATGAGAAACAGCCAGGACTCTGATTGTAGAACTAGGCATTAAAATGTGAGCTATCTTCCATGTGCTACATGTCAGAGGTGAAAATTTCAACAGAAGAAGAGGAGGAGATTTGTAGAGCCTCTATGCCTCATTAACCTTACCCTCTTCTTTCTATGATACATTGCACTCTCTAGCTCTTGATTTTGGCCTAAGAAGGATAAATTTAGAGAATTTTCAGAACAGTTTGAGTTGGAAGAGACCCAGAAGGATCACTGAAGCCAGCTATTAAGTGGATGGCCCATATGGCGATCGAACCCATGACCTTGGCATTATTAGCACTGTCCTCTGACTAACTGAGCCAATATCAGATTATCCTGCCAAGATAGGGAAACACAGAAACGGAGGAAAAGCTCATGGAGTACAACAATAAGCTCTTACTTAACTCTCACATATCATCCCTCACTCCTCTCCCATTCTGCTCCATCCTTCTACCACTTAAGTCCTCCCTTCCTTATCCCCATTGTTTGCTACATTTATTATATGCCAAGTCCTACCCCTCTCCCTTTCACTTGTAATTTGAATAGATAAAAGCATTGATATGTGACGTAGAAATTAATGCTTTAAATAAGACAAAGAGAACCACTGCGGATGCTGGATGTAAGTTTCTGAAAGGTAATTAAAGTCAACCTACCACGTTTTGAACACTGGTAAAAGCCACCCTTACATAAAAAAAGCCCTGTTTGATAGAGCCACAGCAGAACAGGCTGGTAATGAAGGCCTTATACCATTTTATGGCACATTTTATCAATATTCACACTTCTACCCATCATTTCTCACATATTTCTCTTTTCTGCACATAATACTCACTCTTCCCAGTTCTTTATCTTCAAGTGCCAGCACCCCGGTGCTTTCTGTAAAGAGTTTTACTTTGACAACAGGCCGAGGGTGAGTAGTGGTGAAATCCCCTTGGGTTCCCCATCTGCAACAAAAAAAACAACAAAATTTAACTGGGGCTGAGTACAGGCCTGAGAGTGATAGGACATTTAATCTTTTGTAGAATATTTATCTATGCACTCTTGGAACTTAGTTTTCAAGCTTTAGCAGGAGGAGGGTGGGAAAGAAAAGGGAGGTACATTTTTGAACATCCAAGATCAAATATCTACATAGAAAAAATGGCTTTTCTCTATGATAAAACAAATCAGGGATTTCTGTATGACTTTTGTTATAAAATATCAATCCAAAATTTTTTAATGGAAAAACTCAAAGAACAGAAATTATATCTTCATAGAGAAAAAAGAACCAAGCAAGAAGACAAATAAAGAGAGATCTATTTTCTATGAAAAATATTCACTATCTTCTGCACACCAGTCAAATTAATTTACCAAAGAACCATGTCGTAATTCACTTCAGGCAACCACAGCATGAATAAATTAGGAGACTTAGGCAGAGAAAATCTTATATTTTATATATTTTACAACTTAGAATGTAGGAAAAACATAAACACAAATGCAAATAATAGGAAAAAAATATTATCGGAGTGACTATAGCTCTGCAAAATAATTACTGCCACAAGGCTCTGTGCTTTTAGAGAACCTTAATTAGGCAGACAGACTTCTAGTCGTTAATGTCTTATCTCAGTTAAGACACTTGTTTTGCCAGCCTTCCCCCCCCCCTCCCTGTGTGTCAGTGGTACAAAAAAACAAAAGTTATACAAATTAGGTTGCAATTTCCTTCAATGATCTATTCCATTATCCTGGACAACCACATGGAGCTCCTTGCATTAACTGATTAAACCGATTGTGATTACGCTAGTAGGTGCAAAAAACGCAAAAAGTAAGCACAGGTCCAGTTTCTCCTGGTTTTGTCCACTGTGTGAGATATTACAATTATCAGAAACTAATAAAATAAAGAAAACAGATGACCTTAAGAGTATGCTCTATAAAAGGATGTATTACACAAGCCAAAATCTTAGGCCCTCATTTAGGAAAAGCAACAATTTTCATTTACATTCAAGAATACACAATCTCTCCAGTATTGCAATGTGAACATAGAATAGCAATTTTCCAGCAAAGGGACCTACTAAGCAAAAGAAAATGCTTCAATTACCATGAGTTACAGACTTCAAGACCAAATCTAGAAAGTAATATACAATCAAAACCAAAAAGCTTTAAGGAAGCAGCAGTTCTGTATAAACCAGTCCTACAGGTGGCTGAACATGCCTGACTCTGAAAGGGAGGTTCACCACAAATTGATCGAATCTTGCACTAAATTCTCTCTTCTTCACCCTGACTGGTTTAGATAGATGCTTAATCTGTCTGTGGTGTGCATAGCTTTAGCCTCAGCAAAGTGGTAATAGAAATAGGAACTTTGACAAATTACCTTCCTGAGTGAGAGAAAACCTGTTTATGATCTGATGATAGATGCTGCAAATTCAGAATAAGACAATGCCTGGCACTACTGCTTCTCCCTGTGGTGGTGCCAGGGGTAGTTTTTGTCACAACACAGAAACGAAATTTCCAAGGAGAAAGCACCTTTATAAAAGATGAGATAGTTGTATTTTCAGTTTAGCCTCCAGATCCCAGTATTCAGGAAGCATGCTGCCTTGAATTTGGAAACACAATCTAAGCACATTGATAGCTGCACCTTCTCTCTCAGCTGTCAGGTTGGCTTGTCCCTGAGCTTCCAGAGGCATTAAACTGTGCATGCCATATTGGACAGCACCACACAAAAAACCCAAGAGAGACTCCCATTAAAATAACAAAACAAACCCAAACCCTCTCTACAAAAGTCTAGTGCCAGCATCGATTCATACAAAAGAGAAGAGAAAGAAGAGGTCATGCTGAGTGAAGGGAACAGACCCAGCCCATTCAATGAAGAGAACACTACCTGCTCAGTTGCTGCAAGCTGAGCAGCAGTGTGGGCTTCAGCATCTGCTGGGGTTTGAGCACCCTAGCATCAAGTTCAAAGAACTTCCTGGAAAGTGGTGCAGCTTTCTTTGGAGACCCAGGCTCCATCTCTGCAGGACACAGCCCCCAGGGATGGGACACACATGAGCCTTGCCCAGGAAGCTGAGAGAATTTGCTCCTTCTCCAATTTAGAGGCACAGGGAGAGACTGATGAGAATGGGAGTAACGTGGGGTCATCCACCTGTTGTTGGCACTTATGTAGTATCAGAAATCACTTTTAACATTGAATCTGATCGCCAGCTTTGACTGACATCTTTCTCTCATCCCTTGTTCCATCTGCAGCAGTAAGTGAAAATCTTGGGCTGAAAAATAATGGTCTGAATCAATTTCTAAGGCTTAATGTTCATGGTAGAAATATTCCATGCACTTATCTGCATGCTCCTGGATGATTAGGACTTCAACTGACTCCCATAGCTTCTCAGGAACATTTCTTTGGAAGTGAATTATGTGTCAGAGCTGATGATCACAGAATTTACTGACTAGGTCTTAATATCATTCCTCATGAAAGAGCTCCTGAGAAATCATGTTCTGTTAGAAAAGGCAAATCCAAGATTGCATCCCTTACTAACACACTTAACGTGTGGGCATCTGATGTTCCCATCAGTTGCCAATATAACAGCAAAGTACACGTAGCTCATCCTTTTGTTCCTTGTATACTATTAGAACACAAGTCTTGTTTCTTGAACATGAAGCTTCATGTTTTTGCAGAGGTATGAATTCATATAATTTGAAATCAGCAGCCAAAAGAGAGGTATCATGTTGATTTTAGTTTGCTCCTTCCAAGAAAGAACATAAGAGACCCAATACTCCAAGCAAACTGACTTTATCTAGATAGATTGAGTTCATCTATATGCTGTACATTTAAAAGCACATTATTATGTTATTATGCATCAGGCAACAACTGAAGCAGAAGTCAGAAATGACAGCCTAATCCAAACTCCAACTTGTAATCTAACTTGTATGAATATTTATGTTAATAAAAATTTGCATTATTTTGTTTTGTCGGTATGAAATGAGGCGTAGCAATAAGAATGGCCTTTCTGGCTGGAGTTTGCATTGTCAGTATCTCCCAATAAACTTCAGTTCTGTTAGAGATAAAATTCTGATCTGTAAAGATTGTGCCATGAATATAACAAGGTACCAGGAACTCAGTATTTATTAAGGATGAACCAAAATAAAGGAAAGACTGAGTAAAGCATGCAGGTGTACATAAGCTAGCCTATTTTGAAATACTCTTTACTGCTCTGAAATGATATAGGTATTCAAGATCTGTCAGATTTTAACTTTGTTTTCTCCCCTGGCTATTTCTTTTATGACAGCTGGCCAGACTCCAGTCAACAAATCAACAATTTGTTTACTCTTCCTGTTTATGAATAATACTTCATTTTAACCAAATTCCATTTAAATGGATATCACACTTTCAGCTTCTATATCTCAGAGCATAAAAAAATATATCAGATTTTCAGCATACAGATCAATTTAAAATTCACTGCAACATACATGCAAACAATAACTTTGAATAAGGTACTGTCCTATCACCAGCTGTGACTAAGAACTGTGTAATTAAATTGCATCAATCTTCCCTATAACGCCAAGATTGTAAATACAGTATTTCTAGACAATAAATAAGATTTTACTGAATCACTTGTTATTTCCACTGTAAAATTCCATCCATTTTCTCCATACTTTTGGATATTTATTCTAGATCTATATATCTGTTCAAGGAGCTGATGAGTTTAATGGTGAAAATAGGTCAGGAGAATACCTAATAATTAATGAAATCAATACCTGAATAGTAATTATAATTATGAAAATTTTGATCACCATTACTGTGATTTCTTGTTTCAACTATTAGATTTTAGGTGCTAGTATAATTACATCCACTTTGTTTCTCAAAAATTTAATTATTTTCTTCCAAAACAAATTTGTTGCCTGTAAAATGCATTTTTTGACCCCTATTAAAGCATTAATATTTCTGGTTCTTGCATTTCTTAATCTCCTGGGAGAGAATATCTCCTTTAAATTTAAAAGCTAAGCTGCTATGTATAGGTCAGACAAATCAATGCCAAATTTGAGTTTGCACCCTGATATTCTTCCTGAAGAAAATAGAGTACTTCCCAGAAAATATTTTTTTCTGAACCACAGACATTGAAGTCAACCACCATACAAAAGATTGTTCACATTATTCGCAAGACAAAAATTTTTAAACTGTTTAACTGAACTACTTTCTGTTTTAAATAGGAACTAACAATGTGGTCTCCAGAATAAAAAAAGCTGCTTTTCTTTATATTTTAACTTTCAACATCAACAACTGAAATGTTTTCTGCATGAAAATAGATCTTACAGCTGACTTTTACTTTTCATACAGCTGAACCTGTAGGTTGAAAACTGGCTTTCTGTGAAAAGAGAAGCTATTTCTTTGTGCCATTTAGAGTTTGTTTGAGTCAAAGTATATTGCAGGTAATTAACTTACAGCTTGCTCTGCATTGGAGCTCCTGAAGGAAGGATGGAAGAAAGGATGAGAGATCAAGCAAATTAATTAATCTACCTTATGAAATTGTTATTTGCAAACAGTGTACCTTTAGTAAATCTTAACTACAAAGAAAAATGCAATGATTTGTGTTTGTAATAGCATATGTTTTAACTAGCAAATGTATGCAAATGATGGAAACAAAAAACCACCTCCACACCTTTGGAGGAGCCATTGATTTTTGAGTACTGGTCCAATAATGTGAAAAATTTTGTTGCTGAAAGTGTTCAGATGGGAAGTGCAAAATTTTAGACAAAACAAGTATGTATCTCATGCAATATTTATATTAAATAACTACCCTTATAGTATGGTTGTTTTTTTGTCTGTTTAAATCTTGCTAGATAAACTGTTCAAAGTAACAATAATTTCAACACTAATTGCTGCAGTGAGCGCACGGCACTTTTAGCTTCAGCCCATGTAGCATACTGGATACCTCTAAAAGTACCAACTTTAAGTCTAAAAAAAGCCCCTAATTCTGCCTCTTCAGGCTCTCATTTCACCACATAATTTTCCTCTGCTTAAATAATTTTTCTGCTTTTACCTACTCATTCTCCTTACTATAGAAACTGTAGTGATTTGATGTTTGTTCATCTTTAACCACAAGCCACAGTCTTTTCACCATATTTCTCTCTTGCTGTCAGAGGTACGTGGGTTGATGTAATAATTAGAGACAAAATATATTGCCAGAGTTTATTTCCCTTCACTGCAAAAGTACCTACTGCCAGCAAGAAGGTGAATGTTTATTTCAGCTGAAGATTTATCACTGTGTTACAGAAACCCCTCTAAGGGAATTTATTCTTCTACTTCAGTTTGGAATGCATTTCATACACTGGAAACAGCAGCAAATTTCTCTCTCAGGTTTTCCATTTAACTCATGGTCTCTGTTAGTCAAAACTTTTTTTATGAGATCATGGGGGTGAATGTAATGAAATTTATTATTCTAAGCAAATATCTAGAAATTTTATTTTAGCCCTATTTATTGGAATACTTTATTTCTGATAAAATACCAACTCTACAGAACTTTTACACCATTTTTTTTGTCCTCAGCAATATGGAAATCTCATTTTTAAAACCAGTATCAGAGTGTATTAGTCTCCTTGGTGCCATCTTTTGCATCATTCTGGGTTTGATTTTGGGTTTAAGCCTTCTACATAACCTCAATGTGTTTCTTAACTATTAATTAAATTACCTTAAGAGGCCTTCTGGAAGAGTTTTCTTATCTGCTATCCAAACAGGGATGTGGACAGAGCTGGAATGAGCAGGAAGACCCACCCAAGCCATTTTGTTAAGCATCTTACTGTTCCACAGGAGTAAGAGATTTACCAGCCCTTCAACTTTGCACATCTTGGAGCTGGACTGAAAACAGTATTTTGAGGTCTCTGCAATATCTTTGTGTTTCAACCATGTCAAGAACCTATACCATCTCTGTTGTTTCTACTTTGTTTAGAAACAAACTTTAACTGTATAAAATCAGGTATCTTAACCCTCAGGGTAGAAATCACACTTGGGTTAGAAATCCTACTCATGGTGCAAGTTGTATGAAATACCAGGAAACTAAAGGATGGAGGAGGCTCAGCACCCCCTGACACATCCAAGTACACTGATACATTGAAGCACTTCAAATGCAGGTCTGAAAACCTTCTGTTGTTAGTGAAGGATTGTGTGAGTGTGGACTTTATGAAGTGATGCATATTACTATGTCCAACTGCACAGATACAGAGAGAGAAAATGTGAGACCGTGAGCCAGGCGCTGTAGCAGCAGTGCAAGTCACCCTACAGCAATTTGACAATAAATCTATAATTTGACGAGGAGGCCCCACTCACACAAATAAAAATAGAGTTAAATCCATACTTATCTGATTTTGGTGTTTTTACTGAGACTCCTAAAGAGAGTATTAGTTGGTGCTAATTGCTACTTGTTCTTCCCCGCTGATACTTGGAAAAATATCACAAGCATTTCATTTTCTCTTCTGAGCACAAAATTACTCATCCATTTGTTAATGATTGACACTGGGATGCTATACTGGAAATCATAGATTTAACTCTAACAGCTGTCTCATACAGCCCAAAAGCATGTTTATTTTTTGTTATGACTACCATACAAAATAATATGAACATTGAAGCTTCTCCCTTTGAAAAAGGGTATTGAAAAGTACTGCACATGCAACAGAAGTTTATTGTGCACCACTAAGGATTTAATAGGGTGAAGACCATTCCTTATATGCAATATTACAACCACTATTTTTATTTATTTAGTTATTTAGTTATTTAGGTATGCATTCTCCAGTACATCAGTCAGATCTGGAATTAATGCTTGGAACCCCAAAGGAAAGAGCTTGCATTTCTATAATGCTTAGAATTGGATTTACATTGTAAATGCTTTCCCTGGAAATATTTTTTGTTTCTTTATTTCAAAATTACTCATTTATTTTAATGGAAGAATAAGGAGCATAATTTGCTCACTCAGAGCAAGCACATTAAACTGCAGCTGAAAAGCAAGGCATAAAGAAAGTTCTAAACAAATAATAAAAACTTTTCACAGTAGAAGCACAGACAAGTTCCACACTCAGGCAAACTGAACCATGAGGTAGTCATGTGTCTGGCCTTTCATTACTGATCTCACCTAATCTTCTTTGACTCTCTTCTTCCCTGTGTTACTATGATTCCACTATTTTAAGCACAGATCTTGAGGAGAACTACAGATTCATTGTTTTACAATCCCTATCGAAGAAACACTGATACTCTGCATAAATGCTTTCTCTATTTAGCTACTACCTTATGGACTGTCAGCTATTGAAGGAGAATGACAATAGCAATGGTTCTAATGCTGAGGTTCCAATCAAAGTGTTCCTAAGGCTTCTCCTGAATGACAGGAGAAAGGGAAAGTACTGTGAAAAGGGAAGTCCTGGTATAAGTATGGAAAGTCACACAATTACTTTCAAATGTCACCTTTGATTCCACCTAAGCTGAGTCTACACTACTGTCTTTTACCCTTCATCATTTACTTCGGTCTATATGGGAACTTTTGACCCAGCACACTAATAATTTGAAATGCAGACTAACAAACCATCTCTTCAGCACTTCCCTTCCAGAAAATTTGTGTCCAGCACCTGCAGCTGCACACACCAAGCAGCCCAGTGCTTAACTTCTCAATTCATTGCTGAGCCACTATCTAGTGCAGTCACTAAAATAAAATGTAAATGTTTGGGTAATCTTTTTCTGTGGATTCAGCAGCAAAATTAAGGGGTTTTAGGGTGATTGTTACAAAACACTGCGAATCCCTTCTTGGAACTTTTTTCTCAAGGATCACAAAGCTCCAAAATGTAATTTCAGCAACAGCAAGGATACAGTGTTTTGATGGAGATGCTATATTGTAATGTTCCTTTATACAACTAGACTAATATGAAAGGGAAAAGCGAATAATCTGTCAGTATGCAGATTTTTTTTTTTCAGGATCTGCTTTTGGTAAAATAATAACTGTTTTAAATAAAAAAATAACAGATCTCAAAATTACTGTTTATCTGAGAGCTAATAATGATCTATGCACAATAATGTATTTATTTTTAGCATATTAATTATTAATTATTAATATATGAAATAATTACTTGTAAAAAATCACAAGAAAACTGAGTGTACTTTTTTTCAAACAAAAAAGTATCTAATAGAAAGCAGAAAAGCAAACCAGAAGAGAGATCCCGTGCATAATAAGCACCTAAGTAAAAACACTCATTTCGGCTTCCTACACTGAAAAGAAGAAAAGTACACTCTAACAGTACAGAATGCTATTATGACAGTATTGTCATTACAAACACAAAACAGTATGAATAAATGATTAGTCTTGCTTTCCCATCTCACTTTAATACAGGCAACCAAGACACAAGCCAGGGTGAAAATTTTCATGGTGTGCATCTAGACTGACACACTGCCAGGTGCTGGCAAGCACTGGTACATACTGAGTGCACAATTCATGAGAGGCATTACCTCCTGTTTCCCACCAAGGTTCAAACCCACCTAGAGACCGATGATGGGCACAAGGGCAAGATTTGGTGATTTATGCTCTCAAAATTTCTATATGCATATTTATTTCACTTTTTCCTTGAAAGAGATAATTATGAATCCATCACAGTACTGTTAAAAGTTGCAACTCCTATTTGCTTCATGTTACTTCGTATTTCTGTGACACTTTAAACCTTCAAAATCTTGTCAAACATTGATAAACTCGCAGTACTTTGATGAAGCAGGTAGATGCTGTCATGTCAGTCTAAAGATGTGGGAAAACAAATCACAAACTAGGCTGACCTACCTGGGCCTGCAGAGTCTACCAGGAATAAGCCAGGAATAAAATCAGAAAATGTCAGTATTCCAGGTGGCATAAGACCAATTAGTGTGTTTTATTCTGAAACCCCTTTTATTGCTCTTTCTGACTCATACTGCTCTTATCAGCTGTCCACACTACCCTGCCTTTGTTTTTGCTTTCCTCCTACTCTCAATACACTGGTATTGCTTTCAAATAGGCACATTAACCTGTAGACTCACACCTTAAATTATGTGTAGTTATTAAGAAATTTCAGGATCTATAAATAGATTTTCTTCATCTGTTCAGTGGGCTATTCTGTATTCTAGAAGTACTGGACTTCTCAACACCTCTGAGGATCAATGCACATACTAACACAGTGACATGAGCATTTGAGATGTATAAAGTATTCTTAGCCTGAACAGGATCCAAAAGCAGAAACTCTGTTTCAAACCCTTTTTCTCAAGATTTTTCTTTACACAAAACAACAACCCTAAACTAAATTAGGCTGTAAAATGTGTTCCAATTAAAACACTGTATCTAATAAAATATTTTCTAATTAATTTGAATGTACCTGTGTCATACTTACAAGACATATAAGCAAATTTTTGAAAGGTCGGTCTCTTCAAATCAAGATACAAGAATAGGATATTTTTAAAATATAAAACTGGGCATTCAGGTCATACCAAAATTTAAGAAGAATCCAAAGGAATTGTTTTTCAAGTCAACTATTGCCCACAAACAATAACTGAACTTTCCCAAGAGAAGACAGGTGCAGAGCACTCTGAAACACAAAATTTCAAATTCACTCTACTGAAGTATTCCAGGAGGAGAAGGGAGGTAAAATTTGAGGTAATCCTTCTCGCCCACCTTTTTCTTTGACAGACCACATCCCTGTAGATGATGCTTTACAGGCTGCCCTTGCCTTCAGCTTGACCCAGCCAGAGACCAGGTAGATATATTAGAATAAGGCTTTCCTGATCAAAACCATTTTGCTTATAAGCAAGATTTAATGGTGGAGATTTGGCTTCACCATGCTACTCATAGCCAAAGGCCTTCCAGTTTTAAGCTGGGTCACACATCTGCATTTGCTTTAGCACGATGTTATAGAAAGCTTACAGCTGTCTGCAAGATATTAGTTGCATTTGTTGTGGATCAGGTGGGAATGAGAATGGAAACAGACACAACTTGTGCATTAAGCAGTGTGGAAACAGTCTTCCTCCAAGCTCTGATTGTTATAGTGAAAGGCCTGGGTGGGACATGCATCTCCAAACCCAAAATTTTCCAAAATGCATTGTGAAATAAAATTGGTATCAGTCTTGCAAGAGACCTGTAATATAATACTACATTTTAAAAGAAGACAGATACATAGCTGTTCTTTCCAGTGGTGCCTCTGGATGAGGAGGGTTAATACTCTATATGCTATATGTATTATATAGAGTATATATATCTAATATACCCTAATATATGCCTTGGTGACATAAGGATTATGTTTATTGTTGACTATCCAAATAGAGCCGAGAATATAACCAACCTTAATTATCTCCTTTCATCCCCATTTCTTCCATGCTATACTTCTTTATCTGAAAAGAGAACATTCCCTTCTAACAAAAGTGGCTTTCATAAGTCCCTCAGATAGAACCGACTTAGACTATTTTGGGAGTTAATCACAGAATCACCATAAAATTTAGGCTGAAAGGAACCTCTGGAGGTCACCTAGTTCAAACCCTGTGCAGAGCAAGAAAAGTTAAAATTAGGTTGTTCAGGTTATTATCCAGTGGAGTTTCAAATGTCTTTTAATATTAAATGTCTGTAT
Organism: Molothrus aeneus; assembly: GCF_037042795.1. Classification (NCBI taxonomy): domain Eukaryota; kingdom Metazoa; phylum Chordata; class Aves; order Passeriformes; family Icteridae; genus Molothrus; species Molothrus aeneus. Next base: position 48,274,785 of record NC_089650.1, read on the forward strand.
ATAATTCATATTTCTCTGCAATAAGAGAGAGGAAAAATTTCTTCTACAATATAAAATAGTAATCAATGACAGATCATAAAACCAAGGCATCAAGTGAAACTTGGTGAAACTCTTTTATGTGAAACTTTTCCAGCATTAATCCAGAAGACACACTGAGATAAATGTGTATTCTTTTTCTTCTCCATAATTTCCTTTGGAGAACCAAGGAAACATCAGATACTTTCCTACTGTTAATTTCTTTTTTCCCCTCTTAACAGCTGGATAACAAACATATACGGTATTTAATCAATGCACCAATTTTTTGAAAGATTGTTTCTTCACTGTATTATGTGAATTGCTCCAAAAAGAAACACATATTGATACATGACAAGATGAACACAATGATGGAATTTTTACTTTAGAGAAAATTATAACAACCCTTACACAATTCAGGCAAGCCTAGTTTATGAAAGCAGACAGACTTTGTTTCCTGTCATGATCCCCACCATTCCCCTTAAAATTCCAAAATACTATTAAAGGATCCTGCTCATCTTCACCAAGTTTTCAGCATTGCATACATCAGCACAATTATGTCTCTCAAACTTAAGCCTGTGAAGTGATATTACTAAAAATACACAGATGTTCTTTAACAAATAACCTCACTTTTGTAAATGTTGCCTAAAATGTATTTCCAACTTAAAGAAAACAACTCTGTATGCCAAAATTAGGATGAACTACTTTGCAGTTGATCTGTGACATCAACACTGGATTTGCAGCACCTAGCTGAAAGTAGAAATCTTTCAGAGGTAATAAACAGTCAAAGGAACAGGTGAAAGTAAAAAACCCTGATCAAGAAGCTAAATCCTAAAGAAAATTTATCCTCAGAAGATACATTAGGAAGCATATGAACAGAAAGCTAAGCACAGTTGTATCAGGTACTATGAAAATGCAGTCTTAGTAGTCCCATGTAGAAAATCCCATGCTCAAATATACCCATTTCAATAAAAAAGCACCCAAACAAAGAACAGAAAACACTGTAAACACTGTAAGGAGAGTTAGTCAGCTTGCCAGCAACAGAAGAGTTTGATTACTGCCTCTCTGATCAGCCAAAACTTGTCTTTCTGTCCTGCCCTTCTTCTTATGTGTATTCTCTCATTTTCTATTTAAGAATCCAAGCAATATGAGGCAAGTAAAACTTCTTCATTTTACCTTTTCTCTTGTGCAAAAGCAAGAACATGAATTCCTACACATGAAAACAATATGAGGAATGACTGCAGAAAACCAACAGTATAATTAAAGTACTACTGAATGGAACAAACTTCATTTATGCACATGTATCAGACAGAGAGCAGTAGCATGTGGGAAAAGAGGAGTAGGTGTGCTTTCTCTTCCTTTACACACTGTGTATATCTGTGCTGTCAACCACAAGCTAGGTGACAGTTTTAAGTGTTATTGTCCCCTTGTTTCCCTTAATCAAAAATAAAAAACTATAAAGATGTAGGGACTATGATGAAGATGAAGAAAGAAAACTTCCTGATGCTTGGAACATGATTGTCCAACCTTATAAATGTTATTTATCTTTTTTCCCTTTAGAAAAGTCATCCTAGGCCACATTCTCAAAACATCATATTAAAAAAGTACTATTTTTTTATGAGTGATCATGTAATTTAAGAAAGTCTGAAATTTTATAAATTAGGCCTTTTTCTCCATTTTTAAAACTGCTCTCTGGAAGGTTTTCTATGCAATCTTTAGCTAATGTATGCACAAGTTCTCATACTTCAAATACTTTATGGAATTAATGATGGTAGAATATGGCATAAAAAATAATGTGAGCAGCATTTACTTTATTTGTGCAGTACTGACTGAGGTTCCCTGCCTCCTCTAGTCAGATTTAATCATGCATTCTTCACATACTTCTAACATATAATAGCCCTTTTAATAAGCTTCTACAATCACTGGCAGTAAAATATGATCATCTTATTTGTCTTGTTCACATGAAGAATAAATATCCTGTCTCTATTAAAGTTTTCTCACCATCAAGATATGATCTTTTCTGATTGCATAAGTATGTGACAAGAAAAAGTCACATGCAGTACTAAAAGACAGTATGTTCCCATTTTTTTATTTTTAGGCATGATTTTACATGCCTAAAACATGACACTTTCAAGAAATCACATTATTTAATATTCAGAATGAATAAAAATCAAGGATAAGAAAGAAATGTGGATACTAGACTCCACAAGACTAAAAACAAGACTATTTCAACAACACTTGAAAAATGAAATTAGCATTGGATTTCTGCAGATGACCCCCTGTGGCATCACAACAAAGTTATGCAAAGCTTCACACAACTAAAAGGGCCCTCTGAGGGCTCTGCTTACTGATCTCTGGTAGAAAAGGTCACAGGCTATGTTGGAGAGATTTTCAGCAGGGCTAAAAGGCAGGAAACAGTTGGAAGGAATGAAGAAATATTTCACAGGCAGTTATAAAAATTTTATTGGGTTTGCATGTGAAGCTGTGTAACTGATCTGTTTGCAAAGCTGTCCAAGACATAAGCTCAGTAAAACTACATCATTATATAGCATTTGCATTTTAGAATGACCATTAGTTACTCAGCAAGATGCATATAAGCAGTACTTCATTTAGGTTGCTAAAGAAGAAAATAAAGAACTTAAACATAAACTTACAAAGTTATTATTCAAAGAGAAAGAAAGCATGAGATAAATGCATTAAAAAACAGAAAATATTTACTACTGATGAAAACTGAAAGCCCCTTCCAGGGACTTTAATTAGGCATCTTCCCATTAAGAATGAATACTGTTTCTAGTTTTTTTATTACTCTTAAAATGGCACTCAGGGATTTAGAGGAATACTTATATATATGTACAAAAATACTTGAGAAAATATTCAGCATTTGGAATAGCGGATACATTGTGAATTAAGTGTGCACTTGACTTGTGTTTCCATTAATCTCTCCTCTAAGATCACACTGGCTTGCAGTGGCATTTTAAAACATTCATCTGAGTATCTTATTTTCTCCTTTTCACGGTAAAAGCTTTTGAATTGTGAGTAGTAGCATTGCACTGCATATAGAGATATTTCAAAGATGAAAAAAATAGGCATAAATATTTCTTTATATTGGTTTTTTTTTTTCTTTCTTTTCTAAGTGTAGCTACCAGTTCAAAATGACTGACTACAGAAAAATATCTCCTGCCAGCACAGCAGTCCCCACAGCAGGCTGGTGGTCATCATTCACTTTTCATCACTGTCTCATTCTATGCTTGGTATGAGAGTTTTGGTACACTTTTCTAGCTGCACATCCTACTTAAAATCTGAAGTTATGATCTCCTCCAGCCTCACTGATACTTTTCCATCATATCAGAAAGACAGTACCAAAAATTATACCAATAAAAGCCAGCTCCAGCAGCAGGCAGAGCAGGCAGGCAGTAGCCTCAAGCACCTGACAGCTGTTTTTTCTGTATCAGGAAAGAGAAGGTCTGGCTGTGCTTGCCCACCAGTGCTCCTCCACCAGTGTAATTTCTGATTAAACTCTGCTAAGCCCTCTTGGTTGCCTCCACCACCAATCAATAAAAGCAATATTGCTACTGCAAAAAAACCTGATTTGGCTCTAACAGAAAAACTAAACTATGGAAGAAAGCATGTCCCTTTACATAGGCAGCTTCCTCCATCTTCTTAATGTTTGCTCGTAATTTGCTAATTTCATGCTTGTCTAATTTAATATCCTCCCCCATTGCTTCAAACGAGGTCTCTATCTGTGCTCAAAAGCTAAGTCTCTAAATACTCATAATCATACTGCATGCCAATGTCTCCTAATCACTCTTGCCAGAAATGGAAAAGAGCACAACTCAGAGCAGCACAAGAACTAGATACTTTTCAGAGCTCTATAATCCTTGCCCCTTTAATTACACTGTTTTACAGGTTAGTAGGTCAACAGCACCACTAACTCCCATTTCTGCACTTCCAAACTACAGTTCAGGGCATTTCTCAAAAATTCATCTTCTAAAAATGCATAATTTTTTGCAAACAAATCCATATGACTTTGGTTTGTAAGATATCACTTAGATAGGATAGCCCATAATCTGTCTTTCTCCCATATTCAATCAACTCATGCCTTTTGAGCCTGAAGTTCATTAAATCAGTTTAAAAGCTTGGAGCAGGTCCTAACATTACACCTTTTTCTAGAAACACTTCGGTTGTTCTTGTATTGACTCCATTTTTTCTGGAACTTCATTTTTGCCAAGTTCCCACTTTTACAAATAGGAAAATCAACTAACCTCTTGCTAATTTTTACTTGATGAATCTATACACTTCTGTTTGATTTTACAACCTTTACCTTAACCTGCAGTATGAAATAAGTAAGGCATGAACTGATTGTGAGCCATCCCTATCATGTTCTGTTCACCATCTCTGGAAATAGCTAGAGAAAACAAAACCCTTAACATCCTCAAACTGTTTTCTGAAAGGAAGATAAACATGTCCAAAATTCAAACACTTGTCTATTCTAGGTGATTTAAAGACTCATACCAATGACATCAGAGGTTAACCAAGCGTTTAAAACAGACCTGAACGAGTTCAAGGGTGAGGAAAAAGAGCAATACACCATGAAAAGAAACAAGAACCTTGGCTGTGCCAGCAGGCAAAGGTTGGAGCCACAGGCTGCAGGGAACCATATGAGAGCAACTGTAAGACAAAGGACAGTTTGGAGATGTGCCCTCCATAAAAAACCCTAGTGGGTCTCATGGGACCCTGAACCACCAAAAGCACTCCAAAAGGTCAAAAAATTAGCAGATGATGTTGAATACACACTTACGACCTTGCTTCAATGTGTACATCTGTGTGTCTTTTTTATTATTGCTCCTTTTAGAAGGTCCTCACAGTACATGGAAATGATAAGAATAAGCATTCCAATACCCTGGAGAAGGAACACAGCCAGGGACTGTGACAAATGAATTTTACATCTTGTCCCACATACTTAGTGTTCTGAAAAGCTGTTTGAATATGCTGCTGGCTTATTTGCCAAGGAAAGTTGCCACAGCTAGAATAAAGTCCACCAAATTAGATCTCCTTCTACTCCCAACTGTAGAAGAGACAGATAAAATTGTGCTTCTAATTTTGTCAAAAAAAAATCTGTCTTTGTGGTCCGAATGGAATAGAAACTATCATCCCAATTCTGTAGAAGATGTTTTATCAGATACTGTAAAAACTGCAATTTTTAAATTGTCTTTCACACAGCACACTATGGTGCCAGTAAAACCCCAACATACTGTCTGGAAAGTTATTCACAAAAGATTCCAAATGACATTTTAACAGAGTGAAAAGTGTCTGAAGACAGTGTGTAGGTCAAACAAATCAACCAATTTAATTTCTTACTCCCTGCTACACTAACTGGTTCAACTATAGATGGCATGATGTTATCCCCCTCCAAGTCAGTTTGCTGACTGGCTCTATCAAAAATTAATTGAAAGAACTGGATCCTATAATTTAAAATGAAATAGGCTCAGCAGGTGAGCAAGCTTTGTCAAGATTGATTACTGAGTATTGATTTCCCTCCAATTGTACAAGTTACACTCCACAAGGCCACCTGCACATTAACCTAGAATACATAAAATCACCTCAGGCTAACATCCATCAAGAGGTTTGAATTTTTGGAGGATGTAGACTCTAGTTCTTTTCCTCACCTGTACATTCAATGGCTTTCATTTGGACAGCATCCACACTTTGAACTTACTTCACCCTAGATAAGTATTATTTGTATTTTAACTTCTCAGAAAGAATTCAAGATAACTACTCAGGAAAAAAATCCCACAACCTAGCACTAAGCTAGTTGTAAAAATTGTAAAGAAAACCAGACAAGTTCCCCCATGACAGAAAAGAGATACTGATGCAGCAACAGTAGAGTGGCTTACTGTGGCCTGGAAGCTTCTGCTTGGTCTGTCTGAAGCTTTTCTCCCCCTTCCACTTCCATGGTACAGTAGACAATCCGATTGGGAGCAACTGACTTTAAACCTTGTACTTCCATTATAACAATCTGAGGAAAAGAGAGCAAATAGTTTATCCTTCAGAAAAAAACTACACAGCATAATTATTGCAGTACTAAGCTCTGTGAAGATTAAAAAAAAAAAAAATCCCCAAAATCCCAAAGTCCACTCACTCAAATCTTAAGACAGAGGAGAGTTTTGATTTTTTCTTCTTTTTCCACTTTCAACAACATCTAAAAGAAATTGAAATTTTTGTTCTGTTTCTACTTGGGCAGTGACCAAAAACTCACTCCAATCATTATTTAAATGCCAATAGCAGAATTTGAGACTCATGTCTGAACATAATTCTAAATTTTTGTCCATAAGAAACTGTATCTATTAATCAGTCTGATGGTAAACTAAGTATACTGATCATATCTGGACAGGTAAGTTATGGTGCTGTGTCTCTGAAGGTTGCAACCCTTGAACCTCAGAAGGGATTTGGTGTTGTGCTGAGCAAGAGGCAGGTCAGAGCACTGGCATCAGCTCCTGTAAGATTTTCCCCACTATGCACATCCTTTCCTGCTCTCAGTGCAGTACTTGCAGTCAGGTTCAGTATGCATATGGAGAAGAGGGAGAAGAGAAACAGAAAAAGCCACCACTACCAGCTGTGCCCTGAAAGTTTTCCTCAGCAGGGAAATTTTCAGCTTGGCAGATACCGTAGATTTTCACCTCCTCTAGACTACTCTACACTAGCTCAGAAAAGCCAAATGCAGCTCTACTTTAAATGCGCTCTGCCTTTTATAAATCTTGTCACAGTGTGAAATTATTGGAATTTTTGCATTTCAGATGTTTCTAATTCAGAAGATTTGAAAACACAGTCAGGTTCCCCTGGTTTCTTTGGAAAAGCTGCTTTTCTTGACAGTTCCCTTTGAGCCCATGAAAAGAAACTTGGAAAAATGTATTCTATCAACAGAAACTGCCCTCAACTGAACCTTACATGTAAACCAACATTTGTTTAATTTGTTTTAAAGGTGCCAGAAGTAATGACTACTTTTGGTCTCATTATAGGCAACAGGTCAGCAAGCAACTACTAAAATATGTTGCTACTAAAGTTCTTTGCATGTGTGCCATTTTGTTCCAATTCCAGTAAATTAAACCAGACTTTACCCCCAGCCCCCAGCTATAAAATCCTTTTTTCTTTAAATATCCCAGAATGTTAGTAATAGGTACATGTCTTGCAAAATTGCCAGGTTGTAAATATTACAGTGAGACAACAGTCATTGATCATTTAGACCATTTTCATGTTACCTATAAATAATCAATACTGCCTATTATGGTTCATAAACAATAACAGCAATCCAGGGAGGACGATCAAGTCATCCCTCTTTTCCATTTGTTGCTCAGGAATTCAAGCAGTTAGCACTCAAGATCCTTCTAGGTAATACTGCCTATGTGGTCCTTCCACATAGCAAATATATGTCCTTGCTGAATACTGACTTCATGTTTACTCATTTTTATGTTGATACTTCTTTTCCTGAGTTTCCAACTTAACTACACAGTACACTTTTCTTTGGTAACAATTCTGGATTCCAGCACTGGAAAAAAGTTGCATTTCATTCCTTCCAAAGGAAATGGTCACTAGTGGATGTATTAGCTCATTAGCTGATAAACAACTTCCTAAATGCTTGTCTACTTTTGAAACTGTCTAACAGCTGAAGAATATAAATAAGTCTTCTCCTACTACTATGGATTTTTAATTTTTTTTTCTAAAAAAAACAGGATATTTAAGGAAATATTCAAATTGTAAAAACAGTGGCTGTTGCATGCAGTGAGGCTCAGGAATGTCTCTGACCTTAGTCAGTAAGGTCTACTCCCACTAGAACACTGTTAATATTACAAACACTCCCACTAGAACACTGTTAATTTTACTAACACTCCCAACAGAACACTGTTAATATTACTAAGAAGTTCTACTATTTATAATAACAATGCACAGTGACAGCAAGAACCCTGCCCACTTTACCCAGCATCTAGAAATTTTGGGGTTCTTCCACTCTGTCCTACAGGATGTAGATTTCCTATTCATTCATGTGCTAGTTCAGCAGCCCTCAATGGGGATTCTGCTCATTACCCTACAACTGAGTCCCCACACAAGGTATGACAGAGATACGTTTATGTGTTATTCAAAAGATGTGAAATTGTGTACATTTGAGTTCACATTTTCAAAGAAGGAAGTACCCTGTCTTCTAGGAAATGCAATCAGCACTTCTTATTTGGGCATTTGTACAGAAAAAGATCACATCTTTCATATTTCAGTCTTCATTAATATCAATTCAACTGTTTCCTTCTGCCCTTATACCGTCTGAGATTTTGCTTCTCAAGAGCAAAAAATGCACACACTGTTTGGCAAGAGAGTCAACTTATGTGGTTACTATCATGTCTAAAATGAAAATCTGCCCTACTAAAAACTATCTCATGTGGAGTAATACTTTAATTCTTTGCCTTGCATGGGATGAACTGTGGATTAGTTATCTTGCAGCAAATCTCTTCATTGCTAATGGGGAAAAAGGAAAAAATCTTAGTTCACCAGACCTAATAGTCTACATATCTGGTGGAAGAGCAGAGGGGCTATAAACAAAGCAAAGCTGCTATAAATTTACCAGAAATTATATCTCCTGTCATTTTTCATTTCATGATTGTTTCAAACTTTTACCGTGCTTTTCCCCGAAATACCACATCATTTCTCTCCAGAGGGATAGAGAAGGCTTTTCTTCTTCTTACATCTATCACCAAGCACGCTTTCTTGAAGACCAGAAATATTATGGCCAAACTTTTTATGGTACTTTTTAGATTATTCAGAACTACTCTTGTAATGCTATTTATGGACCATTCCAGGCTTGGTATTCCCCTTGAGGCAGACATGGCACATGTGATGGAGGCACACAGGATTTAGCACAGGAATTATAAATACTTCATCTTCTCATATCCTTCAACACTAAAGACTGCACTCCAGTTTTACATGCTTGATGAACTAAAACTTTTTGGCATATAGAATGATGGATCTTACTATTCTCTGAAAGCTGATTGTTGGGCTTTTACATTATTAGTTAGCAGCATTAAAATTGCATATATTGGGATAAGTTATTTCTCTTTTATACAAATAATTGAAACTTCATTGTCCATATTTGATGATTTTATTCTGTATCTTTAATGACAACATGGGAAAAAATTATCTGACTTTTCAATACATGAAAAACCAGATGCTAGTTTCACTTGAGAAAATAAATATTTAATAGATAAATGATTTTTATTTCTTTTGAACTCTTTAACAATTGAAATATTTATTGTGTAACATTACCTGCTGTCTTAAACAAACTACAGGCACTTCAAGTGCATAACACAAGTATAGCACCTTCTGACCAACAAATACACAATGCACACTGTGGTAATGTTTTGATTCTACTAATATTGAAAGCAAAATATCATTTCTTGGTATGCACATTTGCAGAATTGGACCTGAGTTATGAGGCCAGGCTGAAGGGGGCTTTAATCCATCACATCTAGAGGAAGGTGACCATGGCAGAGGCATTGGAGCTAGATGATCTTTAAGGTCCCTCCCAACCCAAACCATTCTATGATTGTATTCTGTCATCAGAATTGTTTAATAACCAAATGTATTTGTGGCTTCCTCTTGAAGAAGATGAAATCCATACAGATTAGGACTGCATCCCTACAGGCCATACTTCCTGCATAATCTCAGAAAAAACATTTTCTTGAGAAAAATGCCGAAATTTATAAAAAACTGCTATGATTACCAGTAAAGAAAAATCACTGTGTTTTATCTAAACACTTCTAGAGAGAAAACTCTATTCATTTATAAAATTCCAGGAAGGCATTCCTGATAATAACAGTGTTTCATTTTAACATTTAAAATTATACTTAGCTATTTAATAAACTGGAATTCATTTAAAGTTACATTTGTGTGGGAGATTCAACTTCCCACACTACCGTGTGGGCCCAAATGCAACTACCACTGCAAGGGGAAAATCCATCATCCAGCTGTATTCTAAATCCTAATTACCAAAGATACAGAGCATAATTAACTTCTTTAACATAACATTCTAAAATTACCAAGAAAGAACTAATAAAAAAAGAGTATCAAGACAGATATTCTAGCAATTTAAAGCATCAACAAGTTTCCTGAGAAATTTGCGATTACCTCTAATGTGAAGGAGAGAACCACATCAGACTTTGATAGCTGAACTTCATTCTCATCTCCTATGTCCAAGAATGCAGAATTCTGTGATCGCTTTAATTTCTGCAGTTTGAATTCTGGCCCACCTTTAGACACTGGCAGACTTTCCAAATTTGCCATCAGCAAATTCACTGAAGACCGCAACTCTTCTATGTACATGTTCTCCATTTCCCTTGTTACAAATTTTGGGAATTTTCTTTCCTTGGAAAATAAATTTTAAAAGTTAGGGTGAAAAAAAATTTCCCACATTATAGATCATATTAATTTACCAACTTGCTTTCAGTTAAGAGACAATAAATAAGAATATAAGTCATAATTTCAGTGTCTATCTATTTTTATGTCTTCAAAATAGTAATGGAAAGGTGAATCCTGTCCCATAAATACAGTACAGGTAATTTTCAAAAGAAGAAATAAAGTAAAAATGGACCCTTGCACATCTCCCTGAATCATTTAACCATAAATCCAAGCTGAAGAACCACACATTAGGTATTTCCACTTACAGGTGTTTTAAGCATAGTAATTAATAAAATGCCTTTAATGTTACCTCCAAAATTTTATAAACTGACATTTATAAAAGGACCTGTACACTAGTAGTTTTTTTACTTCATCTATTTCCCATGCTACCAATAATAAGTCAATCACATTCATGCTTCTAATATAAAGCTAATAAACTACAACCATGACAAGAAATTCCTATAATTGTTTACTTTATTTTTAATAATGGGTCATTCATTTTGACAGTAACATTTACTTACAATGCACTGGTTTATTTTAAATAATAATCTCTCTCTTAAACATTAGAGATAACTTAATAATATTTTTTTCCTCTGTAGAAGTTAGACAATAGTATTTAAATATTGTGTTTATAACAATAAACACAAAGAAAAAACATACGTACACATGTAGTGAACTCATACAGAGCCAATTTTATGCACATTTTTTTCAAAATATTGAATACTGGATGCTTAGGAGAGTGTAATTCAAGATTAAACAAAAAATGCAAATTATTCTAAAATATATGTTTTACATATAAATGAAAAACAAACACCAATCCCAATATATGCCAAAGACAGGCATCTTGCTCCTAAACTGGACAACTTTTATCGTTATGTGTTATAAGGCCCAACATAAATTTCTTTATATTAAAATCTTTACAGTTGATTTTGTTTCAATAACAAAGACCAAGCAAGTAGACTGTGACCAAAAAGTCCTGCAGCATCTCGTGTGGACTGGCTCACCACACCATGACAGAGCCAGTAAATGACTTATTAAAAAACCCTAAAAATAAAAACAAGTAATTCACAGTTAGAGACTAAAAACACAGGCCAAGGCTCAGGGTTGTCTAGCAAAAAACCCCAAACCCTTAGTGGTGTTTTTCAAATTATACTATATCCTGTGAGGATCTTTCAGATAATAATATGCCCACGGAAGACAAATAAAACAGACTGTTATTGTGTTCTTAAAAGATCTATCCTCTTGCTAAGATGCTTTTCCCATCCAAAGTAAAAAAATGAGGAAAATTGGACTTGCTGTTGAAGGAAATGTTGGATTACACAGGATATGCCTTTCCAAAACCAGGTTTTGCTTTCTCCCTAGCCCAGTTGTCAGACATTCTTCAGAGCAGAAAGAAATGCATCTGCCAGACTGTTTTCAAACAATCTTCTGCTTAATTTTAGAATAAGAAACAGGAAACACACTTTATGGATCATCCCACTCAATCTCATCTGGAGATATGTTTTCGGTACAGGAAAGCAATCACTTACCCTTGCCATTTGTTCTGCCAGTTGCAGTCGTCCATCTAGTTCACGTCTTATCTGGGCTGCTTGCTCATCTCCATTATCCAACTTGGAAAGAGAACAAAAATAAATCCAACTGTGAGAAACGCACTGTATTTTAAATTTATAGCAAGCCATGTAGCTAAAAAACAAGAGAAATTCATTTTCATCTTAAAATCAGTGGAACACTAAGCAAATACACAGCTTTGAGGCTCACCAAGATGAAAGAAATATAATGGCCACCATATAGTCAGAGCAGTCAGGGTTTCTGAAGGGTAACCAGTGCTCCCTTGCATTTTTAATACTCAGACTATACAGAAGAGGTGTTATTTCTTTATAAAAATAGCAGCTAAAATAATTTCTCCATGAATCAGAAAACTGGAATGACAGATTGGCTTAGAAAATGTTTGCAAGGAAATTTACCCTTTGGTGCCATGAGCTCCTGTATAGGCATATACTGGTATATGGAATAAAACTGTGTGACTATGCTTCCTAACAATGGTATTGTTTCACTCACAAAGCTCCTTTCTCTCAGTATTGCCCAACTGCTCACACCAAGGCATATCCAATTTGTGAACTTCCAATATTTTCATACCTACAGAATAGTCAGGACTAAATGTCTGACTTCTACCAGGGAGGCAAAGGGGAAGGACACATCTCTTCACCTCAACAGAACAGCTGGGTCTCACCAGGAATGAGGCTGCCTAACTCATTTTTCACCTGTTTACTTTTCAAGGGCAGTGGAGGGGAGGTGAAGTGGGGCTCCAGCTCAATGCATGGACCTGCACAGCTGGTTAAGAGGAAAAAAGAGCGACACATCTTGCCATCTCACCTGAATAACTGCCAAACAAGGACAAAGATAGAGTTGCTACAGAGGGCTCTCTCTGTCCCTGGGGCTAAACACAGACATGTGACATCTGGGAACAACCCTAGTGCACTTAGTGTATAGCTAAGGCTTAAGGATACCTGAATTGCTCTTGACTAAAAGAAAACTCAAAATCATTAGTGATGCAAATTGGCATAAACTGGTTCTTTAATTGAATCAGATCTCCAGCTAATAAACATACAGTTAGTTTGGCAAATTATTTATTACATTGAACTAAGGTTTTTCAGTGTTTTTCTCACTAAGACTGCTACTCTGAGTGTATCATGCCAATTTGTAACACCACCTCCTTTACAATGTTCCTCAGTTAAATCCAACGCTTCTTAAACCAAAGCATTCATGAAAATTAGGATTCCAAATAAAAAAAATTAAAAAATAAAATAACAATTAAAAATGCACTATCTAGTGCTTACAGGTCAATGTGCTTAATTCAAATGACCATATTTAGAAACAGGATGAAAAGTGTTTTCCTGCTAGTACAGAAGTGATAAGGGAACATGGAATCTGTCACCTGTGCAATCTGTCATCTTACAAAATCCTTGCAGAAACTCAGCCAGGCTACAAGAAAGAAAGAGAACAAAAGCTGATGGCATCCCCAAAAAAGGCTCAAGTTTATACCAGAGAGTAGAAGAGGGATCATGTCCCAGACTGAAAGAGTTCTCCCACTTAGCCTGTCAATAAATCTCCTCCTAACTTGACTGTGAGCATAAACAGCAAAACTGTTCTTCATGAAAGAAAATGTTTTAAGTTTTCAGAATACAATTATGGTATTCTAAAAAATTTCCAAGTTTGTATTCTTTAATTTCTCAAAAGAAGAGACTTATTGAACCTGTCACTGAGGATATTTCTATTTTCCTTTGTATTATAACCACATAATTTTGTAATTATTTTTGTTTTCTTACTATGAAAGCCTGTCCAATAAGAAAAATTATTTTATTTTTCTTTTTTGGCTAAGAAAAGGTCAAAATAATTTTAATAATATATATCATGGCAGACAATTGCTTGAAAATATGTGCTTGAAAGTAATTTCAATGACTGAATTTTGATTTCTGCAAAAAGAAGAGTGTAGGAGAATGGAACAAAGCTAAAACCTCTTCCTGTGCCAATATACAACTTAAATGACTGCCTCCATTTTTAATTCATTTGAAGTAGTAAGAAATTTCACTTCAAGACTGATATTTAGCTATTTTTCCATTTAAAAAAATGATCATTCAAGTTAATGAATATGTAAGCTAATCTTGAAAATCTTAGCTTTTTTTTTCCTTAACTCTGCATTGCTTTTCATCATCTCTTTGCACTTCAGTACTTAAAAATGTGATTTCCCTACTTACTTATTTTAAAACTTTGGTCTTCTTCCCAAAATACTTATAAATTCTATTGAGTTTGCTGTTTGTATGTAATGATGTTTTGTAAAGTATGGAAAGAAGCTGAAGAGGTGAAAAGCAAAGAAGGTTGCTTTACTTGCAGGAAAGAGCCAAGGTAATAATGACTGGTAGGTCATTCACATCTGTCCCAGTAAGAAGTAAAGCTGCTGATATTATTATTTTAGTAGTATGCAAAATGAAGTGATAATCAGAAAAACAGTAACCTTGATATCTCGTTCCATGCAAGGTCATTTTACCTGTTTTTATTCTAAATTCAAAAGCTACATGAAAAAACAACTTTACAAGCAATGCACTGGATTATGAATGTGTACTCAATCATAATTTATTTATCTACTGAATGTGAAGTGAAAATGGCAGTAAGATTGAGAAAATTCTGCAAATGTAAGAATTTGGAATTTCTGAGTTGTGTCCACTTTTTTACATGGGGAAACACCTGATAGGACCCATAACATGAGTGGGAGAAGTGACAACCATTAACATCAAGTGTATCCTTTTCCTTAATTCCGTATTTGAGAATCAGATCCATACCCAAGACATCTGTGGATATCAAGCTATGACAACCATTGGAGTAATTTTCAAACTGTTAAATAAAAACTATAAAAGCATGACACTGCATAGAAATTAATATAAATGCAGAACAGCTACTCAGATTCTTCTCAGTATTGCAATTGAAATTTGGTTAAAAGAAACCACTGATCTGAATAGATTTATAATAGAGGCTTTGTAAAATGGTTTGGTTTGTTGTTTTTTTTTTAAGAACAATTCACATTTACATGAGCATCACACATAATGCTTCCCACTCTTAAATATAAAGTCATGTTATTTAAAAATTGCAGCATTAGAGATTATTGAAAAAGAGGGTATACAGAAATCTCATTTAACAAAAAACTTTTCAGCTTGCTGCAACAGTAATTGTACCATACCCTAGCTATTCACTGATTTCATCAACACTAGAGATGCTTCCCATGTCACTTAAACCTCACATAACCAGTTTGTATTTTAGCAGCAGGGGACCTCAGACTACAGAACACTCTACAGACACCAGAGACCAATTTTCAGTAGATCAGACACATCAGAAGTCCTGACCAAACAAAACAATGTTTCCCCTAAATGCCACATTGG
The DNA here is from genome assembly GCF_037042795.1 of Molothrus aeneus. NCBI lineage: Eukaryota > Metazoa > Chordata > Aves > Passeriformes > Icteridae > Molothrus > Molothrus aeneus. The sequence goes on from NC_089650.1 coordinate 48,290,165, forward strand.
GCGTCGAAAACTTGTAAAACCGAGGCAAAGATATTGACTCCCCTTTTGAGGGCTAGTTAATTCAGCTGGAACACTCCCAACTGAGCAAAAGCTTGAGTAAGATAGGTTTTCTTTCTCCAAATATGACTGTGATTTTTAAAGCTTTATCAGAAAAATCTGTACTTATGAGTGACTACACTTGGGTGCATAAAAAGTTACTTTGAAAAAAAAGACAGATCATCATCTTTTTTTTTCCCCCAGTGGTGTTACATTAAAACAGCTTTCTAAAATAAACTTACCGCCATCAGACATCAAGCTATTAATTAAAAAATATTTCTATTCTTCAATGCTTGAAGTTGCCTTTATTTTTTCTCACTCTGGAAATGACAATCATCTTTGGAGATAGAGTGGGAGCATCCTCAAAATGGAAGTTGCCCAACAATTCTTATTAAGAGGATTTTATTTGCTTATGTAAGTGTCCACTTTTGAAAGACAGACTGAAGTTTTCTACTCCAAATTTCTGCTTTAAGAATTTCAGCCAAAACACTCCCTTGCTTCTGAAGAGACCAGGCTAGACAACAGACAATACACTGCTTTATCCACTATTAGAAAAGTGGTGACCATCTTGTCAAAGAGTTCAAGCAGTACCTTCCTTTGAAGTAAGGCTCTGACATTTAGCAGGATCCCAACTGTGAAAATCAGCTCAATTCTGATCACATTACAGACCTTTGAAAAATCACTTTTGCAGTAGTCAAGCTCCAAACAGCCACTACCAGAGGCTAAATCAAACTGCATTCAGACACATCTTCAAGTGGTGCTGCCCTCTGTCTTGAATCTGCACAAAGTCAATGCTCCTCAGTTTGTCTGGTCATTTAAGTAAGACTGTAAACTTATCAGAGTTAAAAATCACTATTCAGAAACATCATGCTATCTTACTTGACAAATTGTTGCTTAATTTGTATGCCTGAACAGCACAGAACAGAAATACATCTGTTATAAAGACATGAATAAATGAATGCTTCTATATTTTAACAGGTTGGAAAAAGGCAGCATACTTTGCGATTCCTATTCAAATATTTTTTTCTCTTTTAAAATTACTTACAAGGCTGTAATGTAGCAGTGTATTTTGGTCCAAAAGAAAAAAAAAAGTACACTAGAAAAAAAAATCTGGTTAATGTACAACTTAAGCTAAAAAAGGTACTAATGCTGCCAGGAGGTGCTGTGCTAGAGCCCCCAGCACACACCTACACTACACACAAAGTCAGATACCCTGTGCCCAAGAAACGAGATCATAGATGCTCTCTTGTTCATGGATGAATACAAAACTGCTGCAAGTTACTGTTCTTTGCCTTCACAATGCTCAAACCAATAGTTCCTCCACGTGACTATTTTATTATTGCTGTGTTAGCTTCCCTGCAGCTTTCTAATTCACAGTAACATCAACATGAAACTACATATATTTGCCCATAGTATTAAAATTTCTCTACATTTAATGACTAAAATTATGCTACATATATCCAAGTACTTGCTCTTCTTTCTGCAACATGAAATCCAAAGTATTTTTTCATTCTGTGTGACAATAATGCTTGTTTTTCCTTTACAGCTACCATTTGTCACAATAACCAAGTCTGAGCCTGCTGAGCTGAAAGGTTGTTTGCAGATGCCCCTCTGAGGTAACCTGCAAGGTCCATCCCTGACTACTGCCAGACAGCCAAGGTAAAAACTTTCAACATAAACCAAATGGAATAAAGGACTTGGATCTAAATTGTTGAGATAATACAATAATGAAAATAAATGGTTTTCTGGAAGCAACTAATGGCATCCAGGATCCAGGCTGGAAGAGGACAGGGGAGTCCTAGCACTCAACTTTGGGCGCCAATCAAGAAAGCAGCAGGCAGGTAATGAGTGCAGTAGATGCAGATGCTGGCAGTTTTCAGATCACTGTCCTTGCTACTCTTATCTCTGACTCTAAAAAAAAGGAGTTTTGCTCCAGACAGACTTGGTGCCTCTCAGGCCTGGAGGATTTGTTCCCATGCTTATCTTTACACAGGCAGAGTTGCTTGATAGGAGCAGACTGGGAAAAGAATAAAGGCGTCTGCAGTGCTAAGGAGCACTGAACACAGCCTGCAGAGATTCCCGAAGTTTCCCAAGTTTGTGAACCAAGATTAGTAACTAAATATGGGAAAGTAGAAGAATCAACAAATTTCAATTCAGGCTAAAACAGATGAGACATACCCAGTTCATGACTGAAATCACTTTTGGACATGAATTCAACAGGACTTAACTTCTGAAGAATAAGACTGTGATGGAAGTAAATTGCTTCCACATCATACCAGAGGTAAAAACCAGATTTAAAGGGCAGGATGTGTGGAACTTTCTTAAGCTGCTGCTGGACCTTTTGATAAACCTCCTGCCTCCTGTTTCACAGCAAGAAAGACACAGCTGTAAAAGAAAAGAAAATGTCATCACTCCTTTATTTCAATGGAGGCTGTGCCATTTGGCTTTAGTTTTATATTCTCTTCCTTGTCCACAGATTACACAGAGGATTAACTAAGATTCATAAAAGAGATCAATAAAATGATATTTTAAAATTCTCATATTCTCTGCATGCTGTAAAATCCCTATCATGAATCATGCAAATGCCTATGCTGACAGATGACCCAGACTGTGGTAGTGAAATCCTTTGGATTTCTCACAGAACTCTGCAACCACAAATTTTAAAAACTCATTTTCTATATCTTGCTCTTCCCAACCCAGTCCTTTCCCCAGTCAACATACACAAATCCCTCAAAAATCACTAGTTTTGGCAAATATATGGAGAATTTTGTTTTAGAATATGTGCAACAAAAAATCTAGTGAAACATAAGGGAAAGGGCGTCAAGAGAGAGAAAATCTGAATAGTCAAAATAAAGAAGAAGAAAAGGCACCTACTTTTGAAATTATTTCTCTTGTAAAATGCAGTAGACATTTTCAAAAAATTTTATGACCAAACTCAGCTACCACAGAAATAATTTTTGCTTTCAATATGTGTGCAGTAAGTAGACTTACAAAAGCTGCACAGGTCCAAAAGCCATATTAGGTGTTCAAAAAACTTCTCCCAATGCACCATCAGGCCTCTCAGGCTTTTTGTATTGATTTTGCTCTAGCAGAGTACAAGATTGCCTCTCAGACAACTGGCCAAGCTGATCACTCAGTTTTCTGGCAACACAGTGCCCACAAAAAGCTCAAACATCTGCTAAAATTAGTCTTAGTCAAAAGTCTTACTGACTGCTAATTTTTTTAACAGTGTTTTGGGGGGGAAGGACAGTAAGCAGCAGTTTTATAATAATATAAATAATGAAATTAGCATATCACTCTCTGTAGTGTGGCAAAATTGTTAAAAACAAGTAATAATGGAGGTAAAGAGCAACACAAATCACCAGTCGAATACCCTACACTGACTTCAGCTGAATAAAAAAAATAAAATCCAATCAAATCAATGTTTTCAAAAACTGTGCTGTGTCTGAGCATCTTCAATGTGTACATATGCACAATGTGTATAGGACCTCACTAAAAATTTTTTTACAATTTTTGTACTACCTAAAAAGCTCTAAAAAATCATGTACCATGTCAGATAGTGAGATATTTTGTTCTCTGAAATATTTTTATAAAGTCCTGAACCTGTTTATTTGATTCCAATATTGATTTGTAAGATACCACTTATACTAATTGCCTGTACTCATTAATTAAACTTACTGTATACTGATTTATAAAATATGGTTATCATAAAGATATTAAAACCAACCCAGAATCAAGAGTCATTATTATATTAATGAATTAAATGAATTAAAAAATAATTCAAAGTATAAAATTTTAAAATACAGACTTTTTTTTAATCCACTAGTGGATGGACCCTTAGGAAATTCCCAAAATAATCAAAGCTGAGAATTTAATATGGCCTGTCCTTACATTCAAGTTTGGAAAATAAAGTATATGCAGTTTTGAGTTTTTAGCACTGGTTAAAATGTCTCTCATTATTCATTTTATTTAGGGACTTCCAATACCAAAATCCCAAGTAAAACCTACAATAAGACTTGAAAATGAACAGGAAAGGAAGTACATACAATATTCAAGCTAGTCACAGTGTACACAACGGGAAGAGCTAACATACATCCATTCAGCACATGCACAGAGGTCAACCTTTCACTGTACATTGCCATTTCTGTAAATGGTAAGACATTTGAAGAAATAAATATACACCATGTATTAATGAGGAAATCTCTATCAAGAAAGAATTTATTTAATACTGTGATGTGCAGCTGTACAATGCAACTTCAGTCAATGACTGCTTCCCTTTCAATCATCTTTCCTACTTGACTGCTATTAACCTTTCAGAGAAGCTGTAAGTAGTGGAAAACCTTTTATTAACAGTGAACTTGATTAACCTTGCCAGACAACCTTGGCCTTTATTGTATGTCCCAAATGTCATGTGACATTTAATATTCTTCTACTTAATATTACCATTTCTGAGGAAAACTACGAAATAAATTTGACAGTTCAAAATTTATTCTAGACCAAATGAAAATGTAGCCTTCAATATTTTATTGCATATTTTGATCTACAGAGTTGAACTGATATTTTGTGAACAGGACTCAGAAAAGTAATGCAAATGTCCTTGCACAGTTAAGAATGAGGTTTTTCTACTTGGATTTGAACAGAACCCCAGCACCACTTTTGTTAATGAGAGCTGAAAAGAAACTAGAGCTTCCCAACCAGGATTTTCACTAATTTATAGGCATGGTCCTTTCCACAACAGAGTCATTTAATTGCTCTGCATTGATTGTCCAAATAAAACATACATTTTATAGGACTGTTGGTGTTCTGATAATCTAAATTCCAAGAGCTGAGATCGGTTTCTTGTCTTGAAAAAATCATGGCAAGAGGTATGTAAACAAATGAAGAGAATTCAATGATGCACACATATCACTATTTTGTCTAGATATTGGGATAACACCATTTGAAGAAAGTCTGCTAAGACCTCGTATTTACAAAGAAAATCACTATCTCCATACTGTCTGCTACTAGTTTTAACTCTGACTTGATGCAAAGATAAAAGCTCATGCTTTATTTGGTTCACAGAAGCTGTTAATTATGCAATGTGAGCATTCAGTGATAAAGATACTCTGACCTAGATACAGATATTTTAAATATTTATTTATTCACAGCAGTCTGTTTAGGCAACAAGGAGAGAAAAATGAGACAGCATGTACTTAGACATCTAATGGTCTTTAGTTAGAGTGAGAGTGTCTGTAAGTATTACAGACTCTTTACTTAGCCTTGGAATCATTATAATACTTGGACATTACTACCAGCAGATTCTGAAAGGGGGGGAAAAAAGCCCAAATAAAAAACAAATTTGAAAAAGAAAATGACAACATTAGAGAGACCAGAATTGTGGGTGTGAAAGGGACAGCAGAAGAGATTATTTGGGTAAAATGCTGAGGCCTGGCTGCTCTCCAAAGCAAACATCTCTAACGATAGTTGTGGAGCCTGAGGAAATGCGTGGCAAGCTCTAAGGTACACCCAGGCAAAATCCTTTTTATGTCAAATTATGGACCTGCTCTCCAGCAACTTGTCCATACCCTTTTGAACCTCTGCCCTCATCACTCCCCATGACAAAAGGTTTGGGAAGTTCTCCAAAAGTTGTATACTGAAGCACTGCTTCCATTTTCAATCTCCTACAAATTTCCCTTGTGTCCCAGTTTCTGGTGGTGTGGCATTTATTGAGTGAAGGTACACACTCACCTTACCCACTACCTTCATGACTTTGTAAACTTCAACCATACTTCTCCCTGTAAACCTTCTCAGCTGCAGATTGAAGAGTTGCAGCCCTTTCAGTCTCTCTGCAAAATGCTGCTGTTCCATGATTTTCAATGCCACCCTCTAGTCCTCACTGACCTCCCCTATATCCTTCAGAGAGGGAGAAAAAAGCTGCACACAATACTGAATGTAAAGGCATAAGAAGGTTATATACATCAGGAAAATGATGGCACTGTTGTATAAAGAACTAATCATTTCACCACAGGGAAACCAAAGTGTCTTTCTGACTTGTAATTGCCCATGCTCAATGGACATGCACTGGTTTATTTCTCCTCTGGTGCAGCCCCTTAGCTTAGCTACATTAGAGCTACATGAAATCACACCTTGTCACACTGCTGCCCATGCAGTTTTGTGAGATCCTCCTGGAGTTCCCTGCAGCTCAAGCAACATTAGAGTAGACAAAACATTTCACCTCATCTGTAAAGTCAGAGATTTCTCTTACATTGCCTTTTCCAGGCCAAAATATATTGAATAAACATGCAACAATTCTCCTAAACAGAGTGAACCCGATAGAAAAAACGCTTAAAACTCCCTAGGAACCAATCAAAAGGAAAACGTTAGAAACCTTTATCCAACACCTCCTTTGAAAACATCATGACTGTACCATAAGAAGACTGCTACTTAGACTTGGATATTTACCACAGAGTTTGTCATTCAGAAAAAAGTGTCATGGGGTGATGAGGAGTCAGACCACTGGGTGTCTAGAGCAGCACTGTTTTTATAATAACAAACATAAATATTAAACTGCACAATTAGATGTGATTAGAATCACATTAGGATTCAAATTACTGAATCAGTAAGGGATTACAGAGGAGAAAAAAGATGTCAGCACAGGTCAGAAGGGCCACTGAAAACAATTGAATTTTCTGCCTCTCTTTCTCTTGGCATTTGCAATGCAACAGAGCAGTTGACAAAACCCAGGTTTGCCCTTCTTACTGGTTGAAACGACAATGTTTGGCCACCACTGCTGGACAGGATGAAAACACAAGGAAAGCACTTTATGCTGTGACAGAAGGAAGGATAATACTGACAAGCTCTTACTATTTACAGATTTAGTTTACAATAAATTTACAGATTTATTTACAATAAATACTAAGAATACATCCTTCCGATAAATCCAAGACATGGATGCAAAGCATCATTTTTTTATTTATAGAAATGAAAAAATAAGTCTCTAATATGCCATACTTTACTTTAAAAATTTTTAATCTAACTATATTTTGGTTTTCTCATCTGCTTATTGGAGTTCAGGAACACCTTTAAGACAGACTTTTCACCCTTATCACAGTGCTGTCTTCCACACTGTAAAGGTCATAGTTACTGTTGACAGTAACTATGAAAATGCCTTCCACCCCAACTTTGCCACAAAAATTACAAATATCCACGCACAAAATAGCTTAACTTTTACTTATTTTTTTTCACTCGAGTCTTAGTCTTCTTATTTGTATGAGTGTTCTTCCTACACCTAGGCAGGGCAAAAAGCTTCAAAGCTATTTACAGAGTCTATTGAACCATCTAAATAAAGTACCTTTTAAGTCAGAAACTGTAGGGTCCCTAGGTAATCAATGGAGAGATGGAAAAGCCCCCAGAGTTATTTAAAGTGCTTAAGCGGTTATCTGTACGCCTACCATGAATACTGTGGAAGTCCCAGCTGCACTGGTAATCTCTGGTGAGTAAGAGGATCAAAGAAATGGGTGTTTTTATTCTCTCTCTCACCTTCCCCCAGACCCTGCTGAAATAGATACTGGCTGTCACCTTAAATACAACTTAGTTTCAGGTTCTGCCTAGGGAATACCCTCCCACACCCACCCTCCTCAGGAAGTGATAGGCCTTAAATGAGTTATGACTCACGTCCTGATCCTCCTTAGGAAAAGTCTTCCACCCTCCTCCTCTCCCACCACCTGCACAGAGATTACCATATCCAAGACAACCAAAAGATTAGCATGCAAACCTTGTTGGTATATGCATATTTATGTCCTAAAGTGGCTCACAGTGTTTTCTATTTTCCTGAAGTCATCCTTGCTTCATAAGGAAATCCCCTCTCCTTCTGCTTACCCTACTCACTCTCCAAAAATATAATGCAAAATGTTTTCTTGCCTTACTAATCACTGGTAAGAATTTCTTTATGTTGTTGAAACCAAAGGGAATATATGCAGTTAGGGCAATAAATGTTAATGAGAATTGCATTAAGTAAGCAAAAGCACCTTGAATGTCATGTCAGTATTTTTTCTAAATAATTAAATATTGTTGACTTTATTAGACAGACTTCAAGCTGATAACTTTCTGTAAATATGATGTGGAGAAGCTAGATGTTGGCAGAAATGGAATCCAATTTCCCCCTTTCTGTTCCATTCTACAGCATAAGCTGGAGAATGTTCTGTATTTCCACCTATTTCTAGGGGTCAGTGGTGGTGTGATGTATAGATACCTATGCACAAAATAAAAAATACCAAACAGTTGAGTAAGGACTGAAGAATAGATTCAATCCAGAGGTTAATGTATAAGAAGGCAAACTTCAGATTTGTGTTGTACCATGAGAATTTGACTTTGCTATCTATGAAGGTTCTGATCTGTGGAGTGAGGCCCAAAACACAACAGTTTAGGGCTCATCAGTCTAAAAATCTAGTTTAAAATCCTTCATGTTAGGTTAGCAATCCTGTCCACAATCATGTCTTTGCCTTCTTGCCATGTTGGATGACATCTGGGCCATCTTTGTTGTCATCCTCTTAAAGTCACCTTTGATGTCAGGGTCATGTCACCAGTGCTCACACAGATTAAGGGCAGTTGCTGGAAGGCTAAAAGGCCTCAGGAATCTTTGTACCCTCACAGATGCAGGCTATAAGGAAGTATAAAGGTTTGGCCAGCAGATGGGAGCCTTTGTACAGGACAGGGTGAACTCAACTAATAACACTTTGCTTTGTCTTTCTTCTGATCTCACCCCCATGACCTGAAGTGTCCAACATGTACTCTTTCCACAACAGAACTCATTCATCCACTTCTGCAGCCAGGGTCCTGAACCAGTTTTCCAGAACAACTGCAGAGAGACAGGAGAGCTTCTCCTGCTGCTAGAAGATATAAACTTCCAGCTTCTCTTCTCCTGGAAACATGGGGATTGCTAACATCATGCATGTGTGAAAACACCGGTTTTCACAGAAAGTCTGCTATCCATCTTCAAGGCAAAGTAGTTACTCCAGTATGTTAAACATGGAATATCATTCAGAAAAGTTTCCCAAGGGAGGCATAGGTGTTTCAGGAAAGATTCTGCTGTCTCCAGCCCCCTAAGAAAAGACACAGTACAGTGAGAAGACCGTGCCAGATTGACTGGAACATGAGTTTACAGAGTTTACAGTGCTCCTAAGAATAAAATAAAGCTTCTTCAGAAATTCTGTGTACCTTGGAGGCTCTCTCAGGCATGGTTCAGTACTATCTTCCCTCATTTACAGGAAATTTAGTGTTCCCACATTAAAAAACCTTAGCACTGCATGACCAGTTATGAAGACAGCTTATTCCAAGGTGATACCAGGAGTGACTCGTCCCTTACATCATTGCAAGGGATATTTCTCCTGCCATAGCCCCAGAGTGCTTACCATACAACACCTCCTTCTAACATCAGCTAAAAGTTGACATTTCTACTAAATATACAGCCTCAATATTATTACAGAATTTTCCTGTTTGTAGCTAAAATGTATGGAAGTCAATTTATATATTCATTATCTCAAGAAACAGATTCCTATAAAGAAAAAGTACAGATGAATCCTATTTTTACTCTTTTTTTCTCAATAGGCTGTACACTTTAAGTCTGAGGGTTACTTTTTTTTCATTGTCTACTCATGTTAATGACCAAGGTTATTTTAGTTGGCCTGTGAATTTTTATATAATGCATATAGCACTAAAATGAAGATAATTCACCTAGGTATAGAAGACCTAGAGAGAGAAACAGGCATGTCCTTGTAAACATTTCAGAATGAAATGTTTACATCTATGTTTACATCTAATGTTTACATCTAATGATGTAAATGTTTACATCTAATGATGAACATCTAATTACAAATCAGACAGTTTTGGCACAGACACCAGATTGAATCTGAACAACTATCCTTGAGGCTTGTAATACAAAGTATGGGAATAAATGAAAGGACAAGCAGCACCTCCCTGCATGATGGTGAGAATCAATCTGCTTTCAAGGTGAGAAGGTATCTGGGATGGACAGCCTGAAAGCTTGGAGATTGAGAGATTAGATCCTAGAGATCAGGACAGCCTCAGCAGAGGAGACAGCTGAAAAGGTGTCCTGAGAGCTCTCTCATTTTTAGGACAGGCACAGCAATACCCTCCTAGAGGACAAAAAAATAAACACATGAATTATTGCTCATTCAAAGAGAGCTGTAGATTTCTCAGCCATTTTACATAAAAAATTACTCTTGCATAGCGCAGTCCATCCTGTATTTTGGAGGTGCTATTACATTTCTATTTAAAATATCACAGAATCACAGAATAGGAGGGGTTGGAGGGGACCTCTGGAAAACATCTAGTCCAGCCTCCCTGCCAAGGCAGAGTCAAACCTAATGTGTCCAGATGGGATCTCCCTGAGCAGCCTTTTCTAGTTCTTCCTGATAATGAGTTTATGGCCAAAATATGTATCTGTCATAGAGAAAGGACACAGCTCGTTTCCACATGGACCTGTATCTTTGCCTCTGGAGTGACTGGGGTGCAGGAACCTCTAAGGATCTTGTCCTGGAAGCTATTTGCAAAGAAACTTCCTCTAAAGAGGGAAGAGCTAAGAAGGTTCTCCCTCAAAAACTCAAAAAATGGGGGGAAAAAGAACCTGAGCTTCAGAACAAAAAATTCACTACCAATGAGCCAGAGAGATACAGAAACAGAGTCATTCTTCTCCAGTGGCTTTTCCACAGGAGTAGCCTCACAGTGGTTGCTGAAGACACCTCAGGATGAAAAACGCTGCAGAGAAACAAGTGATTGTCTAAGCAAAACTTCTTTACTTCAAATTGATAAAGACAAAATATAAAATACTATCATGCCATAAGAAGAACAGGTAACTAACTCATGCTAAGGGTCATTAACTTACTCAGCTTGCTCACAGGGATTCATTCAAATGCACACATAAGCTAGCAATCAGACACATTAATAAACTTAATCATCAGTCTGGAAATGTGGCTGTAAAAATGATTTGTTTTGTATTCACCTACTGAAGACATAGAATCTCTCCTTAAAAAAGATTAAAAAATAAATTAATAATACAACAGCCTTTGGTAGAAAAGATTTATTTTTATTCCTTAATTCTAAAGTAGACAAATTTTATTCTCATCTGGTAATATAAAACATGATGAGTCAAATGCACGGGTGATTTTAATATAAGTGCAAGTTAAATGCTGGATATATTTGGCTTTGAGTGTTCAGGCAAGCTTAACTCCCTTGGATCTAGAACTCAAGCAACTGTCAAAACACCATTAATTACTTCATTAAAGCTCCAAAAGAGTATTTAGGGGAAGAAACACAGGCAAGGTAAAATTAAAAGCTTAGAGGATGTCCTTTTATAAAGCCCAGAACAACTTCCTTATTTCTTTGTGCTAACACAGCCATTCTATACTGTTCCTTCACCCACTGAATGCCAAAGACAGTCTCAGAAAACAAAGCAGATTGAAAGAAAGATCTGCAGCCAAAATCCCAGTGTCCATGATTTCCATCGTCAGAGAAGGCACAAGACAGAGCAGGGTACATGGGGGATTGATTCTCACCTTCTCTCTGCTGATTGCCAGTCAGGCCTCTCATGACACAGAGGCAATGCACAGAACAGGCCCACGAGGATGCCAACTCAGAAAACACAAGTAAATCCACTAGTCTATGAGTGTTGGTACTCTCTCAGTCTACTAGAGACCCTAAATGTCCAATTCCCTCATGCAGATGCAAAACAGAAGCCACATATGCATAAAGAGCTCTATGATAGAAAAATCCACATGTAAATTTCATCTTGAAAGTGCAAAACTATCCTTCAGAGTTTTTTCTTAATGCTTATACTGGACAAATAAAGCTTTGAAGTTTTATGGTTTTCAGAAGATCCACTTGTTTTTCTTTTAAATGTGAATGTCAAAGCCAATTTTCCTTGTGCAATAGCTGCATAAGAAGGATACTGCAATACCTCAAGTACTGAAAAACATATTAATGCTGCCAACATATCATTTCTCCCTGGTATTTTCTCAGTATTGCTTTAGCTACAAACAAAAATAATTCAAAGTATTTAATGATGTAGCTTGCATGGCTTCTAAACATTGTTCAGAGTCAGATACTTAAGCACAGTAAAAAGGTAACTTGCTTCTCTGAGGATGTTTTAATATTCTTTCCATCACTCTTCTATCATTAGAGTAAATGAGAACAAATCAACAACCTTTGGTCCAATCAGAGACTTTTTTCCCAAAGTAAACTCTGCCATTATAGAAAAAAACATTTGTTTACAGGAGCTAAAACACTCTCTCTCCAGCCTATTTAAATACCATCACTGCATGCTAACAGTACTGAAGCACCTGGGGTTACAAGACTTCCTTTTTCTTCAGAACTCATGCTATTTAGTTGAAAATCCAAACTGGCCTGACAAACACTATCCATTTTAGCTCTGAATTTCTCACAAGAGGATTACAGAAGTAATCTTGGGAGGAATAGGTGAGGTTGCAGCACTATTTCAAATTTTTTGTCTTGAGCGAGACCTTTCCAAACCTTTTGAATGGAGGTAAAAATACCAATGAAGAACATCATTAAGAAAATATAATTACTGAAATAATTTCATATTAAAATCCTACATGCATATAATCAAGAATGACATCTCATCCAAAATCCTGTAGGAAAGTACAATTTACTTCTTCATTGAAATATTTGGATTGAATTATTCTGCTCAAGAACAGACAGTGGCAGATCTTTCTTCCCCATGAAGAGGGTAAAATCAATCAGAAAACAAACTTTTATTTTTTGGGAGGACACCAAGAAGGAAGATATATTCTGGATATATTCGAAGATATATTTATAGGTAATAGAAACTAAAAGTATGTGTGAATAAGCCTGAAGTGTGGTTATTTGAATTTTTCTGCTATAAAAGGCATGAAACACTTTTCAGGTTGACAGACACATAGGACAATTTAAAAGGACTGACCTGTTCTGTAAGGAAGGACATCGCTATTATCCCATGACAATGTGCAGAAACTTTCTAGACTCACATTTAGCATATAAAAATCCAGTCAACACTTGAATACTAACTATAACTCTACACCAGCCTGCCACAGTCCCACAAAATCGTGCTTTTCCTCTCCCCAGACATCTCTCATACCACTCAAGTCCTTTCTGCCCACAGAGGCCTGACAGCTTCTACCCTCACTCCCGCCCTGTCTGCATCCGCTCTGTAGTGTCTGCAAAAATGTCTTTTATCTAGAGAGCAAAAAACCCTGCCCCATGCTGGGGCTGTGCATCAGCTACCCAGCAGTAAACTCTTAGCAGGTAAGGCCTGAAAGTAGCAGATCTCCTGTATAAAGCAGGTGATGAGAACAAGACTTGTTCTGTGTGGTGTGGGATTTTTTTTTTAAAGGACAATAGGAATATCTTGTGCAAGGTGAAAGGACATTTTGAGCTCTATGGGATGTTTAAGACACCAGTGGATGTCTTAGCTAACAACGGATGTTACCTTGAAAATACAGCAATGGACCTTGCCAATATTTTTCACAGGTTACTTTGTTGTGCAAGGTAAAATTGTGCATGAAGTAAGGAACGACAGTCATTGGTGACCATCAGAAATACACTGGCTTAACAGAAGCCCTGGTCTGTTATATTATCTCACAGATGTCAATGTCTTTTCTTGTGACTGAAGCCCTTGCAGATATATATATATATTTATGTGTTCTAGAATATACAGCCCAAACCAATTTTTTCCCTGTGCCAGGTCTCAACTTAAAGAATTAACAAATCTGTTTAAATTTTGGTCTAAGACCTAAACTGAATCTTAGTACTTGTTTAATTACTCCAAGAAGAAGAAAACCAACTCTACACTGAAAATTTCTGTACAAAGGTATCATTCTTCTTTGTGCTTCATAAACTCACACTTGTCCTCGCAACTTATACAGGGTATGAAAGTTTCTACAGAAAATACCCAGAAGTATGAGAAATTCTGTGATCTGTGAAATAATTCTACTATTTCTCATCATTTTACCAAGGAAAGGCAAAAACTAAAAACATGCAAAAGACACAAAGGCCTTACTGCAAATTAAATTGCCCTTAATCTGACTTATTTCCAAAACTGCATAATTAACTGGACTTCAGAAAAGTGCTGGTCTAAAGACTGCAATTGTATTGAGCACCATAAGCAGATTTCAGTCAGAATAAATTCTAGATAGAAACTACTCTTAGAATTAAAAATAAAAAATATTTATTATGGAAGATACAATATAATCCATCGTTCTCAATATTAGATACTTTTACAAAAAGTAGTATCTTGCAAAATTTAAAAATAAGAATCAGACATAATACAAGAATTTAAAGCGGATAAATATATCTTGTAGCAAAGCACCATTTAAAACTCTTTTCAAAAGAACTAGTTTGTGGTTGATTACCAAAACTGTCAAGACTAAAACACTTAGCAAATAATTCTTCTTAAAAACTGATACATTATACTGAAAGTTATTTATTGCTTGTTAGAAAATAGAATGTGATTTGCATTCTTTTATTATGAAAAGTATTGTTCTCTCCTCTGGGCACCCAAGAAGAGAATTTAGATCACCCAAAGAAGGCAACCCTATAAAGGCATTTTCAAAATAAAATAAACTCCTGTGTGGAATTACAATTTACCTGACAAAGAAATTCTGGTTCTGAAGTGGTGTAATAATAGTGTATGGCCACAAATCAGTTTGAGTTTGACTTTCAGTTTGACTTACTGCAAAATTATCTTCTACATCAGCAAATAAATAAAATTTTCAGAAAAAGGAAAAAAGTATCATGTCTGATCTCTGTAAATCAAAGAAATTGAAACAGTTTGGCCAAGCATCTCAAACGCAAGTGAAGGAGCTCAATAAGTCCCAGCTAACTAGAAATCATTTCTTTATCGTATAACACAGCATGAGGCAACACAATGTAAATAAAAATCAGGTGAAAGTCTTAACATTTACAAAACTGAACCTTTTAATCACAAAGAGATGTGGGTGGTTAACAGCAGTTGCTGGTCATTCACCAAATTGTGAAGTCAAAAACAAGATCACAGACATCTTCAACATCCTCATGTGAACATCTTGTTAATATTCACTCCCAAAGTAAAAGCTCAGGCATTTAGTGTATGCTAGAAAATTGTGAAAAAAAAGTTCTTCTTTGAAAAAAAGAAAGCATAAAATTCTCATAGCTATGCGAACTCTGTTAGACAGTGTCAGAGGGTTAATCTACCCTGACAGATTAATCTGATTAGGTTTTTCTGCTGGTTGAATGAACATTGGTTCTCACTGCTATCAGATGAGGGATGGAGAACCACAGCCAGTGTGGATAGGCAGGAACCCACACCCAGCAGAACAGCCTGCTGGGCTGAGATACCAAGATACCAATGGTCTAGGAGTTGAAGGGAATGCTCCATTTAGAACAGGCTGAGGAGCAGAAGCCACAGAAATCCACAGAAATAAAAAGTTCTAAATGCAGAGGAAGTCACAAGGAGGA
Organism: Molothrus aeneus; assembly: GCF_037042795.1. Classification (NCBI taxonomy): domain Eukaryota; kingdom Metazoa; phylum Chordata; class Aves; order Passeriformes; family Icteridae; genus Molothrus; species Molothrus aeneus. Next base: position 48,305,687 of record NC_089650.1, read on the forward strand.
GGCAGGCAGACAATACCTCCTACGGTTATACAGAGCACCCTTGTCTGCTTAGCAACCCTGTAGGAGCAGGATAATTTACTCTTATCATCAACATTGTAAGACATTTTTCTGTTTCCTATTTCCAAATGGCTGGCAGGCATTAAAAAAATGGGGGAAAGAAGTTTTCTGCACAAATTATAACTGTACAGATTTGCTTTAAAGGGCAGCTGTTTCTCAGAGCTGGAAAATATACAGAATTTCATATATCTGATTCTCTGCTAGAAGCACAGGCTAGAAGCCAAACTAATCAAACCTCTATCAAAAATACAATTTTAACATCTATTTGGGCTTGGACTTATCTCACTGCTCCCAGACATTATTGATTATCATTATCTGCATGTCTCTAGTATTCTAAACAGCAGCAGCAAAGGGAAATGAAAGTGAGCATTTCCATACAAAGACAGATAGAGGCTTCTAGGGCAGAATGAAAACTGCTGGTGCTGACTGAAAACAGAGCCTAACTTCATCTCAACTTCTATAAATACACTGTCAATAGAAAGGAATAAGATACAGCCTAAACTAAAGTATTATTAAAACTGTAATGAGAAATAAGGGATTTCACCAAAGGAGAAAAGGTATTACATTATCAGGGACTGGTTGCTGTCTACGCTGCACTTCTTGGCAAGGTTAGGTACGATTGTTGTCTTTTTCTTTGCAACAGACTTCTCCTCATAGCTTTGGTCTATTATGTGCTTGACTGGACCACAGGAACAGGATATGAAAAATGTTGTTGGTAGCAACTCTGTTGGAGTACATAATGAAAGTTTTTGCTTTAGCAAAGCAACCTCATCCTTGCCTCAGAAAACTAAAATCTGCAGAAAGCTAGAACCCCAAACAAGGGTATAGTCTTGAAGCCTTTCCCTCTCCATTCTTTCCAGCTTTGGGTACATAGGTGCTCATATATCTGCTCCTGAAGAAGTAGATTTTCATTACTTCCCATCCTCCAATACTTACATGGATTCAGGGTAAACACTGTGTACTTCAGAGACCTGCATGGGAGATTTTACAGACTTCAGACCTCGAAAGCATGAAGAGCAAGAGAAGTGCCTTCTCTTAATCCCATTGAGTCATCTTTGCACACATCAGAGTGGTCAATCTTTCTCCCTTCTTACCCACAACAAGGTTATTTTCTCTTTAATTTGCAAGTAAAAAATTAAACAAAAAAAAGACAACCATTCCATGCTCACAATTCTACCGTGTTAGAAGACAGAAATTAGCCAATGGGATGTTTCAGTCTCTCTATGGGTTATGGAACAAGAATTATACAGAAAATTGTTGATATTTGCCAAACAGTTTTGGTCTATCACATTTTATACAGATATGAACCAAAACAAAGAGGCCTTCAGGAATACAATTACAATAACCTAGTGGACATATCATCAAAATCACTACTAGACTAAGGGAACAATTTTCTTATTTAATTGTTCAAAGTTCTGCAGGTCACACTTTTTGTGTTCCTCTGGCCCAATGCAGACTAACAGCAGATTTTGACCACCCACAGCAATGTAAAAAGCAAGACTTAGCAATCCCCAGACACCAGAGGAGAAAGGAATCCATATTGAGTTTCTACTATAAGTAACAAGTTATCTACTTGGCAAAAAATAGTGGTTTTTTCATGTTTTCAGATGATGGAAAAGGTTGCCCATAAGGTTTGCACAATCTGTCTCTGTTCTTAGAAGTTTTAAGACGTGCCTGGTAAAGCCCTCAGTAACCTAGTCTGTCCTCATGGCTCACCCTGCTCTGAGCAGGAAGCTGCACTGAATGACCTCTGGAGGACTTATCCAAACTGCCTCCCATGCCTCTATGTTCTATTGTATATAAAACCCTCCCAGAATTATTCCCCTGGATTTCAATGCTTCGTCATCTTATTACCAACCCACACATCCCAGAGGTTTAGCAATTTACCTGAAAATTTAGGGGCAAAAGGAAAAAAGACGGGACCAATAGGAACAAAAAGAAGGAATACTTTCTATTTCTTTTAATTCAAAACACTGCTCATAATTTGATGCAGCAGAAATGTTACATGCTGCAGAAGTTTTGATCATATAACAGATACATGATTTCATGCTACACTAACACATATATTTTTTTCTTATATTAAGATGGCCTATAATTTCAAACCAGCCTTCAGCATAATATATGAAAAACATTTCAGCTGTAATCTGGTTGGATATTTCATAAACAGTGTAAGAAGCTGTCTGATCTCAGTTTAAATGCTTCATTTATGATGCTTGGTTGTGAGACTAGCAAAAACACCTTTTTCTTCAGGTTTTTCCTCCTTAAGTAACTGTTAATTTACACTTCCATCACTATGAACACTGGTTAATAAAATATTTTTACATACCAAATATATTACTGATAGCAAGAGACTATACATTGTTGAATGGACTGTCTTGGCCTCAGTAATTTACAGGAAAAATCATTTATCAAACAAAACAACAATGCAGAAATGTGAAAATTAGCTTTGCAGAGGATGCTTGAATGGAAGCACATTTAGTTCTAACACACAAACCTTCTAGACACTGGATGTCCATCAGGAGCCTGAATCACCTGTCATCTATTTATGGCAGCAAATCTCTTTTAAAGATTAACACACACAGGCTTAGAAATGTATGTGCATGCATATGTAATTTATCAGAGGGTATGCAGATGTACAGATCATGGCACATTCCTAAGAATCACTCAAATAATGTGTGACACTGTAAAAGAAGACCCCTGTAGCATAAGTACCACATTCTCTGCATACCCTTAATCCAAGTGCTCAGCAGCAATTAGATCATGCAAAGATTCCTTGCTGAGCAGTCTCATCTCCTTGGACTGCAGAAATGTACCTAAAATTGAATGATTCTACACACAGAGAGGAAGCACCGGACCAGCTGGCAGAGGGGAGATATTCTGGACACAACAATACCAAATGACACCAATACTTACTTGGCAGGCATTATAAATCAACTGGTGTTCCAATTTTTTGATCCCTAGAATCTGCTGAAACATTTCATAAAGCTGTTCCTTGCTCAGAATCAGCTCTGACACAGCACTTAAGGCCATTCTATTCGGCTGCTTGCCAAAGTCCTCTTCTCCCCTGTATATGGCGTCGTATTTGGCTAGCCAAGAGCTCAACACTGTCTCTTTGCTTAACCCATCGATTTCCGGCAAACTTCGGACTCTCTTCTCTATGTTTTTCTTAAAAACATCTCTAAAGTCACTTGCAGAACATCCTCCACTGTGGACCATTCTTGCAACTCGGTCACTCTTGAGAAATACCTTTTAAAGTAAAAAAAGAGAAAACAAAAACAAAACCAGTTAGGCATGGACACAAATACAAAACAATCCCTGTGTAAGGGAATACAAGACATTATTTTGCTCCTACACAAGATTGCTTTATATGAGAGAGTTATACAGTTTGTTCTGTTTGTTATGGGTTTTTTTACAAGTACTTATGCATAAATTTAGAATAGCCAGACTAGATGAACTTTGAATTAACAGCAGCTAATTTAAAATTTACCCACAATGAGACAGAAATCCAGGAGGAAAAAAGGAGGAAAAAAACACCAACAACAAAAAAATCCAAAAAACCCTCAAGAAACACCACAATCAATATTAACAATTGAGAAGATAGACTCAAAGGCACAGAGCTCTTTCTACTACTGTAAATACAATACTGGAGATACAGTATGGGATTCTCCATGTAAAATCACCAATGATCAACATAAAAATGCCTCTCCCTACTCAAGTCAAATTAAAACAACAAACCAATTAAATCAGCTACACATTCTGTAAAAACTTTTCAGTGTTCAAGAACGGTTGTTTTCATCACTTTTAGAAGGGCCTTGGCAAGGTCAGCCTTTCCAGACACTGTATGTGGCCTGCATGTAGCTCATTTATAGCACTAAGTCTCATGAAACTGTTTCTCTACAAGATACAACCAACAAAAAGCTGACAATGCAGCACAATCACCTGTGTAAACAATGGATGTGTGCCTTGGACAGGGATTAAACTACATCATGCCATTGAAAGGATAACTCAGGGAGAACCACCTGGATTCTGCAGGAGAGGGAAGATGAATCAAGGCCCTCCACTCTGCATGGTTCAGCTGCTTGGGTGCCACAGCAACATCCCAAGCACAGCTGAAATGCAAGGAACAGATGAGAAACCACAAAGTTGAAACAGAACCATCACCTTTCTGACTGTCTGCTCTCTCCAGTCAGATGGATGAACTGGGAATTAAACATGCACCTTCAGACAGTCATTACAGTCACCAAGGGCTATGAAATCATGATTTCATATGATTTTGTGAATGGAAATAATAGCACAGCAGAGCTCTGACTCCAGGTCATGTTAGAAGATGGTGTACCTAACAACCAACCTAAACCAACCTACTGTGCTTCACTTTCAAAATACAGAAAAGGGGAGTAAGAGAGGAGCTGAAGAGCTGAGCAGAGGAGTACACAGATGCAAACAGATCAAGAAAAATTAATTCTAAAATGTGTCAACGCACGTTCTCTTGCAGCATATTTTAAAATGTGGTTACTTATAAAATGTATTTTTCAGTAGACATCCTAATCAATATTGCACAGGAACGCTACAGACTAAACCTAAAAGTATTTGCCCAAAGAGATTATTTAAAAAAACCCCATATATACTAATCCCATGTTATGCTCTATCTGTTCTACAATACATTTTCTTTTATGTAAACACCTAAGGTTAAATTCTTACCCATAATGGGACCTGATGTAGTTACTGTCAATTACTGCTTACATTAATTTTCTCAAAAGACTGCACAAACATTGAATCTCATTTCAAAACAACTAATAGTCAGAAATTCCATTCAGCAATAAAACTTATTCACACAAACAGGTACAAGGATATTAAGTCTTGCCTTGTTTTAACAGTCTGCAATTACAAATTATTCATTCCTCTAACAGCTTCACTGGTAGAAAAAGATTACTTCAAACTTATTTCAGCTGCTTTGTACTGCTCATCAAAATATTTAATCTTCCATCACATTAGCCTGCCTACCCACAAGAGAAAGCAGATGCAGAAGACAGTGAGAAATTAAGAATATTTATAGACACTTCCCACCTAAAATCTCATATTCATGCAAGATTACACAAACTGATGTATTGCTATTATAACTGGACCAGTCTTGTAAAAACAAAACAAAACAAAAAAACCCAAATGAAACCAACCAACCAACCAAATAAACAAAAACAACAAACCAAAAAACAACAAAACCCCAAAAAAACCAAAAAAAACCAAACAAAAAAAAAAAAAAACAAACCAAAAAACACCAAAAAAATCCCAACCCCCCCAAAAACCAAAAAATACTCCCCAAACCAAAAAACCCAACTCCAAACCTGCAAAATACACCCTAAAATACACCCTGTGAGAACATGAGCATATCATTCACCTTGCATTACCTTCTTTCTGTGCTATTCCTCGAAATGATTAATCCTGAATGAAAGGGCTGTAAAGCTGCAAGCACTTTCCTTGATTTATAAGCCATACTAATTCAAAATTTATTTGTGATTCTTAAGTTGATTTTCCAAGAGAATTTTTTCCAGGAAAATCCCATTCCATTTTTTTGACCACTTAACCATGGAAAGGAAGCACTATTGCAACACTTGGTGCACATAATAATCACAAAATAATGGCATGTTCATGTTGGACAAAGCAACAGGTATGTGCAAAAAAAAAGTACAATATGCATGTTCCCGGGACTCTAAAATATTCCTTTTCTGATGTGTTTTGGGTCACAAACTGTATTTTTATTAAATTTTCAAAAATTATTCCAAGGTAATTATTTTTCAAGATGGATATAGAAGGAGATTACTCAAGATATAAACTCAAGGTGTGAGTAACAGGGTATGAAAAACATGGTTTGCTCTGCAAAGGAATCCACTGGACCTAAAGCTCTTACAGTATTACTCCTATTCAAGTGGAAATTTACCATTTTTTTCCTGAGGGGAAAAAAAAATGTAACATCATCTTTAAAATGAAGTACTTGCATTTAAGATAATTAAAAAGCAATAATAACATTTTAGCAAAACTATTTCATAGTCAAGGATTTATTTGCAACAGAAAACCATAAGAGAATAGAAATTCTATTAGGATTGTATCAAATGAGTCACAAATTTAAAACACTAAGATGTATTAAAAAGCTATTAAGTGTCTCATTAATCCTGTTCCTGAAAGACATATGGTACACTTCATGTCGAATGTTGCTTCAGTTAGACTTCTGAGATTCATCTGCTTGGTTTCAGAGCTTTCAAAGATTATATGAGCAACACAATCATACCCATGAGGGAAAATATTTTTATTGATATTTATCTTTAAAGCAAAATGCTAATTAAGTACATTCACTAAATCTCTGGTGCGTGCTGCCTTCATTCCTGTATTTCAACTGATCATTAGACTAAGTTCTAATTAAATAATTATTCAAAAAATTACAATGTAAAACGTTATCTCAAATTTCTCAACACTAGCGGGGAACTGGAGATGAAAAATATTAAGAGGTTTGAGTGTGAAATATAAAACATCAGAAAAAGTTATTGTGGGCAGAAAGAAATTTAATTCTCCATGGAACTAGATTTGGTAGATCAGCCACAATCTTTTGGAAATCCAGACATTATTCAGAAATAATTTGAAAGAGTCAAAGTTTTTAATGAAGCATTTCTTGTTACTACCAACGTTTCTCAGACTTCCTCAAAGACATCCTGGATTGACACTGTTGTCAGTCAGCATTTAAATGTCTAGTATCATTACTAGTTTATTGAATCCACAAATCAGCATCAACTGTCCATGTTACTCACTGCTAACAAGGTATCAAACAATAAAAAGGAATTAACAAATAAAACAAGTTATTATATTAATAAAAATGTTATTAATTATATTAATAACATTTTATTAACAAATAAAATGCATTCTGGAGAAAACAGATCACTCGAATACAGGTTCCAATGGGCCATATATATCCACTTTGAGAAACTTTTTTAATTCCTGTTATTTAGAGTCCTCCTAAATACTTTTGAACTGAGCCACACCTTCAGTTTCTGATGGATAAAGTTCAACTCATTCAAAGATACGATAACATGTTTTTAAAAAACCCCAATAACAATTGTAATCTAACGAAGCACTGTTTAAATCCACTTTTTTCCCAATCATTACACATATGCAATTTCATCTACTGCAAATGCTACTAAAAAACCTTAATTCAAAATAGTCCTTAGCACTAGATAATTACCTTAAAAGTATATTTTTGTTTAAAGATGAAAAATCATTATTTAGCAGTGTCTACAACTTAAGAAAATGTTAGAAATATTATGAAAATAACTGATTTTCACTTCTAGAACATACTCCTTAAATAACTTTCTATTTATTAGACATCGTACCAAATTTGACTAATTATACAATTAGGCAACACAAACATGATTATCTTATTCTCTACTGTAAAGCTAAGGAAAAAGAAAATTCATGCAAAGGCAGTAGGATAGGTGGACCACAAGGATGATTTCTCCACCTCTGAAAACTTCTTGCTCATCTGGCCTCTGTACACCTTCTAGTAGTGCAAAAGCACCAACATTCTCCTCGTCTTTAAGTAATGCAGCACTAGGAGCTTCACTTGCCATCTTCCACAAGAGCCATTAGAGATTTTTCTTCATTTTTTATGGTCACTTCTGTTCCTGTAGCTTTGAGGAGTTCACATTTCCCCTTCAGACATGCCCTACAACTTAACAGTCAAGGCTCAATGCATCATCATTCATGGAAAATATTGTGGCAGCTCAAAATGCGCACTACATCTCTGGAACAGCAAACTGCTAGACACTCTAAACACCACCTGAATCAGCTGATTACCTTTCTTACAATACCTCTTTCAAGCTGCATAACAGCTTTTTGCACTTCTGCTAAATTCTGGATGCAAACCCTTGGGCTCCATGCGTACTCCAGCACAGTTGGGGTGTGTGATGGGTGCACTCAGCCACATGACCAAACTAGCAGCAGTTTGGTACAGGCCCCAGTGGAGGCCATGGCCTGGGCCACAGCTTGGCCAAGAACTCCTCTAGCTCTCATGTGTTCTCTGAAAACCCACAAAGGAGCAGAGGGACCAAGTGAGCACTGGTGACCTTGGAACGCTGATCAGACAATTTATGCATGAACAGCAGGTGGCTTTTCCAAGACCCATTTATCGAGGAACAAAGAAGGCTGTGGGTACAAGAAATCTCACAAATACCTCTCCCACTGCACGTAACTTCACTAAAAGCCAACATACAAATCCTATACATGGAACTGTGTTCCCTGTATACGATAGATGAAGTGAGTTTTCTTTGAGCTGTCCCAGCTAAACAGCCTGGCTGCATAGCTGTGATCTTCCCTTGAGCCTCTCAAGGCTGAGACCCTTTACAGTGGCAGATCTTTGGTAAGCAACTGATATTGTGTGTAACCTTTAGTATGATAACTTTGACTTGTGCCTAGGTAGCTTTACTTATGCCTTTGTAGTTTTGAATCACTGTTCAAACAACTCTGCTGCAGAGTAAGAGTGAATGTTGACATTGAACCTTGTTAAATCACACTTTCACAACACCATATTCAAAATGCTTTTGCTAGTATCTTTATAATACTTTTCACAGGGCTTCTTTAAGAAATCTAAATCACGCATTCGTGACAAAGAAGAATAAAAACCACAGCCATTGCACACAAGGCCTCTAAATAATAGGTCACCTAGGAGATCTGATATCTTCCTCCTTCTATTACTATGATTACTTGTATGCCATTCTGAATTAAGCATAAAACAATCCTTTCTTCCAGACTACAAACCAAAGCTGTAACAGGAATCTGATGCAGACCATAGGAAATGCTTCATTACCTACACTTGAGCATTCAAAAGTGGTTGCACCAAGTACTCCAACTGATGCTGCACATTGTTTTACTTGTGAAAGTTCATTATGTCCTTCTAATTAGGACTATTCAGGTTGCTGTTGGCCTCCAGAAGCTTGCTAAGGAGCTGCAAGAACTACAGTGTGGCCACTGGGCCAGCACCAGCAATCCAAACTCTTTAATCCAAACATTCTTTAATGGTGACCTTCTTCCAAAGACTCCACCAGAGGCTGGCACAACTGTAAAGGTACTGCTGCACAAGGGCCAAGCACTGCCCTCCTACAGAAGCACAATGACTGATGAACCAGAGTGGTAACTACCTAGATCTCCAGTGTGTTTATCAGGACAATGTACTGAAACTGATACTTGGGGCATCCTTAAAACATGCTACTGTTAAAACAGAACCTTTCCATATAACTTAGAAAAAGGCCTGTCATGTAAGGCCTAAAGATATTTCTCTTTGGAGATTTTTTTCAGAAGTATGCTATCACCCAGACACAGATACACAGCCATGGAGAGAAACATTTTGTTCTTACGGATGTGTTCTTGTTTTAAAGGAATTTTCTTCTCCTTTAAGCTTACCAGAAGCAAAGCTGGAACTATATTAAGATTAATGGCAACTATGTCATATCAGAAATTGTCAATTAAAAAATAAAAATGAACAGAAGTACTTCTTTGATAAAGACTGAAGAAGGGCAAAAAGGACTTTGATGGGAGTCCAAGGAATATTCAAGTCTATGAAAGCTTTTTAGGTTTCTGATATACTTTTCTGATGTGTTTTGTACTCAAGCTCCTGCTGTGCTTTGCACAATTACCATCCTGAGTTTATGACTTACAGAATATTTTTTTTTAAAAAGACAGCAATTTTCAGGGCTAAATTGAGCGCTAAAATTTCTCCAAAAGAAAATAATTATTGTTCTGCAAACTAAAATGATTTGAAACAAGTTTTTTATTTAAAAACAGGATGTGACATGCATCATCATCTTGTGCTAGAAGCATTACTTGAGGCAAAACAAAGCATAAGACATTTACTGTGTAATATTAAATAGCCCCAATGCAGCTACTGCAGCAGCTCTTCAAAGTCACTGTCAAGAGATCTCACCAACCTAAAGTCCTTCCTGTTCCACAGGAATAAAAATTATTGCAATCTTAGTCATTAATGTAAGCAATGTTCTCTGGGACCAGCTCTCACACTGCTCGGTAGTTCCACTCTAGACTGGAACCACACAATGCATCACATCAAGAGCTGGGGCTTGTTTGATGAAGGTGCAAAAACTTCTGACAATTTGGAGAACAGCTTCCACAGCTACACATTTTAAGAATAAAGGTTTATTCCTAGTAGCAATTAACATATATAATGTCCAGCACTGTCTGCTGCTATACCTTGGAGCTGCAGAAGATATGATATTCTCACTGCACTTACAACAGTCTTGAAAGAAAGAAAAAATTACTTTCTTCACACCAAAAATTATTAAGTTGATGTTTAGATTAGTTCAACTAAGCACATTAGAACAACAAGATCATTTTGGGTCAAAAATAAATAGACAATGTAGTAGCATCATACATCCAAGAGTAATATAATTATTTTTATGCTCCTTGAATAAAATTTCTGCACTGGCTACTGAAATAGCATTTATATTGAAGAAGACATTAGTAGTTATCAATGCATGCTAATAGCTACTTCTAATAACTCTTGGCTGCTGAACATGAGTGGAAATTGAGTTAATGAGATTTGCCCAGTATTTTGAAATCAGAAGCACTTTTCACATTTTTAGAAAAAAAAAAATTAGACATTGCTTGCAGGTCTTATTCCTCCCCTGTTCTCTTTCATACCCTAGAAATATCCTCCAGGCACTATTTTGATTTTTTTACAATGAAATGATCAGAGTTAAAGGATCCTATTTTTAAATCTATGTAAGTCATCAGAACAGAGTCCTCACCTTCAGGTAAAAGCAAAATATTTTAAGAAATCACACCTATAAACTCTGATTACTTCAGAATTTTCATGATTATTTTGCTAATGAAAGTTACTTCTCTTAGAAGTATACTACATTGTACAGTTTTCCTTAATTTTTAGGAGGTAAGAAATCTGAAAAAAAAAAAGTCTTTAATTTTGGCTTACAGTGAGGTCACAGGTTTCTGTTTGTTTTTAAAACCTCTTTAAAGTAGCACATTACATTAAGGTAAAAAAAGAAGCAAAATTTAAAGTAGTAAACCATCATCATCCAAAGAGGCATAATCATTCCAAATTTTACTTTTTTTTTTTTTTGTTTAAATATACCTACTACCCTTCCTGAGCACATTTCTTCTTGTTAATATTAATAGTTCAGAAACCATCACAAGCTGAAATCTTCAGGTGATATACTTTGCTTTCTTCAGCTCTTTTGGGCACAACAGCTGCACACTGGACATTTACCACAGCTTAGCAACCAGCTATCTGTAAAAAAAACCCACCAAAACTCAAATTCTTGAAAATTAAATGTCTGCTACAGCTCCAGGGGTACATGCTTGTAAGCACACTACACAACACTGTGCACTGGGATTTTTTCCTCTTCCAGCTTTTTCAAAATGCACAAGCAATTGCCAATGTCTACACAAATTGCTGTTCCTGATGGCAACAAATATCACACAGTCATGTGCTGCAATGCTCGTGCCTTGGGCATAAGAACAAACAGAGGTAGTGACAATCACCATAAAAAATCCACAAAACTGTTTCACCCAGAAGCACTGTTTTCTCCTGGGTTAATTTATTAAAGTTAACCAGCTACCCTTTTGAAACAAGCATATTTATCCTCCTTTCATGGGTGATAACAGCAGCAACAGTTTTTGCACCCTAGTGAGACACAGTATATAGACTGCTGCCTATGTGAGCATGGGTGTGGATTTCTTTTGCTAAGCCTCCACTTGGAACAGGCTCTGTGATCTTCCCTTTAACAGCAGTTTCCGCTTTGACCAAACCCCATTGCCCCATTGCTCAGGCTGAAACATGCAACAAGAGAGCTAACAGCTTGCTCTCCAGTGGGCTGATTCTGCCTGACCACAACTCCTCCCTTTGGTCACCAGTGGAAAGTTCCAGGTCATGAGGATTTCAAAGGCTCTATTTTAGATACCATAAGACTGAAAAGGGCTGTTAAATTGAATGTGCAACACAGCATGCCTTGGTGATGCACCTGTAAAAAAGCTTACTCTCACCTCACAATTGGTCCCTATTTTCCAGCAAATTCAATAAGGAAGGTGCCCAACCCTGACTGTAAGGGAAGAAGACAAAGGATAAAACAAGCTTAAAAACAAAAAACAAAAAGAAGAAACCAAAGATTGAAAAAAAAAAAAAAGACATCAAACAGAAAACCTATTTACACAGAAATAACGAGTAGCTGTCATGGTTTGACAGGAAGTAGGCGTTCTGGGATATGCTGTGGTCACCAATAGGTGTTCAGATTTTAATATTGGCACTTGGTGTGACTACTGCGAAGTTCTCTTGGGTTTCCGTGAGGGAAGCAGGTCAGACCTGCCCCGGCCCAGCTGCTGGCTGGGCGGCAGGGGGGGAAAGCCATGCGGCCGGGAGAGGTAGGCCGAGCCCTGAGGGTGGAAGGGTGGAAGAGAGAGAAGCACTAGGAGGGATCGGGCAGCCACGCCCCCAGGAGACAGAGAGAGAGACAGAGAGAGAGAGACAGGGAGAGAGACAGGGAGAGAGACAGAGAGAGAGAGAGACAGGGAGAGAGACAGGGAGAGAGACAGAGAGAGAGAGAGACAGGGAGAGAGACAGGGAGAGAGACAGAGAGAGAGAGACAGAGAGACAGAGAGACAGAGAGAGAGAGAGAGAGAGAGAGAGAGAGACAGAGACAGAGAGACAGAGACAGAGACAGAGAGAGAGAGAGAGAGAGTGAGGAGAGAGAGTGAGAGAGAGGGAGAGAGAGGGAGAGAGAGGGAGAGGGAGAGGGACAGAGGCGAGAAGGTGTCGGCCGCTTGTGGGAGTCTCCGGGCAATGAAAACTTTACAGAACATTAACCTTTCCTAGAAGAGAGATAGAGTGGAAGATGAAGAAAGAAATGAGCAGGTGAGCAAGTGTGATGAAGGTCCGGGCAAGGGAAAGATGTTGGGAGAGAAGAATCTTAGGTGGGAAGAGATGATAGAGTGGCTTAGCTGGACTCTTCTTGTTATAGCCATGGACAGAACCATGTTCCTTGTGACACAGAGACTGCATCCAGGGGGAGGCAATGGCTCAGAACCAAGAGGGTTCAGTGTTGGTACCCCTCGGCCCCAGGGGGTGAAATCTGGGGGGGACAGGTGTCCCAAAGGTGAGACTGTGCTCTTTTTGGAATGAGACAAAGCATCCTTAAAAGGACAACCCTAGAAGCAGCTCTGGTCCGTGTTCAGTGGTGAGAGCACTGGACATGAAAGGAAGAGGTCACGATGGCAGATGTTCTCCGGGCGGTGCCACGAGTGACACAGAAACACACGAGGCTTCAACGGTGTTTCCAGGGGAAGCCTATGGCACAAGAAAGACTCCTCTCCTCTGGATGAACTGAAAATTGATTGTCTGAAAAGTGATGCTAGACCGAAAGTTGAAATGTAAGAGATAGACGTATTAGAAATTTAATGAGAAGAAGAAAAAATGTATTTGTAAAGTTTTCATTTTTCCAGTGTGTTCCTTTTTACATATAATTGTAGTGTAGTTAATAAAGTTTTCTTTTCTTTATTTCTAAGTAAGAGCCTGCTTTGCTTATTCCTGGTCATATCTCATGGCAGAAACCAGAGAGTGTATTTTCATGAAAGGCACTGGCATTGTGCCAGCATCAAACCATGACAGTAGCAAACAGAGTCTTGCTAAAAAAGATTAGGAAAAAACCATTTACTTAGCATATTTATCTATTTCAAAATCAACAGATGATGACTAGTTTATACAAAACTATCTCTGGTATGTGCAAACCTGAGAAAAACACACACCTGCTTAAAATCAGTAACTCAAATTTTCATTTGGCTTGCTAAGGAACTCCCCAATCTCTGACTTTTTGGTGTTTACTGAGTGCTGTAAAAAACACAAGAAGGCCCCAGCACTTTATCTCTTATGATAGTCCTACCTCTTAGGATACAATGTTTCTAAATATAAAATCCAATTTCTTGCATTAACTGTGAGAAAAATTGAAGTAAATGGCTAAGTACAATAAAGAAGAGAAAATAGTCCTTCACTTCCCTACATTTTCTTCTGCAGTCACTTGTGGTTCTAGTTTTTATTCCACTTGCCTGAAAGTGGAAGTTATGTAAAGTGACAATTTTCATCATTGGTATTGCACAGGGTTCCATTTTGTCAGAGATGAAAAGAATTGGCTATTTCACTTCCCTATAACCATTAATATGCTTCTGCATTAACCATTTTCACCTGAGTATAGATTAATAGCTTTTAGTTCGAATGAGCATACTACTATATCTCTATTTTTAATATAATGCCAGGGACTCTAAAGTCAGACCAGGTCTGCCGAGATCCTTTCAGTCCCTGTCACCCACCACCACCCTAAATACTTTCATGCAAAGTGAGGACACTGTTTCAGAACACCTATTTTTACTAATCAGTGCCACTGTTTCACTTCCAGTTTATATATTCTGCAGCTGAATGCTCAAAAAGGACATGAGCAAATAGAAATTGGGCTGAAGCCACCTGAAATGTTGTCTCCTAACATTATTTTTTTTTCTGCTTTAGCAACTGAAAAAGTGCCAGCAAACTGACAACTTAAGCAAATAACCTGCCACTTTCCTTCCCTGTACTAATTCATTTTAGTGGCTTATTTTTTCAGTGGAGTATAAAGGCCACTGTTGGGTGGGGAGAAAGGTTAAAGCACTGACTTCACTCTGTAGCCTAAGGAAAGTGGAAAAGAACTGACACACTGCAAATACTGCAAAACTTGGGTACTCACTGGAAAACAAGGACAAGAGTAGACCCTCTAAAGCCTCTGAAGGCTTCCTGAAGATGTCCTAGCTACCAATATGGCACCTTTCTCCTACTGTGATCCCCAGGATTTAGGGGAAATAGGCACATGGGAAAATGCAGCCACTTTCCATCTAAGGAAAAACTTCTTTTGTACCCCATGAAGGGTGACATAGTTTTAACAGTATTCTTGAGAATTAGATGTAGTGTACAGAAGTGGCAGAGCAAAAGATCTATGAGAAAGAATCAGAGCTGTGTACTTTGCATCCTAAAACCAAATAGAAAAGGCTGCTTGCACCTTTCGCCTCCTGCATGACCCAACAGCTGCTAGGACAGTTTAATACAACTGCTTAAAAAATAATTCCATCATTACTAAAGTATGGGAAGTAAGAACAAAGGCTGAAGAGGAGAAAAGAAGGTGACAACTGCCACAGGTATCTGGAACTGCCTGACAGGAGTCAAGTAGATAAAGAGATGTAATCTAGAAGATGAAAGGAGTACAAACTGTCCTACTACCCATGTTTACCTATGAAATCCACCCATTTTAGACCCCTTTCCAAATGCTGGGCAAGGGCACACTGCTCCAGAGGACAGCCCAGAGCTCCTCATGCAGGCTCTGCTTTGAAGCCCTCCTAGAGGAAGCTCTCTTGCCACAATGAGGACAGAGAAGCTTGCAAAGATTCATTGTCCAGACTTCTACAAAACATCCCAAGGCAAGCGGTGCAAGCGCCTTCCAGAAGTTCTAAACAGTCACAACAGAAGAAGGCTTTCAATCATTTGGGGAGAAACGGGATGGAACAACACAGCTGAGTTTAACTGCAAGCTGATGTGATAGATAATACTAGTTTTGTGATGAGAATGTATCTGGTGTTACAAAAACTGCTTCCCTGCTTCTCCCAAAGGACAATCTGTACTTCAAAGTGCTCCTGTTCTAAGAGGAAGATAAGAACAATGGAATATAAGTGCAAATGCAGGCAGGGACAATGCATCATGAAAATAGGAATACTTGGAGAATTGGTTTTTATGTCTTTGCACTTAGAATGGATTATTACTTGTGTGGACATTTCTCAACAGCAGCACCATCTCATCACTCATTAGAATGCATTTCTATTTCAGAAAGTTATAAAGGATATTCGGGGCTGGCAGACACTAAGCCATTGGCATGTCAGATTTAGCTGCTAACTGTAGTCTTACAAATATTTTTATTCCAATACAACTTTCTTTAAAAAACAGCCTTTATCATAAATACATTCTCTCCTTCCAGCTTTATTAAGTGTAATCTTTGTGTGTCAAAAAACAACAATATATTTTCCTTGCTTAATTTTTCACAAGGGTGATCAATTCATGGTGTCGGCAGCAAAGTTATAATACACAAAAAGAGCTTCAAAATGCATTCTAAATCTTAAATCCTTCCTTAGATTTAATAATCACCCAGCTGGCTGCACTTCAGAAAGCAATGCTTCAATGGGAAGATTAATGAACAGTTGGTCTGCTGTTTAATCCCTCTAGATTTTAGCATGCAGAATGCAAACTTTTACAAGTTGGACTATTTTTATGCATTCCAATTATATGTCAAGGTCCAAATAGCTTTAATGGTAACTTTGAGGTTTCTTAGTCATAGTTTACTCTCTCTTTAGAGTACTTAAGTTTTAGAAAATATTAATTCACTATACTTCAACATTCTCTAGACCACTTTAAAGATTACTGTTCAAGATATCATCTCACATCAGAAACACCTTCAATTTCTTCTTTATTTATTTATAAATAATTTTACACAATCATCAACTATTTTGCCTTGCTAATAGTATTCTATGGCAAAGATTTAACTTTATTTTATTTTGTGTTTTAAATTTAACTTAAGACACAAAAAGTGAGTTCTTCTCTACAGCCACACCAGCCAGATATTGCCTCTACCTCTAACAGGAACAACTGCTGCCTGTCAAGTTCCTGCTCCTCCTGACCTCCATACTGCTCAAGTTATGCCTGAAGTCCAAAGGAATGGTAAGGTGAGGTAAGAAAATTTGCACCCAGCCTGGGACAATGGGGAAGACATTGTCCATATGCCTTTATCCTCCTCCCTCAGCATTTCCACAAATATGCCTTTCTCTCCTGGGCTTCCAAGGGAGCTGCTGATGAGAGCAGAACAATCTATGAAACTTTGTTTGCAATTAATGGGGCAGTCTGCAATTATTACAATCAGAGGAACCTCTTGCCTAGAGGTAACTACGGTTGTGTACCAAGGGACAAACTCTAGCTATCTACCCAGTGTAATTCAAGATCCTACAGAGTTTTCTTGCACAGTTACACATAGAAGCAGAAAAACATTCTTCACAGAGCTCTTACAATAGAGGGCTCCTCCCAAAAAAATCCCCCAAAGTCCTGAACTTTTTTGCTTCAAAGCTCCCAGCAACAAATACAGTGTGGAGAGCTGAGGATGGAAAAAGAAATTAAAAAAACAATACCAACATGATGTTGAAAAGTTCTCCTTTCTCCAGTGTGTGCCCAGTCTGTTTCAAATTCACCCCAACAGGACTTCACTTCTTTTTCTTTTCTCCAATTATGGGCTCCAGTTTCAATAAACCAGAAATGTACAGGAAAGTATGCTTATTTTTAAGCTTTGTCTCTTAAATGACAGTAGCACCTATATTTCAAAATGTTTTCAAGCTAAGCCAGTCAAGAGCTTTGGCAAGAAATGCAAATGTTTTGCAAGTCAAATGCAATTAGCAAGCAAACATTACCCTGCTGCTGGAAAACCAGCTCTACTTACACCAAGATAAAGCTTAAGTTATTTGGTTATTGTGACTAGCCTATTTGTCAACATCATAATGCACTTTTAATGCCCAGAGAGAAGACCACACATCTCTTGTCACCCATAGGGCCAAAACCTGAACACTGCAAAGCCAAAGTCTGATCGCAAATTCTTCTAATTTTAATCTTTGTACTGTCATTCCACTCAATTTCTAGTCATAATTCCACTAATGCATAAGAATTTTCATTTTTATTACAGCTTCTTTTAGACTATTCTCAAAACATATTTCCCACTTATCTAGGAAGCAGACTTACACTGATCTAAGTAGTTTTTTATAAAAAAGTAACTCAGTTTTGCATCAGGCTATTTGGAAACATTTGCACTATTCATCTGCCAACTTCTGAAACATATTACTCATACCAAGAGCCTTCTGTCATCTTCTAACACAGATTTTCTAATTTGATGGTCCGAAGAGCCCAGAATAATCCCTAAAGGTTTTTTATTTTAATCATAAATTTTATGACAGCTAGAAACAACCTCCTTATCATGGCCACTTCTACAAATGATTGCACCTTTCAACATACTTAGTATTACTGACAGGTTAATTTACTGTAGAATTTGCATATTTGTCATGATCACTATTTAAATACTGAAAAAAATCTTTTACAATAGAAGCAGTAAGCGTGTACTTATGAGTTTGTATTGTGGTGTCATTTCAGAATTCATGGCTCGATTCAGTGAAATTCAGATTATTTCACTCTCACACTAAGAATTTACCCCATAAAACACCAAACAGGCAAAAGGCTAGAGAATTTGAACATGTAAGGGGCAAAGATTAAGAAAAGGAAAAAACCCTAACAAGAAACACACTACTGGAAGGTAAGTCTAATACTTGCTGCAGTCACAAAGTCAGTACGCATCTGCCCAACAAGACCAAAAAAGTGAACTCTATTTTCAAGTCAAGGAGAAAAGGGTTTTTAGAAGACTGTCAGATTCGAACCACAAAGCTTGGCACAATGGAGCAAAACTGTGCAGCAGCTCTGCACATCCCTGAGCACGTGCTCGTGGAGCAGCCACAGCTAGGAAGATGCTCACACCTACGAGACGTACGGAAGTTACAGCAAACACCAGAATGCTGCCTTGGCATCAGCTGCCCTCGTTCGTTGGAGCTGCCCTCGTTCACGCCCAGCACATCCCATTGGTTTTGGCAGGCACTTCTTCACATGCTGACAGAGCCAAGCTCAAAATCTCAAGTTGTTATACGTTTTGGCAGGCTGCATTTGTAATCAGCCTGCATTAAATCATACCAAAAACTCTGGCACTTCCAGGCACACAGCAAAGTTCAGCTTCAGCTGTGCAATCCGGAAACAAGTAGAGCTGCAATGTCATCAAGTAAGAAACTGGCAGTGGAATCATCATAGAGGCAGGTTCATAAACACATTGTCAAAAAGCAGGAAAACTTCACTGTCATGCACAAGCTTTGATCTTTTGGGACGCAAAGAATGACTGACATCACGAATGAAAAAACGCCAAGCTAAGCAGCCACTTCTAGATTTGAAAAAGCCTAAATTACAACTTCAGAAAAGGCAGTTAGGTCTCAATACCAGCAACAGAAACAGATTTGCACTGAAATTTAACCAGATTTTAGCTTTATTTCAAATAAAGGTTCATGCTAGCTAGCAATATTTCTCAGTACTTAATTAAAAGCAAGATGCTACCTTTTTAACCCTTAATTTTCCTCTCTATAGCCTGTAAGACTGGGAATGCTCCCTAGTGGAATATTTCTAGGAGATATCCAAGAAGATTCATCTTCCACTCATCCAAGGTCTCCCCTGACTCCATGTGCAGCAGACACTGAAACATGGCCAAGGCCCCTTTCTCACAGCTACCCAGACATAGTCAGAACTAACACTAAACTGAGCAAAGGTGTTAAACTGGACACACTGTTTTCTTCATCAAAAGAACCCTCCCTGCACTGTTTTCTTCATCAGAAACACTGTTTATGAACAGCACCCATTTTTCTACCTTATGCCCATTGAGTTAATGGGTAAGGAAGTCAAAATGTGAGGGGAAAAAAGGTGGTTTTGTTATATACATATATATGGCATGGTTCCAGCCCAGAAGTAACTTAGGAACCCTAATTTGCTTGCACTTTCTAGATATTATGCTACACTTCATTTAGTAGTTATTGGTTGGTTTGTTTTAGTTTTAGAGTGAACCTCAGGCTGGACTTCCATTCTGCAGCTTTATTTAAAGCAGAAAAAACTGAAGGATTGGAGACAACTTCAAAACAATCCATAATACCACAGAGACTTTACATAAATGCTACATAGACAATATGAACTTCTGACTCCAACACAGTCATAGAGATCAGTGTTATCAATCTAAAACCCAATGGAACTATTATTGACTTCCTCATCTTTTTAGGTAACATCTTCTGATATCTCAGTTGGGATCAGAAGACAAGAGTTCAGTTTTTCTCATGTTATCTAGTTGAGAACTCTGGGGACAGTGCCAGAAAAAAGTTACGTTTTCTAATTTGTGCAAATAGGACTAGAAAAGAAATGTACCACAGATGTGTACCCCAACCACACAGAGGTGGCTTCTCTCCTGATTTATCCTATTTTATTCCTGCAGGTGTTTAATTGGGTGCACTTCACTTTGTGTTTTTATGTAACAATTATGAGCCACGCACTATATGAAGAAAATACTATTAAAGCTTCTTCACATGTCACAACAGAATCATGATTATCCATATCTAAAAGTGAAAAAGAATGGAGAGGGCTTGGAGGAAGTCATCATCTTATACCAAAAAAGAAAATTGCCATCTTGTACAAAGTTTTAATCTGCTACAGAATGCTGGAAAAAAGGTGAAGAAGCATTGTCAAATTATTTTCCATATTACCATTAAAGTTCTTTCATTAATGAAATTTGAATTATTGTGTGTGCATTAACACCAGCTCTGTCACCTAAATAATGACATCTAACAAGGTCAATAATATCATCATTCAATTTCCCCTGCAAATTATTAAAATGCTAGGAAAAAGAAGCAGTCTTGAGCAAAAATGCTTCTGACAATCAGAGACTGGCAGCCACCCAAAGGCAGCCAACACCTCCTGCCCAAATTTCTCATCAAGTGTTCAGTGGCTATCTGGCACCTGACTCAAATCTGCTGATTATCTCCATTCCATGACTCAGTCATATAAATCAAGGAGCTGATCCAGCTGAAAATTAACAAAAAATGGATCATCGAAACAACCTGCCCTATCTCTCTATGAGTTGACAAACCTGACTCACAGCTTGGTTATGCAGTGGGGACAGTGAAATGGGGGGGAAAGAAATCCTCCCATGGGCAGTTTTCTGTCTCCTTAAATGAATTCTTAAACCACTGTATTTGAAAGCATTTACATACACATCCTAAAAACCATTTCACTCTTTCCATTTATTTAAACCATCAATTATTTAAGTAGTTGTGGCATACAGACATCAAAAGCCCTTTATAATGCAAGGAGCTGGGAAAACTCAGGGACAGACCTCAGAAGAACCCTGCAGCTCTGCTGCTAGGAATTTACCATGCAGCGGAAATTCCAGGCCTAGGTGCCTCCACATGCTAAAAGCATTGTACCAGAAGGTTTGGCATAACATTACAGGGCTCACAGATGTCTAAACACAGACAAAAGGGATGGTATCTAAAGATCCTATTTCTCTCCAGAGATCCACTGTCAAGCATCAAGCTGGCTGACCTAACTTGCCTCACAGTCCTGGAGAGAAATTGTCAAATAATTTAACTGAGACACAGGCAAGAAGCCACTTCCTTCACAGTGTGAGGTGATAGAGGTTGGGAGAATGAAAACTGCATCTCCTGCTCTCTAAAGAACAAATTCTCCATCAACGAGGAGACTGACTTTCCTCAGTCAAGGAGCCTTCTCCATCTTCCTAATACAGCTGAGACGTGGGAAGTTGGCTCTCAGGATTAATGTTAATTACAACATTCACCTGGGACGAAGCAGTCTTTATTCTTAGTTCCTCCTCTAAGGCATGGTAATCTGCTTTAACCAGCAACAAATTAATTTAAAATACATAAACACAAGCTTGAACAAATCACTGGAGAGAAGTCTCAAAGAAGATAAAATGCCAATAGACTAGACAGAAAAATAGATAAAAGCTCTGGAGAAGCTATTTCTATTGTAGTTCCTAAAGTCAGAAACTGCTCACGAGCTTAACATGACCTTGTTTACATCTTTAGAAAACAAATATTTAACCTTCTGAGCAAGGAATTTGACTCAGTTACCATATGTGAAGTCTGATAAGGGAAATTTAGCTTATATTTAACTAATACATCAAGGCTGTAGCTATTCTGATCTTAAAGGTTCCAAGCAACCATCTCATATGAAGGTCTACCCAAAGAGGTAAGCATTTGGACAATGTGACTGTCATATTAATTACTGGTATAGTATTTTTTTCCTTGTGATAACAAGACATATAGCTAAAATTGTCTCTCCTTTTGCCAGACTGAAGCTAGTTTGATAGAAGTTGTAGATATAAGTTAGAAAAGATGCTGAGTAACACCCTTGTCATTTTAATTTATATAACTCTTTTTTTTTCTTTCATGAACTACAAGAAGTGCTGAATCAGAGGCAGAGAGCATGCATCTCTGGCATGCTACAGAATTTCTCTTCTCTGCTGCCCCCTATGAATGTTTCTCTTATCAATCTCCTACACTGAATATATTCTCTGTTATACTGATTGTTACCAGTTACAGATGTTTTACACTCAGTTTAATTGCAGGCTCTCCTTCCTTGTGGATATGGTTGCTTTTATCCAACACATTTGCAACTACAGTTTGTAGGCAATCAACTCTTATTAAACTGCTCCTAATTTTTCACATCCATTTTCCCCCTCCTACCCAGAGTTTCTTAACAGTTTCTTAAGCTTCAGGAACTTTAGCAATTTTCCTTTGCTTCAGAAACTGTGAGAGTAGTTGCATTTACTCCAGCAGCCTTGCTCAAGTGTCTTTATAATCTGCACTCTGGTTTACATATAAATAAAAAATATATACACAGAAATATACAAATATACAGGCACACACACACACACATATGATGTTCTTTTCTATGGCTCTTTTACTTCTGCTACATCCCTTTCTGGAGATGGAACAAATGTAGCAATAGACAGCAATTAAAGTCATTACAAATCATTACAGTTTGATATCCTGGAGGGCACTGGGAAGAGTGTGGCCAGCAGGCTGAAGGAGGTGATCCTGCCCCTCTACTCAGCCCCAGTGAGGCCACACCTGGCAGGCTGGGTCCAGTTCTGGGCTCCTCAGCACAGGAAAAACAAGGAACCACCAGAGTGGGTCCTGCAAAGGCCACAAAGATGATCTGGCGACTGGAGCATCTCTCTCATGAGGAAAGACTTGTGGGAGCAGGGTTTGTTTAGTCTTTTCACCAGTGCCCAATGACATGAGGAGCAAAGGCCATAAACTAAAACAGAAGTTCCACCTCAACATAAGACTTCACACCATGGATAGCAGAGCACTGGAACAGGCTGCTCAGGAAGGTCATGGAATCTCCCCTTCTGGAGACATCCAAAATCCTCTGTACAGGTTTCTTTGTCACCTGCTACAAGGGGCTCTACCTTGGCAGGAGGTCTGGACTAGATGATCTCCAGAGGTCCCTTCCAACCCTGACTGCTCTGTGATTCATGCAGAATAATTATGGGTTTGTTTTCTTCCTTGAGTAGTCTTCCTTCTGCACAGTTATCACTTGCTCTCTACAGATCATAGTTGTGGTTCCTGCCATCTGAAAATATGCTGCACCTGAAGATATCTGCATCCTTCAAATGAGAACCATTTGTACAACTACTCACTTGGATTACTGGAAACTATTTTCAGCTTTTAATATACATGCTCTGCTTAACTGACATTTCTTTAAATTGCTTTTTCCTATTTATTGGGGGTTTTTACAGACTTTTTTCCAAGATAGGATGTTATGATTTCATTTATAAACAATGCATTATTTTAAAGTTATTGCTTTCTCCTGTAGTTGGTTTTAAAAAATCTGGTACAATCTTTTTCCAATTTCCATCAGCCCAGTCCGTTTCTGGCTTAGATAATGCCCATCTTTTTCATACAGCCCTCTGGCTGTCTAAACTTTAGCTAGTTCTTAACAAACCTCCTCCTCCTCACAACATTTTCCTCAAGAACATACTGAAATGCTCTCAGCACAAGGCACAGGGCCAGCTAAAGAGGCAGAATGAGCTTCAGAATGCTGCCATGGAAATTCTACTCTTTAAGTCCTATTTATACATGTCCCAAAAGATATTCCTTAGAAGTCCTATATGTAAAATCACTGCAAGAAGCCCTAAAAAGATCTGATGGTATTTTACAACCAGCTACATGAAATCTCCAGTCAAAGCCACCTAAAAATAACTTTTCCTTAACTTTCCCCTCCTTACAACAGAAATTAAGAAACAAGTTTCTCCCACTCTCAAACATAAATCAGCAGACAGCATGATTTCTTCTCTTCTACCTCTGAAGCTAATTTTTCTGTATTTCTTCTCTTTAAGACTGTTGCTTTCATCATGGCCACAAGCCATATATGATTAGAACTATTTTAACATAATTAACACTTTTTTAATTTTAGGGTGTTTGAGGTAGATGTTTTGGCAGGCAAGGCTGTTTGCTTTTTACATGTTTTCTTTGAGGCTGGATACATCCTTTCCTTCTCTACACTTGGTTATCCTGTTTGTCAGTGGGTGCAATACAGTCCACACTGCCCTCACCAAAGTTTCTCTCCCAGAAGTGTGGCTCAGGATGCTGCTGGCAGACAGAGGAGCCCTGGGAAGCAGCACTGGGTGCCTTGCCCATGGTTGCAGTCTCAGACCAGCTGTGGAGCTCACAGCCCAGCCAGCATCACCCATATGGTCAGCACTCCTGCCCATCAGGCCCCATGCAGGTGAACAGCACACCATCCAGCATGGCATGGAGATGCAGAAACAGGACAAGTGGAGCTCCCAGAGAAGAAAACCAGAACAAGGAACAAGATTTATTGCTCTGGCCATGGCTGTAGCAGTCAGGCAGTGTGCTGCAGAAGAACAGCCATGGAATGAAACAAGTGGCAATATGAACAAACTCAGCTGAAACTTATTCTGAGGCCTCCTGACAGACTGCTCCACCTGCCCCCTGAAAGATAATTTTTTAATGTGGCTTAAGCATCCCCAGTACCCAAATGCTGTAACAATAATTTTCCTCTGCTGTAACCAATTAGTTTTCCTGCCTTTAGCTTTCAGCTTTCCTAATAAGCTGTCAATTAGTTATGCAAATTTGAAAAACAAACATTCAGCTCTGCTTATGGCAACCTCTTGCTCGTTGCCATCCAAGTTCACTGGGTCTGTATTGCAGATGATGAATGTGATTATCAAGCCCAGCCTGCACAGAAAGCAAGGCAGCACCAGCAGTTTATTTTTTAACTACAGACTTATATGCTAGAACTGTAAATAACAGTGTGCACTTTTGGGTGGTATTAGAAAGATATTAGCTATTGGAGAGCATCCAAAGGACAGCAATGAAGATGGTGAAGGGCCTTGAGGGGAAACCCTGTGAGAAACGACTGAGGTCACTTGGTCTGTTCAGCCTGAAGAAGAGGAAAATGAGGGGAAACCTCACTGCAGTTTTAACTTCTTCATGAGGGGAAGAGGAGGGGCAGGCACTGATCTCTTCCCTGTAGTTACCAGTGACAGAACCCAAGGGAATGGCCTGAAGCTTTGTCAGGGAGGTTCAGGTTGGATGTTAGAAAAAGGTTCTTCACCCAGAGAATGTCTGGACACTGAATAGGCTCCCCAGGGCAGTGGTCACAGCACCAGCCTGACAGAGCTCAAGAAGCATTTGGACAATGCTCTCAGCACATGGTGTGACCCCTGGGGAATGTGCTGTGCAGGGCAGGAGCTGGACTGGATGATCCTTGTGGGTCCTGTCCAACTCAGGATATTTTATGCACATAGAATTCCCACCAAGTTTTGGTCCATTATTCAGCCTTCATCCAAACGGATAATCACTGGAAAAATCTGTTTAAATCCTGCTTTTTAAAACACTATGTCTCCTTATTTTTCAGGAACTCCAAACAAATTTCAACCAACTTCAATGTAAGGCAGAAAGCTGATTCTTGGGCTTGGACCGGACATGTTGAAACCTGGCACAGATGTAACAAATTGAGGGGAATTTCTAATTTAAACAGACCTGTCAATCCAAATGTGAGCACCAGAACCATAGCATTTCTACAAAATGTAGCCTGATATGCTGCTCTAGTCCAGATTAAATAAATTTCTGAAGGCTGTAATGTGATGAGTCCCTTGCTGAAGCTCTATTAATTAGCTAAATGTGTGCTGAATTTTAAATGTAAACAGCCTTCTTTGTAGTTGTTTTTCAGGACTGCATTTTATTTCACTGATGGGTCATGCTTAGGACATCTGTCTGACCCATGATCAGGCCGACAGGTACCAGCTGGATCTCATCACGCAGCAACATGTGAATTACAAGCACCGAGAACATTTTACAGAAATCACCTTTAGAAGTGTAATTTTGTGACTTTTTCTGACTTCCATTTTAAGCTTCTGTATATTCCAAACCCACTGCACCTACCTTCACCACAAAGCTTTCTCAGTTAATGAACAAAGTAAAGAGAAACCCCGCCCAAAAATCCAACACACCTCTGCACACACACGCTCTCACCCCTTACCATAGTTATTTAAGTTAGCTATTTTGTACTCATTCTGAATCTCTGAACTGCAGAAGGCTTATGTCTCCAGTTGATTTCAACCAGAACAGCAACTGTTTCATGATCACAGATTTGCAAAATTTAGAAATATGTTTTAAAGGCAAACAAATAAATGTTTTCAAGAATCAAAGAAGACTGAGCTAAATGCTTCCATTAGTTCAAATAGTCTAATAAATATTATTCAGTATTTGCACTGGTATCCAGCAAAAGAATTCTGGACACTGAACTCCTGGGCATTTCCTCAAACAAAGCAATGGACCTGAACATGCAGCTGGTGCAGGAGACCTTTCTGCTATCCTGCTCTACTCTAAGAACAAGGAGATAAAAATGTAGCAGGGCTGCTTTAGCAGGAGTATCAAGGGTCTTTTGGTGCTGAAGGTAACAAACTCCAACTCAGAGACTGTCATTACACTAGCTGTAACAATACTTTGACAGGGAAAAATAGACCTCCTTTTCAAATCACCAACTCCTGGTCAAAGTCAGTTTAGTGGAAAGGGAACAGTCTTTAACAAAAGCTGCTAACATGTTCACACTGCTATTTTACCATAACCTTTTCTGACAGTTCAACAGCAAGAACTTAACATTCATTAACATCTCTTCTAACTTAGGCTAACAAGCAAATTAAGACCATTGCCAAAAATTAAATTTGCAGACTATAGTAAGGAACATTTTCTACATTGTTAATCTCAGAGTACTTTTCAGTACTTTTCAGAGCTTTCAGTAAAAAAGGCTTTTCCCCCTCTCTAAACAAACAGTAATAAAAAGGACATCTTATTACTGTTCGCACTGCACACAGCTTTCAGTCCATGCCTGCTCGTGCTCTGCAGACTCCCCTGCCACCAGTATTCACTATTATTTTTTCAAAGAATCAGGTCTGGGTTCAGACACACACACAGGGCTTACCTACTTCTAAAAAAAAGTCTCAGTCTCATTCCTTGACTAGTTCAGTTATTCTAGTCCCTGTACCACATGCTATTTACCTACAAATTTTTCAGTCCTTCAGGATAACTTATTCAACTTGTTATGATTAAACATGAACATTTTGGAAGGAGCATTTGCCTCCTGTGTCGCTTTAGGAAAAGACAGACACACCTTTCCTTTCAGTAGACAAAATCAGGTTTAAAGAAATAATTACTGTGAAGTCGACAGCCCCTGCAAGTCTTCATACTTAAGTCAGGAGAAATTACTATGCATATTCAGATCAAGAGCCATAAAACAATGCTAAGCCTGAAGACATCCATAGTGATCAATGTGATTCGCTGATTCTGCAGTGATGCACTGCGGCAGGACATTCCTCCCCCCTTCCCTTCTCTACCAACACATTCAGCAGTTGTATATGGATGAGATAACCTGACAGGGGGTTATCTCTGGAACCCCCAGGTGAGAATAAATAGGTTGGTCTGGAGAGCAGATGTACACAGAAAGAAAATTTAAATATCATTGACTGAAAGTCACTGCTTTACCCTATAAAAGCTAGACAAATTATTAGAACCTTCCTACACACTCCCTGGAAATGTGCAGGGCTTTTCCCAAAAAGTTTGGATGCATGTCCCTGGATACTTTTCTGGAAACTGAGAGGAAGGATCATCTGTACCTCCTATCAGCAAGTGGATGGTAAAATACATAGAATCCTAATCTGTGCTACTTCTTCGCTAGCTGTAATACAAGTACCTCAATTGTGCTGTATTGTTTATCTACTAGCAGTGTGTGTTTATCCTGGGTAGTAAGTCATCTGCTAAAGTCTTATGTCTGTTAAATTTGTGTATCAAATAAATAATTCATTTTGTAATAGATCTAATTTGCCATTATTAAGAACTTGCAACAAGAGGGGGTTTTGGGGTGCTGGCTGCCTCAGTAAAGTTATTGTCTAGTGCCAGAGGCCTGTGCAAAGACAAAAACTTGTTTAAAACTCCCTTTTCCATTCATAGCATACACACAGTTATTCTCAGAGTCAATGGTAGAACAGAAATCTGCATTTCACAAGCTAAATTATCTTCCCCTCCAACTGCTTGGAAATTTCTCAGTGACTCCTGTTCAAGAAGGCCTTATCTTTGTTCCACAGACAGTCTTAAAATAGTTACAGCATCTCTCACATGTAAATTTTTCTTTTCTTGATGCCATTTTTTGTGATAGAAGTCTGACCTCTGCATCATCAAACTGTCTTATAATGCTGGCAGACAATTCAGTCCCCATGGGCCTACAGAATGCAGTCAGATGCAACCTGCACACCTGCTGGGTCATGATGATCAGGCTGGCACATTGGAGGGATGCAGCCTACCTGCAGTTCTCAGACCCATCTCTGTAAAAGTGCCAAGGAAACGAAAGCTACATACTCAGTCTGGGCTCATTCTCAAATGTTGAAGGGCTTCCTTGCTCAGTATCAGAAACAAGGCATATTTCCAGGAGAATTCTTTTCAAGTAGATCATGGGGTGATATCTCAACTTTTGTTTCAGAGGTTTCCAAAAAAAGGACTTTGGCATCTGTACATATCTGGGCCCATGGCCACTACCATGTCCTGTGTGTTTAAAGATCAGTCCTCAAACAGTGAGAAACTTGTTACTCCTTAGTTATGGTCTTTTATTTCTCTTGGTCTGTTGCTCATCTTCTCTTCAGGGCCTGTGATTGGTGTGGACTTGGGCCTATCCTTCCTTTCAATCTTAGCTTTGAAGTTCAACACCAGTGCTGAACACAATGAACTGTAAGTACATTTTAGAGTAGCATAATGGCAGCATTAGGAGAACCCAAGTAGGGAAGAAGGACATTTTACCTCTTCCTTTCTGATCAGTTCACCATCAGCAGAAATTGACTTTCTGAAGCAGTACTCACTGCTAGTTGGATTAGAAAAGTGGTAAATCTCTTTCATGTAGAAGGATGAAAGCCTTAGCTTACTTCGCAGTGAGCCTTGATGGTTGTGCTCAGTAGTCCAAGGGGGAAAAAGAGCTAAAAGCATCACAGTGAGCTGCACTGCCATGGTGAGGCTGTGGATTCCCAGCACACTATGAGACACACTCTTTCTTCTTCCCCTCTGAGCCCCTTGCCAGAATTAAGGCACAGAAGACTCATCAGCTCAAAGCATGCAGTCAAACAGAGGAAGATAAATGGAATACATCACTTCTTTTTGTTCCCTTGTTTCATTTTCTCAATTGTATTTGCAGCGTATCTGAAGCACAGTCAGAAGGCTGAGAGCTGGAATCAGGCAACAGAGATCATTTACAATTAATCAGTGATTACTGCTGTAAGTCTCAGGTCAGAATTGGTGTTTCAAATCAACTTTTTTCTCCAGTTACATAACTTATATCAGTTACTGGAGTCCCAAGGACCAGCTTACTTGTCTTTCCACAATTGAATATCTGTAAAATTTTTAGGACAGTATGCCACTGTCAGAAGAAATGCCTGAATTTTAAGATTACTTCTCTATTATCCCCTCCAAATACAAGCATAGAAAAAATGTCAGACAGCAACTAAAACCACTTTTACTTACATTTCCTTACTACATTGGAGGAAATGATTGTGGAGGGAGATAAGACAACAGGGCTTCTAAAACGTCACCCATATGCCTTCCCAAAAACAAACTTCTGAGAAATGAGAAAAGGTAACATTTTAAAAACTGATGCAAGGCTCATTTTTCAGACACAGAAGTGCCTGCAAGGAATACAAATACAGTAACCACAAGCTCTTCCTGTTGTTGAAAGACAAAAGTGGAGACCTGGTTAATTGCCTTATGCAGTTACCAGTGATGGAAATGTGCACAGGCAGATCTCCCTGAGCCCTGATGACTAGAATTGAAGAAGACACTCCTGGAAATCCTTGCACGAGCCTCTCCTGCCCTGGTATTTTTTCATCAGGAATCTCCTTTGATTTGGCACTATCTGACAAAGGATTCTGAGTATCTTGAATTTTGATGTGACACAATATCGCTGCTCGAATGTTACTAAGTTTGGGAAACTTGCTCATTGCCTTTTTCAAAATCAAGTTTTTTAAATGATTTGGCTGTTTTGTTTTGGGCTTTTTTTCATAGCTTCCTGATAAGTTTTATTGAGCTAAAAATGATCAAAAGCCAAGGAAAAAAGGTAACTTGCTTTCTATTATGAAAGATTAAACTTTAAAATTACAAAATTACTTATCTGAAGAAAAAAAATAAGGATATTTTCTAATTGGCAGATTTATCTCAAATAAAAGACTTCTGCACTACTGCCCTGAAGGAAGGTATAAGATATGACAAGAGAGTAAAGCCAAAGAGGCTTCAGTGGGCATTTCAGTACTACTGATTACATTGCATGTGTCACGGCTCATTACAACACTGCAAAAAACAGTACAGAACTAGACACTTAGATCTGCTTTGTTTCCTTTTGCTTCCAGGTAATTTAACTACTTGTAAAGGAAACACTCTTCAAAGCATTAAAAACTGAATTGCATTCAGAGACAACCAGTAAAACAGTGAAGGGGTAGTATTTGGATACTGATTCTTGTAATTTGTCCACAGATTTCTACCACAGCATTCCAGATTGTCTGGACATAAACAAACCAAGGAGAATAAATAAACCAAAAGAAAAAGAAATAAACGAGCTGTAATTTAATAAATAAACTGACAAAGGTGTACTCCTTTTATTGCTCATGCTCAAAGAAAGATTACAGAAGACTTGCAAGTGTATAGACTCAAAAAAGGGAGATAAGTGTTTGTGACTAATTTTATGCTGATCAGGAATAAAGATTTGAGAAAAGTTTGGATTTCCTTAAATTCAAAATGCATCTCTGATTAATATACTTCTTACTCTTAGACTTGGAAGGCTCTGCTGCAGGAGTACCCACATCCAAGGAGCAGAATAACATATTATTCATGAAGCATATTTATCACAGAAAATTACAGAGAAACAAACACATGGAAACAAAGGATGCCTGCTGCTCTCAAAGGAAAACCTTCCTAGTTTCCGAAAAGTACACTAAGAACAGAAAACTTAAATAAAACAAAAATATCAAGGCTCATCCCCAGGAGATTATTCATTTTCTCATTCTGGGTTGCCAACCAGCATGCTGACATTCAAGCTGAGGGGAAATGCTGAAAGTAAAGTGATGCTCCTAAGTTCCAAGCACCCAGTTGCAACTTTCTGGCTGGGCAGTGCTGCACCAGTAGCATGGTGAGCATCTTAACAGTTACTTTGGCATCAGGTGTTAAGATATCAGGAAGCACAAAGATGTCCAAAGAAATCAAGTCATATGCACATCTAGGACCATATGGATCTAAGTACAGATGCAGAACTGCATATTTTGACTATTTCATAAGGAAAAAAAGAAAAAAAAACAAACAACCAAACAACCAGCAGCATGGTCTTTAATAATCTTGCCAGTCACTGGCAATTGTGCAAGCAGGCAGGCTGTGTGGGACTCTGCTCTGAATGCTGGAGCACATCTCTGTGACCACACACTGGCAAGCAGACAGACAGAAGCCAGCTCTGACAAGCTAACTGAGGTACAGACAGGGTAGCTCAGGGAGCAGCTGCCCTAAACACGTGCTCAAAACACCTGCAGACATATTCTTCTTCCTTTAAATTATTCTTAAAATTCTAATCCCTTCTGATCACTCACTTCTGTAAGGACCATCACTACCTTGCTGAGAGGAACTGCAGAGTAAAATATAAAGCAGTACAAAGTATCAGAACCACACCAGGATTTGGGGCTGTGTTTGCCACCCTGAGAAAGATGAAAGTGAAAGGTGCAAAGAGGGACCATAATAAATGCCTGATATGAAATTATATACTACAGATTAAGAATATGCAATTTGCTCAGTATTTTTGTTTGGCTAAGGAGGTATAAGACAGACACATTTATATAAAATGATAATTCAGTAAAAGAAGGGTTTGTACACTTCACATTTAAAACAAAGCAAGCTAAGCAATGACCATAAATGAAAGCAATGACTTTAAGTTAATAGGAAAATCTGAATGAGGAAATTAGGAGAAATGGTTTAATGGCAAGGCTGAGTGGAAAGAAAGTTTCCTTAATGAGGTAGTTACTGTTCACTAGCAATGCTTGAAGAAGACATTCAGCAACTGGAACAGACTCAGTAATCTGTTTCTCCTAGTATGCTCTGTTTAAGATAATGTTGTTTCTTGTTGAGAATCTTGGGTGCATAGAAACTTTATGCCTGCATTTAACTTTGAAGAAACCTCTTGCTTGCCCAGTGAGGATAGCTTTTTTAAGGCAACATGAAATAGGAAAAACATCTCTAAAACTTAAGGAAAGAAAAGCTTGAGAAGAATCTTGTTTTCCAATATAGCTTTTCAGAAATACTCCATGGTGGGAAATGTAAATCAAGCAATACTTGAAAAAAAATCATTCAGAAAATATTTACATCATCACTGTCTGTGTTCTGCCTTTACATTTCTCAGGATATAAGAATTTGTTGTTGCTTTTGAAATTAGTATCAGAACAGATCTGAAATGGAGTTGAGAGAGATCAGTGAGAATTTAAAGCCTCACTTCTCATTTAGTGATTTCTGGATTTCAGCCATACATTTGCTGACTTTTTTTAGCCCTTCCATGCCTTCTCTAGCTTGGTTTACATAGAGATTAAGAATTCACCATTAACAGCACTTTTTCAAGATATTGAAACTTTTATGTTTAAAAGATTTTGAGAAGTCACACATATCTAAGGATTTGATGGGAAAAGCTTTCTAACACAAAGTAAAATAGTAACAGAGAGGTTCAATTAAAACATGCAAACAAAAGTTATTTATCCCACCTTCTAGAAATCCAAGAGCAAGCAAAACAATATACAGAGTAAGTACCAGTCCTAAAAATTCAGTCTGATGATGCAGGAAAACAAGAGGTTTCCTCCTTTACTGCTTCTTTGTTGAATGGGTTGGGTTTTGGGTGTTTGGTTGGTTGATTTGTTTGGTTTGGTTTGGGGTTTTTGGTGGGGGTTTTGGGGATTTTTTTTTGTGTGTTTAAGATTGAGAAATCAATTAGATAGGAGTTTTTTGCAATTCAGTGAAATGATTGGTTAGATGAATATAGCAATTTTGTGCAGTGGATTGCTAATCAAAACTTGAAGCCTAAAGAAATTACATGAGAAAAATTCTAGAACCTAAAGAGTCACGAGACAGAGAGACCCTGATTGGACTAACTTTGGCTTAAATGGAGTCCATAAGTATCTTATAAGAATTTTCAATTGTATTGAGATACTTCAAGTGTACTGTTAAGGTGAAATTACACACCTCTCTCTGGTCACAGAGATAGAAATTCAGTCATGGCTGTTTAACTGCTAAAGGGAGGAAAAAAGTGTCCTGTTATTCCACAATGATTTGGAGATTCCCTGAGATATTGTTGGATGGAATTGTGACACACAGATGTCACGATATAAAGGCACAAAAGAAAATTCATTGGCATTAACATAACTCCAATGAAATATTTTGTGATATTATTTCTGCATCCAGAGGACTTTAAGGGCTCTGTGCTGAAACCTGGAAAAGGTAGCAGGAAGGATAACTTAAAAATATCCAGAGTTATCACCCTTTCATGATGAAATGAAAGAAAAATTCTTCCACATAATAATTTTCAAATTTAAAAAAACCCACAGAATAAAATGTTAGTATCTCCTGCAAGATTTTGGCATATGGGATGTTGAACTGTCACAATTTTTCCCCATATCAGGCTAGATGAAAAAATCTCCACTGCCTTTAGTTACCCAGAAGACAGCATCAACAAAAACAAGTATAGCGTATGTCTCAGCGCAACTCGCTGTTAATTGCAAAACCAAGGTTCAGATAAGTTTTATTTTCCTCTGAGACTGAGTAAAACAGAACAGAGATTAGGGAAAAAAACAATTAAGCAAAGCAGACCAAATTCACTGTTGTGTAACAGTGAGGGCCATTGCTGGTTTTGTAATTGGTTTGTTCAGATTAATAGACATTCAGAATTTATCTAATAAACAAGTAGCTAACATCACATAATGCTTACTACAGTGGACATACCTCACTACCCAACACTAATTACCCCTGCAGTGTAGTGTCAGATCCACAAGGCATCCTTCTTTGCCTGGCACAACAACAGTCACCAAATGAACAAAAATGGATACCATTACTGGAAAAATTTTTAATCTACATCCATTCCTTTCTGTCTTCCTTTCAGCACATTCAAATCAAAGGACTGGTATAACTAAACTCTATCCATCAACCACCTACCTAATTTAAAAGTTTGAAATACAGGTCTTTTACAACCATGCTAATATGGAAACCTTATGGCATCCTCAAAGGAATAGTGATCATCCACAAATACCAGTGTGCAGAGAGACTGGACAAGCACAGTTTCAATGGTAGCTGTATGTTTCTGTGCAGGTGTACAGCCTCTCTGACACCATACAGGTGAGAGTGAAAAGGTGAGTTCCAGTCTGGAAACACAAAGAATAGTTACAGGTAGCTATGTGTAAAGCAAGGGACTTTGTGGATTTCAGCACTGATACACTTTCCATGCAGCAGCAATACAACAGCACTCTCAAGAGAAAGCTGCACATCACAAACCCTGCAGTTCCACTCTATCGGGTCTCTCCTTAGTGTGAAGGGGTCCAGATCATGCAAAGCACGTTTTAAATTTTTGCATCTTATCTCCTCCTCACTTCTTTCAGGAAAATAATTAGACTGCTAACAGTGAGACAATCTCCATTACATGCCAAATTGTGGTTGGCGATCCAAAACACTGAAGGCATTAGAGCTTCTTTAACAAAGCAGATGACCTAAATAAACCTGTGTTATGCATCTTTCCCAGGGGTGCCCTAAAATTTCTAAGAAGCTTTTCAAAGAACTGGCCTACACCAGTTCTAACAGCTAAAATAACAGAACCCATAGAATATTACACTGACCATGTTTTCAAGCAACTGGAAGGAAACTGTGGAAGTGCTAATAGATTGCATAGATTACAAATGTATCTGGTGTTGAAAGGCATCCTCACAAGGCAAACTACAAGATTATCCTGATGTTAATATAAAAAACCATCCTTTTGAAACAGCTTCTCCAGATGAGACTGTACCAACCATAAATCCCATGCTGGTGTAGTAGGCTGATTTTTGAAGAGAACCAGAACAGAACAAAAAGCCCACATCCTTAAATACATGTATGTGCCAGTTATGACTTTTTAAAAAAATGAAAGCAGACAGCAGTGAATTTACGCTCTGAAACTGTTATCTTCTACACTTATCAGCTTAATGTATTGAAATAAAGGGTTAATCTACTGATTCCATTCTTTTATCTCAGTATTACAAAAACTGAATATTCCAACATTTAATTATTATTTATTTTGTGTGTACGATGTTTTGATTCTAATGAATGCTTTCTGTTTCCTTTAGGTGTCATCTTCATCTCTGAAACATTCATCAGGATCAACTATGCCTTTTGTTGCCTTGAATAAAAATGGTGTGCCTAAAATAGCTGATAGTAAAAATAAAATTGTAAAAGCAACCAAAGCACCATTTAGTCCAGAAAGCTAGTTTCTTTTTCGCATTTCATCAGTGAGATCCTTCTGCCCTCACATCCATACAAAAAATTTTCAGACCAAGTTTTCCATAACCACAGGTAGAAATAGCATCATTTCACTCCTTTCTCTACAGAAACACCTCAACTTTTTTTACAGAGTAACAAATCATTTAAGGTCTTCATATAAAAAGGCTCTCATGAACACAATTCAAGCTTTTCTAAGGATATGTGCAAAGACTTGCATTAGCAGTTCAGGATTTTGGTATGAAAAGGAGCTTGGTAATTGTACGACACTTGGCTCACTTCCTGCAGAAGATGAAAGATGCCACTTATGCACACTGGTATGAAGGAAGGGAAAGACTTTCTTTTACCATTTAGAAAGCTGTTAAGGGTAGATTTGGGTTGGATGTAAGAAGAAATTTTTATGATAAGGGTGGTTAAATACAAGGACAGATTGTCCAGATAATTTTTAGATGCCCCATTGCTGGAAGCCCTCAAAGTCAGGCTGGATGGGACTTTGAGCAACTGATCTAGTGAAAGATGTCCCTGCCTGTGGCAGGCAGATTGGAATATATGATCTTTAGAGTCCCGTCCCACTCAAATCATTCTATGATTCTATGATATGGGTCCTCTTCTTTTTCTTATTTTTTTATTTAATTTGTTTTCTACTCTCAGTTCATTATTGGTGGCCTG
Organism: Molothrus aeneus; assembly: GCF_037042795.1. Classification (NCBI taxonomy): domain Eukaryota; kingdom Metazoa; phylum Chordata; class Aves; order Passeriformes; family Icteridae; genus Molothrus; species Molothrus aeneus. Next base: position 48,342,203 of record NC_089650.1, read on the forward strand.
GCAGTGCCAAACTAACACCTAGGTTTGTGTACACAAATCCCCTCAATTTAAACAGAAAGTATGTTAAATAGGATCTTTGTATCACAGGCATACTGGTACAGTCGAACAAAGTCTGATTTTAAATTCCCAAACACCTCACAGTACTAAGCGTTACAGATCCTGCATTTAACATTCAGATTTAAGCAGCATGAAGTAATCATGGCTTAGAACCACATATTTAAAATTGAACAGCAAAATAGGAAAAACACCAGTATGGAGTACTTCTTGCAGCTCCACATTGCTTTAAGCAGAGTTAAAAACCTGAAAACTTGCAATCATTACAATATTGAAAAAGTATTTCAAATATTCATTACAGTTCTTTGCACCCATTTTACTGATACCTAAGACTGCATGCATTCAAGAATAAAGGATTAGCACTGTGAGTTTAGCCCCAGGTATATGCATACCTATTAGAGGTAAGTACATCAAAGGTGGTGAATAAACCTCTCAGGGCTCTGCCCAACAGCATTTTCCAACCTCAGTGCAAGAGCACACAAGAATTGATGAATGAAAGATTACTTACTATTTCACAAACAAGTTTTTAAATACAGGGTTGAATTAAGCAAAAAAAGGATTTCATTTCATAAGTCACTTTCTCACTTAATTTTATACTAAGCAGTGTGTTCAATATAATTACTCATAAAAAATTGCCATATGATTGAATTTTTCTCTTTATCTGAAAAGCAGCACTAGCATCTGATGTTCTACTGATTAGAATCTGGCTCAATGTCTGTCTTTAATGGAATTTTCCACACACAGAAAAATAAAATCCTATGTTAATTCTGAGAGAAGGATTTCAGAAAGAGTAAACATTTCCATACCTTCTCTAAACTGAGACTGAAGAGAAAAACAAGATAATCATACTTTCATGTATACAAAAAAGAAAGATGCTAAATTTCAGTGAGACTTTCAGAAAATGTGGTGGGATCCTAGAGAGAGATTACACAGATCATGAAAATAACCTTTTCTGGAGAGTTAAAGAAGAATTTATGTAACTTTTCCTATGAATATGAATTTTTTTCTACTACATTTTTATGATAAATGAAAACTGATGCCAGATTATTCATATATAATCTTAAAAACAACAGCAGCATTGGAAAAGACATAGTGGAGGAAATAAGGCAAAAAACTTGACTGGTGTAAAGTTCCCAAGTGGTTCTGACACAGGAGCAGGACTTAGAGCCTAGTGAAATTAATGCTGAAATTCATATTTATTTATTTAGCAAACAAATTTCTCTTTATGAAAATATTAATAAAAAAAGTAAATCAAAGACTTAGCAATAATAAGTTCCTAAATCCTTGGAGCTTTTTCTTAAGATTCTTAAGAGGACACAGTCTGAACAAACTCATTAATTACAGATTACAGTGAAAACACCTGCAACTACTGATACAGAATTTGTGTCACATCCCCAAAGCAGACCTTCTCTTTCACATTCAAAGTTAAAGTAGAAAATCAACTACAGTAATGAATATACTCTGCATTTGCAAACAATATTATAACAACTCTCAAACCATGCCTACTGCATAGGATTAAAGGCAAGTTAATAATGTTCAGAATAAAATAATCACTGGGCAGACCACACATTTCTTTCCTGCCTTATCAGGTAAAATTAAACTGTAGGTGAGCAACTAAAGTATAAGGAAATTAACACAGAAGTTTGTAAGATGCTGTATGACAGAAACAAGGAAGATGCCCATAATTCAAAGTACTAACAAACATCACCACATGGAAGATGTGATGGACCATATGTGGTAGACATAGAGAGGAGAAAGCATCAAAGCCCAGCATCAACAGAGCACATGAAGACGTAACAGAAACTAATATTTTCAACCAATGGGTAGCAAAGATAAGGAAAAAGGCACAAGAGACACATATAAGTAAAGATGAGAATATGTGATCAGATCCATAAACTTTGATTAAAATTCATTAAAGAGGAGCAGTAACTTGAACTAAGTCTCCAGCTGGATTCCACCACTGCATTGGTCATTAAATCTACTGGTAACTATCTACTACAACCCCTGAAAAGAAATTAAAAATCACTAGCAAATGCTGACTCCAACTGCACAACTGGAAAGGTTTGTGCAAGTCTGAAAGGAAGTCTCTGGAAAGAATGCAAAATGGAATTGGGAGGCTGGGATAAACAAAAAAAAAAGACTGAAATTACAGCTGGTATGTCAGATGATGGTATACTAACATAGGATGAAGCCTTTGGTGTCATTATATCCTTGACAGTAATGCTTTGGAATTCTCTGTTTGAAACTGGACACCCAAAACATTTAATTCAAAATGGTGAATGTCTGAAAATAGCTGGAAAATTTGAGCCTTTCATTTTACAAGGCTATCTTAGATTATTATGCACAGCCTTTCACTGCAAGAGCAGATATGCTAAAAAACAGTTCTCAACATGTCTAAAAAATTTCATTAAAAAAGCATGAAGTAAATCTTAACAGAACAGTTACTGTTTAGACATTTATTTTCAAATTTTTATTCACTACCACATCCTTTCCTAAGAGCAGACTACTTCCTCTAACACATCAAGCTTTTTACACAATGTGCTAAAGAATGAACCTTTAAGTCCTTTTCACTTCTACCCTCTGTTCAGTGTCTTGAGACATTCCCCTACTCTGAAACCTATTGCTGGGCCACTAAGTAGCTCAGCCTTGTTCTGCACCATATTCCAAACTGTCCTTCCTCCCAGCCTTAACCTCCTCATTGGCTGTACAGAAAAATGGATTACTTACTAACCACTTCTGTCATTTGGTCACACATCTAAAATAGTACCTTGAGAATGTTCATATTCTAGTTTCACCTGCAGACCTATCCCCATCTTTTCACAAGTGTTTTTGTGAGAAATCCTTAATTTCAAATGCCACAGCACTAATCAGGCTATAATATGGGAAACCCACATTGAGTTTTATGGTTTCTATACAAATTTCTATTTCTACACACTGAGTCCATGACTTCAGCACAAAAGGAAAATCATTTGCCCATCCCTCTCTCTTTTCTTGTGCAATATAATTTATTGTAGCTAAAACCAAGCTAGGACATAAATCACATCTTTTTCTACTTGAGAAAAAAGTTATTCACCAGCAAAGAATAGCTGACAGGAAAAATGAACAAATAATATACCAAAAATACAGCTAAATATTGAAAAAAAAAGTGGTAGGCTGAAATATGAGGGAATATTTCTCAAAGGACATAGAAGTTTACCATCCAGCCTTTTTGATTCATTGAGCAGGTCAGAATTTCGATGATGAAAAATGAAAACACAGTAACATTTACTAAGAGTAACTTTAATTCACTAGCCCTATGCTGCTAATTGACAGGGAACTGTCCTCTAGTTTAGACCTGTCCTTAGGCAATTAAAACTTCACCTACAGATCTGCACTGGGGCTGCAGGCACTGAGCATGCCTGGGAGGTCACAGCAGATTGTGAGAGCTGGCCTGTCTGCATGGAAACCTTCTGCTCTTTTGGAAGGCAACAGGCAGGTCTTCACCAAAACCTTCTGCATGGCAACTAAAAATCTGAAGACATATTTCTCAGGATGGTAACTTACAAAGTGCTGATTAAAAGAGCTACCTTGGACATATGGAGATAAAGATAGCAGTGCCTAGTGGTATCAAGTGCTGCCAGGAAGATTTTTAGCACCAGGGGTTTTTCATTTTATCTTCTCTTACAAATTTTTTTCCCCTTCTTAAAAAAGGGTGGATATTTTCCAGTTCAGTTTCTCTCTTGTGCTCAGGCAGTAGATTTCAACTTCTAAAACAGCAAAGCTGGTTTAGGAGGAAATAGTTTCTAGAAGGTTTGGAAGTTCACAGCCTTTGAAACTTAAAATTACTTTTCTTGTACCTGCATTAAAAGGCATACTGTGAACATAACAGAGAGCACAAAGCACACAGCTCACCTCATAGTAGCTCCTCACAGCATTGCAAAAAGCTTCATCTGCTACGATTTGTGTCTCCCCGTTCAAAAAGGCCTGGAAACGCTCCTTCAGTACCTGCAGCTGCTGCTTGTTGAGCTGTGCAAGAGAAAAACAAGGAGAGGGGAGAGAACAGAACAAATGCAGTTAGTCTCCATGTAAAAATACACAGCACTGCACACACTTGGAACCTGTGAACAGGAAAAGAAGACAGGGGCTCCCTGGCCACCTGGCTCCCTGGAAAGTGGAGCTCTTTGGAGTCCCAGCTGGACAAGCCACGCTGTGGCACCCAGAGAAGCACACAGGCAGCATGCAAGGAAACTTCTGCTCTTTCCCTGGTGTCCCTGGGATGCCAGAGGTAGGTCTGCATGGATACTTCTGTGCAGTATTTCATATGCACATGCTGAATATAATGATTGATCTTCTCCATGGCAGCAGGAGCAGCTAATAAAACAGCTCTTAGCTTGTCTTTAACTACATCATTTTCTTTTCAACCTTCAAATAACTGAACATAAACAACTGCGATGCCTCCATTTCTTGGAGCAAACTAAGCACTACCATTGGAGCGCTTCAACAAGCATGTGCACTGTGAAGAAAATGGAGTTCTAGCCTCTGATGCTACAACACTATGAATGACATAAAACAACTGGATCTTAGGGAAGAGCAGACAATGGCTCCAAGACTGACACCCAGTAACACTTGGTGGACTTCATATCAAAACTGAGTACATTTTGAAAACAAACTCCTAAAAGAGCACATTATACAATTAAACCTTGCAATGAACCCATTTTTATCAAAGTTTAATTTTAAGGGAAAAAGCAAAGTTCGGAAGCTCTCCAGGGATCCAGACACAGTTTTTTTTGCCAAGGTTTCTATCAGCTCTTGAATTATTTAGTAGGATATTTCTCCTTATCAAATCTGTGAGACTTTTGAATATCTCATCATGCTCTTGAACTTTGACACTAAAAAATTTTCAAACACAACTGACAGAAAGGTTTTTCATCCCTCTTGTATTTTGCTTAAGTAAAACAAACAAACAAACCAACAAACAAACAAATGTACAGCCAGAAAATGTAAATATTTTTCCAGAGGGAAGAAAGTGATATTTTTTAATGACTAACCTGCAGCAAATAAGACTGCCCCCAATGGCATAATAATTTCTTATTGAAGATTTTTGGCATCTACAGTAAATATGGTGGCCTTAGGCTTTCAGGTCTCTTATGTCAACACGTAAGTCATCTAAGCTACAACACTGTTATCAAATTAGCAAAATCTCTGCTATCCTGATAATGGGTCTACTGTGGACAACTTCTATTTTCTTAATATCACAGGAAGATTTTCATTCCACATAAAGTTTGCTAAGTTTGCAAACTCATGTGGTTCTTTGAAAAATCTTACAATTTTCTGCAAAACTCTCCAAATTGATTACAAACCTGAAAACTGTTTTATTTTGACAGAAAATAACAGCATAGAAGCCATCTATATACTGGCTATCAGAAATCCTCTAAAAAAAACCAAGAAATGTAGGCAGTGGTGATGCAAAGCCAAAAAACTATGCCTCTGAAAAAAAATTCATAAATAGAGGATAATTCATTTCCTCATTTAACAGAACAATTAACAATACAGAACAAGCCCCAGGAGACCCCTGTGGAAAAAAAGGCTTCCTGTAGAGGCGAGCAAACTTCAACAGAGGTTGCTGTGACTTGGACAAATTTCCTGGATGAACTCCTGAGAGCAGCAGCCTAACACTGACACCCCATCCTGTACCACTGCTAATTAAAAATCAATGGGAGAATTACTCCTATTGTGTCTGCACATCCACCCAAAACAGCACCTATCCACCTGCCTGCCAAAAATCCACTCCTTGCACAGAATCTTCACAACATTTAATAGCTGTTTCTAACAGAAATCAAGCTTCATTCCACTGATTTGATTCCTCCTATTCTTCTCTTATTTTCTAAATATTTTGGACAAGTTGAGATACCAGAAATGCAAATATTTATGGATGTTTTGAGGGTTTTTTTCCCAGCATACACACGTTCTTTTTGGGGACTCAGAAATGAGATGAGCACCCACACGGACAGTGCCCCTCTGCTGAGTGAGCAGCTCCTTCATCCCCTGGAATATTCACAGCTCTGCCATGAGAGCATGCAGGCTTCCTGCCAAGGCAATTATGAAAACGTGTTTTCATGCTTGCAGACTTCATTCTTTAGGTGATTTGCTTCTCTATTACCCCCACACCAAACAAAAACCTTATGAATAAGGCAATGAAATATAAATTTAATTTTGACTTTCTCATTTCTAACCATCGTAGTTCAGCAAACTGAAATGCCTTTAAAATATTTAATATATGGCTTCCATATTCACTACTTTAGGTAGTAAGAATTTCTAAGGTTTGAGTGGCATTTTAGGATTACTGTGTATTTCTTAAATTACTTTTATTTGTGTGCAAAATCTGTATGTACAGAATAAAGTTCTCCTGCAAAACTAAGAAATAATAGTATTTCCAATGGAAAAGATGAAAAGCTACAACTTGTACTAAGGATGATCTGAAGTCTATTTAACATGTCCCAAGTACTGTCATATATAGAAAGGCAGTTAGCTGTCAAGATAAAGAATAATTTATAGTAGTCTACTACAGCATACAGCTCCTCTGGGTTTTTTTACTTGTCAGAATATTGAGTGTACAGTGAATTCTCTCTCATCTCTTTTTTTATGTTGGTCATTTTTAATGAATTCATTAACACTCTTCAATCTGAAGCACTTAAAATGAAACAAAGCTAACAGTAAAAGTAATAGCTTGGAAATGCGGAGAGAAGAAGAAAGACTAATTGTCTTGGAATGCTGTAGTATCAAAAGCAGAGAAACAGGTGTTTGTACAGGACATTAGCTCTTGGATACTGCCAAGCAGCTCAACCTGTCAAAGCCTAAGCCACCTTTGAAGTTGGTCAACATGGAATGAGCTCCCATAATGGAGCTCAAATCCTTCACAGCAGCACTTCCTTTCAATGGCACAAGCCTCTCCTCTGCTCTGATGTGTTTGCAAGATCCAAACACATCAGACCTTGGCTTTCAGTCAGGTCTCATCTTCACTGCCAGTGCCTCTGTTTCCACATTTTAATTTTAGTAGGAAGCACCACAATCAGGAAATATAAAATTAAAGAAATGCATTACTATATGTACCTCCAAATGTAAACTAAACTGGGAATACCACCAGAAGTTCACAGCAAAGCCTCAATGATTCTGCTGCTTTCCATTACCCTGCTTCAGTTTTGTATTGCTTCTTTGGATTTCGCATTCTCAGTACTATAGAATCTGTTGTCATAACTCTGTGTGATACTTCATAAGCAACTACTGCTGCTTCATGGGAGAATGTATACTGTAACTAAATTCCAGTAACTCAGAATATCAGATCTGATTGCATTCTGAAAAATGACTGAAGATAAGTAAAGACAAATTTAAGGGAAAACAAGATTAACTGCCCTCAGATTTGTTTTTCTTTATTGGAGTCACACAATAGATAAAAAGTTTTATTCCCTTCCATACCTGTGTCTTTCAAAAAAGGTAACTTTTTTTTCGCTTTACATTTGCTAGCCTTAGTAAGCTATCAAACAATGAAAATATTTAAGCGTGAACTTCTCAAAGAGCTATTTAATTAAAGTAAGAATAACTTTTTCAAGTTGCAGTAGCAATTTAACCAAAGTAATATAAAAGCATAAAAGCGCCTCAAGTATTTAACCACTAAAAACTTTCTCACCTTGCACTTAACATTTCAAGGAAGTCATATATCCAGATATATTTCTCTTTGAGCATTAATTTAAAGGTTTGCTCTTTCCCTTCTAAAGTGAAAGCTGGGTATGAAAACCTAGAGACACTTCTGGTTTAGCTCCACTTATACCTTTAAACAAATTCAATAAATTGTTTTTACACAGAATTTAAAATCCTATTTTTATAAGAAGTCACATTTCAAATAGATGTTGAAGTTTAGGGAGTTATTCCAATGTCACAAGTTTTACTTCCTTAGATAATAAACTCCAACGAAGGAAAAATGAAGCATTTTTAAGAATAATACGATTTTCGTATACTCCTTTTGATATTTCGCATCGTATACATACTATAATCGTAAAAAAACTATTTTTAAGAGTTAATACTGCTTATTTCTTTTTGAAGGACATACATACGATAATCGTAAAAAAATATTTTTAAGAGTTAATACTGCTTATTTCTTTTTGAAAGACAAAAGGAAAAAAAAACCTGTGGCTTCACTGTGCTTGATGTTTCACTAAGAGCATCTTCATCTGCTTCTCACTGCCTAAGTACACAGAGCACTCACTACTGCCCTGATGGCATGCAGCCAACAGCAGCTGGCAGAGACATAACTCACAGGACCACCACCCGGAGAAAACTTTAGAAATGTTAACAACATGTTTAACAGGTGGATAACAGTGCGTGGGCCCCAGCCAGGCTGGCACTGCCGCTGTCCCCGTGGAGCAGCGGGCCGGGTGCGGTGACACTCGGAGCCATGGTGGTGACTCTCGGAGCCATTGCAGGCACACTCAGAGCCATGGTGTTGACATTTCGAGCCATGGGAGTGACACTCGGAGCCATCGCAGTGACACTCAGAGCCATGGCAGGGACACTCAGAGCTATGGCAGTTACACTTGGAGCCATCGTGGTGACACTTGGAGCCATGGCGGTGACACTTGGAGCCATGGCGGGGACACTCAGAGCCATTGTGGTGACACTTGGAGCCATGGCAGGGACACTCGGAGCCATGGCGGGGACACTCGGGAGCCATCGTGGTGACACTTGGAGCCATGGCAGGGACACTCAGAGCCATTGTGGTGACACTTGGAGCCATGGCAGGGACACTCGGAGCCATGGCAGTGACACTCGGAGACATGGCGGGGACACTCAGGAGCCATGGCTGTGACACTCGGAGCCATGGCGGGGACACTCGGGAGCCATGGTGGGGACACTCGGAGCCACAGCGGGGACACTCGGGAGCCATGGCGGGGACACTCGGAGCCATGGCGGGGACACTCGGAGCCATGGCGGGGACACTCAGGAGCCATGGCAAGGACACTCGGAGCCATGGCGGGGACACTCGGAGCCATTGCGGTGACACTCGGAGCCATTGCGGTGACACTCGGAGCCATGGCGGGGACACTCGGAGCCATGGCGGGGACACTCAGGAGCCATGGCGGGGACACTCAGGAGCCATGGCAGTGACACTCGGAGCCATGGCGGGGACACTCGGAGCCATGGCAGGGACACTCAGAGCCATTGTGGTGACACTTGGAGCCATGGCAGGGACACTCGGAGCCATGGCAGTGACACTCGGAGACATGGCGGGGACACTCGGGAGCCATGGCGGGGACACTCGGAGCCACAGCGGGGACACTCGGGAGCCATGGCGGGGACTCTCGGAGCCATGGCGGGGACACTCGGAGCCATGGCGGGGACACTCAGGAGCCATGGCAGGGACACTCGGAGCCATGGCGGGGACACTCGGAGCCATTGCGGTGACACTCGGAGCCATGGCGGGGACACTCAGGAGCCATGGCGGGGACACTCAGGAGCCATGGCAGTGACACTCGGAGCCATGGCGGGGACACTCAGGAGCCATGGCAGGGACACTCGGAGCCATGGCGGGGACACTCGGAGCCATTGCGGTGACACTCGGAGCCATGGCAGTGACACTCGGAGCCATGGCAGGGACACTCGGAGCCATCGCCACCTTGTGGCGGGCGCGGGACACTGTGGGCTGTGGCTCCACCCGCTCCTGGACAGCATCTCCAGAGCATCCCCAACCCTGACCTCAACACCAGCAACAGCACTGCTTGTTCTGTGCTCCCTCCCACACTGTAGAATAAAATATTTCTTACACAGACAGCAAAAACACAGGGGCAGGGAGGAGCCAGCCACAGAGCCACCTGCTGAACCCTCAGTGCTGCAATGTGTACTGTCTGTAGCACCAAACCTAAGTCCCCTAACGCTTCCAAGAAATAAGAAACATTTTTATTCCAAAATTATGCCATTTCGTATAATGTCTTTGATTGCAGCAGTCATTTTTGAAAAACTTTAGTCAAAGTTGTAATTTTTGAGAGCAGAGTGGAAAAAGAGCCTGATGAGGGCTCCCTCAAACAGCTGTCCCTCTCTTCCAATTCAGTCAGGAGATAAATTTTCGTCTGGCGATTTAAGAGAACTGAAGGTACAAATAAATCTTTTTCCAGTCAACTTCTCACACATATCTTTGAACATAACTTTGTTTCTTGTCCTGACAATCTCTTTGTCAAGGGGAAAATCAAAGAAACCGAAAAAATAAGATATAAACCCAAAAAATAAGTCTTCTGTCAAGGACTAGCTTATCCCACTGCCACAGTAGCATGCTCAAGGATGTTGAGCTCAGTGACTCCCTCCCTGTGTCTCCTCTGCAGGGTCTCCCAATGCAGCTGGGAAGCAATACTGATGCTCAGCCCATCACAGAGCAGCTCTCCTCCCCCCAAATCAACCTTAGCATTTGAATGGTAGGAGTGGTTCTAAGGACACCTGAAAAAACTCTCACTCTGCTGCTGAGTGAGACTCAAGAGCCACCCCAGGCTTCACCACTCTGCTGTAATTAGAGCTTCCCACCACCCTCTGTGGTGGTGGGGAGGGCTTTATCCACAGGACCAGACTGGAAAGCCACACACAGCTCCTCTGTGAGAGCCAAGAACAAGGCATGGAGCCTTAGGCTGGACCCATCATTATCCTCTCTTTCCAGAAAAACGTAACACTTGTGCCACATCATTGCTTCTTAGTGAGCTTCATCTCACATTGGTGACGAGAATAAGCCTGCAAAGCAAATGGCCTGTTATAAACAGTGATTCTTGCTCTGTTTTCTCTCTCTCTCTCACCCATCTTGCCTCCTCTTCCAGTATCTGTCTACAAAAGGATAATATTTGTATTTCACAGCAGAGATAGAGAGTATTCCTTTATAATGGATTATTTTCTTCTGAGGAAGAAGACTAAATAAACAGTATTACAAAATATCAGTAATAAGGCAGAGGTGATAGCTTAGTGGTTACGGTGCTGAATTATGCAGGTCCTAATTATGTGCAATAATGGTCCTATACAGCATGTGGGTGGCACACAATATATGCTGTCCCCTACTCCTCATTGCATAAACCTTATCCTTTTTTTTGATTTTCTAAAAAAAGGATAAATATTTTGCTGTCACTTAGCAACCTCGGCTGTTCTTTGATTTTCTTAAAGTTGAAGTTATTCCAAGTAAAACAGTGTCTGTAAGGATTCTGTTTGCTGTCACTGCATGCACACTACACTGAGTACATAATCCTAGCGTAACAATTCAGTGCCTTGTAGCATCAAATATTAGCTTACCAAAATCAGCCAATTCATCTACCAAACACATTTATCATTCTTTATAATCTAACAAGCACAACACCGCATTTACCTTTCACTGGCTTGTTTACAAACCAGAACATTACCATTACCATAATGGTCAGTCAATTCCACTTACAGGGTGTTTTGGTTATAAATATTTTATGCATCATTAAGTCTGAAATTTTAAATGCTTTCATTGTCCAGAGGAGCATATTCAAGATTCTTTGGCAGAACTGTAAAATATCTCACAAGAACCAGAGGTTTTGAGGGTTGGTTTTCTTTGGCGAGTAGAGGTGATGGCACAAAAATCCCAGGCACTGAGCAAAGCAAAGCCTGATTTATGTGAAGGCATTCAAGTGTATCTCACTGACCACCAAAATATACAACTGGAGACAGATTCCAGCAAGGTCAGATTGGCACCTGAGAAGAAGAGAAAAATAGGTATTTTGATAATGAAGAGGAACAAGTATTTTTTTGGGGAAAAGAAGAAATAAAAATCAGACTTTCCTAGTTTTTTGGCAGAAGAGTAAAATTATATAAATAAATACAGGATAATTTAACTGCTTAGAACACACTCATAGCAATGATAGGTTTCTTTCTTGTTGAAAAAAAAAGTCAAACTTTTATAGACTATGCCATGCTAGAAAAGAAAGAATCTGCTATGTGTTTTTCCTAAAGGCAGTAAATAACACACCCCAATAAAAGCTATCTCCACTGAGATGAGGTTGTCAGTACAGTTGCAATCATTTTCTTTGTACCTACTCCTACTACCTGAGATTTGCTGTAGAATTTAGCTGACAATCATCAGCTAGATTTTTAATACTCTATTTGTTTCCTCTGTGCTGTGCTTCACTGATCTCCTCTGGAGTGGCTGCCAAAACTCTACAGCTAGGGCAGCTATGTTCTGCTGTCCCTTGTGACAGCCTCCTTGAGGCCATGTCCCATGCAGGGTACACAGGGGCACTGCAGCCTTACTTCCTTGAGATTGCCAGAGTTACAAGGAGAACAGTCATGCCTGAGAGCTATGCAAACAAAGCTTCCAGCCAAGAAAACCGGTGATGACTCATGCAGTGACCACGAAAACCATGCCCAGTAGGAATACACAGTGATGTGTGGCCACAGTGGGAACCTCAGCTACCAGTGCCTTTCATAGAAGTCAGGCCTGGAAGAGACCTTCAGGATCACTCAGTCCCAACCCCTGCACTGTGGGAAGCAAACCTTCCACTAGACCCCTGGGTGAGTAGATGGGACCGGTTTTCTGATCGATTAACAAACAGAAGAAATTAAAGAAACAGAGGTAAAGTCTGGCCTGTAAGGTCTTTAACAGCTAAGTAATCACACCATATGGACATATATACTTTACACATGTCAATACACAACCCAATTTAACCATGGTATGGTAGAACTAGGATGCTCAAGGACTCTTAATATTAGAAAATACATGAAAAAAGTAAATACTGTGCTAAGCCAAGTGACCTTCAGTTTTGTCAGGCAAGTCCTGCTTGTGAAAGAGGACTTCAACTCTGAAGGAGCTATCCAGGTATCATCTCATCTTGTACACTTCTGTTTGTAATATACTCTTCTACCTTGGAAACCTGCAGTGGGAAAAAAATCTACTTTGAAATCCTTTCCCAGCCTCACAAGAGGAGCCTTCAAATATTCTCATCTCCTACTTTTCTAGGAGCCTCAGGAATATATTTATAACAAACAAAATCTAGAAACTATCTGAACAATAAAAACAAACATGTGCATAGCCATCACAATAAACATCCTCCATGAGAGATACATCCAAGTCCCTGAATACATTTATTTCTCAGCATGCAATATGGCTTAGAACCAGCACAGCAGATAACTTCATGAAGACTACAGGGATGAAACTAAGCAACTGCACACGGCAACCAATCTGCACTTAAAAGTTCCTTCAACACAAAGAGAGAACTTGCCATGAAAGTGCTCCTCCCTTTCTGACTTGATGGCCCCATCTCCCAGAACTCTCTCTGGAAACTACTTTTCATTAACCTAGAGGATTGCAGTACTCATGAACCCATGAAAGTTCAGTTTTGTTTTGCATTCTAAGAATCTACCAGAGAAACGTCCAATAAATAAGTACAAGTTTTATCATGTCCCCTGCCAATACAGTGTACACCTTCCACAAATTACCTATTCTCTAACCTAAGTAACTCTGAAACTTTTTGCTTTTGCCATTTTAATGGCAAAAAGATTTTAATACCTCACATACCAAAAACTCCCTTTTGTTTTACCACCTCCACCAGTCATAAAGACCAATCTAATAGAAGGACTTTATTTTTCCCCACAAATCTTATTCTTCTTAAATCAAAGAGCCATGACTGCTACAGGATTATTCAATGCTGGCAGTCAATCTAATACACTCAAATGGAAATTCTTAATACACCACTAGGCTTGCTCATCAGGATATGTAGGAGATTCTCCACCATTCAAAAACTAAAGTATAAAGGAACATCTCCCCGAATCAAATATTCTAGCTGAGAGAAAGGATTTGAAAAAATGAACAAAAGGATTTATTTACATGCACAGAATTAGGAAGCCATACTAAATCATCAAAGTCCTTCTGGTCAGTTTGCAGAAAGTTCTCAAGGCTTAATTTACATGGCTGAATGTGGTGGTGTTCACAGGGGTCCCAGGAAGAGGGAAGAGATGAGAATGTTGACTCCATGTTTCAGAAGGCTGATTTATTATTTTATGATATATATTATATTAAAACTATACTAAAAGAATAGAAGAAAGGATCTCACCAGAAGGCTTGAAAGCAAAGGGAAGAATGGAATGATAATAAAATCTTGTGACTGACCGAGACAGTCCGAGACAGCTAGGCTGTGATTGGCCATTAATTAGAAACAACCAACATGGACCAATCAAAGATGCACCTGTTGCATTCCACAGCGGCAGATAATTACTGTTTACACATTTTGTTTCTGAGGCCTCCCAGCTTCTCAGGAGAAAAAATCCTAAGGAAAGGATTTTTCATAAAACATGTCTGTGACAGCTGAAACTACTGGGGAGAGCAATATAGATCTTGAAACTTGATTGCAGCTTTAAGCAGTACTCCACTTAATTTTGAATTCTCAAGCTAAGATTAGTTTCGAATTATCAAGCTGAAAAACCCAAAACTTTCCAAAAGGGATGCAGAGGTAACATTCAATCCTTTAGCATTACAATCAAATGTTTTCTCAGATGTCTGGGTGCACTAGACATCCTTTCCATATCAAAATACATAGACATACTATCCAAATTACATATTTAGTCATACCGAACCATGTATCTGAAACACAAGATGGAGCATTCCACAGACCATTTCATTTTGGTTGTATGTACATATACCATCCATGACTACATTGTCCCCTTCCATCAAAGTGTTATTTTAGTCTATAAAAAGTTTAAAGTAGCACTCAAACATCTGTAAATATTTTTTCCACAGCAGATTTAATAATGGGTAAATGCATTAGTTCTTACAAAATTACTCAGCTTTCTGGAAAAATGAGCTCATCTCAGAACAGTATGCTATAACATTTAAGTGTAGAAGGAAAACACTGTACATAAATCTAAATGTACAGTTTTCACACTCAAAATAAATCTGTCAGACTTCACACAAGAGACTGGTACAATAATGCTATCCAAAGCTATATCTTGCCAGGCAATCTTTATGCATTTAAGTGCCTCAAGAAGACACCTTATTAAAACTCCCCTAAAAGGAGAAATGCACAAACACCCTCCCACCCTGAGTATCACAAAAACCTTATGTTTCAGAGATTGCAAGCAACCGGATCCTCAATGGTTAAATAGGAACTTATAGCAGTGGCTAACAGATTTTATTGTCAGGCTTTTCTGATAGTGATTCAGAACCTTCTCCTTTTTTGATGCCTTTTAACCCTGTTTCAAGCGCTGCCTTTTGTTATAAGTGATTTCTTCTGCATGGTATGTATTCATATCATCCAAACATTTTAGAACTTATTTCTGTTTATCAGAACATTTTTCCCATCTCATCCTTGTTCCTGTGGGGTTTTCTCAGAGGGAGGAAGCAGTTTCATACTTTAAAAAGAAACCATTTGCTGCCTTTTTTCTTTCATAATCAAGATTCTGGATTCATTTTCCTTTTCTACTTAATTAAATAGTTCCCTCTTCTTAACCATTTGAAATGAACCCACAGTATTTGCTATCACACCACCTACTAATTATAACCTACAAATCTCATTCCTAGTGTTATTTTTGTCTTCCCTTCTGAAAATGCTCCTTGCTTCTCACCAAGTCTTTTTGCAACCTGATATGCACAATTCAGGCCACCAAAATTTTCATAACTGATAAGCTTTAATTTGGTCTGCAGCACAGATGTGCTTGCACAAGAGAGAACTTGAATAATGGACAATATCAGTATTTTAACATTTCTGAGTAAAATAACCGTGTTTATCCCCTCTGCTGTATAATGGGCTGGCTGAGGTAGAAATCAGCCCCATCACTGCAGAATGGTGGTGAAGGGCAGCAGACAGGTTGAGCCTCTTACCTTCAAAGTTGCTTTTCTCTGGCCCCTGTGGTGGCTACAAGACATGCATCAGCACCTCATCTCCCACCTCCCTGGTCCTCATCCTGAACATCACCCACAAGCCAGTTGCCCTGGCTTGGTCTTCAACCTGCCTCATCACCATGGCCTTCACAGAGGACCACTGGACAGAGGCTGACCTTGACCAGTGTCTTCAGACATGATCATGACTCTGGCCCCCATCAGCATCCCAGCTTTGTCTCCTCAGGGGTCAGTCTGCCCTTACTGCTTTCTGATGACCCATTCATTTCTATTTATGACATTCAAAATCATCCCTTTCCTAGCAATAGCCCTGGGTCTTCACATCTTCTCTCCCCTCCTTCCTTACTTCTACCTCCTTCAGCGAACACAGAGCTTCTAGCATGCTGCTTCCTATATTCCCTCTCCTCCTGCTCCTGTCAGGTATGCTCCAGCAGAAGGCAGAACAACACCCTTAAAAATAACCAACCCTCAACCCCATGAATAAAAATGTATTTTTAACATCTGAACACAGATTACTCAAATAGAAGCAGAAACAACATAATTCATGACATCTCCATGTAGATCTCCACATCCACACTGCACAAATTGTATAAGCTATTCCCTGGTGTTATCAGAATAGCTTTCATCAAGATTTACAATAATTTACTTTCAAATATAAACCATGTTGTATCTTTGTCTTCCTCATTTCTCTAGGGTTTTCAAACTTTTGCAGTCTTTCAGGTTTCATAAATTTTCTCTTTTTGTATCTTCTTTCCTCACAGACGCTTCAGAGAGAATCCTAAAGATTTCATCTTTGTATTCATTGCAGCTCACATGCATAAGTGGATCTCATTCAACAGGCTTACCTAAGCAGAGCACCCACAGGTCCCTTTGCTTCTTCCCTCATCTCAGGTTTAACTTGGAAAAAGGGACTGGTGTCATTCTGGTATCTCTCCCAGGGTGCCCAGGTGTCAACTTGGGTCCAGTGCCCCTCCTCAGATATTCAGTGTTGTCCATGTACAATTCCTTTCCTTCCTTCTCCCACTGCTGATGGAGAAACACTGCACTTCTCCATCAGGACTAGAAATGGAAATCATCTTCAGCTCAGGCCTTCCAGGCAGAATTTTTTATTCGCCCTACAAAATCTCTGTGATCCAAATTTTCCTACATTCAACACAGGCTGCTTATGCTTGAGCTATTTTCTCAATTTCTACCTAAGCCCAGTATCACTATCTTCCAAAAACATAATTATTCACCACTGCAAATATCTGTTCCTTTCTTTGCCATGAAAAGAAGGTAGACAGTTAAGCTATAATTCAGTCATGTCACTAGATTTACACAGATGCATTTTTCTAAACCAATTAATGGAGAAATTTTGGGGTTTAGGTTTCTAATATACTTATATTAGATTTTTTTAAATTAAGTGTTCAATACAGTGTTTAACTAAAGAATTTATGTCCTTTAGAGTTGTATCCCAGTACCTCATTTCTCATCAGCCCTTCAATGCAACCATCAGACACATTGCAATGCACAATACAGCACTGAGATAAATTTAATTCTGTAAAAATAGAGCATAAAAGTCTGGAGAAGTCTGGCCTTAACCTTATCACTTATCCTACTTAAAAATAAGGAGGAAAAAATCATAGAAAATTCTGCTTCCCACAAGGAAGAAACCACCTTCCAATTGAAATTTCAATTAAAAGAAAAAAAAAATCTTGTCTTCAATTATAAATCAGAGGTTAGATTAACATAAGATTTCAGTATCACTAATACAGTCTTAAAAGGAAACAAAAAAAAAACCCAAGGTTAATTAAGGAGTTTTTCACTCTGCAATAATGTTAGTACTAATTTAAAAAGTTATTAAGCTGCACTTATTTCCATAGGAAGTTATTGGCAAAATGCATTTCTTTTATTGTAGTCTTTGATGCCTTGAGGGAGCAGAGTTAAATGGCTGAGTCAGTCAGTAAAACAGAAACCAATTCCCTTGCATCACATTCTCCTCCATGCTCTGAATACTAATCAGGACAGAATACTGAAAACAAAAGCTGAGTGTTGCCAGCTGAAACGTGACTCTGGACCATGCCTGATGTATTGATAACTTGCTCCCTCCTCAATGAATAAACCAAATGAATCACAACAAACAATGAGGTTGTACAGTATAATACTACAGATTTGTTTACTCTATACATGCATATTCAACTCAACAGTAAATAAAGGTTGTTACTAAAACTCATTCTACAGGAAAGTTTTGGGTTTTTTTTATTTGCAAAGTAACAAAGAAAATCCAATGGTAATGCTACCTTTAAGATCTTCACTCTTACCCTGCACATTAATTATTATTAATACATAATAATATGGATTAATATTATTTCTCTCCTCTTTTTTTACAGCCTCCATAAGTCAAATCATGGGGAACAAAGGCTTCAAGACATTCTCCAATAAATCAACCCAAACAGTCACATTACGCAAGAAGTTACTTCAAACAAAATTCTTCCATTACAAAAACATGTGAATCTGAAGATTTACCTATGATCAATTTTTTATAAAGATATTCGTTTTTATACTCATGGTAAGGTTCACAGGTTTTTGCCAAAACAGCCCATGCCAGTGAAACCTCACTATTCCTTTCTTAAATCAAGAATCCATGCTTCCCTGCAAGGAAATAAAAGTGCAGTACACTGTGGGAATGCAGCTGGAAAGAGAAGAGGGCAGAAAATTTGACAGTTTTATACCATTGATATAGACTTCAATAACTTCCAGGGCACATTGTGGAATCAGGTTTGATAAAACACGCAAGATCAGAAAGAAAAGGCAGCAGCATCAGATGCAGCCTGGGTGGAGCAGGGACAGATGGCCAGAGATCTAAGTGAGGGAGCCAAGTTGGAGCCAAGTTCAGTAGTTTGTCACTAGCATTCCAGCAGAAGAAAAAATGGTCCTTTGACCTTGATAAAGTAACCCAAAAGTGGAAATCATGGTATAGTAAGAATATTTTGCTGACCCCCAGCAAACCCAGGAAATCAGGCAAAAAGTGACCATCCATGTTCCTTTCCTCTCTTCAAATGCTTGCTAGAGATTAAATCACTGAAACCAGTGCCAAGGTTCTTTCTAGAATTGCAGGACATAGGAATAGATAAATTTCATTTTTACCACCTCCAAATTTTAACCCAAACAAGATCATTTCTATGTTCAGAGGACAACACAGCATCTAATAACTTTTTTCAGATAAGTATATCACTAAGTCTGGAATTGTTATAAATATCCCTAATTAACTTGTCACAGATTGTTCATTAAGGTTTGAAAGGGAACTGGATTGACATAGTATTTTGGGATACATGCATTAGTTAAACTCGGTGCAGTGTAAAAAAAATAGATCAAGATTGAAAAAATATTGTAGAAGTCTTACAATTCTGAATAGGAGCTAGCTAAAAAAAACAGATAAGGAAACGCACCACACAGTTACAGGGAATCTACTGGTGAGAAGCATTATTAGAATTCAACAAACTTTTATTTAGAAAACAGAATTCAAGGGAACAGAGTCTAGAAAATTAATACCATGAATAGAGTTTGGTAACTACTTGGATAATAAACTGTTTGGATTTTAGGTACACAGTAAACAACGTGAAAGGATGAACTGGTTTTAAAACTTGGTCTGAGGATATGAATGAGAGGATGGAGTTTGTCAAACAGTTTTTACACTTCACGAAACCCCTGCACTACTGACAACCTAACACAAGATAATATAACTCCTTTATCAGATGTTGTGCTTAGTTTCTATTTACACTAGAACAATTTATGTTTTAATGTTAAGAAACAGATGGGAAAAGAGACATACACAAATAAAATTGGTTAGCCACGAGTGAACAGCCCAAGTCTGAGTTATCAGATTCTCCAGGGTTTCTGGGATTGGAACTGGCCAACTGCAACTCAAGGACAAAGCTCAGTGTGACACAAGCACCAAGAGGCAATGTCCTGTCCCAGACTTTAACAAAGTGTGCAATAAAGAAGAAAAGAGGGAGCAAAGAGCTGTATGAAAAAAACCTGAGTACAAGAGCAACCAGCGAGTGGACCTCAGAGTGAGATGGGCTGCAGATAAGTGAGTGGAAATGAGGTTTCCTATTATTTATTACTGAATGTGCATTAAAAATCTACTGGGAACACTTTCATTTTTTTCTCTTGAAATCAATTCCCAAATTATGAAGTATAGAAAAACCAGTGAACTTTTTTCAATTTACCTTTTCTTCTACACTGACAGGTATTTGCAGTATGGTGTGTTTGATTAACATGTCACAGGTTAAGGTTCCAAGAGTTCTTGCACTCCCTCAAGCTGCTACTGTCCTAACACATAAAAATTAGGTGTCCAAGAAATATAGGAAGGTAAGTAAGAAAGTACATATCCTACAGCCATCATCCCTCTTTATTCCCAAAGTCCAAACACTCGATCACAAAGAGTGAAAAGGGGATTCCATACACATTTTATTGCCCTAATCTTTGACAAATCTTCCTATTTTGCCACCCTCACAAGGAGTGCTTTTGCCCTTGACAAGGGGAGTAGCAGGGGGAAGAATGAAATAACAATTTTAACTGTTTTCTCTCTAGTTAAAAGAGCAGAGAGAGATTATGAAAACAAGCAAGCACAGACATACAAAAATTGCACAGTTGACTATAAACAGCTAAAACTGCTGGTTTAACTAAACACTGTTTTTGCCTCCAGAATGCTAAGCTATTAAGCAAAAATTTAAACCTTCAAGGGTTTATTAAAGATCACAAATAAACCAACCCATGACCTATCTCAGCTCTTCCAGAGGTATAGCTTTTGCTCTTTATTCTTTAAGAATATCTTCTAAAAGAATGCCCAAAACCCATGTAGTTTCCTACCCGGTTACAATTACTTCACAAGAAGCAAATACGGTATATTTAAATGACAATATATAGTAATTAGGTTAAATTGCACCCAGTGAATTTAATGAATTAATACACGAGGAAACAGGCAGGGATTAACTAGGGAGGGGTAGTCTGACATTACCAAAAGTCAACTCTGCCACCATGAGATGAGTAGCTCTCACAGTACAGGATTATTCCCAACACCATTTCCAGTATTAGCAGCACGTTTACAACTCCAGCTGTGCCAAGAGCTTGTATGTTCCAGCACAGGGGTGTGTGACATTGCTACAGTCAGCTCACACCTCTAAATCATGTCACCAAGTAAGCTTCCCCAACCCTCCCTAAGCATAGTTCTTTCCACAATTTTCCTAACAGTTTCTTGGTTTTGGGCAATGTCACCAAAGCTCAGTGTGTCCCATGCTTTTGAGACACGTCTGTATACACCATACAGCTGGTACACATATGTCCAAATGAATCAATCCAAAATTTCTTGGAAGAATCAAGCATGCTATGAAAGTACACATAATTTGAGCACTTCTTATGCACAAAAATCAAAGAAAAATGTAGGATGGCTGGGATACATAGAGAATATACAGTCCAAACTCCTATTCAAAGCACAGTCAGCAATCAAAGTTGCTTTATTGAAACTACTACAATGCTAAGGGCCTTGGCCAGTCCAGGCCTGCCCGCCTGCAGTAACACAAATTCTGCAAAATCTCTGAGCAACTTCTTCCAGTGCTTAACCACATTCACCATCAGAACTAAATTTCCTGATATCCAGCTGGAGTTTCCTTTGTTGCAATTCACAACTTCTGCATCTTAGCCTTTTGCTGTCCATCTCTCAGAAGAATCTCCATTTCTCCTGTTCCACTGACCCCACCTCTTTAAAAGCTGCCAGAAAACTGCTTTTGAGACCATTTTTCATTATTTCTGTACATATCAATAGCAAAGTTACTCATAAAAAAAACAAAAAACCCTCTGGAAGATATCTGTCAGAAAAGAGGAAGGCACATAAGGCAATGGTTAGATGTGTCTTCTGCACATATGATTGGTAAAAACAGGAACACTTGCCTAATCAAAAAAAAAAAAGCACCACCCTTAAGTACTTAGTTGTCTGAGAGAGATATTGCACATTGCTCTGGATAGCTTGCCTTGCAAACATCTCTGCATTTTTAAAAGTTCCCTCATCTCCAGACTATGCTGCTAATAGCAGAAAATGTGGAAGTCACATTCAAGGCATCACAGACAGAAGATGCTGTGCTAAGGTCCTTGAAAGTGCATACATTGATTCTGTAATCTCATCTTTCCTGCCTATACCAGAAAATGATTTCTGATACTGTGCTTTTTCTCTGTGCAAAGTAATTCAATGATATTTTGAAAGTAGAAAGAGTCACAGTACATTGAAGTTATATGTGCCAGAAAAAAGTCTTTAGTTTACAGGCTGCAGTCACCCTCCAGAACTGTGCCTTAGAAATAGCTCAAATTCAGAGTTAATTAAGCTGAAATCCAAACTTAAGACTAAAAGCAAAAAGTATAAGCAAGGTATTTAGACACAGCTAGTTATTCCTTCAGAATAACCCAGAGAAGAAAAAAATCCACAAAACATGATGAATCTCCTATATCTGCTAGAGTCAGATCCAGGGAGCAAATGTCAAAGCATGTCTGAAAACACCAGTTATTGCCTGATCTGCAGCACAGATACATCTATAGATGACTTAATTGCGTTAACTGATAAATATGGAATTTCCAGGTTTCAGTGACTCTAGAATATTCCTATTTATTTTAATAATTTTATTAATTTCTTATTTTTTATTTTTTAATTATTATTATTTATTTTCTTATTCATAATTAATTACATGCAAACAGAAAAGGAACTGAAGGAAAGGCTCCCTAATGATTAAGATGGCTGTAAGACCCAGCCTTACATAACACGATTTTATCACTAGACACGATGGCATTAGGTGTTAAATTTTTACTTATTTTTGAAGAATTTAAGTTTCATATTCTGCTTCTATGGGCCAGATAAACAGGTAGATACATTTTTCCAGTATTTTTGAGCATCAGTTTCCTTAAAAATTTTCATATGGACTCTTTCACTGAAAACAGAGCATGGTTTACTCGATACTGTGTATACACAACTGAAATGTGTCATCCTGACCAAAGAAACTGAGCATGTTCACAACCACAAATTACTTTTAGTCATACATCTGCTGCACAGTTAGCTATGTCAACTATGGTAAGAAATGTCTGCCAAGACTCTGTATACTGATTTTTTTTCTGGTTCATCAATATGTAACTCCTTATCGCCTTCTCCACTTGTTCTGCAAGAAAGTGTAGGAAGGAGGAGTGTGAGTTCTTGAACGGTATGGTCCAAGTGAGTTTTAACTCAGAGGCTGAGCACAACAGGACAGCAGGCAAGCTTCTTATGAAGCAACTGGATCTTCCAGCTGTGCTGAAGAAAATATTAAAAGAGTACTGATGAGAATCTTCTAGTTCCCTTGAAATGACTTTCCACCCTAAAATGATCCTTCCCACTCCTTCCCATCCCTATCAGAGTTCTGCCTCATGACATTTGTCTTTATTCTGTTCCACTGCACTCCTATTGAGTTTCTCCCTGACTTCAAAGGTCAAACATCCATCTATCCATTGTGAACAAGACTTTCCAGCACCCACAACAGAACAGTATATCCCAAATATGTCAACACTGGCAGAATTTATTCATGAAAGATGAGAAAGAAGAAAGTATTTCCTCACACAAGTCCAGCCAGGTCTGTGACAGCACAATGGATACTAATTTTAACAGAAGAACAAAGATAGGTGAGTAGTAAGAAGACTGCAGTGATATGGAGAGCAGAAATAAATAGCCCTCCTACAAAATGGTATATTTTTGCATTTTAAAACACTGTCTCAGCTAGCTGAGCTCCATGTGCACAACAGCAGTGCGTCCAGAAGGTGACCAGCTGACAGCACTGGCTTCTGCTGCCTTGCCAGAGTGAAAACAAGTGGCAGAGGCAGCAATACTTGCCTCAGAAAGGCCCTCTGAGCTCAGCAATGCATGTGAGCACAACACACCCAAATTCATAACAAACTTGCAGAATGGAAAGAAGTCAAAAAGCAAAAGCACCAGCAAGATATTACAGCCCCTTACCATTTGAAAGCTGTTTATCAGTAACTACCACTTCCACAACATCATCAACCCCAAAAGCAACAATTTGAATACTAATGAGGAAAATAAGTCTCTAAGTTCAGGGGATTGCTTAACTTTGGCTTGGAGAGAGAAGCTAGATAAAGAGGTACCATTATTTGGAAGTGCATACACAAGGTTTTAGTTTGGTGTGTTGGTTTTGTTAAGAGCTTTTGTGTTATTTTTCCCTTCTTTTCTGTTTTTCTCCTCAGCATCTGATATTTTTCACTGGAAAGGAAAGAAAGAAAAAAAAAACCACATTGCACTAGATCAAGCAATTGAGTATTTCTATGATTTGTAGCCAAAATGCTCTCCAATAAAGCTGAATTACACCTATTTAAAACACTCACTGGTGTATGTTGGATTTTGGGGAAAAAAACCCCTAATGCCCACTAGCTAGATTCTAAGCTGTCAGGATTCCAGGATTTAGCTCTTTTCATAAAATAACATATCCAATTTAGCTTTGTCTCATTTCAGTAAATATTTGCTACTTCTACAAATAAATAAAGAAGCTGGTAATGATCTGTAATTTTCACTGCCTAAAATTCGGTCCTCTTAGATAAGATGCATGCAGTATCCAATAGAAGCTCTAAATCTTGACCTCATGCAGAGTAAATCCTTGAGGTTAAATCAACCCCCTAGACTTACTTGGTGCTGTCCCTGCAGCTTTGTTTAGATTCACAGATCTATCTATCTATCTGAAAGTCTCCTGGTTTCCCATGTTAAAAGTAAAAAAGTGTCTGTATCAAGAGGTTTGACTGCACAGAGGCTTGACTGTATTGACAAGTACAGTCAATATATTAATACCACTGCTAGCCCAACTCTCCTGTACTAACAGACATTTGCAGGAAGTTCATAACATTTTCTCAAGAACATGAATTCTTGTTCTGAGGTTTAAAATGGAGTGACAATGGAACATGCACTTATTAGTTAAAATATAATGAACTGTATACTGTATAAGTTGTGTTTAAACTACCCATTCAATTTGCAAAAACCAAGAACTCAAAAGAAACTAGAATTAAAGTTCCCACCTTGACATGCCTCCCATACACCTATACACATTAGTGTCAGACTGTCTGATGTCACAAAAATCATCACAAAATATTTTTCTCATATGACATTCATCTTTATAAAGACAGATGCATGCACATATGTCCTCCCTGCATGTCAGGTAACTCTCCAAAAGACAGTTTCCATACTGAGGTACCCCACTGCCCCAGCGAAAAATTCAGCTGTTGACTGTAGACAATTAAACTGCTTGATTAAAACCAGAACAAATTAGTATGAAAGTAGCAGATAGTTTAATTAGGTCAGGGAAAATCCAGTCAATAGACACAACTCTAGTTCTACAGACAGAGCACTTGTTGAGACAGAGGGCTGACAGTCCCAAAATCCTATTACCTCAGTGAGGATGAGGTTCAGAATGCTCATTGCATACTACTTGCTGCTATAAAACCAGGCAGCTAAATAACTGATGGAAACCCAAGATTTGCTCTTTGCTGCTACAGGGTGATCTCATTTATACAGATGAAGCTGAATCTCAAGAGAAAAGTTAAAAAAAAATAAGCAATCCTGGAAAAGAACTGAACCAAGAAGTTGAACCAAGTATGTTCAGATCTGTCTTATTAACCAAAACACTTCAATTAAATCTATTATGCAAGACTGCTTCACAGATTTCTTGGCAGGAAATTCAGGGGGGAAATAGGATAATTAGTATTCTAATTAATGAAAGGAAAGGATGATGGTTAATAAATTTGGTCAAGCATATTGACTCTAAAGGATACATATTAGTGTTGAAAAAAGCAGAACAACAAGTTAACGAACTCCCTGCATCCTAACACTCCATAGGCAACAAGAAATCAACTCAGGTGACAAATTCTAAATCTTAGAAATTTGGTTTAGAGTTCAGATTTAAAACAGCAGCAGATGTTGTTAACAACTGGAAAAAACTGCCTTTACTTTAAAGTAGTCAAATTGTCATTTCTAAACCTATATATGAAGCATGAATTCCAAACAGATTTTAACAAACTAATTACCTAATCTGCAGTCACACATGCAATCAGTCATGTTGGCAGTCCTGGAACTTGAAATTTGAAATATCAGTTGAATCTAATCATGTAACCATCCGTTGTTCCAACATAATCATAGTGAATTTAAGGTTGGCAGGAAAGCCTGGAAGTCATTTAGTGTAAACCCAGAATCAGAACAGAGCTAATTTCATATAAATCAAGCTGCCTAGAGCACTAACAAGGATATGGTTATCAAGGACAGAAGTCCTTCATTTTTAAGTACCATGTTGATGAACTGGTATAAGAAAAGTTAAAAAAAAATTCCACAAATTACTTCAAAGTTATCAAAAGAAATGAAACTTTCTCTGTCTTGTGAGTAATCTTAGACTGCATTTCCTAGACGGGTTGTGGATTCTCCCTCTCTGGAGATACTCAAAAGCTGTCTGGACACAATTCTGAGTGATGCGCTGCAGAAGATCCTGCTTGAGCAGGGAGGCTGCGCTAGGTTGTCTCCAGTGCTCCCTTCCAACTTCACCTGTTCTATGATATTTAAAGGTCTCCTGAGATAATCAAACTGAGCCAGTATTTGCCATCACAGATGAGTCCCAAGACACTGTCTTTCTACTGTCCTAATTTGTCAAATGCACTGGAATAATGGTATTTGGCAGCTTGGTGCTTTCATAACCTTTACTGTACAACATGGTAAACAAACACAGAATTGCCCGTTCTACAAACTAACATAAACAGGTCCCCGTCACCATCCCCTTCTTCCTTAGACACTGAAAAATTGTGACAAATCAGCTGATCATATTTTATTAATTAAAATTGGGAAATGCTTAAGGAAACAGTTCTTCCTACACCATTTCTTTCACCCCTGCCTCCCTAAAAGAAAACAAACAAAAATGTTGGAAAAAAAAAAGCTTAATCTTACAATTAAATCAAATGAAACTGTTAGATTTGGGAGTTCAGCTATTGAGTCAATACAAACTTTCCAAAAGCCCCCAAAATCCAACATACACGAGCAATTGTAATCAGTTTTAAGTTCCCTAATATTTTCCCCAGGCTTTTTTGGAAAATCTCAGGTTATACCTTCCTTCTAAGATTTCATAGAAGCATTTAGGGCAGAGATATGGTGAAGGAAAAGGCAGGAAAAAGCCACAGAAACCACACAAGATGTGTGTGCAGGTGAAAGAGGTGAAACAATCAGCCGTGCTTTGAAAGAAGACAAAACTGAGAGCTAAAATCAAAAAGTGTAGCTACAGAACACACATCCTACAAGTAACAAACATGAATGATATAAATATGGGTCACTTCTCCCTGGTCCACATGGGGACACGCACCAGGATTCAATTTATTTTTTCTTTATTGATAGAGTTGGGGCATCTGCTGATTAGATTTGCCTAGGGAGGGAAAACTTTGAAACATAGTGAGGGGGAAACAAAAAAATAGCTTCCTAATTTTTAAGCCTTAAGTGTTATCATCAGCACAAATAATTCTCAGTTTTATTCACCTTTGCACAGGAAAGATTCACTGAACCCAAATTTAAGATTTGCCATCTTCTCCCATCCTATTAACATAACACAGTGCTTAGAAGGACCAGTCTCTATTTCAGCTTCTACCCCTCATTTTATTCCTACAGCAGGGTAGTATTACTATGAAAGATCCTAAAAAGTGCTCAGTGAAGAGAGACTTTCTCCAGCAATTTAGGATGCTGATCAAAATACCACAGCTCCTGGGGAAAATTCAGACTCCTTAGTCACTGAAGAGCCATTTCCTGAGATAGAGAAATCAGTTTTAATAGATCTGTGGTAGTGGAAATAGCTTCTTTCCAAAAGCATCTTTCTTCTAGAAGACAACAGATGAGAAGCTGCATAACTTCCCAGACAAGATGTATAAGCAACACAGAGAGAACAAAAAATGATAGGCTCTTTCTTCACTGCAATAGAGTGAACTGAACAATGATCATCCAGCTCCAGGATGCAGCAGCAGGAACAGACCACAGTTAGGAACTGGTGAAAATCCAGACTCCACCAACCAAGTGTCAAAAATCTCAGGTTTATTTCTTTGTTAACAGTACAAAGGCTGGCAAGTTACAGTGCAACCACAGGCAAAATAAAAGGTTTTTATGATTAATGATTTGAGATTAATAATAAATTCCTATCAGTATAACAAAAACAAGGAAACTGAAAAAGGAAGACAATGAAGCAGAGGTAATACACACAGTGCATAATCATCTGGCCACTTCAGAGGGAGTAGGGAAGAACCTTACACAATTTGCATGAGTTCAGTCAGAGTGGCCCAGTACATAAAAATTATGATTTTCCTGATCAGTGTCACACTTTTCCATTTACAAGTTTTTTTCTCTGCAGAGTGGGCTCTCAGCAATGGGGTTTTTTTCCCTTACATTGCTAACAAAGACTAAAAGTTAGCATATTGCTGAACATCATAATAATAGCAGAGCTTAGTGCTAAATCTTTTCTCAAGAATCCTTTCCACTGGTGATTTCTACCTTTCGGAAAAAGGATTTAATTCTCGCACTTAAAAATATCCCACACAATCAGAAATATATGTATCAACAAGGGGAATTGCAAAATATTTTTGGAATGATTGTATTTTAATAGCTTTTACACTAGATACAAATAGTATTACTCTTTTTTTTTCCTTTTTAAAGATTTACAGGACCCCATTTTACATGCATGCACACGTGCTAATGGTAATAGGAAAGGTTTTAATATAGTGTTTCATGTTAGCAGATGGCCCTTTGCTGCTGTGTTTTACTAGTCTGTTTTGCCCAAGAAATATTTGGCTACAGAACTCCAGCATGTCATTGATTTTATTATGTTAGTGAATTATCTCAGAGTCTTGTAGTACAAACTGCTCAGGCAGTTATTAATTTATGTTTTGTTACTACTGTAGAAACCTCTTTGTTATTCCCCACTGTTATCACTGTCTTTGCATCAATCCCAACTCGGGGTTTTCAACATGCATCCTTTCCATCAGTTCATTTTCCTTGTTTCCTATCCTTTTGTTGCCCTGGGTGGATTCAGCATCCAGCTGAGCTCCCATTTCAGCCTGTGCCCTGGCTGTCCCTTCCTTGGGCCGGCACTGGTGACAGAGTCTGTGCCAGCCCTGGGCTGTGGGACAGGAGCCAGCCTGGCTGCTCCTTTGCTCACAGGCTCCAGTGCCGCCCCAGCTCACCGTGCGGCGCGGGGCTTGCGCACACGGAGGGCAGGAGGGGAGTGCTGGTGTGAGACCTTCCTCTGCTCCTCACAGAGACACCTGGCAGCTCTTCCAGCCCTTCTGTCAGCTGCCAAGAGCACAGAGCAAACCTCCCTGCTCTGGGAAAACAAACACCACCAACCCAATGCTCACTAGGCTAATGTTCTGTACAATGCTGAGTGCGATAAATTTATTTCTAAATACAACTTATTCTAAACACTTTCAACAGCTGAACCAAAATAATTGTAGTGGCTAAAGAAATAAAGGCTACTTTTCAGCCATATGTAGGTAATCCAGTGTTGGAACCTAAAACTCTCAGATCCACAACACAGTTGATAGGAATGACTGGAGGGGAAGTAGCATGTAGAGCAGCCCATATGGGCAACATATGCTCCACCAGGAAGCCACTAACTTTGTGACAGCAGCAGAATACTCAGGATAAGAGATGTTTATACATGGCTCCAGGAACAAGAGTGCAGTCTAAAGATGGCAGGCAATATATCCAACTATAAAATATCCCATTACAGTCATCTGTGAGAAGAGCACAGGTATGATCTCCTGCTACAATATCAAACAGCAAAATGGGCTACGGTGCACAGGCACCTAATACAGCCAAGGGCTTCTAGCATGAATTCAGTCTAGAGGCAATGCACTATAGCAACTTCTGTCCAAAAGACCACATATATTAAAAGAGATAATAACTGAAAAAAGGCATGGCACATTTAAAAAATATTAGCCAATTAGCTAGAATTTGTGTATTACCATATACAAAGTTAAGCTTTGTACACATCCTTTCCAAGAAGGCTAAAATGCAGAAAACTCTAACCATTAGCACAGAAGTGCTCTAAACCACCAGCCAAGAAAAGATCCAGCAAGCTTGGGAAAATTGTCTGTTTAGGTCAGAGGACTTATCTTCTATTCTTCTCTTAAAAGGTGATAAATCGTACTTGCATCACATTTAAATGTGCACAACCTCAAAATAGAAAAAAGAATTAAAATTCAGTTTTCACAAATTCTTCAGGACCTTAAAAAAAAAAAAAGGAAAGCAGGGTAACACTGCTAGTGTCTGTCCTAGTCCAGATAGGAACTAATTAATAAAAACAAAGCCAAAAAATGCTAGCAGGCAGAAAAATATTAATGTGAACTACTGCAACAGCCAAAGCTGTTTGTCATCTCTAGGTAAAGACTGACTGGTGACTATTAAATCCAAATATGAATCATAAATTTTGAGTCTGCCACCAGTTTTCATTTGATGTGCAGAAAGGTGTGCAGAAGTCGCCTCACTTCCTATGTGGGATAATCACTGTAAGTAATAGAGGTATTTATTTCTGAATTCTACTCAGAACTCAGCTTGAAGCCATGTGTAAACTTACAACTTTCAACTGTAAAATGGGTGACTAACAGCTGCATCCCACAAGATAATAATACAAAAAAAATCTTTAGCAGTTCTGAAAGCATCTAAAACCCAAAAAGTACAGCTACAGTGTTTGAATGAGCTGTTCGTTTTGAGCAGATAAAATAACTTTTTTTTTCTGTATTCTGCTTTGACTAGACATCCAAAGTTTTTCATGGAAGCCTATGATTTTTTATGAGCAAAAATTAAAACTGAAATCAGAATCTTTGAGGCAGGGAGAATCAGAAGATATTCTAAGATAGCAATTTATTATTTCTTTCATATTTCTGAATTGCCTGAATTGAAAGACTATCAACAACATGAGAAACTCATGACCTCCCAGTATGCAGATGATTCCCCAGAGACAGAGGACAGTGTGTGATTATCTTCTCTTCTTACACTTTTATTATGTCTCCTCTTTTTCCCCCTTACACCTCTTGTAAAACCACATGCTTCATAGCAGAGAGCAGAGTTCCTGTAGTGTATAGTAATAGCATATTTTATAAAATGTACACTATTTTAACTATTCAGAGCTACATTCTTTGCCATTTCATTCATACATATACAGATACACTTTTACTGTGTGTGCCAAACCTATTTACATTGCTGAGGTGCCTCCACAAGTGCATGTAAGTGAATAGAACAGTCATTTCCCCACTCCTTTGCTTATTCTTACAACCTGCACTTGAGGGGTGACCATCTAGCTTTGGTCTAATCCAATGGAAAAGCAAAGGAAACAGAGGAAGGGAAAACCCAGCAGTCTGCTAAATGCTATCTTGCTTAAAAATACATTCTCTATGCATTCTGTATGTACATATTCACAATCCCACAGAACACTGTTCTCTGTTTTACAGACCAGAGAGGATGAAGGTTAATTATCCCATAAAACTCTTGCATGCCAGTAGAAGAGACTCTGGTTTGAACTTCAGGGTATGCAATGGATGCATTATGGAAGAAAAGTGTATCAGAGAATCAGCACAACACTATCAATTTCTTTTCCTTTCCCCCTCACATATCTCAGTAGTAAGCAGTTATAAACCCTTAAAGGAAAATGCTACCTAATTATGTCTTTATCAGCATTTCTTTATACTCTAGCTGCACAAAAGACCAAAGTCATAATTTAAATGCAAATTAATGAAGATAAGCCAAATACTCAGAATTTTTAAGAAAAACAATTTTCTAAAGAAAGAGAACCACAGAAGAAGTTTAAGTATTAAGAAGAATAGGATAATTAACTTTGTTTTCAAACAAACAGATTTCAATTCAGAATTATGTAGTATTCCACTTTTTGACAAGAACTTGTGATTGCAAGCCATCAGTTAATTACACAGCAACTTGTCTGGCAATAAAATCCCTGTGACAGAAATCTTAAAGCTCAAAGACAATTTCCAGTGACAATTTCCCTCCAAAGACTCAAGAGCATATGTTATGTCAAGACACGGATTTCTGAGTTTATAAAGTTCTGGAAGAGCTTTCAGGGATTCAAACACAAATCCTACATTGTAAAAGTTTTCTAGGCTCAACCTTTTATTTTGAACTAGAAAGGTAGGACAAAAATATAATATACTGATGTTGAACTGAACAAATAAAGGAACTCTTAAACTGACAAGTAGAAAGCCTCTGACCCACTGAAGTAAAGCAAAATAAGGCAAGTCATTGATAGAAAAAGGAGACAGTAACAAGCCTTTAAATTGGTGAGTTTAAATGTGTTATTAGTCTTTTTTAGATTGCAGAAAGATTTTGTATACTTTCACAAGCATTGTAGAAAAAAATTGTAACAGGGCAAATGCACTGACAAAAACATTTTATGATAAATTAGGAGCACAAGAATCCTTATTAACAAGATACTATTTTTTTCAGTAAATGTGGCCTAAGCTTCCACAACAAAAAGTCCAAAAGATTCTGGTCCTGTCAGCATTTAATAGTGGCAGGCTCCTTCTACTTTGTATCCTCACATGAGATGTCTCTGAATATATATATACACATATTCTATATAAAATATATATTTATTCTGGCAGCTCAGGACCCCTTCCAGACAGCACAGACCAGCAGGCACAGCACAATCTGCTCATCCTAATGCAAATACTGAGAGATGAGACTCTGCAGCCTGGAATGCCTGCCTTGCCTCTGCTGACAATGCAAAGTGACCTGTGAGACAGAGCCAGACACTTCCACTAGCCAGGCTCTTCTCAGGGGTGCCAAGCAACAGGACAAGAGGCAATGGGCAGAAACTTCCTGATGCACAGGAAGCTCCACCTGAACATGAGGAAGAGCTTCACTGTGCTGGTGACCAAGCACTGAACAGGCTGCCCAGAGAGGCTGTGGAGTGTCCCTCACTGGAACTGTCTGGACACAATCCTGTGCCATGTGCTCTGGGATGGCCCTGCTTTGCCAGGGAGGGTGGACCTGATGATGCACTGTGGTCCATTCCAACCTGAGCTATTCTGTGATGAATTCCACTTGTTCTGACATACAGGGTCGAGTTCCCTCATCCTTGCCATAACTACTAAAACTTAAAAATGAAAAGAAGCAAACATAATTTCTACTTAAAAAATCCTCCTGCTCACAAACTATCAGAAATGAATTTAAAACTATTTCACTTAATGAGGCCATTAAAAATGGCAATACTGTAAGTATAAATAAAGTCTTACCCAAACTATAAAGAGCACTTTTACTCAAAACACCTTAAAAAGGTACAACTGAAATTAATGCATTCAAAAAGGAATCCGGTATCATTTGCATCAATAAGAAATAATGGAAATATGATTCAACTCCTGATTTAGAAAGACAAACCTAATTTAACAAGGTATTTTTATTATTATTTATTCATCAACAATTTTAACTTAACATCAAGTTGAACTACTGTATGAAACTGGATGCTACTCAGTTTTTAGCTGTAGGCTACTAGTGTGTTTCTAACTGCATTTCTTTGGTTTCCTGATCCTTCCTGAAGAAGTTTTACATTGTCTTACAGAGGCTACTCCCAGATAATTTTTTCCTTTTTTTTTTTGTATTTCAAGTGATCACCTACACTAGAAAAGTCAATGTGACTTCTCCAGCAAGAAGAACTATATTAACTCAGTTCATGAGTTCACTAGCACAGTTAGAGCTTCTGAGTAGTAGTAAGGGGTTACCAAGAGGCGTTACTGCTGGAAAATATTAAGTCCTGTGCTTCCACATCACAAGAATTCTTAAGTCCACTCTACTAGGCACATACATACAGTAACTACAGTTTAACTTGCCAAAAGATTTTGGCATTTGTAGGATTTGTGGTTTTATTCTACAAACCTAAAGCATTAGGACTCAATAATATGAAGTAAGTTACAATAATTCTTAAGATTTGAATTGTTTCAGAACAAGATCTCTCAGTGCTAAAAAAGTGAGCTATTGAGAGATAATGAAACTGACTTTAGAGCAAAATTACATGTACGTCAGTATAGCTTTTCTTTCAAGCATATCAACAGTCTCAAAGTCAACTGGACTATTCAAATAACAGTGTAAAACCCTTATTCCATCCATTCCTTGTCAGCATTTCAGCATGATTTTCATCAAAGGAATTTAATTCTTCTTTTGTGCAGGAAAGGATAAGAATATTTGTAAATGTGAACAGAATTACACTCACATGCAAATGCTTCTGTGTGCTTGAACAACAAACTATTGGATACACCTAGATGTTCTTCTCTGCTCTCCTGAACAATAAAAAAGTTTCTTGGAACTCAGAAATATAGCCTAGTTGTCAATACACCCAATGACAGTCATGGGATGTAGGACTTCATGCTGCCTGCAACCTTGTGAAAGTAACACTGAGGTTAGCTCTCCATCCTTCCCTGATTCCCACACATCTCAAGTGCTGAGCTCTCCCCTACCTGCTGCAGTCCAAACAGCCAGCCTTCACACCATCTTATCTATTAATTCTCAATGCCAGCTTAAAACTAAACATTTCTTCAAGTCCATCAGGTGGGAGAGGAAAGAACAGTAAAAGCAAGTATTTCTGCTGTGCAATAAAATGCAAAAGCTTTTGCAGACAGGTCTGGCCCCCTGTTCTTCCTTCCCTGGCACATTAAAAGGTAGGAGGGATGAAAGTCAATCTCTGATCTTCAACAGTGGTACAGGGTCACCTTTAGAGACAGGGTGCATCAACACAGCTCTTATTTCCTTCCTGGAACAGATCAAAGCCACAATGGACAGAAACCTCTATATTCATGTTTTCTTTGTCTCCTTTAAGTAATAGGTAAAACCTGAGAGAGACAAAAAGAAAAAATAAACAAGCCTCCCAAGACACTTCCAACTAAAACAGCTCTTTCATGTTCCAGACTTAAAATTACATCCAGTTTGGGGCTGAATACATGTGGCAAAAATACTGCAACATTAAAAAAACCCACCAATGCCACTGGTGTGCAAAGTAGAGGCTGCTTAGCACCTCTGAGAGTCCACCCTCACACATAGGGAGGCCAAGCTTGACTTGCCTTCCCTCTCACTTTGTAAAGATGAATTGCAGGGAACAACAATAATCACCATGAACCAGTAACATTTAATACAAGGGGGTTTAAGTGACTCCCACATGTCCTTTTATCCCTAGAGAGAACAGCAATGAAGTATTTGTAAAGTCGAATTTTCCTCCTGCATTACTTAAACCAATAGTTTTGTTTTAAATAAAAAGGAGCGCTATGACAATGGACTGTGCAGCTCTTGATTCAAGACTATTCCTTCTTTGGCTGCTATGGCAGATAGAATGAACATAATATCCAATCCACCTAGACCTAAAAAAAACCCAAAAAGAAATCAATTAAATCTTTTTCAAAAGTAAAGGGGCATGGAAGATGGATTTAAATGTTACCAGAAGAAAGTAATCAAGATGATTATTCTACTAGAAAATATCCCAAATGCATAAAGAACAAGCCCCACAAATAAAGAAGCAATTACTGTGTTGTGCAAACACACAGATCACTTCTAAATAAATCTTGCTCATCCTATGCATGATTTAACATACTTAGATAGATGCTCTGCTTGGGTAAGCAAGATTGACAGCACTCAACTGGAAACCCCTTAATTGGATCACACAGCACACATTTCAGTTTTAGGCTGTAGCTTTGTCTTTATGCACCTGCAGTGATCACCCCTTTCACCACAGCCCACGCCACTGCCCCACTATCCCAGGCAATGACCATGGTGACCAGTACAGGGGTGTAACTTGAAAAAGGTCCAGGAAACACTTCTGTAGGCTGAGGATTCAAAAGCATACATAAGAATGTTCCCCATCTCCAGAAAAGGTATTTTGCCATCTACATAGAAACAACCATTTTGTTTTAGACAAGTTACTGCATGGAGTGTCCTTGCCCAGGCATTGACCATGAGAGGGTGCAGGAGTGGCCTCTCTGAGGGGAGGCCAGGGCTGCCCTGGGATGGACACAGTCAGAGCCACAGCTCCAGCCCACCCTCCTCAGGGCACTGCTGAACCCCTCGGGCACAGTGACAGCACCTCTGGGAAAAGACAAGTGAGAAAGGGCAAAACGTTGCCCAGCAGCAAGAAGGGAGGAAAAAAGTGTGAGAACCAGTCCTGTGACACTCAGGTGAGAGAAGTGGAGGAGGCGCTTCAGGCCCCAAGCAGAGAGACCACGGTGCAGCAGGCTGTGCCCCAAAAGCCCATGGAGACCCCTCTGCAGCATGTGGTATTTTCTGAAGGACTGCAGAGCCTGGGGAAGACCCATGCTTGGACCAGGGAAAAGTGTGAGGAGGAAAGAGCAGCAGGGAGAAGCTGTCCTGTACTGATCACAGCCCCCATTACCCTTCCCACTGTGCCACCACTCAGGCTGGGGAGGAAGAGGTAAATGAGCTGGAAATAAAGAAGTGGTAACAAGCCTGGGAAAAAGATGAGGTGCAATGGGAGTGGAAGACATCTTAGTTTTTACCACTGTTTCTCATCATCCAACTCTTGAGATTGACCATAAATTAAATTAATTCTCCCCACATGAAGTCTGTTTTGCCTGTGATAGCAACTTTTAAGAGACGTCCCTGTCTGCCTCGACACATGAACTTTTCCATCATATTTTCTTCTGTCCTATTAAGAAAGGGAATGAGAGAGCAGCTGGTTGTATGTTTGGCAGCTGGCCAAGGTCAGCCCAGCAGAGCTATAAAACTAATTTCTGTCTAGTCAATCAAGTTTTCTGCAGCTGTGTACTCTGAAAAACCTCCAGCAGCTAAAACCTCCCTCTGCAGCCAAAACCCCACAAGGTGCTGGCCTGCCCTCTGACACAGCTAACAAGCAAACAGAGGTTACAAAAGAAAACTACAGACAGCCATCCTGCCTTTGCCAGTGTAGTCATGCCGTGTGTTTCCCTCCAAATCAACGAGATCACCCTATCCAGCTTAGGGTGTCACAGAAGAGTAGAATGGTTTGGGTTGGAAGTGACCTTAAAGATCATCTAGCTCCAACCCCCTGCCACAGGCAGCAAACTTTCCACTAAACCAGGTTTCTCAAAGCCCCTGCCAACCTGGCCTTGAACACCTCCAGGGATGGCAAGTCCAAAACTTCCCTGGGCAATCTGTTCAAGTGCCTCATAAAACCTCACAGTGAAGAATTTCTTCCTAATGTCTAATGCAAATCTACCTCTCTTCAGCTTAAGGTCACTCCCCTTTGTACATGCCCTTGTAAAAAGTCCCTCTCTAGCTTTCCTGTACCCTTTAGGTACTGGACACTGGATATGCAAAGATGGTAAAACAGAAGGTGATTTGATGAATGG
This sequence comes from Molothrus aeneus, assembly GCF_037042795.1. Classification (NCBI taxonomy): domain Eukaryota; kingdom Metazoa; phylum Chordata; class Aves; order Passeriformes; family Icteridae; genus Molothrus; species Molothrus aeneus. Next base: position 48,379,509 of record NC_089650.1, read on the forward strand.
TGAAAGAGAGTGAAAGGGTGGTGAATAGCTGGAAGATGAAAACTGGGAAAAACAGGAAACCAGAGCTGGGTCAGGCTGCGCAAGGCTGGGACAAGATCTGGAGGTAGCACAGGGAAATGGAAGGTGGCCAGCGCAAGGAGACAGAACTTACAGGAGAGGAGAGGACTTATGGAATGACTTTTGGTAGAAAAGAAAAATTGGTTAGGAAAATGAGCAAGAACTGGGTGGAAATGTCCTCACAAATCAATCTGGTGAAATAAGTAGGGCTGCTGTCTGTGTGATGCCTGCCCTATGGCATATCCTTCAACATCTCCAGGAAAAGCAGCAAAACTGTCCACCATGGCTAAACAAAAGTCAAATTCCAGTCCGTCCTCACTGGAAGCAAATTCCTCTCTCCCAGGCACACGGGCAGGTAGGACGTTTTGCACAGTGCTCTTATTCCTGTTCAATCCCCTCTGACAGGGAGTGACCAGGTAGGGGGCAGAGAGGGGCCCAACAGGTGCTGGAGCAGCCTCAGAGCCCGGCAACCTGGCTGACGCTTCCCCAGCGCTGCTGCCGGCTGCGGCGCACGGCACAGAGCGCTCCTGCATGGCATGGCCCTGCATGGAGGCCACCAGCCACATCTGCCACCAATGTCCTCTCCTTAACTGCAACCCTTCCTAAAGTTTCTCATCTGCTTTTTCACTAGCACTCAGGTCTGATACAAGCCTGGACTTCAAGAAATATTTAGTTCTTCCCCCACCAAGCTTTCTACATCATCTCAAGTGCTTTAGACTGCTACATTACATGAAGTAATTACTTGAAAGATTACATCTCAACAACACTTTTGTTTATCCCTCTGAAAGAGTTAATTCTCATCCCCTATCAAAGTGAACTCTGATAGCAAAGAGTTTGCAGAGCAGACTACTAGGCAGCTTGCTGAAAGCATCTCTACCCTGCAGAAACAAGCAGCTACACGGAAGGGAGAAGGAGCTCTTACGCATTCTCAAGTGCCAGGTCTTAGAAGGATGTTACACCTGAACACCGACTTGCAGTAAACAAAAAGAGAAATCAATACAAATGCTACATTATGCCCACGGCACTCTTGTTCACACTTGTAAGAATCTTCTCTAAGTTCAGCTATTCCAGCTAAACAGAAGCCAACAAAAGGCTCCAAAGAAACCAAGCAGAAAGTTTTTAAACCTAAAACCTAAATTGCTTTTCCTCATAGTCAAGACAATTTAGGATAAAATACTAAACAAAAATAGCTTTTGGCCAAAAAGATATGTGGGTAGCATCAGAGTTTTGGTTTTTACACAAAAGGCCATTCCATGACCCATGAGTATGGTTTAAGACTACACAAACGTAGGCTTAAAGTTCTGACTTTTATGTTCTGTTTTTTAAAGAAAAGCTTTATACTTTGGCTCCAAAATAAGCTCATCAAGCTGATCAACTTGCAACAACAGTGGTAGAAAAACAAACACACAGGGATTAAAAAAAAACAACCAACCAAACAAAAAAACCCACCTGTGTAATATAAAAGCTCCATGATCTCAGGTACACTTAGATTCTACAGTCTTCTCTCAGCACAGGAAGAAGTTAGCCAAGAACTCAGTACTGAAACTTTCCAGAGCCTTTCTGACCAGAAATTTCAGCACCAGAATGGTGCAAAGCTATTACAGAGTCCCATGGGTGATACAAGTGAGCACAGTTCCCAGGGAAAAGAGAGATTGTCAACTCCATGGCAACACAAGATAAAAGAGCACAAGTGGCCATTGAAGGAGTTATCAGAAGCATGAAGGATACTGAATGTATATTCCATTATTTTTTGATCTTGCAAATTTAGCTCCTGACCTCTAAAGGCAGCACATTACTTAACTTTGTATTTTAATTTTCATGTTGCTTAGATATTTCTTATGCACCTTAAGCCGCACTCATTAAATAATTCACATTTACAGACGTGCTGCTCTCAACAGTTTGAAACCTCTTGGTATTTCAAGTTTGATTTTACAAGCTAGCCAGGTGAAAACAAAAGGAAGCAAAAACCACCCAAAATGGGTAAGTCTTTAACGGCAACTCTGCTCTAAAGTTACTAACATACAGAAAACCCATATCATGATCTTTCATGATATTAGAATTCACCGCCATCTGCGTGTCTGTTACTTCAAATGGAACACTGATTCCCCAAGGCACTGTCTCTGATCTAAAAGAAGTCAAAGCTCGTAAGGAAGCAAAGCAGTCTCATAAAGGCACTAATTTTTCCTTCAAAAAAACCTTGAAACTTGAAGATTTAAATTCTGAAAGCCCATATGCCAAGAAAGTTTGCTTTTAGAAACAGAAAAAAGGAGGTAGAACTTCTGTTCTTTTTTTAAAGACAAACCTAAGATAGCATGTTGTGAAGCATGAAGTTACTATGAAAGGCTTCAGAGGCAGCAAGCTACCTTGGAAGGTCTTTCCAGAGAAAGACTGAAATGAAGATTCATACTCTTGAGAAAGGAGGAAGCAAACAAACTGTATAAAGCATAATTCTATTTTTCAAATTACCATAGGTAGAACAAGTGCTATCATCTCCTGACACCTAACTTCAAAAAGTTAAGAACTAGGCAGTCAAATACCTAATGCCAAAGCTGAAACAGCACATGCAAGCAAAATATTGTTGCTTGAGTCCTTATTTTGATGAATTCTGGTCTGAAAGAAGCAACGCCATGCAAAACACAATCTGGTAACAATGCAGCACAGTAGAAAAACAAATGCAACACCAACATTCAACTCTAGATACAGTCTGCATTGTAAACAGTTTGGCAACACTTCAGGATGCAGGATACATTTCTTTATAAGAGAATCACGCAGATATTCCTTACCACAACTTGAGTGACACCCCAGGTCAGCACTTCCCCCTAGCCAGAGACCCAGGCAGCTGTGTCCCACCTACACTGCCCACAGCTGGAGAACTCAACTCATGCGGAATTCTTCTCTACACCCACAGAATTTTTTTACCCTTGTAACAGTGGTCAAACCCCTGAACAGATATTCAGAAAGGTCAGAGTCTTCACTGTCGAGGATGTTCAAATTCCTCCATGTGCTCAGTGGAGATCTTACCCACAGAGTCAATGAACCCAGGCAAGCAAGTCACTTGTCACTCTACAGCACACGCCTTATAAATATCCCAGATGAGTGGATGTCCTAATGAATGAACTGATGCACAGCTGCCTCTGCTGACCAAATAACCCCTGACTAAATAGGAGTCCAGATAAGAGTGCCCAAATTTACACGTTGCCTTCCCAAACTTGTCTTCTTGCGTGTGCACACTCATCTCTTCAGTCAAATACAGAACTGAAAATTAGCTAACTCATTTCTGAGTCACTGACTGCATCCATAACAATACTGCCAGTTTGACATTACAGCATTTGAGAATAGAGCCTCTTTGTGTATGAAGTGAGGGAAATAATCCTACTATGTGGAAGATTTTTTTAATTTACGATAAATAGTATATTCCCTGAAAATTTTCCATTCTTTTATTTGCAAAATATACGAAGAGCGGTTACAGTGCATGATAGAGTAAAGCACACAGACTCATTTACTGCATGTAGGACAAAAAAAGCTGTACAATCACTAAAGAGGCTGACACAAAACTCTACATCTCTCAGTTTCCATCCTGATACAGCATCACAGGTTAAAAAATATTCTGAAAGTGAAACATTTTATTACCCAAAAATAACAGATGTTTCTGGCATCATGACAAGAGAGCAGCATGCTCACAACATCCACAATAATCCAGAATTTGTGGAAAATCCACACTTAAAGGGAGCTAACACTTAAGGAACAATTCTTCTCTTACTTTAGAAAATAGGGTTCTGTGTAAGCAAAAAAAACCCAAAAACAAACCCTTTTTAATAATAATAGGTAATTAATTATTTAATCATAAATAGTATAGAACAACAGAAAAATAAGGAAAATAAATCAGTATTCTGTGAGCCTTTTGTAAACACTGCCTCATCTTTTGACAAGGAATTTTCCTCCAGGATTTGATCTCCATTTCAGCTAAATTCTAGAGCCATGCAAATTCAGCCTAAATTTCTAACTTCTAACAACAAGGACTTTCAGGCATATTTACCCAAATCTTATTGCTCCTACAAACAACCGCTACAGAGTTATCTAAAATAAATTAAAAAAAAGATCGATGACTATATTGGTTATATACAGTGAAATCCCAGAGCCACATGTTAAAGAATAAATTCACATTCTTCATGAGCCATCTGGTTTAAAGCCAAGTATTCTTCTCCTCCACCCAGAAATTTTGTAAAAACATAAGAATAGTATGTTATTTTTCCTTCAAAATGAACACACCTAGCAAAAATCCACAATTCCTTCTGAGGCGGATTCACAAACATGTCCCTTTCTGAACAGGAGGCTGAAAGAAATATCAAAAAAAGAAGATATTTTAAATCTGGCTGTGCGCTGCTATCATCACACATCTAATTTTCAGTGCATTCAGTTTGGTATGACTTCACTCAAATAACACTGAAGTCCTTTCATCACTTCCAGGTGCTCCTAAGTTACAGACCAATTAGCAATTGCTAAGCTGAGCTGCTTATTAACTCAACAGGCATTTTAAAGTCCAATAACAGCAGATTTGTCTCAGACAACTAATGTTTGATAACACTGAATAAATCACCCAAGTCTTTTAGATGCTTGTCTCTTCTCTACAGTGGATTTTATTTTTACAGCAGGCTCCCAACCACCAACAGTTTTGTAATTCCTATTAATTTTACTAAATTAGTATCTTGAAAGCAGAAGAACTAGAAGAGTGAAGAGTTTGAGGGGTTCCTCTTATTCATATCTGACCTTTGGCAGCACCGTTGTCAAAAAAGGTAAAACCATATAAATTAATTTTGGAAAAAATACCAATTGCTAGGAAACACTATACTACCCAAACTAAAAGTATGCTTAGTTCTGGAAAATTTTGCCAAATAAGAATTTTCCTTTGTTAATGCTTCTAAAGTTTTCTCCAAAGTCAAAACTTTCAAGCAAGGGTGTTCATCACAATCAGGAAGGGAAAATCCAGAATGCCTCCCTAAAATAAATTATTCCCCCTCTCATCTACCTATCCTTACGCCATGTATTGACTCCTCTGCCAATACTTAGACTCCTGAAAAATAGTTATAAAAATTACAGTATTTAGATTACATGATCTCTATTTGAGAAACAGCAGTGAGGATGTGAGTTGTACTTCTGCAAAGCATATCATGAAACTTCTTCAGTTGCAGCTGCATTCTGTGGTCTCACTTTCAAGAGAACTGTAAAGAGAGTTGTAAAGATAAGAAAAGACAAGGGACACATAAACTTCTATCTGAAGTGTTGCCCACATTCATCAGTAGGCCTTCAAAAAGCAGTACTTCCAGGGAGAAGGAAACCAGTGAAATAAAGTGGAATGTGGAAATCTCTCGAGTTTAGAAACAAACCCAGAACTATAGACCCAACAGCTGACTAGAAACAGTCAAAAATTGGCAAGTTTTCATATCACAATACTACATGCTCAAATTTACCATTTGAATACAATGTTTGGCTCCACAGCCATACCATGTTATGTCCCTCTGGACAACTTGGTGGAGCTAGCATTTAACATTTGCATACTCCTAAAGACAGAAACCCATAGTGAAAGGGGACCCAACACTATTTAGCCATTATTCAGATCTGTGTATATTAGGAAAAACCATATAATGACATCTTTTTTAATTCTGCACCAATTATGATTTAATTTCTGCTTAAAGGAAATGGCCAAGAAAATTTTCTCACTCTTCCTGATGCTGGCAAACCTATTCAAGAAGGAGGTATTTAAATTAAAATATTAAATTTTACCAGCCTGTTCTTTTTTTCTAATTCCTACTGCCCTATCATTGCCAAGTGGTATGATTTTTCTCAAAGTCTACCACTTAAAAGGAACAATCTCAGAAATGTTTATTTCAAAGTGTTGCATAATGTCATTATTAGCATTTTATTTCAAATCATGACTCATGGACATTCATTCTGAAAAGCTACAAAATAAAAGCACTAGGAAGCACGCAGTGAGAGACCAGGACAATAATGAAAATGAGAATGGAAATCAATAAAGAGAAAAGAACTAGAGCAATGGGACCTGGACCATATCACAGACCATAATTCACTGGTGACTAACTTACACTGAATGCTAACAACTGAATGCTGGCAGGAAAGCATTTGATCAAAACCTACCTGACAGAGCACAGAGCTCAAAAGGCAAATCAAGCAGGTCTCTCTAAAGCTACTCTAATTAGAGCTTAGCAGTGTGACCATTTTTTTGTTCCTTTCTTAAAGATAAAAAAGAAAAAAAGAAAAAAAAGAAAAGGATAAAATAGTCTTAAGCTATTGCTCTCCATAAATTCTTAGTTACAACTTCACAATATATTCACAGAGCATCTACTTGTGCAAAATCCCACTGAACCACAGAAGTTTCCCTGCTCGAGTCCCCTGAAGGCCAGGATCTGAGCAGGGCATAGCACACGGCAAAGGGGAAAAGGTTAAGTGGCTCCAGGACAGCACACATATTTAACAACATGAGGGCAGGCCAGATAACATCAGATGTTTGAAGGAAACAATGAAAGGAAGTTGGCTGAAAGCCTCCCAGCCTTCCCAGTTTAAGTCAGGAGTAAATTCTTATCTTCAACCCTGCAAAAGTTGCCTAAAAAAACTTTGGTATACACTGGACTGGTAGTTTATGTATCTAACCAAAAGGCAAAAGAACAGGATTCCTGGTCTCTATCTCTCTCACTGTCACAGAAAAAAAAATGGCACAGTGATTATGTACGTGTCAGAGGAACTGAGCTGACTTACTACATAACTATTGCACCGTCAGCTAGGGGGTAGTCTGATATTCCAGCGATGTAATTTCCTTTCCAAACTTCAGATAGAACCCAACTTTCAGTATTTCTATTATTTTCAAAGCTACAGTGGAGGAGCAATACTTAAGATATTCTTCCTGTTCTGCACAGAAAGCATAATGATGAAGGATTGAAGCATGAAAAAATCAGAGCTTCCAGACAGAGAGCTTATTCCTGCCTCTAACTCCCAGTTCTCCCCTCTTCTACTGAGACTACTAAATTAATTTGACTTAGGATGCCTCTTTTCCCCTTTCTAAAGCTCTTCTTCTTTCTGGTCCAAAGGACCAGAAAAAGCAAGCCTAAACCAAAAGACATATATGCCATTCCATAAAATCCAGTACAGCTGAGGAGTGTGAGAAGTGCAAGAGCTGTGATGAATGAGGTTTGCTTAACTTTGTGCAGTTAATCCTCAGAGGAATAAGACCAAGATTGTCAAAGTGATTCACTTGGTCCCCAGCACAAGCACAAGCAGCATTCTCAAGAAGCACAGAAAAAATGACTGACCTTCAGAAAAATTCACAGTATGTACTTTATAACAGCTTTTCCTAAAATTATTACTTAGGAGTGCTGAGAAGGAGTAAGGCAGACAAGCCAAGGCTCTTGCAACTTTCCAATGCTGGGAGATTATTACCACACTACAGGCAGAATAAAAGATGACACAGGGCCATAAGTAACTCACTCTTGTGCTCTATTCAACCACAAAGTTGTGGTGTCAAAGTAAGGAAAGTTAGGAAGTAAGCACCAGTCTACGTTTTCTGTTGCACAGAAAACTCGTCTATATACATGCCAATGGGTTGCAAAACAAAAACACTGGCTCAACATTTTAGAGGGAAGGACCAACTCCAAATGCTGCTGTTAAACGTGTTATTCATGCTATACATGACTGCTACAAGCATTCAAGTCATATGCAAAAGTTTAGAGAAAATTCACAAGTCTGGACAGATTCTATAGAGAAATTAGGATGTCCTAACCATTTAACCTCCTGTGGTGAAAAAAACACTTGACCTAACAGATGTTTTGTAAACTCTGCTCTGCAGTAGGCCAAATGTGGCCAGGCAGAATGCCAGGAACAGCCTTTTTAGAACCTTACTGGACTACCAGGAACTCAAGACTATTGATGGCAGTTGGGCTAAAAACAAATAAGAACACAGCAACACTGCAAGTGAATTCATACAAATTGTGCCACTGAACACGTTTTGTTCTTTATCACCACAGCACTTAATTATTTTGAGAGCTTGCTGATAGGCATGGTTATTGAACACAAATCTGGTCTCAGTAGTTTGTATTTTGTCAGGAAGATCTCTTTAGCCTGGAAACTGAGAAGTGGTAATTTATTCTCTGTGTCAAGGAATTAAGAAGAGTTAGTCAATTCAGTCATCTGAAGAGCTGAGAAACCTAAATGAGGCAGTGTGCAAACTCTTCTAAATAGTCTGAAAGCTGTCCAGCACAGACCAAAGTATCTTCCTTCCCAAAAGAGGGCAGCAGGTCTCTATATGCAGAGAAGCACAGACTCCACAGGACAAGGATATAAAAAATAAGGTTAGAATCAGGGTAAGGGTAATGGAGTAATAGCTGACCCAGAATAGGAAGGAATAAAAAGTCACCGATTTACCACAATAATTTAAAAGATTATAAAAATCAAGTAATCTGTTTTCTTTTTACTCTTGCTTTCTGGCTGTAGATCTTAACAACAGTTACACAGTGGAGATACTGCCACAAAGGGGAAAAAGACTCCAAAAAATGTGAAGGTAACTCTTAAAGGAGAAATAGAAGGAAAGGTAGCTGAAAACTGACTATAAATAGTGTTTCCACGTTGTTATGACAGAGAGAACAGGAACATGACTACAAATATTCTGAATCTGAACACTGATATTGACATTCAGGGCTGGGATGCACTAGCACACAGAGTGGATTAAAAAAACATATTGGATAAAAAAATGTACTGGAAAACAGCCACCACAGGAGCTGTGGTAACAGAAACGGGGTGAAATTCAGCATCCCAAACTTCAGGCCAGGACTCACAACAATTTCTGCAATATTTCTGCTCTCCTCGGCTGCTCTGAGCTGAAGGCTCAGATGCACTGCCTTAGAACACTGCAGGCGCCATGTTCATGTGACATGAGAACAAGGGGGCATTAATTCCAGCTGCAAAACCTATAGATAAAGGCAGTTATGATAGCCAGAGAAGAAGAGACTACTGCCTGAGGGATGGTTCAGACCTTGGATTGTTTCATATAGCAGAATGAGATGCCACCCTCTACTAAATCTTTCAGGAAGGAAAAGCTGTTATTACAGCTGAAGGGCAGAGCTGACAGAACAGGAACTGGGTATAAACCAAACCTGCAAATGCATTTGTCTGGAAAACAAAAGTCTCACAACTATTAGAGTAAGGAAAAACAGTAGCCATACCTACTAAGTGAAATTTCATCTGCTTCTAAAAGAGACAAGATGTCTTATTTTTGGACATGAGACTTACTCAACCCAGGAGGTCCCTTTCCATTTGCATCTCAAGTATGATACACAGTAACTTGTCTGTGTGTTGAATACATTCATCAGCTTTCCAATAATTTTGCAATATAATCTTTCCATCCCACAGCAAATCCAAAATTTCATTCAGCCATGATATTTGCTAGCATGTTTACTTGGTGTACCTGAGGCACAGCAGCTTTGTTAGCCTGGCTTATTCCCTGTTCTGTCAAAGACACAAATACAGTAGCTGAACTGTCTGGCAGCAGATGTGTCCCCTGGTAACTATCTGGTGATTCAAAAAGAATTCTGTACACTGGCAGGGGGATAAAATACTTGTTTTCACACAATATATTGATGGAAAATCTACAGCTCTCCTATTTGAGCCACCTTTCAAAAAAAGCCTAATTTTGGTTTCCTAAGTTATATGAACACAATTTTCAAATACAGACATTAAACTGTTTAGAAGTTACTGCATCAGAAATGGTGTCCCTAACTCAGACAATCAAATTCTCCTCAAAACAGGATTTGTTTAGTCCATCTTGATATTTCTCACTCTTCTGCATTGATTGCACATTCAACAGAAAAAAAAAAACCCAACATATTATTTCAATGCTTTATTTGGCTTAAAATTATTGGGCCCAAAATTAGAAAGCATTACAAGTATTTATATTGCAAGCATTACAAGTATTTACTTACAAGTATTTGAGATGGTTTTCAATTTTGGTACCTTAAGTACTGTTTTTTCTTACTTATTCATACGAATGGCTGTGGTGAGTACATGCTATCTGACACCTACCTTAGACACACAAATGTACATCCTTTCCAAGGATGGGTTCACCCCATTGACAAAATGACTGATTTTCTCCCTAAATCCTTCAGCCTTTCAGAAAGTAAAGGTTAGAGGCTACCTATCTTATTCTGATGTTATTATGCAATTCTGTCCATTTTCCAGGCTCTCCAGAACTATAGACTGAAATGGATTTGCATCACTGACCATCTGTATTGCTCAGAGCTGCAGCTCCTCACACCTCTTCACTCAGTCTCTGAGCAGACACATTACTCCAGCTATTACAGTCAACAGGCATTACCCCATTTATCTTATTAGCACTGACTGAGGCAGTGCTAGTCTGACCACCAATATGAAACAGCTGTTCCAACCTAACCCCATCACTACTAAAAATAAAATAGATCAATTTCTTTTTTTTTTCTTCCCCTAAAAAGTGACTTATGATGGCTGTGTTGGCTGCTCTGTAGCCTCACTAAAAAGTCAGGCTGAGTAAAAGGTAAGCACTATCGCTACAGCTGTGCAGTGCAGGAGGAGAATTTTTTCTTAGTGTTTTTTAAACTACATAATTGAGATAGCTGTTTTCCTGTTGGACTCATTATTTTTCCACTATAGGAAAAAACTCACAAATTCAATCAAATTAGGAAAACAAATTATCCTTCACACTGAGAACAGGTATGCTTCCAAAGTAAATGTCTGCAGCCAAGGTACAAATCCATCCTGAATATAAAATCAAGTAGATATTTAAGTCTTATGCCTGTGAAACTTAAAGAACAGAAACAGAATACTAGAAATTCAGTGTATTCATTTCAACAGAATGAACTCTGACCTAGCCCTCAGGAATCAGATCAATTCTAAAAGCTCAATATTAATAAAAAAATAAAATCTTTATTTTTGACACAATTCATATGAAACATCTTTTCTTCCTTACTACAAGGTTTAGGAGTTTTGTCTTTGAAAAAGCTACAAAAGCCAAGGCAGAAATACAGATCTGCAGGGTTTGGGATGTTGGATTTATTGGCTTGGTTTGGGGAGTTGGGAGTGTGTGATGTTTGTTTTTAAAGAAATTAAATGGCAATTTACAAGTTCTACTACAATAAACAGACCAAATAAGACATTTCTGAAAAAGCAGTAGTGTTAAGTAACTTCTATTTCAGTGTTTTATGCTTAATCATAACTTTAAAACCAATGAGATCATAACGTGCAGTGCAGCACTCATTCTAACCCCCTTCCATGGTACCTATAGCTTTCTGCCTCTGCCATGGATCATGGTCTCACTTGGAGCACACAGGAGTCAATTGTGCAGACATCCTTCTTCCAGGATGTGAACACATTCAGAGTCACAGCATACAGCCTCATGGGACCAAAGAGATACTAATGAATTCATTGGGGCACAAAACCTTACGGGACCAAACAGATATTAACCAATTCACTGCAGCACACAACCTCACGGGACCAGGGACGCCCTGACAGCTCTACTGAAGCTCAGAACAACTAAAAGACACTCCAAAGGACATGGGTATTTCAGTTCTGGGATTGGTCCCTCTGTGAACATCAATCCCACATAAAGAGGAGCTCACTACAATGATCACAGATCAATCATTGAGAATTAAATGTCACGTCTGTCTTAGATGGACACCACACAGCAGTGGGTTGATTGCCCAGACTTTAAGACCCATGTCCCCTTCAAGTGCACCCCAGCACTCTGGGGTACCTGCAGCCTCCCACCTCAGCCTCCAGCAGAGACTTAGAACCAGTACAGGAAATTGCTCCTAGGGTTTAATGCTTCCAAGCATTTATTTTTATTTATTCCTAATCTAAATTTCTATATATGTGTCAATGTAATTGAGGATTAAGGCTATTAAAACCAGTTCAAATTAATAAATTAAGGAGTGCCAATTAGGTGGAAATACCCAAATGGATGCCTGCATAAAACTTTAGCCCTGATTAGCCCCTTTAAAGAACTGCTTAGGATAAAAAAGCCTTATTAATTGAGCTTGAGAAGGAGATAAATCTTTAAACTTTCAATTTTTATTCTATCAGATGTAATTTCCATATTGCTGTCTTTCCAAGGACATTGAAAAATCACAGTCCATTTGGTGGCCCATACACTTGACAGCCAACAGTTGCTACAGACACACATGCTACTGATCAACACAGAGGATGCTCCCCAGAGGGCCTCTGCAAGCACCAGAGACCTCTCTCAGCTCTCTGAGCAGGGAACTATTGCAAAGCCAAGTATTGAAACAGAATGCACTATATCGGCGTGTTTCACAAGCAGGTTCTGCTGAAGTCATCCATTAAGAAAATAGTTGAAGAGAGCATTTGATATTGAAATGGAAATATTATTCCTATTTTACCTGTCATTCTGCCCCTATTAGTCCCTGCCTCAGCACTAGAAAGCATAAGCACAGCAAACTTGCAAGTCAGTTCAGGTCTATCTGCAGGATTAGATTCAGGGGATGGCTCAGGGTGTCACAGTATTTTCCAAGGGCACATTATTTGCTCTTTGAAGATACTCTTGAAAACCATTTCTTAGTCATTAATTATTCATTCTATTTCTTATAATCAGTTCTTTTAATTAGTATCCCAGGCAGCTTTGCTGAGAAGCCCACACTTTCAGTAATTAGGGGCAGTTTGTTGCCCTTAATTAACTTCAGACATAGCAAGACTCTTATTACTTTGTTATTTCAGCTGTTTTTATGTTTGCATTGCATATGCTGTCCTGCTTTAATGGCTCAGAAAGGAGACTCTTGTGTCCCTGTTGTGCTATTTATCTCATTTAGGTTCCATCTCTCTTTCTTGACTCAGTATTAATTGCTGTATATTAAATCCCTCTGACTCTCTGAAGTCACATCTACACTTGCAAGCAGAGTGACACCAGAAAAGTGCATCTGAACAGTGAAACAGAACCTGCCAGCCCATCTCCTACCCTTTTGTGCTGCTTTCTATAGTTAAGTGCACTTGCAACAGACACAGGCTGAAGTACAGCAAGAGGGTCATGTATGGAGGCTTCACCCAGTTTGCTGATTTTATCATGCCTCTGTGGCCTCTTGAAGGCCATTCTGGACCGAGTTCTGACCAAATGTTGTTAGTAATCAATGGGTTAATAAACCATTAGAGTTTAAATATCCAGAACACATAAACCAGCTTGAGGTTTAGTAATAATCTGAATAATTTTATTATTCTAAATAAATAATACTTCTCTTTCTTACACAGGTTTTTTCATCTACAAAGAAGAAGGTATATTAAAGCAGCAGAAAGACTGGTGTAATCCGGTTCCTCCAATTAAAGTTCAAGGAAGAGTCAAGCAAAGACACCAGCAGCTCTGTTCACAGCATGCCACTGACCTTGTGGGCAATTCAACAAGGAAAGAGGTTTTAAAAATTCCCCACCCCAGGCAAACAGGAGACAAACTTTCATCTGGCTCCAACAGAAGTCCTGTAAGATGCATCCTACGCTCAGGGTGTGTGAGAGAGAGTCACACACAAAAATACTGGCACAGTCTGGATTTAGTGGGTCTGTGATGTGCAGAACAAACAGATTAGCTTTACATTACACAGCTAAGAACAACACCTCCTTTTCAGCAACACATGAGCAAAACACATCAATATATATGCACACACAGCTGGATCCTGTAATTTTCAGCTTTCCACTGTAGGATATTTGGGTTTTTATATTCCAGGTGATAAAACAGAAGGCTTATATTCACTAAACATAGCTAGTCTTATAATAGCTTTATATACCCTTTATATAATTTTACAACATTTATTATCACAGAAAAAGCCCTGGGAACATGAAGTTATTAACTAGCTAAATATTAAGTACCTAAAAGCTTTGGATGGCAGAGAAAGACAACTTTAAAAGCCATCCTTAATCTCAAGCAGTGTTTTTAAAATAAATTAATTTGGGAGACAAAGCATGCTGAAAAGAACCCAAAGTCATATAAACAAGATTTTCAGAACTTGTATCACAGAATATTTAAGCTAAAACACATCTAGCTACTTCATAACCACGTACCAGTATGCTCAGAATCCCTACTGTGTGTAGTACATGTGTGGCTATGAGAATGACACTGCATTTGGAGTTAAGTCACTGCAAGCAGAATCTAAGTGTCCATTCAGGCAAATACTCCAACAGGTAGCTGAATATTACTACAAAAAGAAAAATTCTAACAGAGTTTTTAAACTTCCATCTCAACATAATATCACTATTTACTCTTAAATCCCCACTGGTAAAAGACTGAAAAATCCTCTGCCTATTAATGGCAATGTAGAAAGGAAGAGAAAGGAGAACTGATTTCTATGATTTAATATCAGATCTATACCAAAAAAATCTTACTTTTTTTTTATTTCTTCTTTTTGCCTATGCTCCATCCATAAGGAGGTCAATATAATAAAAAAAATTTAAATCATCTATATTAATATTTTAGCAATAATATGTATGTGGTGTACTAAATAGTTGGAGTGGAGAAACATTTGTGGAACACTTCTGAATAAGAAATAACCTTGCTGCAAGGCCTCAGAATATATAATTTACAAATAAATCAAGGAATTTATGAGCAATAGGCACAAACCGAGGATGTTTCCCAGCAAAAGCCAGCAAGATAAACATTTGGCATAGACTGCCTGAAGGTGAATTTTTTCTTAGAAAAAGAAAACTCATGAATTCACCATTAGAAAAACCTAAACATATAAAACAACTCCAACTTTCTCCAGAAAAAAAAAACAGTTTTCCCCAGTGCACTATTTGATTTTCATGCAGTCTAACTTCTGCATACCATTTTTCTCACCAGTTCTCTGCCCTAGTGATTCTGTATTACACTAGCATGGATTTTGAGACTATTCCCTTATTTACCAGTTTAATCATTATCCTTTTTATAGACCAATCTCTTTTTTGCAAACTCACTCCCCAAGATATTCCTCTTTCATTTCTCTTTAATACTGAAAAGCATAACTCTCATGACCAATGGATTTCTCTGCTACAAATTCATTCCTCTTTAACTCCGTCATTGTCCTTGCTGAACAGTTACTCTACTCCAAAATTAATTTGGTTCCATACACTTTCTCAACACTTTCAACTTAGTCCATGAAACTGTCCATCACTGGGGGCTATTTCTCCTCTAATCATTGTAGATGTACACCATCTCTTCAGAAGCCTCATTTATGCCCTGTGTATTTGTCCTTCCTTCCACATCCTTGTCTACGGCCCAAACAAGTCTACTCAAATTATTATCCTAAGGATTCTTTTTTTGTCTATCACTCAGTGTCCCTCCAGCACTTTCATTACACAGACGCTGCCAGCCTCTATTTCTAAAACCCTACAGACAAGAGAATTGAACATAAATGAATAATTAATGGTTAAGAAAAAAATGGAAACAAAGTTGCAGAAAAATTCTTGTATAATAACCTTCTCTTTTTCTAATTTTGATTCACCAGGTCACATATTTAAAGAAGTACTCACTGTAGCTCTGTTCATTCTTTACAATGCTGTTAATTAATGCTTTTCCCCTTCCTGACAGGAAAAACACTCAAGAACATTCTTGAACTCATGCATACAAGCAGTCACACTTGAAGAGAAGCATATGTTTTATCTCCTCACTGCAAAATAAATAAGAACTAGAAATAAATTCTACTGAGCAAGTACCATCAACTTTTAGGAAGTTTTAAATACAAAATGAAAAGCCTTCAATGCTTATGGCTGAGAAAATAACCTTCAAAATGCAAGCTTAAGCTGATGCAGCCTGGTACCGACATGCAAACACTATCTCTCCTGCTGCTCAGAGTTTCCCACACACAGCAACAAAATGAAAACTGCTTTTTCACAGCTGCTATTCTGAAACCTGGGGGAATCAGCTGCAATGAACAAGAACTGGGCTGCTTTCAACTCAGTGCCAGCACTTCCAGGCAGAAATGGGCACTGGAGACAGGCACTAGGCAAATGAAGAGGACTTGAGCCGACTCTGTTCCTCACCCTGCCTCCCATCCGCAATGGCAAGAGCCAGAAGTCCCGGAGAGCCTGGGTGCCAGACCTGTGCGTGCCACTGCCATCAGCTGGCAGCAAGAGGAGTAACTTGGAAAGAAATACAGGAGGCACGTTTGCAGCTAATGTACCAAAAAAACCCTATATGAAAACTGACTTCAGGATTAAACGTTTAAAAGCCTTAGAGCAGTCTCTGAGTGTAAAAGTCACAGAGCACCAGGTTCAGAGAGAGTAACATACTAACTGGGGCTCAGTACAGCTCCATAGAGAAGCAGAGTCAAGGCATAAAGACAAACACCCCAAAACACACCCCTCAAAGAGCAGAGGTGAGGTGGAGAGCCAAGCACTTTCCTAGCTAACCACAAACACACCATCCCATCTCCTCTAGGGACACCTCTTTGGTCAATAAAGCAAGTCTTTTCCCTGAGCTATTAGCTCTCCACTTGCAGCAAGGGAAGCAGCAGGAGGCAGGGATATGTTAAGCTAGCAAAGTAAGGGCCATCTACACACAAGGTAAAAACAAGGATAATGGGACAGTAGAACACAAATACAAAGGTACATTAAAAAAGCAAACCAATACATACTGAAAGCAACTTCAGGATGATATTCACCAGTATTAAAAAGAAATGGTACAATGCCAGAAAGAGAAAAACCGACTCTAGCATGAAAATGGAAAGGCAATTGGTTAGTAGTGTCCCCAAACATGAACTGGTGACAACAGGTTTGCATGGGGGAGCAAGGGGGAAAAACTGAAAATTTGCTATTACAGAAATACATTGCTCAATAAATAGTAAACTAGCAACCAAACAGTATTTTCTGTTCTGGCAATAGTGTACAGTTAAAGACAGCATGTAGTAATTGATATTTTGATATATTGCACCTCAGGCAGGTAAAGCAGTGTGGTTCAGAGGGGAAAAAAGTGTTTTCCCCAGCTTTGTTATTCCACAGCATCAGTGAGTATATTTCACAGATGATGTCTGAGAAAGTATTAAAGACAAGATGAGCTGATTTGGTATTTGTGCCTCTCAATCACCACTTACACCAGCTCAGATACACAAAATGCAATGTGAGAATAACAACTGCAAAGGGCTTAGAAATGCAAGGCAGCCCAGCCAGACAATTCCCCCGTACAGTCCCTGAAGAGAGGGTGGCAATCAACTGATCCTTCAAACTTTCCTCCTGTCAGCTCCCCTGTAGAAAAAAAACCTTAATAATTACTCTTCCACAGGCATTTCAAATGGGGTATTTGCCAACAGAGTTAACACATTTGTCAAACCGTGTGGGTGACAGAAAAAAAGAACCTGAGGTCATGCATTCAGAAAACAAAAAATAAAATTGTCCCATCCAATAATAATAACTACTCAAATTTCAAAGGCAAGTACAGGTAAAATAGGCATTAAAAACAAAAAATACCACAAAAGCAGACAAAAGAAGAGAGTGATGAATTTTTCATCATAGCAGACCATGAGAGGTTTGCAGACCGTCCAAACGTGTTCACTTCATTACACAGCTGTTTACAACACGTGGTTTTCCCAGCACACCACCAGCTTCTGGCCAAGCCACACTGATCAATGCTGAGCTGGTAGGCCAGAAGAAGAATTTAAGATTAAAACAGAACTCTGATGGGTTGTCATTTCTGACGTGGTGCTGGTTACTAGCAGGTTTTGCTTCTCTCATCACCCTTCAGTACTTCTTCAGTCATAACTGATTCAATTGCCCATGGGGAGCAAATTTCCTACTGCAGGCAAAACCAACTTCTTCCCCAAACATCTGGTTCTCACAGGGGCAGTAAGATCTATTTGTGAATAACCTTGTCTCAATATGTAGACAGGTCTGTAGACTACCATATTATGGGTTTTGACAGGATTTACCAGAACTCTCTATACTCATTTGACTAAAAATAAAAACTATACACAGCTTAGAGCACGATGACAAGGTGTTATGGGGAAAAATAAGGAAATAAACTTGATTTAAAATGACTTTCTATGACACCACAAAAAGAACTGAAATTTGTAAAGGAAGCAATGAAGGTAGAATTGGAAGACATGTTCCTAGAAAGATCTTTAGCAGAATTTTGACCAGATGAACAAGTTTTATAGCTATGTTTTTTTCTCTGAAACGTGCCTTGAGTTTCTGAAAACAATGGTTTTGGATGTATTCTCCTAGCTACCTTAGCAGTGCGGAAAGCAATTAATGAAGCATGTTCAGAGGCCAAGAGACAATTTTTCTTTCCCAAAACATGCTTAGCCAATAAATAAGTAGATACATACCACCAGCTCAAAAGCAAGGAGATACAGGGCATGAGACAGAAGAAAGACAAACGTTGGGAATAAAACTGCAGTCCAGAGAATGAAGTCTATCCCCATAACCAGTACTTCCTGACAGTGTTACATAGTATCATTATAAACCTCTCCTTTACAGATAAAGTCCAAGAAAGAAGAAAGAATGAATGCACAAAATTCAGATGAAAATGAATTACTGATTACTGCTCCTACTTTCAAGAATTAGCTAGAAGTCAATGCTTTTGATCTGCTCATGATTTAGTAGCTGGATGGGAGAGAAGGAATGGAAGGAAAACAGGTCATCAAGTATTCAGGAAGTAAACTCAGTTATGAATTCTACATGGCCAGATCAATTACTTCTAATACTTATCACCTATGAAAGCAAGACTTGAATTATCAGCTTTAAGGCACTAAGCTTTTCATACATTAAAAAATATTTTTTAGCCTAGGAGTGCTACTTCTCCCTTAGTCTTAAATTTCTGTGTGGCTACTTGATTACTAGAGGAAATTTTAAAATGTTGAGAAAGAAAAACACAGGAAAAACAGAAGGTTTTTTTGTGAGTTAATTGTAGCATTTTGCTGTCCCTTCCTTCCCTAGGAACTTTAACTCTGATTCACTTCCCAGATACAGAACCTGCCTTTGGTTCTGTAGACTCACTGAGTACAAGCAGGTGTACAACTGATTAGTATAGACAGCAGGTACCAGGGTCATCATCTAATCACTGACTCAGTACATACATACTCATATATATAATATATGTTCACATACACCCCTTTCCCTTGATGGAAGACAGCAACAAGCGAATTTTTTTTCACTAAATCTCATTCTATGGACAAATCCAATCTGGTGGTTTGAGATTCAGTTTGGCTGGGGTAGGAGAACAGAAAAAGAGGAATGGGCTTAGTTAACGATTGTCTTCCCTTTGTTGGGACTAGAAACAAGGAGGAGTGAAGAGGCAGAAGAAAAAAATGGTTAAATATGTTTGAGGGGACTCATAAAAAAGTAGTAGCTACAAAAAATTGACAGTCTGTTTAAACCAGGGACAGACAAAATTTGCTTTATCAAAGAACAATATGTAATGATGCATCAATATTTCTCTGCAAGGTGGAAAATACACGATTAATGTTCACAAATATCTATTTAAAATTTGTTACTAAATACATACTAGCCCATCTCTGTAGAGCTAACTCCATCTTCAACAGGATATGCTACCTCACCTCAAAAAATAACACCATGCTTCAGTTCCACACCTCTAATATTTGATTATTCCCCCTTCTCTATCAAAAATCTACCAGCAACCAAAGTAAGGTAGGATATAATAGCAGATAATCAACTAACTGTGAACAGTTAAAAAAGAATATTTCTATCACATATGCATCCCAGAGACTAAGAAAAAAAACCACCAAAGAGCCAAATTATAAAAGTATGTGATTCAGCAAATCCTGGGCTAAATTATGTTGAATTTATCATTATAAGCAAGATAGAGGAATTGATGGACTCTGGCAAATTATGCTAGTTCTTGTTTTTTCTTAAAGTTTGATTTTCTATTTTAGATAACCTTATCTATCACAATACAGCAGAGCTAATTTTACTTAGCAAGAAGAAAGAAGGAAGAAGAAAGGACAACAGAGGAGGGAAACATTGCCTGCATTCAAAATCCTTTAATTAGTATAACAGTGTCATTAAATATGGTGGTTTAAAGATATCACACAGTATATTTTAATTTGATACTAAAGCAAGAACATAAGAAGCCAGCCATACTGTAACCCATTTCCTTACTTATATTACAATGCAGGTGAAGATACTTGATATATGAATTCCATCTCATTCCCTTACTGGAAAATATGTTCCACATTAAAAAGGAAGCAAACTGCATTCCTCAATATTTGCTCAGCAATATGCCAAATGAACTGGCAGAAAGAACAAATTACTTCTGCTCTTAAGCAGGGTGGATACTATTATTAGGCTCTTGAAAGACTGCTGGTGCAAAAGCACTACAAGGAGTTCACAAGCTGAAATGACACAGCATCACAGCTCTCATTCCAAACTGTACCCTTGGATAACCCATGATGGACAGGGCATGCTGCAGCCAACAGCTCCACCGACACAACACAGGTAAGGAACCTCAGGCCAGCTCACAGTGGACAGCCAGCCACATGCTGTCACACAAGTCAGAACTGAAGCAAAAGAGCAAGAGATCAAGTCCATCTCCTATCTTAGCAGATAGAAAATTAATTCAGGAAATAAGCTAGACTTTTATCCCATAGAATATGAGTCACATGATGGGTAAGGCTGGAAGGGGCAAGAGTGGGTCATGTGGTTCAACCTTGCTGTTTAAGCAGGGTCATCCCAGAGCACATGGCACAGGATTGCATCCAGATGGTTCTTGAATATCTCCAGTCAGGGAGACTCCACAGACTCTCTGGGCAATCTGTTCCTGTGTGCAATCACCCACCCAGTAAAGAAGTTCTTCCTCATACTCCAGTAAAGAAGTTCTTTCTCATATTCAGATGCAACTTCTGTGCATCAGTTTCTGCCTGCTGTCTCTTGTCTTACTACTTTGCACCACGAAGAAGAACATCTCTTGACATCCTCCCTTCAGATACTTACATACATTGACAAGGTCCCCTCTCAGTCATCTCCAGACCACCTGTCACAGCTCCCAAAGTGTCTTCCTTCAGGACATGGTTTAGGACAGGTGGTTGTACTCTCGTTCCCAAGGCTGACATGAGGCCACAGTGCAGCGCAGAGAACAGAAGTTAGACATGAGGGCTCCTTCAGACATCTCTCAGCAATCCCGAACTATCAAAGCAGGTTCTCTAAACTCTCAAAACTCATGACCAGTTCTATTACCCTCCATGCAATAATTTACTGGGTAATACATACAAAATTGTCAAATAAGAGGAAAGATGGTTTTGTGCATTTCATTAGGTCTACGGGGAAGTGCAACTCCTCAGAAGACTTATTTTTTGTGTTATGTCTTATTTAAATACATTATTTCCTGACCAGGAAAAGACAAGTCATCCTTGCTCTGCAGCTAAATTCCTAAATATGACAAAAGTAGCTTTGTACATACAGCAATTAATGCAAAATCCAGAGGTCATTTAAAAATAGTAATTAGTAAGAGCAATATTTAATTGCAGGTATCAAGTCAATTTTGTCAATCAATCTGTTCGTTGCTCATAGTTAAATCTGCAAGAGTTTTATTTCTGCATTTTCTGCACATCAGTAATCTCTTTTCATACATTTTATTAATAAAACTAATTAATACATTAGTTATTTTTAAAACAGTTCCTATACTTAGTGACTTAGATCAGTGAGAACTTCTAAATGCTCAGTATCTTCTGCAATTGATGGCCACAAGCTGCAACTTGGAAGCTGATTAGGAAAATCGAATCAAGAGAAGGGCAATGGAGCAGGAGGGCAGGTCACACAGACAGGTTGTGAGATCTCATCCCTGGAGGCTTCTGAGCCTCCTGCTTAAACCTAGGTTGATATCAACATACATCAAGTCTGCTTTGGCTTTGTCCAGTGGGAAGTCACACTTAAGAGGGATCCAGATATCTCTTAAAAATATAATTTCTATGATGATTCTGTGTTTGGCTAGGGAATTTCCAGTGGGTTGAAAATTATTATATCAGATGTTTTTGGCTTTCTGTTTACAAAATGTCTCTATTCAGGCTCTAGAGTTTAAGTACCTAACACTTAATAAAAACAAAATAATCTTCCAGAAACAATCTTATTATTACTACTATGTTGCCACATTAACTTGTCTGAGAATTCACTAAACACAATTACCTACAGAAGGCATACTTCAGATACCCCAGAACATTTAGCACTGGATTTTACAAACCCTTAGACATATGGAAATATCAAAATCATGAAAAGCCAAGTAGAATTAAATAATTTTTGTGTCCTATCACTATCCTTCTAGAAAGTGATGTAGAATGGGGTTTTGGTTTGTTTCTTTTGTTTTGGATTAGTATGTTTGTTTATAGACCTGAATGTAAAAACCCAATTTTTTAAACCAAGCATTTCAAGAACGGAGCTTTTAAGTTGTTATCTGGAAATGTAATGCCTCAATCCAAAACTTTAAGTATTCTACTTATTCAACAGCTCAAAATAAGAGAGAATAAGCATAAATACCTGCACACACCTGCCAGCTCTCAAAAGCTTGTCTTTCACGCACAAGACACAGAGAACAACTTAGGTCAACCTTCATTAGCAGGTCATTATTACCACAAACACGCATGTTGATTGCTTCTATGTACAGAGAGCACACTCAGTAATCCATGAAACAAAATAGTTTTCTCGTTCACCTGTGTTTCATGGCTTAATTTGCTCGGGTTGGGTACAGACGGTCAGAACGCGACTGGCAGGAGGCACCTCTGGAACGTTTAATTCCACCCATCAGGCACCGCCGAGAAGCAGGAATCAATCCTCCACCGCAGAACGGCCCCAACGCGCCCGCTCCCTGCGCTCCTGTGCCCTTCGCACGGCGACTTCGAGCGCAACTCTAAAAACTCAAACGACTTCACCCCCGCTGACAGACGGGTTTCTAAGCAGAGGGTGTGTTTGGGGCAAGGCGGCTGACACCCAGCCCTGCAGCACCGCTTCCCGCGCCGTGCCCGGCCGGAGCCGCGGCCCCGCTCAACCTGTTGCGGGCCGGAGCGCCGCGGCGGCGGCACCGGCGGGCGGGACGGACGGCGCGGGACGGCCCGCGGGGAACGAGCGCACACGGCGGGGCAGGGGAGCGGGGAGGCGGGGGCTCACCTTCTGCTGCCGGCGGGCCATGTCCGTGGGCTGCTTGGCGTTGAAGGGGTGCGCGATGCACCTCGCGATGAACACGTAGAGCTGCAGCCGGAGCCGCTTCTCCCGCTCCTCTCGCTGCAGGCGCTCCTGCTCATCCCGGCCCTCGCTCAGCACCGAAGGGCTGGGGCTGGCTGCCCGTGCCGCCCCGGCCTCCCTGCCCCGCGAGTCCCGGGGCGGCTGCGGCAGCGAGCGCGGCGAGCCGCCGCCCGCCGCCACCAGCACGTCCCGCCGCTCCTCTTCCAGCAGCTCATCGGACTCCTCCTCGCTGGAGGAAGGGTCCAGCATCGCTCTCGGCGGGCGCGCCCCGCGGCCGGGCACGGAGCGAGGCGGGGAGCGGCGCGCAGCTTTCCGGACACGTCGAGTTTACACACGGACTGTTTCCGACCCGCGGCGGCAGCCGGGCGGGAGCGGCGGGGCGGGGAGCAGAGGCGGGGTTTGGGAAGGGGGTCGAGCCTGGGTTGCCGTGGGAATTGCTCCGAGCGGCTCCCGGCGGAGGCAGAGGCGGGACCGGGGCCGGGCTAACATCTCCGCCCGCCCCGGCGAGCGCAGCGGCCCGCGAGGGTCCGGGACGGGGTCGGGCCGGCTGGGCTGGGACTGCCGTAGCACCGCGCCTGCCAACGCAGCCCAGCGCACGGCCCGGCACGGCCCGGTTCGGCTCCGTTCGGCTCCGTTCGGCTGCCCCGCTCCCAACGACAAGGGGCAGGGAGCCCTCAGCAGCGCTGCTCCGCTCGGGCCCTGCCTTGCCCCGCGTCCCGGACAGCGTGGGAAGCGCGCCCGCCGCTCGCCAGCCGGCTCGGACACACGGCGGGACTCCCCGCTGGACGGACAGAGCGGACGCTGTGCTCGCCGTCGACCCCGAGCCTCGCTGGCATCCTCTGCCAAGTGTTGGTGGGGGGAATGAGAGGCATCTCAAATGGCCCCAGAATAGGAAGCCACGGGAGCCGAGCATTTCCGAGGTGGCGGGTGGGCTGATGCCGAAGTGTACATTGCTCTCGCAGGTTGCTTCTGTTGACAGCTTGCAGCCACAAATAGGTGGTTCACATCTGTCTGAAATCGGTTTTTTTTAGACTATCTAGATCCAGATAGGTGCATAGTCTCAGTGGTTGTTGTCACAGTTAAGGCCATGAGAAACATACAAAAGCTTTCCACTAGCACTCGCTAAAATTAAACAAAAAAGGCTTCACCATGTGAGAGCCAAATTTCTGGAGTCTGATCAGGGCCTCCTGGGAAGGCAGGCTGGGGGAGGGAAGGGACATCAGATTTTGTGTGGATCAAGTCCTTCTCTCACTCCTTGCATACCCACAGGTGATTGATGGTGGTGGTACCAGGGAAGACAAGGGAACTACTGAGCAAGGAAGTATTAGGGGCCAGGAGGACAAAGGCTGGAGGGATGGACTGGCACACAGAAAGGCCATGCAGCTCTAAAACGATGGCAGCTGAGGCTGTGTCCACACTACTCCAGGCCCTGCTCATTAGCAGTGGCAAGTTTTCAAAGCCCTGTATCAAAACTCAACAAACTCAGGCAGCCAACCCGATTCTCACTGTATGAGCAGCTGGGTTTAGAGTGGTGAAGGACTCTAGTCCCTTATCAATATTTTGAGGTGACCGGTACTGCAAATTTAGGAAAGGATCTTTAAAGATGTCAGTTTTTAGTGAACCAACCTCAGAAGGTGGAATTCCTCCTGCTGTGAGCAGCGACTATTAGCTAGATGGCAGCATTAAGCATTAAGAGTCTGAGTTCTTCTGCCTCTGGATCTGTACCAGGGGAATGAGGGAACACTGAGGGAGAGTTGTGCTAACAAACACTCTGGCTTTCTTCACACTTTGGGTGCAAAATGTAGCAGTCAAACAGAAATAGGTGGGCTATTTTTATGGGTGGCTTCTGTCCTTAACATTAACTGACAGTAGTAAGCAAAGTCTGTGAAATGCAGAAAGGTAATCAGGGAAAAACATAAATGTCAACCTATTGAACATCTCTGGTCACATTTCCTCAGTGCAGTAATTGGTAAAGCCAGTTTTGTTGGATCACCATCATCAATCACATGCCAGTGCTTGGGTCTGCATGGCAAGTAGCACTAGTCCTATAGGGACTAGGGGACTCAGATAAGGAGTAATTTCATAAAAATATGGTTACTGTAAATGACTTTTTCACTAAGAGGAATACAATTTCCACTCAGATTTGTGGATGCCTTTTGCAAAAAGTTGTTCTCATTCTACTAGCAAATAAAAATAAAGTAGCACTACAAAAATCTTTCCACTAAAGATCTGCAAAGCACATGAATTCTGTGAAACTTTAAAGCAGTCAGGTCCCAAACAATTTTAAATGTAATGGCTCAATCCAGCAATGTCATCTCTGAACTACTGCTTGCATTAAGGGCAGGATAATCATGTTATCATACATAAGATTACATGACTCTTCCTTTTAGAAAAGATTATGGTTGCCCCACTAGCTGCCTGAACCTTTATGGAGGGGAGATGTCTCTCTTACTTTCTCTCACACTTTGTATCAGAATCAGAATTGTTAAAATGGACAGGAACTTTCTTAGCTCATCTAGTCCAACCAGCGGAGTAGGGCCACCTCAAGCAGATTTCCCAGACTAGGTCCAATCAGGTTTTGAACATCTGCAAGGATGAGACTCCACAATCTCCCTGGGCAATTCATGCCCATGTTTGACACTCTCACAATAAAAAAAGCCTTGTCTTTGCCTAAACAGAATTAATTTCCGGCATTTCATTTTGTGCCCATTACTTCTTATCCTTCCTAGGGCATCACTGAGAAGCATCTGGCTCTGTGTTCTTTATTCCCCTCCATCAGGTATTTTTAAATTGATAAGATTCCCATGAGCCTCCTCTTTTCCAGTTTGAACTATCCCAGCTTTCTCAGCCTCTCCACACAGGCCCCATGCTCCAAACCATTGATCACCTTCCTGACCTTTTTCTTGCTTCAGCATGTCCAGCGCTCTGGATGTGGCTTCCCTAGTGCTGAGGAGAGAAGAAAGATCTGCTGGTGGCACTATTCTAATGCAGCCCAGGATGCTGTTGGCCTTCATTGCTGCAAGGGTGCATTACTGGCTCGTGTTCAGCATGGTGTCCAGCAAAACATAAATCTTTCTGAAAAGCTGCTTTCAGAAGCCAGCTCCTAGCCTGCACTGAGCCATGGAAGTTTTCATCTTTTAGGTGCAGGACTTCACAATTCCCTTTGTTGAGCTTCTTGAGATTCCTGTTTGTTATTTTCTCCAGCTTGTTGAGTCACACAACACTCACACAATCATGTGGTGTATCAACTCCTCTTCCCAAGTCCATGGTGTCTGCTCAGTGTCAGAGGGTGTGCTTTGTCCCATCGTCCAGGTCATTAACAGAGATGTTAAATGGCATTGCTCACAGTATCAATCCCTGGGTACAGCACTACTGATGGGCTGTCAGGTGATCTTTGTGTCACAAACCTTTAGGCCAGCAGCTTAGTGTTCCCACTTAGCCAGCCTGCCCTTCATCAGTTTGTCTGTGAGACTGCTATGGGAGAGAGGCAGTGTCGAAAGCCTGGTTGAAGTCAAGATAAACAACATCCACTGCTCTCTGCTCATCCACCAAGCGAGTTGCTCAGTCATGAAAGCCTATCAGGCTGCTCAAGCCTAATTTCTCCTCCATAGACCCATGCTAGCTATCCCATCAGTTTTCTGCTTTGAATATGTTTGGAAACAGTTTCCAGAGTTATTTGCTCCATCATTTTTCCAGAAATCAAAGTGAGGCTGACTGATTTGTAGTTCTTTTATTCTTTATTCTTTTCTTCTAGTCTTTACTGAAGATAGGAGTGCTATTTGCTTTCTTCCACTTCTTAAAACAGCCATGTCTTCCCTAGAGCTGCATGCAAAGGACCTCTAGCAAGTCAGCATAAGTCTCATGTATTGCTTTCAGGCTTCAGATTTTTCCCCCCATATCCCCTTTTTTGGAGAAATGATGAATTTTAGAAACAATTTAGATTTTGTTTTCCATCAGACCAGGCTCAAAATATAATGTTCTCAGCTTGGAATTGAGTACATTGGTAAATGAATTGACAAGAACTATCAGCATATCTAACAGCTTAGGATGAGCACCCTTACCTTCTGCAGCTACTTGTATCACAACCTTTTATTTGATCTTGTGTATTTCCGTTCTGTAAAGCTACTCTGATGTTTCTGCAGAGCACAAAAGCTACCTTTCTGGAGCCCTTTTTGTGCTTCCCTGATAATGCCACCATCAAACAATGGTGGTATCAGTCTTACAGGAATCAGTCAGAACTTTTCCCTGCATTCTTCAGATGCTTGTGTTCAAATGCTCAGCCAGTTAAGTGCACAAATGTCAATGCATAATATTTATATTCAAATACTTATAAGCTTAAAAAAATCCAACCACAACAATGAAAAGTCAATCATTCGTTCCCTTTAAGAAAATTTAACTAAAACCCTTTTATTTATATTTACTCTTCGATTTGTCCAACCTCAGCACAGATTTATAAACAATTGCACTCATTCGACTGCATTTTTTTCTGCCTAGGTATTATATTCTGCTTTGCTTAGTTTGTAGGATATATTAGTCTAAACAAAATAGTGTTAAGAACTGGACTGTTCTTTTTTATATGGCAATGAAATGAGGATATTGTTGTTAAGGTTTGCTTTTTAGGGGATAAAAAAACCAATAAAATAGCTAGTGGTGAAAAGATCAGTTTTGAAGTGATTTAAGATTTTTTCCCAAGATATAAAAATTGTACCTATGTTTTCAAATCTTTCATTTGAGAAAATATGTGGCTAAAATTAAGGCATATAAGAACATATTTATGGTCAGTAAAAGATTTCCTAGTAGAGAATCAGTGTCTTGTAATTCACCTGTAACTGTCTTTTGGTCATAAAATTCATTATTATTTTGAGGCTCAGTAATGAGTTTTAGCTTCGTGCATAGCACTGTCATTTTAGACACTTGTACTATTTTTCTCTAATGTTTTAGATTATGAAACCATGTGATTAAGCATGAATCTCACCTTATGTTATTTGTAAGCAGGTCATAGCCAAAGCCAGACATGACAGCATGATGTTCCCAGGGTGATTTGTGATTGGTTTTTCATGAGACTATACCACACCAGGCAGCACTTAGTGGTGGGTGAAGTACTGCTTCACTCTTACCCACTGTGACCTCCTTTGTTTGTATACCATGAACTTGTGGAGAAAAACTGGAAAGCATGGCAGAATACTTCCTCAAAAGTATAAAACCTAAATGTAAAGTAGAAAAACATATTTTAATGATATTTAGGGGATTTCTTTTTTTTTAATAATAAGATGGCTGAGTATGTATTGTTTTTGTGGTCTTGCTTACTGCTTCTGAAGGCATTTGTTGACACTATTGTCCATTTGTATGTATGAGCTTTTGCCTAGGCAAAAACACATAATAAAGATGCTCTAGGGGCCTATGGTATTGTTAATGTGTATTTACAATCTGCTTGGAAGAATATAAGTTTGAAAGTTCAAAAGAGCTAACATTCTTTTCCTGATGATTTCCTGATGATCTGTGTACAATCAATCTTCAGAAAAATTAATTTATCAGCATTTGTGTACTACTACCACTATAGTGCTCACCTCTATGATATGAGAAGTTTGTGCATAGCTAATACATTTTCCAGTCCCCCAGCTTTTCCATAGAAGATTAATTTAATCCTTTCTGAAAGGTTTGCAGGAAGTGGCTAAAATATCTGCCAGTTTAATTTCTGAAAAATAATATAAATTCATTTCATTTCAGGAGTGCATTTCTCCCAGAGGCATGTCAGATGGTACCTCTCTATTCATTTCAGGTGTTCTGTGCAGATTCAAGTATTTGGATGGGAATTTGTAAAAAGAAATCACTAGACATTGTGGTGTTGACCACACATAAAATGGGTAGTAGTAATAACTGACTTGCAGTGAACAGAACTCTTCAGCTTGTGTTGACAAAATAGAGCTTTCCTTGAAAACCAGGCTTGCCACCAATTCACTTCATAGTCTCAGTATAGCATATACAGGTTGTGGGACTCTGCATAAAGGTTTAGACAGCTTCTTTCTTTCTTTCTTTTTCTTTCTTTCTTTCTTTCTTTCTTTCTTTCTTTCTTTCTTTCTTTCTTTCTTTCTTTCTTTCTTTCTTTCTTTCTTTCTTTCTTTCTTTCTTTCTTTCTTTCTTCCTTCCTTCCTTCCTTCCTTCCTTCCTTCCTTCCTTCCTTCCTTCCTTCCTTCCTTCCTTCCTTCCTTCCTTCCTTCCTTCCTTCCTTCCTTCCTTCCTTCCTTCCTTCCTTCCTTCCTTCCTTCCTTCCTTCCTTCCTTCCTTCCTTCCTTCCTTCCTTCCTTCCTTCCTTCCTTCCTTCCTTCCTTCCTTCCTTCCTTCCTTCCTTCCTTCCTTCCTTCCTTCCTTCCTTCCTTCCTTCCTTCCTTCCTTCCTTCCTTCCTTCCTTCCTTCCTTCCTTCCTTCCTTCCTTCCTTCCTTCCTTCCTTCCTTCCTTCCTTCCTTCCTTCCTTCCTTCCTTCCTTCCTTCCTTCCTTCCTTCCTTCCTTCCTTCCTTCCTTTCTTTCTTTCTTTCTTTCTTTCTTTCTTTCTTTCTTTCTTTCTTTCTTTCTTTCTTTCTTTCTTTCTTTCTTTCTTTCTTTCTTTCTTTCTTTCTTTCTTTCTTTCTTTCTTTCTTTCTTTCTTTCTTTCTTTCTTTCTTTCCTTCCCTGGGGAACCCATCCCAGTGTCCAACAACCCTCCATAGGAAGAATGTTTTTGTACTATCTAACAAAAAACTCCACAGTTGAGTCCTCAGGGGCAGCTGACCAGTGTAAGTGATGGCAGGAGCTGATTCATATAAAGAGAAAAACCTAGGTTAGATCCAATCATTTCCGCACTTAGGTCCCAGTTTTGTAGCTCATGTTTAGTTCGTGTATATGTATGTAAATACACAGAAACATATGAGAAAGTGATAATCATATGCCCTGCCCGGACATTTTAGCTGCACTGCATTATTCACAAGCTGTGCAGCAGCTGTGTAAAGAGTAGGTTATCACTAAGAGGACATAATAAAATTTGTGTCACATCATGACTTAGTACTAAAAGCTATTCTATAAAATGGAGATTTTTTAATTAGTTTGTTTCAGGGTAGCTTTGTGTCTCATAGGTAGTGTTCTCTACACCTTAAGCTCAAATACTTAAAGCAATTTGTTTTTCAAATTTTCACTGAAAAAGTGACACAAATATTTCCTTTAAAATCCTAAAGAAATATCCAATTTTTTTTTTTGAAGGAATGCTTCTATCCACAAGAAACCTCTCTACCTCACAACCTGTCTTTATTGGCAAGGCTGTTAGGACCATGTACACCACAGAGTCTATTGTCCTGCTCGCTTAATAATTCCAGTGAAATTCTTTAAATTAGTCTTGTTATAGGTTAGTAAACTTCTGAATTAGCGACATCAAGGAATGTTGGCATAATACTTTCATGTGGCCATTATCATTAACACACAGCTAGCATGATCAGGGACTGTTACTACTTTCTAAAATACCTGGTTTCTTAGCAAGCCCAGATGACACAGGATTCCCTGTTGTGAGTGGTGTAGAGTCTTTCCAGCAATACAGTGGAATGTGGTATCCTTTATAGGACATACTGCACGTGATGCTGCCAGACACAGCTAGTGAGTTCCATGGAATCCCGTTCCATAGAATCCTGTGGAATCTCCAGAGGAGTGTGCTTGCTTAAGCCGCATTCAATTCTAAGAGCAATAATAGAAAGTAGAATTGGAAAGGAACTTAAGAAGTTATTGGGATTGTATTTCTGCTCCAAAATAAGATCTGCTACACCTAAGTAATTTTTGACTGATGCTTGTGTAACCTTTTCTTAGTACCTTCTAGTATTTAATCTTCCTAGGCAAATAGTTCCAACATTGAACTTCTTCAATTCAGAGAGCTTGTCTTAATGTTACCCCAAGCCTCCCATTTTCAAAACTTGTGCCATGCAGCCAAGCTTGTGTTATTGATTTTCTGAAGATCCCATCCTCTGTCCCTCCTCACCCTGCACTGTGTTTGCTCAATTCCTGGGCATGCTGGACGACAAAAACACTTTGGCTCCACTCCCTTTCCTATTGGAGCTGTTCTGCTCAGTCAAGACAAGGGTGGACCTTAAGAACTCTCCCTGTGTAGGAGGGAAAGACCCTGAGAGGAACCTGTCAGGTGCAAAGTGGGCTCATCTGAGAAAATACAACACAGTGTCCATCTTTTTATGCTGAAGGGAACAGGTACTGTCAAAGGGGTCATGACCTGGTTCTCCACCTGATACCTGGGCAAGGAGAAGGAAACATAGGGTGGATTTTCAGGGAGACAAGTCATCCAGGCCCCATCCCCTTTCCAGGAAGCACTGGATGATCCTGCTGAGAACTTGGGGCACTTTTTGGGCCTGAGCAGAAGAAACCATGTACCTCATTTTTCTTCTCCCTTCAGCACTGCCTTCGAGCTTGGTCCCAGTCCTGCAAAGGGGACAATGGAAACAAGAGAGGGCAATGACTGGGAGACACTGTGAGCAAAAGCAAGAGCAGGAGTTTTCAGCCTCTTGCCAGTAATGAGCTCAGAGCCACTAAAATCTACACCATTTCCATGAGCAATTTAAACCTAGCAGTCTCTCCTGTCTGCAGCAAACACAGAAAACTGTGTATTCCTTCCCTATTTATAAAAGGGTTTTTTTTAATGAAAGGAATTATCTTTCTCCTGCTCAGCTTTCTGTGGGCTAAATGATCCCTTATTCTTCCTGCACAGGCAGTGGATATATTCAAAGTACACTTTCCCCAAATTGGCACTGTCAGAGGTAAGCCAGTTTTACCACATCATGCTGAACAGATAGAATTTATGAGCTTACATATGACTGTCCCATTAATATTTCCAATGGCAGAGCTGCCTCATTTTCCTAACACTGTGAATTGAACAGCCACCAATGTCATTCTGTTAGAAATGTGGCCCCACTCCAGCCAAAGCAGGGGTTCGGTGCAGTGATATTGCCAGGGAGAGCAGCTCTGTGATTGTGAAAGGAGTGGGGGTGAGGAGGGGAGAGGGATAACAGGGATGAAGAAGGGGCTCAGCCTTTCTCATTCTTTCTACTCTCACTGTGCAAGTCTGCAGTTTTGCATATCATCTACTTAAAAATATTTTGAGGGTATTATTAGTTTGAGGGTATTATTATCCTGTTGATTTTGTTTCCTGGGCGAGCTCAGGTCCCTGGCACTGCTCATAATTAATCAAAATTGTCCAAAAATGCAGTTTGTTTGGACTCTCACCAGAAACTGGACTTATAACTGAATATCATGATGAGTGACTGCCTGCATTGTTCAGGGGAATTATTTCTTGTTTGTTCTGAACTCTAGAATTCAGTCTCCGTCTACTTACTTAAAATGAATTCTTCTTCCTTTAAGGTGGGTATTGGAATTCAGGTGGACTGACAATGTTGTTTTCATATCTTCCATTTCATTTGTTATGGAAATGACCTGTCATTTAACAGGGCCCTATTCTGCACTGCCCTGACCGACAAGTTGAGGATCATCCTTCTGGAAAAGAAAATAGATTAACTTTAAACAATCATGCCCTAATGTTTAGAGCAACAGTCAGAGTCAATGTTTGTTTTGTCAGATTGTAGATAATTAAATAAGTGGTACAGAGGATCATTAACTCAGTGATTCATGTAAAAAAATACTTCTAGATTGCAAAGCAAGATTAACTGTTCAATCAAACCATTCTAAAATGATGATGAGACTGTATAGAAATTTCTTCAAGAGTTTGAAATTATATCAAGGGAACCTTGTGATCTGACCACATCTTTCCACTGTATGTTAGGAAACCATCTTGATTCAAACCCTTCGGGAGTGATAGATGGTCATTTTCTGTCTGGTGATGGAGAGAGTGTTCAAATGCATTGTCAGACCTTTCACAGCATATGGTCAAAACAAAAAGAATCCCTCTTCTCAGGGTTGAAATCTGCATTTTGAGTACTCAGACAGTCATAATCTGCTCAGATGGCTATGTATGGGTTTGAATTTGATATATCTCCCAGAAGAAATCCTTGCAAACAACTTATATACTTTATTGCACAGAAAAATGTTGCAGAGAATGCAGATAGAGGCAGCTGTACCAAGCATACCCAAGGGCTGTGCTCTGGAAAGGGCAAAAATCTTGTCACTGTGATTATGCCTCTTAGAAAAGTCTTCTGATCATACCAGTTGTCCATGTTTTGAATCTTAATCTTGAGAAGTTAGGACTCAATTCAAAGTCCACTGCTGACAGAAATAGCCCCTTTTTTCTCTTCAGTGAACTTTAGCCATTTGTTTTCCAAAGGCCCCTAAATTTTACCCTGCCTTTGAACTTAAAGGAAGTTGCTAGTTGGATATGCCAGAATAGAATTATTTTTAATCCAGGGACAAAAGAAGTCTTGTTAGTATCTGGATTTATCCTTTAGAAGACCTTCTTACAGCCTTTCTGAGGGGGAATATCTTTAGACCTAGCAAATTGGAAACATTTGTTAATCACTTTTTAAAAAAATTACTATTCTGTGACTAGACTTGGATAAAATATTTCTTTATTTTGAACCAGCAAAATAATTTAAACCAGTAAGTGGAAGTGACAGGGCACTCTTCTCTCCATCACCATTTGAAAATTTTCTGCTTTCTCATGCTCTCAGCCTCTTTGTCCTCTACCAGAAGGCCTTGGGTTAGCTGAAGATGTGATTTCAATATAGTTGTTTTAGTACAGTTTCAGTTCAATTTTAATACAGTTCAGTTCATTCCTCTCACAGATGACCTTATGATCCTTTTCCCAGGAAATTTTTGGTTAAAACATGAAGTAGCATTGTTCATGTAATTTGCTACAATCTTAACAGCATCTTTAAATTCATCACCTGTAGTTAGTATATTGAGAATTCAGCTTTCATATTCCCCTAGCCCCTCCCAAAACCCCCTGTCCTTCTGCCTGTGGAGGGAAGTTGAAGTGCTTGTGCTCTAAAACCTTGTCATAGTTAAAGAGAGTGCAATGTGGGTCGGGCTTTGCCCAGATCTGGTGACTCCAAAGGCAATATTACCATTTGGGATCCTGGACTCCCAAGAACTTGAGCTTGGTACTGTTCCCTTTGGCTGTATGCATCTTTTTATAATGTCACATTGGCTCTTCAGCCTTTTATCATCTTCTGTCATATGGTGACTCTTTCAGGGAGGCTGTCATAAAATCATTAAAAAATCAAGACAGGTAAGACTTTGATTTGATTTGAATGAAGCCCTGAAATGATTTTTCTGAAACTACCAAATTTCTGCCTGCCAGTATGCTGAAAGGAATGCTGGAAATCTTTGCCAGATAAGTAATTCCTGCATTTGCTTCTAAAGTAGGAACATATTTATAGAATCATAGAGTATACTGAGTTGGAAGGGACCTGTCAGGATCATCAAGTCCAACTCCTGGCCCTGCACAGGACATCCCATGAGCAATACTAATATTTATTTTTTCAGCTTTTCATGTATCTAATAGATATTTTAAGTAATTTTACTAAGTACATTTTACTAAAATACATTTTTAAAATTAATTCTGTTATTCTTTTGTTTAATTCTATTTTTTTCACAAAAAATTATTTGCAGTCTGTGGAGTCCTAGATGAAAACATGTGCTTCAATGCGAGTTTATTGAAACATATTTGTTCCCACAATAGATATACAAGTAGAAAGTGATACTTTCTTCATAAAGAATCTGTTTAAATATCTGTGCTGAGCTAATTCCAAAGGCAAACAACAAATACAAATATAATTTCTATTTTCTGTCCTGCATTTTTCAGTCAATTTTTTGGAATACAACCTTTGGGGAATGGTTGCTGAATAATGACATGAGATTAGTGTTAAAGAGAAAGTTAACAAAATGAATGGCAGAAGTTATGCCAAATTCATCTGCCACTCGTTGCTACTGCGTTTTGCAACAGGGTTTTTGATCTCCAGCAGCACCTGCCTAATCTTTTGATTAGAAAGATCATCCAGGTGAAGTTGTGATCATGCTACTTCAATGTGAGGCCTCAACACTGTTATCAGGATATTGCACTGCCCGTCCCTTGGTTTCTACAGGAGTTTAAGACATTTACTGTAAATCAGAAAACTGTAAAAGGCCTTGGATAGGACAGTGTGGGAGAAAGCAGCAACATAATCTTAATGACCTAAGACAAAGAAAACCTTTCTCCTTCACCCCTCAGTGGTGATATTTCAGGAAGGATGCAAACATACAGTCTGTTGGGATTTTGGAAACCTCTGCTTCCTTGAGAAATGAAATCCCAGACATAAGTTATTACAGAAATCAATTAATGTTTCAAAGCCCCTAGGACTTCACTGTATGCACTATATTGTTGCAGGGTACCTAGAATTTTAGACTGTATTTCAGATAACAGTCATGGAATTTAAAATATTTGTGTACAATACACACACATCTATCCATCCATCAATCCTACAGACATTTTTTCCACCATTCAGGAAGATGCTTCATTTTAACTGCAAACTTAACACTAGCCAAGCAAGTACCTACAAAACTTTAAGACTGTTGAGTTTGATGAGACTAAAACCTGTATTTATGGTTAAACACATACTTACACGGGCTCCCAAAAAGGCGGAGTTTTATTGAAGGCTGTTCTTTTTTAAGTGATAATATGTTTTTTTCTTATAATCAGATCTGAATTAGTCAAGAGAATCAGGGTTTGTGTAGTCAGTCACTGCTAATGAGTTGAAACATTCAATGGTTCAATGCTTAATTGAATACTTTAAAAACCAAAGCAATAAACTCAGCTAATGCTTTTCTTGCTAAGTGACAAATAGCAAAAATACATTTAATTAGTTTAATTTTTTTTTTTGCAATGCTGATGAAAGGAAAAAAAAATTAAGGTCTGGCTTTTACTTTCACAAAAGATTCTATTTGACATTTATGACTAAGAATGCATGAAATGACAGTGAACATTTACACCTCCTTTAATTAAATGATCTCTTAAATAGTGGGCTGTTAAATTGGAAAACAGAATTGCTGGTTCTTGCTATTTGAATGTGCTTTGGTTTTTTTCTGTTGGGTTTTTTCCTGGAGTTTCTGAAATCAACAAAATAGGAATGAATTTAAACTTTCATGGAAAGAAAACTTACTGAGATAGTAGTTATTATTTAAAATTGAGGTAAAAAATCTTGAACATTTGATCCTACTTCATATGAATGGCCCTGAAACAAAGAGCCAAAATAAATGAAATTTAAATGTATTCATTATTAACATGCTTAAGAAATTACCAGCAAGGATTTTGATATCTCTTACATGAAATTTTAGTAATTGTTGAAATCTCTGATACTACAGTAGTGGGAATACTTGGCATCCTGAGCACAGACATGGTAGTTGAAAGGAAGGTTTGAGAAAGTGTGTCCGAACAATATCCTTTCTGATTTCCAGAGCTCATTCTGGCTTTTCCCACATACAAAATGTGCAGCAATGGATAGTTCTGCCCTGCTACATTTTGTTTGCAAAGAAATATTTCTGCCAGCAGATAACCAGCTGCACTCATTAATCTATAAAGAAATATCCATAAGATGGTGCTGTATCTTAAATCTGACCAGAGTAATTTGCATTGAAAAATAAAAATTATGCTGCAATTGTAGCTTAGAGCTCTTGTTGTAAGCTGTGTTGGTAACAATTTCTTTGGCAAACATATTGCAAATGTTAGTTTCCAGTCTCTCCAATATGTTAATTTACATGTATTGAAATATTAGTCACAGCATTTTTGCTCAAGCCTGAGAAGTGTAAAACCAGTTGAAAGGTTTATCAGTCATGCTCAGGCTATGAGCGGTCAGTACCTTGCTTTCACAGCTGAGCTTCACTCCCTCCTTTTTTGCTAAAGGCAAATGATGGTGCAAGAACTCCTCTAGACATTACTTTAATGGGAAAAAAAAAACAAGAAAAAAAACAGTGCACTGGAGTGTCTACTTAAAGGGGTAAATTGCCTACTAAAGATAATGGCCAAATCTGTCCAGCAGATGAAAAGACTGGAAGAAATGAATCTGAGACATTACAGCTACCCAAGAGCAGAGATTTGATGTGCAGCCAACACATAGTTTTGTGGGATTTTGGTGATAACAATGGTGTCGATTGGAGGACTCGCTGGAGAGCAACCAGTTACAGCATTATGCCCCTGGAGCCTGGGCAGTGGACCATAGCCTTTTACCACATCTTGTGGCTGCAGCAGTGCAGAGCCAGGGCTGAGCTGCCAGGCCAGCCAAACTGCTGACAGGAGGAGGGAAAAGAGGTTGTCAGAGAAGGAATAGACTGTCACATCTCCCAGGTCCATGCAATTCCATGCATTCCATACTTCAGTGAACTCGTTGCACTGGGAATTGTACCTTCTGGAGTCATCCAGGTG
The DNA here is from genome assembly GCF_037042795.1 of Molothrus aeneus. Classification (NCBI taxonomy): domain Eukaryota; kingdom Metazoa; phylum Chordata; class Aves; order Passeriformes; family Icteridae; genus Molothrus; species Molothrus aeneus. The sequence continues at coordinate 48,417,120 of NC_089650.1, forward strand.
TGCCCTGTTCATTTCTCTGAAGGAGTGCAATGACAAGAGCAAGTGATCAGTTGATAAATCTCTTTTTCTGTACAGTGTCTTTCAGTTACTCGTTTACTTCTGGAGTTACTTGTACATAGTCTGAGTCAGTTTTTCTCTATGAAAACAAGAATCAGGGAAGAAACAACAGAAAAATATCTAACTGAAGTAGAGGAAGAAGGAAAGAAGGCTCAGTGCAGCATAATGCTGTAGGTGGTAAGGAAAAAAAGGAAATGGTGAATGATTTTGTTAGTGGTCAAGACAGAGAGCACTTAGTTTCAGGAGTGTACCTGAGCTGATCCAGTATGGTCTAGGAGATGAAATATGCCAATAAGGGACTCATAGCTTCTTCCCTCTGTTTTAGAAGGATTTGAATAATAATATCTGCAGACTGCATCCTCTTTGCCCTTTTGGATAAACCTGTCACCCTGTTGATTCCAGATCTGGTGAAATTCCAATGACCTCATAGATAATGAAGGTAAGAAGGACTAAGTAAAGAAGGTTAGAAACTTTTTTTCAGATGGGTAATGGATTTAATTCACATGTAAATGTTATGGAGAAAAACCTATGTGCTTATACTCCTGACATAGTCCCTAGATTTAAAAAAAATCAGTATTTTGGTGAAAGGTACAATACAAACTCGAAATATATTTTTTCAGCTTTTTCTCCTTGTTACTTAGCTGTTGATCAAAACCTGAAATATCACTCTTAATGTGATCTTATGATAACGCCTCTGCAGGTAAATTGAACCAGTTCAGAGGATCAAGAAAGAAAAGAGGGAAGCATAAGCTTCTTTAATGTAGCTAATATAAACTGAAGGCTAAAAATATACATATATAAAGCAAATGTAGTGTATGCCAAATTATTCGTGGGATGCTCTAGGATTGGTTGCAAAAGATTACATGACAATGTAAGGCTAGAACTTGTCAGTATATTCTAGTTTAATTTAATTCTGCAAACTCTTGTTAAAGATGCTTCAGAATGTTTTTCTTCCTTTCTACAGTGCCATATTTCAAGCAGCTTTTTGATTGCTTTCTGGTGTAATGATGCAAGACCTGATCACAGAGACAGCTAACTCTGCTGATGTGCTGTGTTATTATAATGCCACCTGATACCTCATTCGTTTGATACATTAGGTAGCATACCACATCAACAAAGCAAAGTGCTCACATCATTTCTAAAAAGATGGAATGTTTCAGTGGCAAGCATGAATTCAGGGTAAAAGCTATAGATGAAGCAGTGGCAAAATGCCCCTTGGCTTTGTCTTTTTCACTTTATGAAACTTGTAAGATAATTCAAGACCAAGAAGGCCTATTAAAAAATATGAACTCATGATCTCATCCATTATAATCTTGACATGACAGAATTCTTGGTTTATTTTGTATATATATTATCATCAAAATAAGAAAATGAAAAAAAGTGAAGTGTTTCTGGAATGTACATATTTTATGGATTTATAAAGCAGCTATCTCCAGGAGATCTGATGACTAAATACTGGTAAATACTGTAGGTATTTCAGTAGGTATATAAATGACATACCAAAAAAAAAAAAGTAACTTCTAAAATAAATTCTAATATAAGTCATAAAAGCCATAGATGCTTGCAGTTAATGGTCTTTGTGACAGGTAAAGACATCAGAGTGCCTCATGAGGAATGGGTTCCTTGAGCAAAGGTACCTCCTGAGAGACTAAGTCCCATGAAACAGCAACAGCACAAACAAATCATTTATCTGAACTCTGATTCTGTGACAGAGCATAAAAGGGAGGTAAAGAATCAAGGAACCAGGTTCCATATCATGAAGAATATTGAGATGCTGTCCCCTATTTCTGATGTAGGGATTCTCGAGGGCATCCCAGGCTGGAATACAGGCTGCATCTATTTTACACATTACAGTGCCTCTGTAAATCCCTGGATATCCACTGTGACCACAGCTGGAAGACACCTCTCAGAGTTTCCATGAGGTTCCCTCATTTGCACCATTCCCCACCTGGACTGAAGTGCTGTGTCTATGCCTGGCCCTGCCCTAATGAGAGACTGCCTCTGCCTGTGGGACAAGGATGGAGCAAGCTCCATTCCTGCAGGTTCATTGCTGTGGCTCTACAATCCTTGGGCCAGACTGCAGTTCTGGTGGGTGCCCTGAGCAGCAGGCAGAGCAGGTGCCTGGGAGAGGTGAGACAGTCTCAGAACAGACCCACTGAGGTGCACACAGTATGGCTGCAGGTACACAACACACCTGTCACAGACCATTACTTCTTTTTCCCTGCAGGTTCCTGGTTCACATTTGTTACTCATTATGTCCTGGCTTACTGATCAAGTTTGTCCAACTATGCCTTCAGTAGGCCCCAGTGATTTGGTGCCTGCTGCTCCCTGTTTGGCCTCCTTAACAGGCTGCTTGTAGAAAGCAGAGTCTTGGAGCTGCTAAAGATGTATATTCTTAGACTCCCATTCTCTCTGAAAGTGGACTAAGGGCCGAAGCTGGGACATCCTTTACAGCATTGCTTCCATACACAAATATGTGAGTACTCTGTTGCAGTCCTTCTGAGACAGGTAATTTTGGAGGTACATTTGTTTCCTCTGCAGTGGAGAATTGCTGCTCATGGTCTGACCATGGGCCCTCTCCACTTTTTTTTTTCCATCTGTCCCTACCATCACACCAATTGCAGTGCTTTCCCTGCAAGGTCATTGTTGGACCCCTATGTGACATTTGTGGTCCAGTTTCCTGAACCTGCTTTCTAAGAGTACTTTTTCCATTTGGATGGAAAGTCTCTGTCACTGTCATCTCCAAGGAGCCCTCTGGGCAAGCAACAGGATGAACAGCCCTGAGCCTTCTCTCCTTTCCCTCACACCTTCATGCCTGAGTATTCCTAGTGTGTTTGTCAGGTGGCTAGATAGTGAGGTTGAGGATGGAATTTACCTTTCAAATGGTAACTGAGTGGCACCTACAAGTGTGAATGCAGCTTTGAGATAAAGCCCTTCCACTCTGAGTTAAGGCCATCCAGCAGAGGTGGCTGCTGATCTGCTTGTCCCTGTAACCTTATCAGTCAGGGCTGCTCAGACTGGAAAAGTTCTTGTTATTCCCAACCAACAGCAGAGGAAATGAATCTCTGTCTCTAAAATACGTTGTCTTTTATGTCCATTGTTATGTGAGGTCTTCAGATTTTAAAGGCTTTTTCCAGCCTAAATGATTCTATGCAATCCTCAACTGAGATAAGGCCTATATCCTATTTCTAAATCAAAATCTGCCAGAACAAGATTTACAGAACACTTGGTAGGCAGGCTTTGCACTACGATTGCAGTACAGAATCTCAAAATCTCTTTTGCAGATTCAGTGCTGTGAAGGTTCTGTGAGATTCACTGTGGGCCTGGGACGCTACAGAAGGACTCTTCTGAGGCAAGAGTACAACAGGCCAAGGGAAACACATCTCCAAGGAGAAAATTCTGGTTTGGGCAGTGGTCAAAATGTTCTTGTTCCATCTGTTTCAGTGTCACAGCCAATAAGTGTTAAAGCATGGCTAGTGCTGAGAGGCTCAGAGGGATTTAGTGTGCAGAAAGGAAGTGTTGAGGACAGCACTGGGCTGGGAACAAGTCTGGAAGCTTCTCTTCAAATGTTTTCAATATTTTTAATATGACCCCAGATGAGAACTAATTTGCATGGATTTTTAGCCTTACAAAGGAAAAATACAGTGAAAAGCAGATTTTGTGAATTGCTGCTTAGAGAGCATACTTGAGCAGAACTTACTGGGCTCGTTTGTCAGCAAATTCATTAGGGTTCACATCAGACTGTCAGGGCGCTTGGCTGAGTTCTGTAATGGCATTTTTTTTCCACTGCTGAACAGCAATTTTGCAATCGCTGCATCAATTATGACAATGTAAAATATTTGATATGCTATTAGATGAAAAGTAAATTTATCTTGTGCCAGGAACTGCATCAGAATGTGATAAATGCACTTGATGCTCATTGGGCTTTACAGAGAGAGGCACTCGAAAGAGCAGATTGTCTGGAATGAAACGACCATCTGGAAATTTTGTCTGAAGCCTGATTACAATCAGGTTTAAAGGGCCACTTTAAAAAAACATCCTCCTTTGAAGGAAATCTATTTGTATGGTTAATTTAAAAACCTAACTATATTTCAATAAATTTTGATGAGATGGAGGTGTAAATAAACCAATATTTAATTTCTATGTCTTGCATATCTAATGTTCCACAGTACTAAACAAGTTTCAGAAATGCTCCACAGTATATCTGATAACTGTATTGGGCATGTAAAGAACAGTGACCTAGGCTATTGGAAGATTTTTACTTGTAATAGCAAGTGATATTCTTTGTATATTTTTTGGGGGGGGGGAGGGGGTGGTTTTTTTTCTTGAAAAAAACTCATGCAAATTAGGTTCTTCAAAAATATAGTCATAATCTTCCTGGAATGCTGTGAGGTGAGGAAATTTGGTTTAGAAATAAACAAGGCAAAAAGATTCAACGCAATTATGTGATGTGCTGTTACTTAGGAGCCAAGGTCTGTCACAAAAGTGTGTTTTTTCATTATGGGATTTTAGCAGAAAAATGTGAGTCACAGCCAAGCTCTCCCAGTTATTTTGGCAGTAATTCTTTAAATGACCAAATGGTCAAAATTATATATGGTTCATTCTCTTCATCTGTTCTTCAAGGAGGAGAATTGTGTGAAGGGTAGTACTTGGCTTTGATGGACTTATTGTCTAAGAGTACATATTTTTAAATTTAATTTTTATTATGTTCGCTGTTTTTATTTTAAAAGAAAGTAAATTTGAAGCTGTTTTCTTTGAAGTTGAAGTAAGAGGGTGAAGTTTGCAGCTGACCTTACTGCCTATGCAAATTCATATCACATTTTCATATGCCTGAAAAATCGGAGCTCTCTGTAATAATTTAGAAATAAAATTATTTTGTTCCTGATGCATAAACTGTGATATTCATCCTGAATTTTCCATCTGGTTTTGGCCTGTACCATGGGGCACCTTTAAGAAAAGCTTAGCGTTTGTGGACCTGAATGGTACTCAGTGGGAAATCTGTGCTGCACGTGTATGCAATGGTGTTCCACAGTACCCCAAGCTGTTGGAGGGATGGGCAAGGGCACTTTCTGCTGCTCACTGAGTGCTCTGTGCTGGGGCAGGTCGCTGCAGCTCAGCAGAGACCCTGGGAAGGTGTGCAAAAGGGAGGCAGCTGCTGCTCGCCAGGATGGAGCAGGGTCTCCCAGGCAACTGAAACCGTTTGGAGATGCTGGCTGTGAGAGTTTAGTGGCATGGAGAGATGAGAGAGCAGGCCTTAGCAACAGGCTCAACTGGCTGTAATGAATATGTACCTCTAACCACAGATGACTGCGCAGAAAATCCTTCAGAGTAATTTCATCTACCTGCTAACACTGTCCTCCCTCACCTGGACTCAGAGCCAACCTCCTGGTCCTTATGTGGGAGAGAAAACACCTGAGGATAAGGCAATTTACTGACATGATCAAACGTTTTGAAGGACAGCCAGAGTTGTTAGTGATCTGCATAGCAGTGCCATGCATGCCGTGCCATCGCTCACCTGCTGCTAGCATGGAGGAGCTGAATTGCATCCTCAGTAAGCATCATTTTCAACTGCATCAATAGGCCTCACTGGGGATAGGAAACAGGTCACAGCAAAATGTAGAAGACAGATTAAATAGGAAGATGTTCACAGGACTGGCTTCAAGAAAATCTTTAATATGGAGTTCTTCATACTACTGTTATCACCTAGAAATTAGATAAGACTTATCTGTAGTATGTGTAGTACTGACACCATCAGGACAGTTTGCAACAAAGTACAGATGCTTTAGAAAGAGGGGCAACTTTAAAAAAAAATAGGAGATTTTTCATTCAGTCTTGTGCATATCTGTTCTAATTATTCTCTGAAAATGGTACCATTCTCTCTTTCCTGTATTTAATTATCTCTTCATCTAAATTATACTCTTCATCTATCTCTGAGCTCTTATTTTTCTACTTTGTATTTTGTGGGAATAGAGAGTCTAGAGCCATATGCACCATTCTGACAATTTAGAGAATGGCACTATTATACTTTTGCTATTACTTTCCCACCTGCTCCTTTTAAATTCTAGCAATTTGTTTGCTTCTTAACTACTTTCACAAAGAGATCAGAGATTTAATGGTACCTAAGTCCATTTTCTGAGTGGCTAAAGTCAATTTAAAACCAAGTAGTGTGGCTGGTTCAAATTGCTCCTTCCACTGCTCATAAGCTCACATTTATCAACTTCTAAGAAAAGCTTAATGCTGTTACCTTTCTTAATTAGATTACATGAGTATAAGAATGGAGGAAATGTATATATTTGTATCATTTTCAGAAAGAAGGCATGGAACACTCAAGTTTAAATGAATCCTCTATCAAATCAAGATGAAACCCTGGTACTTACTCTGTGAAAGCCAATTACTTCTGCTCATCAGCCTTCAGAAGGTCTTTGCCATGAGAAAAAAAAGAAAAAAAAAAGGATTTATCAGGTTAACTTCCAGAGACTATTTGTCTAGCCCTATGGAGGGCTGACAAAGAGTCACACATTCTAAATGTAATGTCTGAGTTAAGTACAAATATTCTTAAGGTAATATATTTAATTGGGGTCATATTCCCTAATGACTGTCTCCACTTCCCCAAGATCAATGTGCTTTCAAATTTCTTTTTCCTGATTCATATCCCAAATTCTTCTCTCCTTCGCCATTAAAATTCCTGCCCAAGGCAACTTAGTTGCTCACCCTTGCTCTGTCTGTCCACATCAATGCAACCAAAAGGGTGCTCCAAAATTAATCTTTATCATCAGTTTCTCTAGTCACATAATTCCTAAATTTCTGTACTTTCTCTTAATATACAAAGCTGAACCTTTCCTTTGGACCCCCACACAAATTTTGTCCTAAGGTAGCCAAAGCTTTTGCTTATGCTGTCAGTTATCTGTTGTCTTTTCTGTTCCTGACACTCTCCTAAAACACTGCAGCTGCACAGGCATAAGTAAAGCAGAATCTGACCTGCAGAAACATTGCCACCAAGAAAAATGGCTGGAAGAAATAAAAGGGATCATGATGTAATTCCCAGTTTACTCTTGATTTCCAGGGGCAGTCTGTAAAAGAATATGTAATGTAGAAGATTCTGAGATTCTATCATATTGCAAAATTATTTTCACCACCATAAAATGATGTATAAAAACATAGTTAGCCATGTGAGCTTTCCATACCTAATCTTTATTCATTTGATCTGACTTTACCCATTTGATTTGATTGGATTCTTACAGACTATATTAGACTTCTTTCATTTCCTAGGAATAAAAAAGCTATCATGAAAACTATGTCATCATAACTTCAGTAGACTCTGCTATTAAGACAATAATATAAAAGTAAGAATTAGTGAAAATTCTGTGCTTCCAGGGCTAACAAAAGTTTTGCCAACTTTTCAAAAGTTTTACCCAGGGAAAGAAAAATAAAACCTAGTTTAAATTTTAATAATACAGGAAGGAAATGGTGAATATTTTTATTTGTTAAAGTTTCTTTATATTTGTAAATGTAAAAATGTCTTAGTTTGACACGTATGGTATTCTTGATATATCATCTGTTATATTCTCCACTGGTACATATTAAGATCACTGGCTCTAGCAGGTCAGCATTTTTTCACCTTAGTTGTAAAACTTACCCAGAGGAAGAACATGAGTGTAGAAGAAAGACCTTATTATTATTATTATTACTATTATTATTATTATTATTACTACTACTACTACTACTCTTTTGATATATCAGTTAAGTTATGAACCAAACAGTAGCTATGAGCCATGGAAGGAAAACTAGAGCCTTCACAGCCTCTGTTCTTTTCAAAGGTGAACCTGGAAAACTGTTGTTTTAAGTAAATTCTGGATTCCTATTGTACCAGCTGCAGCAGTGGCAATAACCCAGTGAGAGTGTTGCAGGCTTTCCATGTGAGATACTGAGCTGGTTTCTGTGAATTTACATATTTTCCCTAGAAATTTCCTGAAGTCTCTGTAGCTTCTGAGGTGAGCCCTCAGAAGGATGTCACTGAGCAAGAGGGCTTTGGAGGGTAACAGAAGGCAGTGGAGCTCAGTTCTGAAAAGAAAACACTGCTATGGACACTTGCTGTCCTGCAGGGAAGGCTCAGATGTCCATATTTTCTAAGGACTGGAGCAGTATTCAACTAAGTGCTTTTTCTTTCAATAAATCACTCAGCTCATTATTTTCCTGGAAGGATTAGGAAAAAGTCTTCCCCAGGAAACCTCACAGGTTTTGTTTTCCTAACCCCTTTATTCATATAGGCTTTCCCCTAAGTAAGAATGAGACTGTAAACCTCCCTGCAGATCTATCCTTAAAGTAAACAAATAAAATGAACAATATTGTTAAACAGGCATTTAGGAATTGGACAGTTGATACTGGAATTACCTAACAGCCATCTGGCTCTTAAAGGAGAAATTGGCTGGTAGTTCAGCTCTGAAAGAAACGAACAACACTGAGTATTTCTCCCTAATTTTTTAGTTTTTATTTACAGACTGAGAAAAAAAAATAGTATATGGTGGCTATTTTGAAGAAATGTGTCTGTCAGAGTATTTGTCCTGGTTTAGGGCAAATTTGGTAGAGAATCTCCAAAGGGGGCCCCTCCAGAAAGCAAACCCACACGGCCCCTCCCCCCAGCTGGTTCGGGAAGAATTCCTCGGAGAGGAGTGGAAAGAACCTGTTTATTTAACAGGCACAGCACCCCCAGCACACAGAATGAACAATACCAGATGACACCGCTCTGTCAAAGATGACAAATTCAGAAAGTCTCTCTCGGGGGTGGTCGCTCTGTTCTCAGTCCCTCTGGCGCTGGGGCAGCTGCTGCAGCCACAAGGTGCAAACTCTCGGTGTTCCCAGGTCCCAGTCTGGAGCAGGTTCAAGTGGTTCCAAAAAAGGGAAAGGAAAACAGTCCAGGGAAAATTTGGATTGCTTAGCTAAACTAACTAATGAGCAGAAGCAAAAAGCAAGAGCAAAGCAGGAGCAAAGCAGAAGCAAGAGCAAAGCGAAAAGCCAAGGAAAAAGCAAAAGCAGCACTATGTACTGCCCTGTCTCTGTGTCCCACCAGCCGTGGGGAAGCAGGCTGATAAGAAACCAAAACAAAACTTCGCTCTTCAGAGCCAGTCTTGAAGGCACAGGACATAATATCCAGCATAAGCAGAACAACAAATGGGGATGCAAGCATCATAACGTTACCCTAGGACAGTATTTCAAGAAAATAAATGACCACTAAAAGATTAAATTCAGGCTGAGACCCATCCTGTTTTAGATGTAATTTTTAAAATGATTGTTTGTGAGCTAAACAAGCCTTTTTCTATTATATATTTGTGATGTGCTCTCAGGCCTGTACTGTCCCTTTCTTCCCAGGAAAGTGGATGAAAATCACTGTAAGATTCTCCTCCTCTAGAGGAAAAGTCCCAGTTTTTCTGTGTGGAGCAAGCAGCCATGCAGAGCAGCATCTCCACCCAGCCCATGGCCCGTCCTGTCCATTGGGGTAGCTGGCCTTGGCCACTGGCCCATCAGGCTGGCTCTGAGGTGTGTTGTCTGTGGGCTGAGAACTTGTTCTTCTGCCTTCCCATTGATGGTTCTGGACAAATCTGGCATTTGATAAACAATCCAAACTCATCCCTCTGTGTTCTATCATCCACCTTTTACATGTTGGGTTTGCACAGTGGCCTTCAGGCATTGGCCTTATTCAGGGATTGAAGAAGTCTGAATCTTTTTTACTGACTTCACTGGCTTAAGGCTGGGCTCCTTGCTTTGCTTAAAAGGACTTCAGATGAAATGTGGAAGTGATAAGGCCTTCAGTGCCATGTGTGATAATTTCTCCTTCTTTGTGTGTGTCATTTTTTCAGTGATGCTTTTCTATTTTCTCAACCTACATGTCACTTAGACTGCTTGAAGCCATTACACTTGATGATTTCTTTGCAAAATGAAGTGGAAAAACATGTTCAATCAAGGCTGGCCCCTGAAGAAACCCATTGTTTGCAGTGATTCAATTTAATTTCAAACACATCACATCAGTTTCTATTGTTAAGTTTAGCATTTCAGCACTATGGAACCTGATGAGACAAAATTGCATTTTCACTGTAAAATCAGATTTAGCTTTTTGAATGATGAACTGGTGAGTGATTGTATTTCATTATGTATATTGCAAAGATAAGAACATGCTCTGCCACACAATAATAACTTATTTGCAGCCATTTTTGGGTTTAGTTTTTTGGTTTTTTCTTGTTCTTTTAATATATGTTTGTGTGTGAGAGGTATTTGGGTCAGAAATTGCCAGGGCCTCTAAGTTTTAAGACCCTAAATTTTGCCAGTATGGTTGAATCTACAAATTTTTTAGGATGTTCCTTTGAAGTATAATGTTGTTTCCATAGCCTTGGAGTTTCTGACACTGTGCAGCTGAATACTGTTGTTTGCTTAAGTGCAGTGTGATTACCTGTCCTTGAAAATATCATCTGTGGCAGTTTGATAGTGTAGCAAAATACCAGGAGCCAAAGGACACAAGAACATCCTCTACCCCCACCAGATATACTTGCACATTCTGCAGCAGGTATATTATTTTCAGGCTTGATTTGGGAAAATATTCCTAGAAAAGACAACTGAGAAAGGTCTATCTAGTTAAAAGACACTGCCCTGAGGAGATGTATGTGTCTGTATCTTGGCATTTGCAGAAAATTATGTTTAAGTGTGTATATTTTCGAGAGTCATGGCCTTAGATTTATTCCCTCTGGAGTCCATCAACTGAACCAATGTTAGACACCTAGACTTGGCAGGCCCAGTAACCCCTTTAACTATTCAAGTCTGCCCTGTAATTATGTTTGCAAACTCCTTGAAATGTGGCGTGACTTCAAAACTGCAGAATCCTCAGAGTTTCCAACATGAACATGCTTTCAGTTTAAAAAAAGATAGGAATTTATTTGTTTACATACAATTTAAAATTTAGATTTTACAGTTTTAAATGCAGAAGATGCTTTTCTATACGTAAAATGTCTGAAGAGTTGATAAATTTTTTGCTCTATATGGGGAATCCATATTTTAAATTTTTTAAAATGTAATAACATGAGTCATAAAATTATTCAGATATTAACAAAATGGCTCTTCTGTGATATTACTGCTTTTTTAATTTGCAAGAATTTAAAGAAGTTCAGTGCAACCTAGAAGAAATCTGTCTTTTGATCTGATGGGTAAAAATTACCTGTGGAAATTTCATGAAGTGTAAGACTGATCAAACAAGCAATTACTTTTTGTGCTCCTACTTGAAATTTTTGGGAGGATTTTTTTTATGTTACAATTTCCAGAAAGTCATTAAAGACTAGACTGAGAGTCAGAAAGCTTTCTCAGGTGAATTAAATTGAATGCTACAGATTTATGGCTGTTTTCCTTAGACTAATCTAGTAGCAAGTTTGTAAAATATAATACTGTTAAGCAGACTGAGAAATTTACAGCTTGAAAGTCTGTTTGAGAACACCATGAAGTCTAACAGCTATGTGCACTGACAAGCCAGCTAGTTTGGCTTGATTTATTCCTCCTTTCTCTCCTCTACCTGTGAGTCTCTGGATTTTTGTTAACACCTAACTTTGCACAGTTATTTAAGTACATAGCAACATACCATGGGCAAAAGTATAAGTTAATAGAACACCTTGATTTAAGCACATCATCATTTTGCACAGCTTCTATCATCACAGAGGCAGAAAAGTACTTGGAAAATCTGCAGCCAGGTATAACCTGCTTTCTGCATGGTCCAGCCCTTTGCTTCAGCATCTACCCAATCTGTCCCAAAGTCTTGTGATTCCAGCCACTGTTTGTATCATCTTATCATCACCAGAACAGAGGAGTTGTTTCATTTCATGTTTATGCCATAGTATATAGCACATAACTATTTTGATTTACATGTAAAGAGCATAATCTTCTCTCTCTGCAACCAGGAATTGAACTCACTCAGTTTTGATGCAAACTTCTTTTTTCTTCAAGCACCTTTGAGCAACAAACTGACTCAAGTGGTGGGCTGTCAGGATATTTGATTTATAAGTTCTGACTAGTTATATAAACCGATTTCATGACTTTTAACTAAATTGTTTTGGTTTTACCAGGTTTCCTATCCTTGTATTGATTGCTTCTGCTCTGCTTTTTATTCTTCTTTGTTTCTCCTCAGTAGCATTTTCTACACTGTAATGATACTCCTCAGTGCTGAAAAAAAGCATATATGGAGAAACTCATCATTCAAATATTGAAAAATAGCAAATAAAATTGATAGACTGCATTTTCACTCATAGAATTCCCATGCCTATTACCTAGGGATGTTACTCAAAATGGTAAAATTTAATCAGAAAAGGCAGACAGGTGTCTTATCTGAGGCTGTATATCCTTCTGTCTAACTTTCTCATCTGGACTGTCATTTTTTTCTATACATTTGTGATACAATTCATGTATTACACGGGCACAAAATGATGTTGACAGGCACAACTGCTACTTGACAACTTGTCCCAGACATTAATTTCCTTCTGCATTAAAAAAAAAGCCTGCCACCTGAATATCCTTAGGACTTACTCTTGCAAAGATTAATGTTTATACTGGATGGTCCAGAGAAATCATGACAATCAATCATGGCTCTTGAAATAGTTTAATATAGAAGGCATTTTAAAAAAGTCTTTCATCCAAGATTGTTTTCTAACCCTCACCCAAATGGCATTCCTTAAGGACTAGCTTTGAGGGAATAAAGTAATTATGTTCAGGAATGAATATTCACTGGCAGATCAGAAAAACAATTATGGAAAACTGGAAAGTGACCACAAGCACACAGGATGTCCTATAGAACTATAATTTGAGATATTGAGATGTATTTCCTAAGTATGACTGTGTACTGTTTTATTTCAGGAAACCATGGGTTTCTCAAGCCTGATTTTTCCAAGCAGGGATTTTTCTGCTAGCTGCTCTTACTCCTGTATTGCAGCATTTTACATATCTGATGGTTTCTATATTTGTCACACCATTTGCAAGCAGCTGTACTTTTTGCACCACGACTTTGAGTTAGCTAGGAGTCAGAAACAACTTTAACATAGGATTGCTGTGCAAAAAAAAAAGACCAGATATGGTTATTATTAAGCAATTACAGGCCTGGATGTCTCAGCAAATCACCATGATCACAACCCTGTTCTGTCTATTGATGGCAATCATGCTACCTCATGCTGTGATCTTGTTAGAGCTCATAAGCAAGGCAGAGTGGGGCTGGTAAGGCAGCAAGATGGATTTACTCAGAAATAAAGCAGAAAAAATAACACAAAATGAATCGATAATTGAAGAGGTAGAATCTCATACAGTCAGCATTGCCAGTGTACAGAATTTTAACCTAAAGCTTCTGGTAGTGGAACTTTTCTTGCCTCCAGATTTTCTAGGCTACTAAGGAAAAATAGGTTTAAATTTTATTAAGGAGATTCTAGATAGAAAAATAGATTTGAAAGATATCCCATGTTCACATGGTAAGATTGTGAATGCCTTCCTATGTTGCTCTTTTAAATACTCTTTTAAATTTATTTAATAAATAAATAAAGCAGTACCCTTATGATAAGACACAGCTCACAGACCTCACCCCATTGTGGCAGCTGTACTCCTGACCTTAGAACCCCCACCTCTGCCAGGAGTGAAACACCTGACCATCCTGTGCTTCAGGGGGACCCTGGGCAACAGACTCTCTGTGCTAAGTCAAAGGCTGTGTTTTTCCACCATATCAAGTTTTTCTAGAATATCCCTGAAAATATACAACATTTTTATTGCCATAGGAAAAGCTATCCTTATACTGTTTTCCATGCCTGCTGCTTCTTGTCCTCACATCATTAGTTCCCCTGTACTAAGTCAACCTCCTGTTGGCTGTACAACAAAGGATTTAAGATCTGAAGTGGGTTAGAACACATCACATTTGGGGGGAAACAAGAGAGACAAAAAAAATCATAATTAAAAAGAAGATAAATTAATTTAAAACAGTTGAATAATTCCAGAAATCTTATGGATTTTAAAAATCATCCTCACAAACTTCTTAAACAGTGATAACAATAATGACTTGTCTTAACTGAAGCTATGTGTAACAGACTTGCAATGAAAGGAAAAAAAATTCAGTAACTGAATGTTCCTTGGAACACCCAGGAGGGACCCTTCATCTAACTGGGTCTGACATGTGGGATCAGAGATTGAAAAAGAGGTTGCTGTGCACAAATTGTGTGTGCAGCAGCCGGGAGGCAGTGGGAGTGGATTGCCTGCTTTACCCGTGCCAGACCTGATGGGCTGGCTGAGAAATGCTTTGCTCTCAGGCAAAGTGCTGGAAGGGTTCTATCAATTTTATTGAATTTATTTTAAAGGTCTTTGAGACATAATTTCTCTCTCTTTTCTGCAAGGCAATTCATTCTGTGGTTGATTGTGAGCACAGCTGAATGTTTACATTAGGCCTATAGCAATATTAGGGCAAAGGTTTGTCAAAGAACAATGTAGCTGCTAGAAATTGAAGGTGCCTTATTGTAAATGCTGCAGGCAAAAGAAGTCCCAAAGCAAAAGATTTGGTGAACTAGACAAATCCTTTGTCACTTAGCAGTCTGCAGCATTCTTTCATGTAGTAGAAAAAAAACTTCAGACATCTGGGTAAATACAAGATATGAAATCCTCTCCCACAGTTTTGGCTTTTCTATTCCAGATTAAAAGATTGAAGTGTTGGAATGATTACATAAAACTTTTCTGTTTGGCATGTGGCAGATTATCCCTTTGCCAAACATAAATATATAAAGATCTCTGCAAAGACTTCATCACAGCTTGGCAGTAAAGAAAAGCTGAGCCTTTGAGGTGAGAGGTATATGAGATTATTTCATGGAGTAACAGAAGCAAATCAGGAAAGGATGTGCTACTTATCAAGATCTTCAGTACTTCCCCTTTGCAATCTAAATTACGTTAGGTCTTCTCCAGCCCTTGGGCAGATAAACTCTATAAAGGAATAAAGATGTCAAGCACAGACCTTAACTTTGCAAAAAGCTGCAATGATTTAAGAAGTTCTTAACCCAGAGGTGTTTCTTGGAACCTTTCTTCTGGGGATACTGCTTCCCAAACTCTTCTGCTGAACAGATGGGACCACAGAAGCATTCTCTTTGGAGCATTTAAAGAGGTGATCTGAGTAAATTTGCCTGATTTTGCCTGAATCGGATGATGAAAAATTCACCTCATGTTCCACCGGAGCTGAAAAACCTCTCAGCTCCAGCTGGTGCATCCGTGCAGGCCTGAGGCTCCAGCTGGCTCTGCAGGGGCAGGTCAGCTCTGAGCCTTGAAGTACAGCTCACAGATTCACCCTAGGTCCTTAGCAAATCACAATAAAACCCTGATTTTGTTAATCAGTGATCATTATCTTGGCTCAAACACTGTACTGAAAAAAAAATCATCATCTTAACTGTTAGCAATTTTGTCCTTTGGATCTGTCCCTTTCACACATGTAATTACTTCCCATATATGTAATTGGTTTTGAATCTCCTCAAATGACATTGAATATTGCTTTCCTCTTAGACCATCAGTTATACTAAAATTAGCTCGCCTTAAAACCATTGAAACTCACATGAAAAATAAGTTTTTAATATAAGTGTCATTGCTCACTGCAGCTTGATTTTAACTTGGGGTCTACAATGATTAAAGCATTTAGCTAATGAGACCATGTCGGAAATTACCAGAGTAATGTAAAATGAAATGCCTGATTATGTATTTTTAATGCTTAGGGTTTTTTAAGTATCCTTACAATAAATAAGAAGAAAAGAATAAAAATATTTCCCTCATACAAAAAGACACTAAGATTGCCTTTTCTTTCTTTTCTGTTCATACTGATTACAAAAGGTGCATCAGTCAGGCCTTTGGGTGTTTCAGTAGCCAAGCAAACAAGTTTCTGTTTACAGCTGTGCCAAGCAGAACAGTGCCATCTAGTCGTCTGTGAGGGGATGATTCCCAGTGCCCTGCTGTGACCCGCCCACGTGTGGGCTGCACTTCTCCAACAGGTCAGTTCATGGATGTTATGACTTGGCTTTAAGGAGGACTTTTCCTAAACTGCTCCTATATCAGCAGCACTGAGGTTGTTTAGGATTCTTTTTTTTTTCCCCATGGTTTGTGGAATACCCTGAATACAAAGGAAATAGAGCTGAAAAATAGTTCACAGTTTTAAATAGGTGATTTGAGTTATAATCAAGTATCATCGTGGCCCTGCCACCCTGATAACACAAACTGGATTTGCTCCTATGAGCTCATATAAAATCTAATTTTTTTTCCACCTTATAGGGTAAATTATATTCCTTTAGTTAGCAGACCCCTACAGAACAACTTATTATCCTAGCACTAGAATAGTATCCTATTCTAGTATCCTAGAAATTAGGAATACATTACTTAGGGAAGTATAGAGCACTAAGTGAACCTAATTGGTACAATAAAAGGCTGGAGTAGAAGTTTCTGTGAGAAGGCCCAAAAGCTGAAATCTCTCATGTTGACACGACAATAGATATTTATTCTTAATTTTGGAAGGTGCAACACATCATAACAAAATTTTATATATATAATTTATAGTAAGGAAGAGACCCTGTGATTAAGTGGCAACACTTCATTTTTTTGTCAATTAGAGATGGACATGGAAGGAAAGAAATGGCCCTTGCATGCTGCAGAACAATATTCAGATTGGAACTCTCTATAGAGATCTACAATACACAAAGTGATTTCTGCTCTCCTTTTATCTGGTTTAAGTTCAGAGAGTCCACTGGGACCATCAAATTCAGCAACAATGGAGTTAGGACTCAGATCCAGAAGCATTTGTATTGCTTCCATCATCATGGTGCCCAGGAGCCTTAAGCCTTGGTTCAGACTTCTTTATCCCAGCAAACATTACATAAGAAACAGCAGAATTGACACAAGGTAGGGCAGTGCTGAGTGCCACTGCTGGAGATGTCCAATGAGAACTAGTCTTGTGGGGAGGCAGTCCAAAGGCATGCTTGAAATTAGAAAGTACAGAGTAGAAGGTGGTATTATGGGGATGGGAACTGTGGGGTAACTCTGGACACTGAATAAGAGGTTCAGGGGGGATAGACAGAGGCTGTGAGGAACCCAAAACACATGGTGTGTAGCTGGAGACCAAAAAAAGGAGAGTCTGTGGCGAGGCAGAGAGAACTGCTATAGCCACAAGCCAAGAAGGTGCTCCTTGAATAAAAATTTTGATAGGCACAATTGGGCAAGAAGACATGTCAGAAACAGCAAAAAAAATTGTAATAGCAATCACACACTGAATCATAAAAATCTGGACAAATATTTAGCTGTAAGATAGTAAGAAATATAATCATTTAGAAATATTATTTAGAAAAATTGTTGGTGATTTGGAGTTGTTGCCAAAGGTGCCCACTGTGCTGCAGACTTGACTGACAGGCTGGATGGAGGCAGTTTCCATGGTCATGACCAAAAGTGCAGGAGACATAAACACAGACAGGAGCAACTGCACACAAGCAAAGAAAAAGGGCAGGCAGAGCGGGAGGGAATGAGAACTGATGGGAAGTCAGGCTCACAGATTTAAAATCATAGAGAGGTAGAAAAAGTTGGTAAGCCCAGGACAGGCAGTGGCACTGAGTTAATGTGGGTGATGGAGAAGAATCTGGTCATGAGGGGGTCAGTCCCTGAGAACAGCAGATGTGTGGCATCCATTGCAGCTGAGGAAGTTGTAATCAAAGCCACGAGCTGAGTGGGACAGTTCTACACATATATCTATGCAGCTAATTTGGAGCCAAAGAGTTAGAGTGAGTAGGGTGACATCAGACTGGTGACCTGACACTAATGGGGCTCTGCAGGGCTGCATCCTTGGCCTTTGTCGGGTTCGGCTGTCTGTCTCTGCCCCGACACGGGTAGTGTGGTTCTTGGGTGGCACGCGTTTTAAAGGACGAGTCTGGACTCTTCAGCTTTTCGATCTTCGGGTTGTTTATTATTTCTTATCTACAAAATTTTCTGTCTGCCCAACAGAGGTCTGATCTGCAAGCAGTCACAGGCACTCTCTGACCACCCACGGGGCGGTCATGTCTTTTTATACTAATATCTACGTACATAATATTTACCTTTATTTCCCAATGCTTTTCACCCATGTTAGCAAGTGCACCTTCACCATAAACCAATCCCCAAGTGCCAACATCACCACAGGAGATGGAGGACAAGAAGAAGGAAGAAGAAGGACAAGACACGCCCTGATCCCTCCATCTTGTCTCCATAACCCCCCTGTACCCAAAACCTTAAGTCTATATTTCACTTTCTAAATGTGTCCCTTTTACACCTTTTACTCTAAAGTGATTCTCTTGTCCTCAAACTCTTGTTATTTCTGTGGATGGATCAAAATCAAGCCACCAGACACTTCTGGCAACATTCCAGGATTTTCGAGACCCCCAAGGGTTCTCCTGGCATCTCTGGACATCAGGAACGATGTGCTAAGATCCCACAGGCCTTGTGCTCTTCAACATCTTTATAAATGAGCTGGATGCAAGACAGGAAGGGATACTGAGCAAATTTGCAGAAATTTGCAAAAACAAATCTGGGAGGCCCTGACAACACAGAGAGCCGGGCAATCACCAACAATATGAAGTTCAACATTGGAAAGTGCCAGATTCTGCA
This sequence comes from Molothrus aeneus, assembly GCF_037042795.1. Taxonomy (NCBI): domain Eukaryota; kingdom Metazoa; phylum Chordata; class Aves; order Passeriformes; family Icteridae; genus Molothrus; species Molothrus aeneus. Next base: position 48,435,822 of record NC_089650.1, read on the forward strand.
CCTGGGATGGGGCAGCTCTGGATGTATGGACAAACTGGGGAATGAGAGACTGGAAAGCAGTGCCACAGAAAGGGACCTGGGCTCCTGGTCAATGGCAAGTTGAACATGAGTCAGCAGTGCCCTGGTAGCCAGGAAGGCCAAGAGTGTCCTGGGGTGCATCAGGCACAACATCACCAGCCAGGCAAGGGAGGGGATTGTCCTGCTCTGCTCTGAGTTGGGGCAGCCTCACCTCGAGTGCTGGGGGCTGTTTTGGGTGTCACAATGTAAGAATGATTGTGAATATAAGAATGATTAAATGATTAGAGATCATCCCAATGAGGACAGCAAAGATAGTGAAGGCCCTTGAGGGGAAGACCTATGAGGAACAGCTGAGGTCACTCGGTCTGTTCAGCCTGGAGGAGACTGAGGGGAAACCTCATCACTGTTTAAAACTTCCTCAAGAGGGGAAGAGGAGAGGCAGGCACTGATCTATTCTCTGTGGTGACAGGAGAGGGCCCAAGTGAGTGGTCTCAAGTCCTGTCAGGGAAGTTCAGGTTGGATATTAGAAAAAGGTTCTTCACCCAGAGGTTGTTTGGGCACTGGAACAGGCTCCCCAGGGTAGTGGTCACAGCACCAGCCTGACAGAGCTCAAGAAGCATTTGGACAATGCTCTCAGGCACATGGTGTGACCCCTGGGGATGGTGCCGTGCAGGGCCATGAGTCAGACTTGGTGCTTGGGGGTCCTTCCCAATTCTTAATATTCTGTGATATTTATCACAGAATTATATCTGAGATTATGCAGTCCTGTGCTCATAAGGGACCAAATCATCAGCTAGTGCAATTAATATCCATCAAGCAACATATAATTACATGCAGAGTGCATGTATCTTGTTCTTAGCTTTCTGTTGCTCATTTTGAGGTGAGGAATCTATTCTTTTTAGCAGGGACTATCATTTCATTCAGAAACACAAATAAAGAGAGGTAAAGATAAGCCACTGTTATTAATGGAATCTGCCTGTGTGGATTCACCATTCATAAAACACTCCTACTCTTTAATTCAGTAATATTTGTTTTGCAATCCTTTACATTGTGTGTTCTCAAAGTATCTTTTGGAACAAACAGTTTTTTCACTGTTTGTTTAATTGTTCTAAGCCATAACAACACAAATATGTTACATTTCATAATTATTCAATCAGAAGTTCATTTATTTCACCTTGGGTGCCTTACACAGGGGAAAAAAATTTAAAAAATTATTTTCAGGCAGATAGTTATTTTCTTCCAGCATGTTCTTTTGCAGATGGTGGAAGTATTTCTCATAAAGATTTAGTAACACAAAGAAATTAAATACATTCTTAGTTCTGAGATGGGCCAAGCATAATAAAAAGTCAGGAGATATGGTGAACTGAGGCTTTGCAGCCATGTGCTACTGTGAGGCTGTAGTGTGGTAGCCATGCCTACACTGGCCACCTGCAGATTTTATATAAGGGCAAACCTCATCCACATCACTCTTCAGTGCACTCTGGTTTCCTTGGAAAGGAACAGGAGTGACCAGGCAGAGCTCTCCAGAAGCTCCTTCAATCTTATCCTGTAGGTAGCTGGGTAACAAGGACCTGTGGGGAGAATTCAACTGTCCAGGAAGAGATTGAATTCACCAGTAACCTGCCAGTATCCCTTCCTCTCACAAACCTGTGGCCATCAGTCTAATTAGGTAGTGCTTCTTGCTCTCTTCTGTAAAAGCAAGTAGTCTCTTAGTCAGACTATAGCTGTGATATATTTTATTGATTTGTTTTCTTGCTGCTGTATTATTTATGGTCATGATCTTACTAGATACAGTAAATTCAAATGGAAAAATTTAAGGACCACAGACTTGATAGATTAAAAAGTACTAAAAATTTCATGAGTAGCCATATTCTGTACTGAACCAATGCCCTGTCATGGGCTTGCCTCCTGGAAAAGCTGCCTCTTCAATTATAGATTAAGTTGAAGGTTTACTGCTTACAAGAACACTGCTGTACAAACCTACTCTGATTTAGCCTGAAAGCATCTGTATGCCTTTGATCCCAGATATGTAGACTTAAAGGTGAGGATTGCTCTTTTGCTAAGAATTGGGGGAAAAGTAGGCAGTCATAGTTTCATTTCCTGCCTGTGCCTCAGACTTCCTATGTAACTCAAGATAAGACACTAAACTCTTTGTTCATTATTTCATGCTTTGTAAAACTGGGATCTTAATCCTTCCTTTCCCTTTATATGCTTTTTTTCTTGCTGAATGTAGCTGGTGTTGCTTTTGTGTGTTAGTTAAATAAGTACACAAACACAGAACTCCCTTTTTTCATATCTATGCATGCTGTCATCTTATTACAGGGGTTCCATACTGTTGTCTCCTTATTGCAAAAGTTTCATACCTTCTTGGTGTTTCTTGTGGGCATCTCCTCTAAGCACTGACCCTTCTCCACAAAGCACCCAACTGACTACAGCTCCTCTCTCAACCAGCCAACCCACTCTTTTATAGCACTCTTCTTCTCATTGGTTACAGCTGTGGCCTGTGAAAGTCAGGCCTGCTCCCAATCTTTGGTAATTGGCCCAGCTGCAACTCCTTAGGGGTGAGATTACTTTCTACACGATATTTATTTTCTTATATTCTATCCCCCTACATATGCATACTCAGGACTTGATCATAAATGCAGATTTCTCTTTAATGTAAGTACTTGCACAGCCTGCCTTGTTTATTCAAGTCTGTGTACTGATCCAGAGGAGTTTCCAACTGGACTTGATGAATAAGGTATCAGTTTTCAGGACCTAAGAGTCCAATCAGAATTAAGCTAGGTTTCTTCTTTGTATAGTGTTTATTATCAAGTAATGAGGAAGGTTCATTTTGCTATCTACTTCTATTACTAAGGATATTTGGTTGGAATCGTTAGAGTCTATTTCTTCTAAATTTCTAGTGTATTGTACTGGAGATTCAGTACCTTTGTAAATCAGGAGGTTATTCCTCTCTCCTCTTTTTCTGGGAACTTTTAGTTAATAAATTTTTAATGTAAATGACAATCAACTTGGAATTCTTAACTGGTATTTTTGTGACAAACTGTACCAGCTGTGAATGGCCAGGCTCCCCTTTATGATTTTTCTCAATTTTCTTACAGCCTTAGAATGCTGAATAAAATATTTATGGCCTGTGATAGTAGAAAACTCATAAGAAATATCATTATCAGTTAATGAATAGAAATATATTTGGATCTAAGGCTGATAATGAGGCTAAGCTGAGAAATGAAATAGTTTTATTTACATCTCTAAAAAAACAACAGAAATGAAGAATCCTGATTAATCCAAACTTGAGTAAATATATTTATTTTCTCCCCAAAGTCTTCCTGCAGTCTCAGTGGCTATGAATTTATTCTTTGTGTGCTTTAGTCCTGAACAGCCATGTAGATGTTCATTTGTAGTAAACCATGCTGTATTTTAGAACTCAGCTGTAGACAGAGGGATTGATCTCTGATGCAGAGCATTGCCATTAGGGCAAATCATACCTATCAGCCGTATCAATGACAAACTATCAGCTTGTGCCAAAGAGCGTGAGAGAAACAGGGTTATGCAATCCCACTGTAGTTTTATTTTGGAACAGAAAGGTGCTTCTTGTCTCTGATCATTAAAACAATGAAAATTTTTCCTATAGTTAAGAATGAGGACATATTGGTCTATAAAAAATGCAGTATGCTGCACTTTTATTAAGCATAGGCCTGATCTGTTGGTGGCATATTCTAAAAATAAAAATGTCTAAGTTTCTTGGCTCTTGAACCTAAGAAATGAAATCAGTAGCTGTTGATCTTCTGTATGTCTTGCCTTTAAGGTTTCTATATTAGATTTTTTATTATTTTATTTGCTTAGAAGTTTTAAGGCTTTGTTAATACCTGTCTGCTTTTTTTGGCAGATATCAAGTAGAAACTAGAGTCATAGAGGCTACTAGTAAAGCTTAGTTCAAAATGATTACCCTGTGCTGTAGGTATTGTTAAAAATTCTTAAGTCCAAAGAGCAATTCTTGTGGTTTTACATGCAATAGCACTGCAATTCAATTTGCTTCAGATTGACGTAGCTTTATTGCATTTTGTTGTGGAAGCCATAATCTCTGTGTCCTGATCTTCATCACATTTAGAATCTTAGTCCATGAAAGCTGCCAGTAAAGGTTTAGATACTGTTGTTTTCAGTTTTCTGTAGGGCAGGTAACCTGCCTGAACTCAGGTGCCTCTAACAGCAGAAGTGTGGTGGGGAGGAGGCAAAGGGCACATCTCTAAGACACTACAAACATTGTCATCCCTCTTGATGCAAAAATGCACAAGACCAAGGGAATGAGATTATGCCATAGCAGCTTTTGGATTGGGCTCACTCCATGAAACTGTTTATGAGGGCCAGCAGTTAAGATATTGGGTAATGAAAACTGGTGATTATCAGATGCTTGATGGGAACCAGAACAGACAGACGATACACCAGAATGACAAAAAAGTCCTTTTCTTCTTAAGTCACAGCCTTGTCTTGTCTCTTGTAAAACCACATTAAAAAATTTCTTATTTAATATTACAATATTACTCAATATACACAAAATACAGCAATGAAATAATCCAGGAAATCCCCAATAAGCCCTTTTACCAAAATTAAAACCAGCTTTTTTTATGAGAGTGTTTTTTTTTGGAGAAGTGTTTGGTTGTGTTTTGTGGGGTTATTTTTGGTTTGGTTGGGTTTTTTTTGGTTTTTTTGTTTGTTTGTTTGTGAGAGTCTAGCAGTATTCCTTCCTGTGTATAAAGCAAAAGCATCTCTTTTTGTAGAAAGTGTGAGACTTCTAGACTACCCCTCAGAACTCTGTATCTCCGCTACTCCATCTAAGTCCACTTTGGTATTTGGAGTGTGCTCATTTTGAAGTTACTCATGATAGATGTATGCTGGATGAGGAACTGGCATTATATTGTCAGAAATGCTATTTAGCTTTGCTGTGATGTCCTTTCTGGTAGCCTTACCATCTGCAGGTATATAAAAGGAACACCTGTTCAGTGAATTCAAAATAAAGACAGTTTATGGAGGCAGCCACACAGAACATTACAGAAACTATCTAGTTGCCTGGAATATTAAAAAGAACATCAAGAGATAAAATACTAATCTTATTAAAAACTCCTACAGCATTGAAAAGCGGACAATAGCGCGCAGGGTTTAGGAAAAAGATTGATCTTTCTGACAAAGGACAGACATCATTAAAATGCTAGAAGTTTGGACCAGCTCCACTGAAATTTAGGGCATTTCTTTTAGTTTGCTCAGACAAAAGTGAAGAAAGAAATTAGCCATCAGTTTCTAATTTTTTAAATAGTCTGGTAAATGGATGCCTGTTCCCTTCTTTTTTAGAGGGCTTTCTATTTAGCTCACATTTCATTTCTTAGTGAATCAGGTTCTTCTGAAAGAGACTGAGCTTTATCTTCTGCTATCCTTTGATTCACTTTTCTGGAATTTAATGTTTAGGCTTTACTTGGCCATTAATAGGGTATTTCAAGACACATGTATTTTATGCATTCTAATTCCTTGTGCTTGTATGGGCTCACATGTTGAAACTTGCTACTCTAGTGTGAGTCTGTAAACAGTCCCCATATATTCTTCTAAGACTTCTTTCCCCCCTTAGTTTTAATACTTTTTAGTGCATTCATTATTAAAACTTTTCATTGTATGAAGACCTTTGCTGCAGAGATGCATTACATATGGACAGGCAGAGGTTTCCATTTACCATGGTCAAGCAGGTCAAATGAATCAGGATGTGGATGTGTTTCCTAACTTTATGTTAAGCAGGACAAACTGTGTTGACTGAGTTTTGTCACACTAAAGCCTTATAAACATTACACATAAATAGAGTCTTTGATCATTTGGCTGGCTAATAGCTGTATCATTTTGGTTTTGTGCTATAATTCAACTTAAGGAACTAAAGCCTGGTTTCAGGCTTCTGTTATAGTGCTGGGGCTGGACTTAAAATAGTGGCCAAGTTCTTTTATTCTCTCTTGAAAAGTGTGTATTTAACCACTTGGGGAATAGTGGCAGAGCAGCTTAAAATTAGCCAGAGCCTTGGTCTTGGGCAGTGATCACAGAGCCATTGAGTAATTCAGCTTGGCAGGGATTTAGGAGGTCATCTAGTCCTACAGTACAGGTGCAGAAAAACAAAGCACAATTCATTTATGCTGCTTTAGTACTGCTGCCTGAGTCAATAAAAGAAAAGAAAAACAAATAGAAATATTTAGAAGTTTTTATCTCAAAGGAATGATTTCTGTGATTTTAGTCTAAAATACTAGTAATTTATAAGTACATTTTCTCTGTATGCTCTGTGTTTGTTGTAAAAATATGTACCAACAAATCATGGTGACATGGTTAGTGGAAGAAATTAAAAACAGGAGCAATTTCTGACATTTAATTCTTTAATTTTCTACATGACTGTTGGTTTTTGTGATAGCAGCACAGTCTATAAAAGGAAGATATCCCCAAAGATTTCTCCGTTTTTAAAGTCATGCACATTTAATTATTATATTATGAAACACAATTATGGTACCCTCAGGAATTTTCCATCATCTTTACAAACAACCTGACAAGAACTAAAAAATGGCAGGAAATAATCCAGTAAAAATATTTTCATCTATTTTATCTCACTATATAAATTTAAATACAAATTTCTTAAATATAATTGTAATGCTCTTACAACAAATTATTTTAGAATGTGCTCCTTAAGACTACAGGTAATAATAAAAACATTTTTCCTCCCTAGGGAGGTGGTCCTCTAAAGACAGAGAGATCATAGAGCTATCTAGTATAACACCAAATTTTGTTCCTTGGAAGTAGTGTTTTTGAAGATCATATTTTTTAGATATATAAAGTAAGGGGTGCTTATTTTAATCACATCTCTTAATTTACCTACACTGAATTTCCTCTGCCATTTTTCTCATCCTAGACCATAAGGTGTCTCTTCTCTTTACAGTGGTAGTTTTCTGTGTAATCTTTTGTATCCTCTTTATCTCCACACTTATCATTGACATATATGGATCCCATTACAAAAAGACATGTATGGGATGATATAACACATGCATATTGAAGGACCTGTATAGGAGGCAAAAAGAACTGTGGTCAACATCTGCACAAATGGAGCTAATACTTGGTGGACCTGGGAAATGGAAAGATCTTCTCTCTTGTGCCTTTCCCCTCTCCTAATGTGAAGTTACACTGGGTCACCTGGATTGGTCTGGGTTTGGGCAAATTGTGCTGCAGTATGGGTGCAAAGATAAAGAGGCGGGGTCACACACACACAGGTGGGATTCTTGGCTGCAGCTGAACCCAGCTGCTGGGCTGTGCTGATCTGTGTGAGATTTTTGAGGGAAAGGCTGTGCTTGAGCCTCCCGTGGTCCGTGTGCTTCTGCAATGAGTGCTGAGTGTACACAAGCAGATGCTGTAGCCTAAGAGCCAGATCTTCCTCTTGACTTCCTCAGGAATAAGGCCACAGTGAATGTAAGGAAGAGACTTTATTACCTACAGAAACCTCATGGATTTGTGGGCAAGTGCACATCTCTGGAGTGGTGCAGGAGCAATGTTTTACAAGGTCTTTGTGTGGCTCATGATACTGGAGATGAAGAAAGACAGGAAGAGGAAATCTTGAGGGGTGCACATATTGTGCTAGGGAGATCAGTTGATGCAGTTAAGTGCCCTTAGTTGATGCAGTTATGTGCATTGATAAGGTGGGGACAATGACTCAGCATCACCCTATTTCTTCCTGCCCCACACAACCTTCATAGATGGGTGTGTGCTATCATTTATTCATGAGAGGACTTCTCACCATGTTTCAGTAAAAACCACTTCTACTGCTAAGACTGCTGATGGCTAAACAGAGCACATACCTTACTTGGAATTGCCTTGTATATTCCAGGTGCCCAAACACTGCTGTTACTGGTACAGGTATTGTGTGAGCTCATTCAGAAAGCATCCTGGAACCCAAAGTGATGAACAAGGGTCTTGTTATTAACAGGACAAACCAAAGGCTCATTCCCACAAACTTGTGCTCATTCTTGCCTTAATCCACCAAAGACTGTAAGCATGTGCTTATTTTGAAGAGCACGAAGTACTCTTGAGTTTCTGTCAGACTACTCACATGGTTCCCATTTAACTTAGCTTTAAATGTTTTGCTGAATCAGGGTCAAAAGACACTTGTAGGGACGGAACCCATAATATCCAATGTTTTTCCATTCCTGGTTAGCTGTCCCAGATGTGACATATCAAATATTGGACAGTAAACAAGAACAGCCTTGTTCAATAGTTAAAATTGAAACATAAGGTGACCTGCAGGTGGATCACCCATGTGAGAAGTGTGTCATTTTGGCAGGACAGTGATACCTTCCAAGAATGAGACTTCTCATCTTCAGATTACAGCCAAATTACCAGTTTAGCAAAAATAAGGGCTGAGCCACCATCCTTGTCCAGCTGAAAAGATTGCTTCATCCTCTAAGGGTGTCATGCAAGCTGCTTTAACGATGGGCTAATTTAAATTTCTTATGCTTTAGCTAAGAATAGTTAATCTAGTGACATTTAAATTTCTTTTGCTTGCAGTAATTTTGTTGTGCAGAATGTTGCAGATAACAGAAATGGCAGATTATGTAAATAGCAATTTATAAACAGCAGCTTTTTTCAAGCCATTGTTCTGAACATCCTACCCAAATTGCCTCGTACATGTCCCTCATTTTAAATATGTGTGTCTGTGATCAGACACTTTGCTTCAACAAACTTATAAATTTCACCTGTCTCCCAAAGAGTACATTAGTTAAATTAAAATTGCTTTTGAAAGCCAGTTATTTTATCAAGCAACAATAGCAAACACATTCCTGTGCAAAGGGCAAAAAGATTTAACCCAGCCATCTGCTACAGTCAGCAGCAACAACATCGCCAAGTGTAACTACTTGAAGTGAGACTGCCAAACAATTCACAGAAAACCACACACATACCCTTATTTTTTATTATGTTATTTGGAAGTCTTTCTAATTATAGAAATGAGGGCTTCAGACATACATTTAAGCTGAATATTCATACAAATCCTAGCACTCTGCATCTTTCCACATGTCTCTGATTCATACAAGGACAGTGCTGTCACCAGTAAGCAGGGCTGCTCAGGAGGGACGTTGTTGGGGTGGCATAAGCACTTGCAGCCAAGCACGGGGCTTTGCAAGTCCTCTTTGAAAGAAGAAGCCAAGGAGGAATTGCTAAGTATGGTTTCTGTTTAACTACTAAGATTTGAAGTGAAAAGCTTAAAAAAAAAAAAAAAAGAAGAGAAAGCAAAGGAGAGGATGGATTTGCTGAAAAGAGATGATACAAGCTGAAGGCCTAACATAAATCATAGTGCTAAATGTCAGAGGGAAAACATGAAGAAAAGCAACATTTATAGTTGCATTACTGAGGGTAGATAAGGGATTGAATTAAGCCCTGCTTCTCCAGTGGTGGTGAGGGTATCTAAAGCTGATGTGTGGCTTGTGTGAAAGCCTGATGGCTGCCTACCAGCAGCAGCAGGTCACACCAGCCCTTTCCAGCACAGCGTTTTACCAGCCCCGCTTTCCTCCGCAGCTACACCCACAGGTTGTGCCAGTGGGTGGGGCTTTGCAAAACTCTCCCTTCTCTGTATTGCTCCTCTCTGTGTCTCCCGTTTCTGTACTTGTGAAATTCAGAAATACCAAGATTCAAACAGGAGCCAGAAGGAAATAATTCTTATGTGAATGGGATTCTGCTGGCCTTTTTGGGGTCAATTAATTCTATTCAGCTTGGCTTTAGTTTTTCTGGATGAGGTCTTTCAATGTCTGACCTAGAGGGAATCAAATGAAGAATTTTTGAAAAGTGCAGAGAAGTAGCTGAAAAGTGTTGTGGAAATTTCATAAATGATAGAAAATATATATTGCATAAATAATGGTAGAAAAAGGAAGAAAAAGTTGCATGAAGGTGAATGCAATTAGCAGTGAAGTCAGTTAAACCCAGTGGTCACTGATGAATATATAAGTATATGCACAAAGAACAAAAGCCTTTAATTGTGTAATGATTGTCAGTAACTGTTATTGAAGTATCTCTAAGGTATTTATTATAATCAGACTATTTAATTTATTAATAACTACTCTCTTAAAAATTACTATAATTTAAGTACATGTTTATCCCTTTTTCAAGATAATATCTGCTATGTGGTTTCATTATTGCTCAAATATAAACAAATATCTAGGACAGGTACTAAATAGTGCATAACTACTCAAATAAATTCTTTTATATTTATGTTTGAGGTAACAGAATTGCATAACACTTTAATGGCAGATGCAGGACAACAAATGCAACTATGAATAAAATTGTCAAGCTGTATAATACACAGCTACATACATAAGACAGACCAATTAAGGGGTCATTGCATTTTTTGGGGGTAGGGCAGGGGGTAGAAGAAAAAAGCATGCTGTAAACTATAAACTGTGACTATCCACTTTACATGGATCTCACAAGTACAACCAAAGAAGAAAGCATGAACATGGAAAGAGAGGGATTGAAAGACTTAGTTTGAAAGGCATTTAATTTTCTCTGAGGTCCATTGAGATAAGGATGTGAATGGAGTACACTCCATAGAAGAGAGCAATTCAACAGCAGCACTAGAGGCTGTGTCCATACTGCATTCAGCACAAAATCTGGCTTTCCACCATTGTGACTGTGAGTCATGGCTGTTTGAAAACCTTGGCAGCCCTGTGGAAAGTCTTGGTCGAGTCCTGGGGCAGCAAAAGCTCTCAGCACAAATCTCAGGAGCTGTTTGGAGGCTGCAGCCATTGAAGAAAAAGCACAGGGGAGGCTGCCAGTCCCACAGTCTGCACTTGCATGTGGGATAAACACACAGGGGGGAACCTGCCACTCACGGTTTCTGGTTTCTGTCTCTCTAGTCAGGGAGAAGAGATTGTATTCTTGCCCCAGAGAGTCAGAAGGCTTAATTGGACTGGTACAAGGAGGAGTAGAGGTATTTTTTGTTGGCACATCTGGTCAAAGTGGGCGAGCAAGGACTAACAAAAAGGCACTGCATAATAAGGAGGGTGCTCTTCTCCCTCTCTCACCCATCCGAAGGAGATACAAGGATGTTTTAGATACTGTCTAGCTGTCAGTTGGACAAATGTATCTTGGGGGACTGAAGAGAGGGATGAACTCCCAGATGAAGGAGTTTCCAGGGGGCATAGCTGGTAGCAAGAGAAAAAAACCCCAATTTTTGAGAAATTGAAGGAGGTAATAGCAAGGCTCATGTGCTGTGCCTGTGGCTTTTGTGCTGCTCACTGTTTGGACTTCAGCAGATCATTGAGAGGACAATGTCCATCCTGTTTTAGAGGAGAGCATGTAAACAGGTACATGTCTACCTGCTTTGGACTTTTTTAGGGTGACCAAAGAAGGTAAGCCAGATGTGATTGGATGTCTTGTTCCTGTGTTGAAGTCATCAACTACTATTCATTACAGCCAAAAGATGGCTTTGACTTTGAGCTGCTTTCAGTGTCATAACTAGCTCTCAGAATGGATCTCAGAGGTCCCTACTTTCCTAATATAATTTCCAAGAAGATATTTATCATACAATTTCAGAAAAATGTATAGTTCATTATGAATTCTATTCAGCTAGCTAGACCATTTAAATAAATTTCCACTATCATGCCATTTCATGCTGTAATTTTCTGAAAAATATAAAACAAAGTTCAAAATGGTTTTTTTCAAGTAAGCAGAAATACTTAATCATATTTATTTTAAAAACTTTTCAAAACCTGGGTAGTCTGGGATGAGCTATTTTATGTAAATTGCATGATATTTTCTCTCTTTTGATAGAATTTGGAAGAAAAGGGCTGAAGTTGAAAGCTGTCTTCAATACCAGAAGCATATTCTGGTGCTGAATAATAATATTCTATATTCAGTGCTAACTTTGGAGAGGCTATCTGCATTCCATACACATTCCTGAGATTTTGCTAGATTGTTAGATAAATAATTGCATATATATATATATATATACACACACCTTTTAAAGGTATTTTGCAATCAAGTCCTCTACAGCTCCATTCAAACATATCTATGGTCTTCAAAATTTGCTTTTTTCCCTCTTTGAGGTTAAATACAAAACTGGATCCTGCTTGTCTGAAAAACCACAGAAAATCTCTTTCCTGGCTTGCCTCGAAACTTCTTTAATCTTCCTCTCCCCAATTCTTTCTCAAGTCTCTTTCAAAACGCATTTTTTTCATCTTCTCAACATGATAGGAATACAAAACTCCATTTGGGGATCTAAATTAGAAGTTGGTAGTCTAGGTGTCTCACTAAGAGAAAACAGCAGAGAACTCCAGAGAATAATGCAGTTCTCTAAATAAGGCTGTAAATTCCTAAGTCTAAGTTGGTTCTGTAAGTGCTCTACCCTGGTGACTCCATGACTTCTGGATGAATAAAAAATTTTTTGAATACTTATGGAGCAAACTTTCAGCCACAGTATCCCTTTTGATGCTTGTGATTTAAAGTTTACAGGCATGTTTTTATTCACGTCCTATGCACAATAGGAGGTATATGAAAAATAACTGGGAGCATTATGCAGTGGAGGACTTAAAACCTTCTGATCAGAACTAAAATGAGTAAAATCTTTAAATATTACCATTACTTAATTTTCTGCTGTCTGCATTATTTTATCCACTTTACCTTCACCAAAATAAATTATTTTCTATTTTCTAAGTTCCTATATTATTCTTTAATGGAAAGATGAGATCTGAACTTCACTATCAGAGTATCTTCAAATTAGAATTGATTATTAGTGAAATGATTGCCTTAACAATTTGCAATCCTTTTGTCTGTAGTCTATGTAGATCACTAACATCACTAAGCTTGGTTGGCAATTTATAGATTTTCAATTGTAGCGAGACATGGTGATCAAGTAATTTAACCACTTGACTTACCAGAGTATATAAAAATTTAAAAATTCAGTAAGTAATTTTGGCACTTAATCAGTTTTTTTCTCTTTAAGCTACAGTGTCTCTTTTTGAATGATAATTTTAATGTAAAGAGATCAAATGTAAATGTAAAATCCACTACAGCACCTTCATGGGCTGCATTGCTTCTTTCTTACCACAGGTATTTTCTAAAATGGAATGTTTCTTGTCCATCTGAAATTATAATTTAATGATTACTAGGAAAACTTGCATTTACTTTCAGGTAATTGTATATGCTTTATTTCCAAATAAATTTACTTAAAATAAGTTTACTTATTTTACTTTACTTTAAATAAGTTTACTTAAATAACTGCACATATATAGTGTATAATTCCAACCAATTCTCAACCATTGCTGTTCAAGTTAATTCTAATACTATTTAAGTGAACCTGTCATGCTTACACTGTATTATTGTAAGAGACCATCAGCACAAGCCTGGCAGTCACATCAGTTCCCAAGGCAGAGTAGTGTCATAAGTTTCAGTTAAAAATAATTAAAGAAGAAGTTACTTGATAGTTTGGGGACAAATTAATTAGCTGTATAAACCTATAACAAGTCTTTGAAAGTTCAAGACTCGTTCAAAGTAGTAGATGTTGACTGGAGCTGCATGAGCTTGGAGCCTGCTCTCCTATTTTGCAGTGACCCTGGGCAGCATCCCACCGCTGCACCTGGGGTGAGGAAGGGTGTCCCCTGCACTGGCGGGCTGGGGTTTTTCAGCAGAGTATGAAAGTACAGGGTAATGCCAGCTACAGCTGAGACACCGTGGCTCCCCGTTGCCCCCTAAGCAGGTGGCCCAGGACCAGCCACTGGGATGCAGATGTCACCTCCATAATTCCTTTTCTGCAGCTGATGCTGGGAGTCCCAGTGTGCCAGGTATGCCAAAGCAGCTGTCATCCTTTTAGATTATTAGGTATAATTGACAAGTTTTCTCATTCTTTCTGTTCTGAGGGTGCTAAACTCCCTATTCTTTCAAATAACCAGTGAAGCAATGACACCGGGGCAATGTCTTTGTGAACCAAAACAGCACTTTCTATGTGCAGTGCATCTTAGTTCTGGATCTCAAGGTCTATTGTTTCCCCTTTATGTTTCACTAACAATACATTTTCTGCTAGTTGAATCCAGTGGTGAGTTTTACTGATGCACAAGCCAAAGTGAACTTACATCTCTCCTATTTTATCTATATCATCTATCAGGCTGTCTATAAAAGATATTTGCTTGTATGGTCCCTGTCACACAATGTTGTCAGCAGAAAAAAATTGAGGGCAGAATTGCTTTTACTATTGGGAACTATAATACAGTATAATTCAGAAGCCCTAATAAAACCTTATGGATGTTCTCTGAAATGTGCTGGTGGCTTATTGCTGTCTAAAGAATGTCAGCTCTCTCCTGTCTCCTGAGTAAGCAGATGGGACTCTGAATATGAAACAAATGAATTATTTAGATTTAAAGGAGACTATAGTGAATAAGAGGGTATTACAGCACAGCTTGATAGAGCTCCATTCTAAAGGGAAGGGAGAATGTGGCTGTCTTATGAGTATTTCTGACCTATACTGCCCCTTAGGCAGTGCTAATAGGGAGGAAAATGGGCACAGCTGTATTTTTTTCACCCCTTTCAGAATAAGAAATGCAAAGACAGTTCAGCATAACCATGACAAAGCCTCAGTGGTGGTTGCAGAGTTCAGGACAGAAATCCTGTTTCCAGGATTGGCATGTCTAGTCTAACCTCATGGTATGTGCTGGTGTGAATGTTTTACAGCTGGTAAAACTACAGTGACTCCCTTTCCCCTCAGCCTCATTATTGTTTGAGAGATGTGGTGGGAAGAAATGAGAACAGAGAAAATCTTGTTTTCATGCTTCTAACTTGACATGAGTGCTGTTCCACAAGGTCTGGCTGGTGGAAAGATTGTCATTGTCTTTAAATGACAGTTCTTATCTCTAATATCAGAGGGCAGGATTTTCTCTCTCTCATTCTCTGTCATCAGTAATTTCTGAATTGATTTGCCACAGAAGTTAGCAATCCAGGGAGCCCCCCTACCTTCTGATATCACCTTCAGGATCATTCCTTAGGTATGTCTTTTGTTACAATAAACTTCATATCAGATCAGCTAGCTGCTTCTGCTGTGGTTTAATGACAGAAGGAAAAAGCAGCATCTATTTTCTGCTGGGGATGTGCTGTGGTGTCTCTTGACATGCAGATCCTGCCAGCAGCCCCACAGGGCTGCCCAGCAAATCCTCTCCAGCTAAACTGAGGAGCCTGGAAAGCATCCTGTAGGGAAGCCTGAGCCTGTTTTCCAGGCAGGAGCACCCCGGGGTTTCACTCTGTCACAGAGCTGGGACATGGTTGGTGTGTGCCAGGAGCTCCTGGGCTCTCTGCTCTGGATGTAGTCAAGAAGCCTGTGATCAGATGAGTGATTGTCACTTCAAAGACAAGGAAAACAGAGGATTTTGAGTGTGTATTTCTCTATCCATTTTTTCTTTTAAATTTTGATTTTAAATGATTAATTTATATTGCATAACATGACACATTCTCTTTTTCAGTGCAAGGTTAGACCATCTGATTATCAAGCTTATTGCTATGTGGGACTCTAGATCCCCGAGGGTCTTTGTCTGCCAATAACCTTAATTGCAATTCACTGTAATTGACATCTTATCTATTTTCTCTACTTCTTTCCACTTAGAAAATTCAAAATGCTGGCAAGTTAGCTCCAGTGTTTGGTGAATGTAATAATTAAGAAGAAATTGGCAGCCACTTAATTGTCAAACTTTTTTTTTAATTAAAACTTCAGTTAAGCTTTTGATGAGGCACAAAAATAAAACTTAACCATAACCAGATCTAGAGTGGAAGACTTGGGTTTAGTTATTGTGCTGAATCAGCAGCTTTTGAGAGACAGGCCATGACAGGTTCCTCTCCAAGGAGCTCCTGCTGTCAACTTCTTGACTCCTTTCTGGCATATGTCACCCTGGTAAACCTTCTGTCACAATCAAATATTTATCCTATTTCTAAACTCTGTAGTCTAGAAGAAAAACATGAATAACACTTTAATCTCCTGTGAATTTTAGTTGATCTATCACTTAAATTAATGACATCTTGGTTGTGCCAGCCTCTGCTCAGTTGAACCTTTGTGCCAATCATTTGGAGCTGCATGCTGGCTATGATTCAAAAGTTCTCTTTTTTTCACTGTGAATTCACACATGGTAGCACTGAACATATAGTCCAAAAGCTATACACCCAGAAATTGTGTGATAGAGCTAGGTATGAGGTCAAACAAAAGTACAGGGTGCTTCATGCCATAAATAACTAGACCAGAACTCATTACTCTGGAATATTGTGCATCTTTGAAAAGGGTTCAAAATGAGCGTGTGCTGGTTCATGGTAGAAAAGCACAGGAAGAGTTATTAGACAGTGAGAAGTTGCCTTTAATGAACTTTAATGAACTACAGAAAGTTTCAATTCTCTCTCATGAAATTTGGCAGGAAATTCTGCTATATACTTTTTCCTAGGCGTTTTCTTTCAGGAATTCTTGCAGGTTCCTCAAGCCCTAGTCATTCCCTGTGGAGTTAGGAAGAGTCCAGAGAAAAATAAGGAAGAAGCCTGGGAAACAGTATTCTGTTAGAGGGTGTTTTTACAAGAAGTCATGCACCAAACTAACTGAAGTTTTCACTAATGTTACAGCAACAGATACAATCCCACACATGACTAAAGAAGAGGAATGCAAATGAGGAATACACTGGTTGGGACAGGGGAATAAAGAGGAAGCTGACTCAGAATCAGCCATATTCTGGTGTTATTCTGAGAAGGGGTGGGCTTTGTTCCTTTTCTGAGAAGGGAGGGTTGTTTTTCTTCATAGAGGCATAGAGAAGAGAAAAAAATTAATATTTCAAGAGGATGTTAAGGGAATGGTAGGGAATTGTAAACTTGTGCTTAAGGGAAGCTTATTACTGTAGAAAATTGGGGTGATAAAAGGGATCTGTGCTGCCTCATGGTAGTTTGTTCAGTAGAGATGTGTATGTGTGTTTGTATATTTACATATATTGCTTATCTGCTGTGACAGCATATGCATATATAGAGATATACATGCTTGTGTATGCATTGTATTGCACTTGATATACAAAATCAAATGCCATGAGGAAATATCCAAGCTGGACTGGATCTGAGGTGAAGCCTGGTGGCTTGTCTCTGACATGAGCCATGCAACAGGCTTGAGAGAGACGCCAAGGCACATAGTGTTGGCAGGAAGAGGATCATGTCCCTGCCATTGTGCCAAGGCCTGTCTGATCTGTGGAAAAATAGAGACTGGATAAGCCTTCAGGGGTAAAGTTTAGCATTCCTTTTTACATTTCCATTTCTTAGTGATGCTATTTCTTGGTATTATTGCAAATAATGCCTACTGTGTATTTAAAAGTTTTGTCCTAGAGTCTAAACAGGAGATGCTTTCAGTACAGGGCTTGACAAGGCTGGCAAGATGAGAATAACCTGTCCTTGATAAGGGAGGGTCAGAGAGATAGGGCACAACAGTCTTGTAAAATGGAAAATTCTTGCTAGTTTCTACAGATGAAAAACACTGGCTCTGTAACCATAGAAACATGATGGGCCAAGGATGATGTTGAACTTCTGATGAATTTCTTTTGTTTAGAACAAAATGCTGTTTGGAGGAAGAGATATGGTGTAGATAAGGTGAAGAAATAACAGTATTTTTCTTTCTGTACTTCCTTCCCGCTTAGGTTTTGGAATGCTTTATACAGTTCTTATTATTCCACTTTACAGAACAGGAAAGACATAACCAGGGAAGCAAAGATCAGTTCCCTGAAGTCATAATGTAGAAATATGAATAAATCCCATCTCTTCTCAGGTTAATCAGGGATGAATTAATAGAAATACCTGAAGTGCTTGCAAGCGGCTTTTTGAGGTAAATTTTTTTTGAGATGTGACATGATTACCTGCCAGAAAGACAATGTACTCAGCCTTGCTTTTTGGCTATATGTGTACAATAGGAGATGTGTTATAAACCGCTGAACTACCAGCTCAACCAGTTTGGCTACATGCCAAGCTCTGGGCAACTGCTCTGATTTCTTGCCTAAGCTAAAGGCTTCACTTTCTACTTCTGTGACTTTTTTGATTGTTATATCCCACCTATATAGATATATTTGGGCAAGTTTGATGTCTCTAGCCAGCTTCAGTCACACCATTAATAGCATGGAGATATAGCTTGAATCTGTCCCTCTGTCCATGACCAAAAAAAGATATGCTATAAAATTCAAACATGCAAGTTTCCAAGGGTATTTTGGGTAGTAACTTAGTAACTCCTAAATACTCCCTGAAGATTTAGGATAATATTCTGCTCTCCCATAAAAATAATTAAGTCTATTTACTTGGGGGCCTTTTGGTATATAAAAGAGGAAAAAAAATTTCAGTAGAAAGGTGACAAGATAACAAGAACACACTGAGTTAGTCTGAGCAAGAAGGGGAGATTTTTAGCAAGCTGGCCAGTCTTGCAAAAGTCTCACCAACATGAAAAAATAGATGTCAGCCTTAGTGAACACTGGAGATCATATACTGCAATTGCCAAAAATAAATGGAACACAAATGTGTTGCTTGGAATTTATTTGCCAGGAATTTGATCTATATCCAGTTTCTGAAAATACCAGCAGTGCAAAGGCATTTTCTTTCTAAACCCATAGTAAGTGCACTTAAGCTGTGTAAAATTATTTCTGTGAAAGAAAATGTTGTTCAATGTAAGACTGTCAAAAGCCTTCCTTCCAAGATGAAAGAATTTGTTTATATGCATGAATATTAAGTGTGCTCACCAAGCATCCACAGATATGACATAGGATGTGATAGGAATTAATGATATGGCAATTACAGAAGTAAACAACAAGCTTAAGTCCCACAGTAAATAGCCTTGTAGTAAGTGAAGGAACTAATTTTTTGTGCATTCAGGTTAAGAGGGAGACCTTTTTCTGTTGGAGTCATGCCTACTTGAAAGACTAACAGTGGATAGTGATTTGTGCTCCTGACAAGTGAGGCTCCCTCTCAGACCGTAGCTCTGGGAAGGCAGCAGCCCTCTCCTGACTGCAGGTGGGTGCCTCAGAGTCCCTCAGCAGACAGTGACCCTCTGCCAGCACTCCCAGAGATAAGGGTCAGGTGCCAAAGGCAGGAGAACTTTCAGAGCCAAAACAGAAGGTTATAGTGAATTTTAGATCCAGTAGCAGCTCACTTTGGATCATTTGATCTTAAGTACTGGACTGTGCTTTATGGACTTTTTAAGCACTGTCCTGCAGAGGTGTGGGGTTTTTATCTCATACTTAACCTGTATGGTTTTGTAACTGCTTTGTCAGCTTCTCTTGAGATGTTATAGTTATTGAAATGATTAATAGCTAAAGAGCCAAATAAATTTCTAACATTTTTTTCATATCCAGTCTTTCAGTAGAGATCAGGGGTGTCAGGCCATTTGGATTATATGCAGTACACTCTGGGTTGTTTTGGTCCTAGCTTCAAACAGCTGGATTCTGCATCTGGGAAGAACTAGATTTATTATTTTTTTAAAACTGCATATTTTTTTTTAAAACTGCATATGCCTGTCACACTCTCTTTGAACTTCTAATGGCAATAGAATGGAGAATTAATTTTCTATGCTGATAGACAAATGATCAAATCTGTTTATCCCTCTTCAGCCTCTGTTTGAGCTGTCCAGTAGCCATGATACTTTGGCAATGAAATATGATTTTGGAGGAGACATCTGGTCTTGGGGGAGTTTTCCTTTGTACGGACATACACGTGAATCTTCACACAGCAAAAAGAATTGGTTCTGAGTACTGCATGTAGCAAAGAGGCTGATTAATTCTTTTGTGATAAAAAGAGTTAAACTTCTGTAAATAAAATGTTGTTTATTTTCTCTCAGGCATGAAAGTATCACTCTGTCTTTTCTTATTAGGTCTGTGAATATATATTTCCCAGTGTACATCAGATGTCCACTCTGATCCAGCATCTTGGCTCACAGGTGATATTATTTGCTCAAGATACTGAACCTTTTCTACTGCTGTCTAAGACACTTTCCTTGCTTTTGCATAATGCCCAGAGTTTTGGCAGCAGTTCTTGAAAACAAATTCTTTATTTTTTGTGAGGAACATAGGTAGTTGATGCCAAATTTCAAACAGAATATAAAAAAAAAACCTGTTGATAAGAATGTGAATGAGTTTCACCTAGGAAATGTCATGTAAGACAATTTAAATTCTCAGCTTAACTGCAGAACTGGACTTTGAATTGTGCCAGAGCAGGGAATTGCCCTTCCTGTGGAGACACTGCAAGGGTAAAGGGGATGGAACTTGCTTGGAAAACGAAGTGTCCTTCAATAATAAGAGTAACTGCCCCTTGAAAATGTAAATTAATTTAAGATAGTTGCTATGAGTTTAGAAATGATCAGCAACAAGACGTGTGTGTGTCAGTGTGTATGTGTAGGAGGCAGGCAGAAAGGGGGAAATTAGGTGTATTTCACACTCAGAAATGTGGGTCTGGAGGGGGCCAATCATACTGAGTCTGACTCTCCCCATCTTTCTTACTTCATCTTACTAAGTGCAAGCACACACAAAAAAAAAATCTGAAACTCGATAAAAAATTTAAGGCTTCTAGTATAAAAGATATAAAATATCAAAATTTTGCCAAGGAAAGAGCACAGGAAAGCTCAAACAAGACTTCCAGTGTCATGCTTCCCATCACCTCTGTGTACTTGGTATAAATCTGTTAGAAATATGTGGAGTTATATGAGGGACATTTGAAAAAGCTCTGTGTTAAAGTATCAGCAGTAAAGATCAGTAAGCATTTCTACACAGTTCTTGTAGGTTAACATCCCGAAAGTCAACATCTACAAAAAACCACGTTTTATTTGGAAGTTTACAGGATTAATCTCAGCTATGGCACTGATAATTTTCTACAGAAAATTTCTGCACGAAGTCGTTTGGCCTGATGACTTATTTTGCATGAATTTTCAGATGCTTGAAATTTCTGTTCAGTTGTGTCTCCTTGTACTTTGCAGACATACAAAGTATTATGTCTGGCTTCTTCAGTATCTGATGTATCATGCTTCCTCCATTCCACCAGGGCTTTCATTTTCCAGTGCATTGGCTAGTTTCACACAAAGTTTCCCAGTAAAAGGAAAACCCATTAAAAATGTTTTTATTGTTTGTAGCAGACTCTCTTACCTAATTTCATCATCCTTGTTAATCCTGCCTACTTTATTAACCCCGTCAGGATGTGGCCATTTTTTTTTCTTCTCTTTACTGTTTCCTCCTCTTAACTGTAAATATGATTAAGGAGAGTGTATTTAGTTGGTTCAGTTTTGCTCTGAAATTTTTGAACCCCTATTTAAAGTTAATCTGTTATAACTCTCCTCTTGATTTCAGATCTTGGCATTTAGAATCAATTTGATGTTTAATGTTCTTAAAAAGAGCAGGATTGCTTTCAAAAAGAACAGTATTATGAAGCAAGGCAATGGCTTCAAAGCTATTATGATGGCATCCATAATCCAGGGGCAATTTCAGTTTGCTTATATTGGAAGCATTTTAGTACATTGGAAGTTGTAATAAAACTCTTTCATTTGTGAATAATCATACCTAGAGCTACATGAAGATCTAATAATTTCTGCAGAGATGAGTAAGTAGTATACACAGCTGTGTTTAACCAGCACCATGGGTTAAGCAAGTGCTGGTTAAACACAGCACTTGCAAGTTAAGCAAGTCTGAGAGGGACTCTTTGAACCAGCATAACAACTGGAGAAAGGTACTGTCATCTTGGTCGTATCTATTACCAAAATAAACAAACAGACTTGAGAAATAGCCTGGTTTTACTTAGGTGACCAAACGTTAGACTTCTAATTCTAAGCTGGATATCCTACCCTGCCTTAATAATCTGCATGACAAACATGCAACCAGGGCAATTCAGTGTATTCTGAGATATCTGAGATACATCTCTAGCATAAACCTGAAAAATCATCAACAGGATGTGTGTCTTTTAATCCCTTAATTAGAAACTCAGCACAACATTGGTAAAGGCCCAGGCATCTAATGTAGACATGTCACAAATAAACGAAATAAACTTTACCCCTATCGAACAGATTTATGGAAACTGCTTTTTCTGTCTAGGTCTCTGATATACAGTATATCCTCCAAATCTGGGTCTTCTAAAGGTCTTCTGAAGATCTGTGAGGAAATTCCCCTTTAGTATCTTAGTCTATGGATGCTTTAAATCACCATCTACCAGAGTTTATGCTTTTAAATTTAGAACCAATGAAGTCTTAAATTGTAAAGGCATTAGTGCTTTGTCTGGCATTCCTATTCCTAGTCTGTTTGTCCTTTGTCTTGTTTATGAGAAAAAGTACTGCCAGGATTTTCTTGCACATTTTCTGAGTAGTAAGCTTTTTCATCCAAGGAGGTTTTTATGCAATTAAAATAATTTCTTTTCCAAGCTTAGAGTAAACATTTGTCTTTTTGAATGTTTTTGGCATAATAATGATTGTATTTGTATTTGTTAGTTGTCTGCATCAATCAAGATATACTGTTCCAATTGACTTTGAATGATTTTATATATTAGATAATTTTTAACATCTGTCTCATCTTAAATGATGATGCTAAATATAATTTGAAACTGGGAATCTGTAATTTCTGTTTTAATATAAGAAATTGGATCAAAAAAGGGTCAATATTGTTCCTCTTCTGTGTTTCAACTTCAATAAATTGTTATTTTTTGGAGAATAAAGGACATAATTCCAAAAATACCCAGCCAGTTTCACTGAATATCTTGTTTTCCAGTACACAGGTGTGTGACATCCATTTCTGAGCCAGGGATAATAAGAAAGCCCTGTCCTACTGCCCTGTCTTTGACGTTCCAAACAAAGGCTGTTTGACAGGAACAGACATCATCTATTTTTGTGACATAATGTACCTTGTGAGGATGTACTGACTGGTAATGAGGGCAGAAAGGAAAAATAGGCAAGAGAACAGCAACGGTAAAAGTTTTCACTGGATGCAAAAATGGAATCCCACAGCAGAAATGTGCAGAGATCAAGAATGTTACAACCATATAGACAAAGTTTTGCTTTCATAACTGCAAGTTATTGCTTCTCCCATAATCAAACAGGCAAATATATAAAAGAGACTTGGAGGATTCATACATAAAGGATAAATCTAAACAAATCTAGCTTGGTTTAATTATGTAAAAAACAAGGAGACAGATGTTCTTAAAGTCTTGGTTTTCCCAAGATTTTTATAAGCAAAAGCTACTTGGGCAGTAACTTGCACTCACAGCATTGGTAGCCATGGACTAAATTGTGGTCTCATGCATATCTAGAATGCATTTTCATGGCCTAACTCTTGTACCTCACTGTACAACCTTCAGTTTTTTAACAGCCCAACACTTAAAGAGAAATTAATTTGATCACTTATGTACTACTCTGGGGGAAGTTTGTAAGAAATTTAGCAAAACATAGTGATAAAGGCCTTATAAACAACTTTAGAGATATGTAGATGAGATGGACTGGATTTAACTTCAGCTAATGCAATAAAAGATTTTCAAGGACTGAAATAATATTTGTTAAGCAGTATCTGTGATCACCCATGCTGGGATAAAAAGGATCAAGACATAAAAATAATCTGTGAAGACTCTGAACAGTCAAACAGTCATAATTAATTCTGTACAGTCAAAGTGAAGGTCATGCCCCATCTCTTTGGAGTGATGAGTAGGTGATATAAATCTTGGGAAACCAGGCACCTACCCAAAAGTGAGCTTGGTACATTCAGGCTCAGATCTCATTTCAGGGTGAGTATCATTGGGGAAAAATCTTCTGAACACAAACATCTCTTGCTAGTATTTCACAGGGGAGAAAGTCTTCTTTAGCTCAGTAATTTAGTAATTTCCTCCCTCTTATTGCCTTGCAAATTTTAGAAGAGCAAAAACTGTAAAAAACCTGTAAAACTCCCAAAACGAAACTCCTTTGCTACTTGTTTCCTGGCTTGTGCCAATTTTGTGGTTTGTTAATCATTAGCAAAGGTTAAGTATGCTTTTGTTACTTAGCAACCATGATTGGTTTTTAAAAGTTTTCCCTCAAAATTTATCTTGTATTTATCCATGTTTTTGTCTGCTCCTTTTCACTTCCCTGTAATTCAAACTCAAGAAGGTTTAAATGCAGCAAGGCATCTGGACTCATGATCTTTGCTCCTACCTGCATGTAATAAACATGAAAAATGAGAACTAAAATGCAAACCAGAGCAAGAGAGCCATTTCTCTCCAATCTACATGAGGAAATTAGCTGGCTTCCAATTTGCACTTTGAGGGCTTTTAAAATTTACTTTTCTTTTCAGTGTTTTGGTTGTGGTGGTGCTTTGTGCTTTATCAGTTTCAACCCGAAAAAGGAAGCCTAAATTTAGTTCTGAAAAGTGTGAATAATTTGAGTACTAGTTAAAATATAAGCCCTGCTGTATTTAGATTATATTCATGTACATTTTAACTTCAAATGAATATTTAAGCCTGTGTAATATGAATATAAAGCCTGTAAGCCCAAAGGTTTACCTGTTTTTTTCAGCTATGTCAGTTGCTGCAATAAAATATGTTACTTGTCTCTAAAACCTTTGCTTTGCTTCCTCATTTTGTCATAATAAGTTGACATCCTCGCTTAGCTAAAATCCAGGGGAACTTTCCTATTGAGTTTTCTAGGGTCAAAATTTTACTCTGTAAGCGAAAAAACAAAGACAGTTGTAAAATACCTAAAAATCATAGCCTGAAGACATGAAATGCTAAAGCAGCCAGCTATCACAGCTGCTAAGCTCTTGTTTCTCCCTGGGAGCTCTGGAGCATGCATGTGAACTGAAACTGCTGAGGCCTCTGGCTGCTCAGGAGCTCCATTCTTGGGAGCTGGTAGAGCAGAAGTTACCTGGGGGTCTCTGGCAGCAAACATAAAAGTGGATTCCAGTTATCAGGGCAAACAAACCGGCCTGTTTCAGCTCTCTGCAGATATGTGGAAAGCTTTGGAACTGTGAGTTTATTTTGACAGGGTGAGGAATGTACAAAAGGTACAACAAGAGGGATAGGAGGAACTTGGGCCAAAGTTTTTTAAATTTCCCCCTCTTTAGGAGAAGGCCTCTGTAATCTCCTAGGAGCAAAATCAGAAACTACCTGAGGCTGATGTCATGGGAAGCAATGGTGAAAATCAACAAATGGTGTGGACCCTAATGATGCTGACTTCAACATTTCAACCCTAGAAGTGGCCTTCAACACTCTGCTCTCACTTGGCTGAGAGCAAAGGTAGTGTGATTGGTCTCCAGAGGGAAAGGTTCCAGACAGAGCTCAGTGCACAAGCACAGAGAAGCAGCACCAGTCTCCAGAAGAGTGCTGGCCACAGCCCTTTGGTCCTGGGCAGCAGCGGCATGGATGGTGTGGGAGCCTCTTTGCCTTGCAGAGATGTGCATCCCCCACCTGTGTGCTCTTGAAGACCAACTGCTGTCCTGCATGTCTTCTCAAAGCCTGGGGAGCTTCGGGCAGGTGTCCAGTGTTCTCATTCCTCCATGAATGGGACTTCACCTCCAGGAAAACAGAGACATGTCTGAGGAAAGCTGTTGCTTAATTCCAGGAGTGTTCTGCAGGTATGTCCTCAGATGGGAACAGCATAAGCCACTCTGATTTGTCCATCAATGTTTTTAATTGCACAGTCTTTGGGGTAGTCAGACTTATCAAACTGACTTCATCCTTCTAATGTACCTGTGTTTTTCTTCTATACAAAAAATAACAATATTTTCTAGATTTGAACACTAGGTTAAATGCATTTCAAAGACTTCCCCAAATTTACTTTCAGAAACAGAAACTGGCATTTTCTTAAAAAAATAATAAGGAGGGAGGAGAAAGCAAGCCATCCCTGAGCTGACAGAATGCAGCAGTAGGAGGCAAGCATTCAGCTGGCAGTTACTTACTTCCTGGCATGCAATTTTAATTAAGGAGTCAGCATGTCTGCTACACAAGCCCACAGGAGGCAGTAACTAAAAATGACTGGGAAAACGTCCATGGATAAAAAGGTAGGAGAATTAAATAACGACACTGTATTATAGAAAGCTAATTGAATATGTTCATCCCTACTTTTTTTCTAGATAAGACCTATTACCAAAGGAAAAGCAAGCACAAATTGCTGTATCACAGTATGCACAGTAATACCTATTTTGCAGTATTTCGTTAGAGATTCACTATTGATCTAAGATAAATCAAAGACAAAATCTTTTTTTTCTGCTTAGAAGTTGTGTTCTGAGATACCAATTCACATTTTTAAACTGGGCCAGAAATCTTTCCCTAGACCAAAGCTGTAGTGATTACCTAGCTAAGTAAATCAGCAAGTAGATTGCTTTAAATCACTTTATAAATACCTTTTTTCCCCTGGTATGATGATTTTTTCTTTTTCTCACAGAGCCAATCATTAGGACATAGAGGCTGATTCATATCCTGTACTTTTGACAACCATTATTAATCATCTTTCCAAAGGAGTGCTGTGAAATCCTGCATTGAAATTTCATTGTTGGCTCTTACTTTCTCTACTAGTAAATATTCAAATGGAATGCTAAGGAATAATAAGGAGGAAGCTCATGCATCTGCCTTGTTTTATATCTGTACAGATCAAGCTGAAAGAGATGGGATTAAAAATAAATTGTGAAGGAAAAACAAATCACTTACGACTTAAAATTAGAATTATGTGTTCTGCAGAGAAAAGAACTGGTCAGCTAATCTCAGTCTTTGTATCTTTCTGTCACTTGCACTTATTAAGAGCTCTTTAGTGAGCAGGTTCATAGTTTATGCTTATAGCTAAATAAATTGCTGGAAGAGTATTACAGAATACAATTAAGTCAGATGACAGAATCAAAAAATATTTCAAACATTTATTTTTAATTTTTATAAATGTCATTTGATGGGCTCATTTTTGTAGAATCACAGAATGGTTTGAATTGGAAGGCAAACTAAAGGTCATGTAGTTCCAATCCCCCTGCTGTGGGCAGGGATGCCACCCACTAGATCAGGTTGGCCTGGTCCCCATCCAAACTGGTTTTGAATACTTCCAGGGGTGGGACATGCACAACTTCTCCTGGCAGCCTGGTGCAGTGCCTCATCACCCTCACAGTGAACAATTTCTTCCTTATGTTCAATCCAAATCTACCTCCTTCAGATAAAACTGTTTCCCCTTATCCCATTATTACAGACCTTGGTAAAACATTTCTCTCCATCTTTCACATAAACCCTCTTTCTATACTGAAATGCCACAACTTCTCAAGTATAATGGGTGGTATCTTAGCCACCTTCTCTGCCTGTTCCCTCAGAACTCATGGATGCATCTCCCCAGGTATCATGGACTTGCATGCCTTCAGATTCCTTAGATGATTTCATCTTACACAGTAGATAGTTCTTCAATTTCCCAGTCTCTGCTTTTACCTTCTGTGACTTGGGCAGCATGGCTGGAGCATTTGCTAGTGAGGATTGAAGCAAAAACTTTGAGTACTTCAGCTTTTTCTGTATCCCAGGTAAATCAGTTTCCCATTTCCTTCTGGACAGGACCTTTATTTTCCCTAGTCTTCACTTAATCACCAATGTGCCTATAGAAGTTTTCTTGTTGCTTTTGACACCCATGCTACCCTGCATGGAGCATGGATGCTCCATTCAGGGTAGGGAGCTTACTGGGCAAACTCCCTGCTCTCCTGAGTATCTTAGGATGGTCTTCTGCTGTTTCAGTCTCTGTAGCCCAGGCTGCCCTTGATCTTCACATTCTCCACCAGCCCCTCCCTCCATGTTGGTGAGAAAAAGGTCCAGCATAGCACCTCTCCTTGTAGGCTCCTCTAGCACTTGGAAAAGGATTGGTTATGTCCCACTGTGTTGTTCCTTCAAGAACTATTGTTAAAGTTCCCCATGGGCACCAGGGCTTGTGAATGTGGGGCCACTCCTACCTGTCCATGGAGGTCCTCATCCACTCAGCCTGCCTGGTCAGGCAGACTATAGCCTGTAGCAGACTCACCTACAGTGTCACTTGTCCCTGCTCTCCCTTTGATATTCACTCACAAACTTTCAGTCAACTCTCCCATTCCCATGTGGAGCTCGAGGCCCTCCAGCTGTTAATTGATGTAGAAGGCAGCTCCATCCACTCATTACCCCCACCTGTCTTTCCTAGAGAGCTGGATCCTTCCATTCCAACACGAAAGTCACAGGAGTCATCCCAGCTTGTCTTCATGGTGCCAGGAATGTTATAGCCCTGCTATGGGTTTAAAACTTATTTCTCAGAGCATGTAACTTGAAACACTGAACAATCAGTAATGACTTTAGGACTCCTTCAGTTGGACTGCCTTTGTGAATCTGGGTTGATAGGATAGTGTTTGGAGCAAGCTGAGACCTTGGTGTGAGTTGTATGATGCCATACACATCTCTGTTTTCCACAGCCCTGGAGACTGTATCTAAAAGATTCTAACATCATTAATTATGATTTTGACGTCTTTCTCATATGAACAAAATTAATGAGAAATTTGGTTTTGTTTTATTGCTTTTCTTTTTTTTTTTTGTCTTAACCTAACCTACAGGGATAATTTTTCCTGTTCTTTTGCTGAGCAGAGGAGAAAATAGCCTTGATTTATTTTTTTTTCTCATAACCT
This sequence comes from Molothrus aeneus, assembly GCF_037042795.1. Lineage (NCBI taxonomy): Eukaryota > Metazoa > Chordata > Aves > Passeriformes > Icteridae > Molothrus > Molothrus aeneus. The sequence goes on from NC_089650.1 coordinate 48,464,450, forward strand.
GAGAAATCCAGATACGGGCAGTAGAGCATAAAGATTTCTGTAATTTAAACTAGCTGACAATGATTACTTCAGGAGTCATAGATTCCCCGAAAATTGCCATAGTTTACTGACTGTCAGTTGCTTCTTCTACTTATCTTAAGGTAGAAATTGCACTTAAGGAATTGCCAAAAGGGAATAATAAAGACCCAGTAATAAGCTCTGTATCACTGTGGCATTCCAAGCAGAGTATTTAGAGCAATTTAGTACTAAGTAACTTTTATTGTCTTCTCCAATAAAATGGAGAAGACAATAACCAGTAGGTCTACAGCTACTAATTTTGCTCCCAGACCACAGCCCTGTCTGATAGTATTGAGGGGTTGGGGTCTGCACTGCACAGACATCCTCTGCACCTGCCAGCAGCTGTGGAGAACCCAGACATTTGCCACCAGGTTTAATCAGCTGATGTTTTTTGGATGTTTTTGATAAATATCCTGAGGCAATAGTTTGGAGTAGGCTAAACTTTTAGCTATTTTACTGTTAAACATCTTGACTGAAGCATCCTCTAGTGGGTGTCTCTCCCTTGCCTCTAGAAGTCATTTCAGAGGGCTGAAGCTCTGCTTTGTAGGATAGCTGCTAAGTCAAATGAATCTTCTTCTATGGGCATCTCTCTCTCTCCCTTGAAACTAGATAGGAGCTCCAGAAAAGAGAATTAATTGAAAGACCTCTACTGTAACTGGCTAAAATGTAGGGCAAAGAATTTCATGCAGAGAAAAGTATCTCTCTATTTCAATACCAGGATTTTAAATGTCTCAGCTCCTACTTAAGCCTGTACTTTAACTTGGTGAAACTCAGATTTTAATTTCGTTTGAGCAGCAGCTCTGGATTTGAAAATGAATTATTTATTTTGTGTATGTAAAGAAGGGGCCAATGTCCAAATGATGCTACAAATCTGCTTTAAATAAACTCAGTTAAAACTAGTAGCATGCCTAAAGTCTCTCTCCATCATTTTATATGAAGATGTGAAAAAGTTATTTAGATGAAATAAAGCTGCCTTCAGGCAGTTTTAATTTTCAACAGAACTGATTTGACTGATCGCTCTATTGCAGACAGCATGGCTCCTGGCTGCATGGCAGGAATAACATTTTTATATAGATGAGCTGTTCTTGATTAATTTATTTGTGATAGAAAGCTCAGGTGGACCTCTGTAACATCAGAGCATGGTCACTGCAATGGTCTAAACATGTACTCACATATCTGTTTGTTTATTATGTTTGATTGGGAGCAGCCCATGGAGAATATTTCCTCCTGCCCATGCAAAAGCTGAGGGATCTCTCCAAGGCCACATTAGGAGTCTGGGGAAGCCTGGGAGCAGGAAGGCTGTCCCACCTAATGCATCACTGCTGATGGACATTCAGCAGGACTTGGAGAAGATTTCCCAGTTGCCTGTGTGCATTATTTTTTTTCTTTAAGGCATATCACAAGTATTAATGCAATTGTAAGGAAAATACTCCTTGGCAAACATTAATGGTCTTTTGGACTTTTCTAATAGAAAAGCAATCTTGACTTTTAAATTTATAAAATTTAAACTAAGTGTGCAAGAGCTATTGGTTTCTATAGCAGTTCTGGTATCATCCTTACCTCCAGTTTGGCTGTGCCACAGCATCCTTTTCAAGGATATTCCATGATATTAAACCGACTTCCCTGTTTATTTAAAATTTATCTCTCAAGCTCCCTACCATGAAATGTATTGTTTTGGGCGTTATGTAGCAGAAATTCATGTGTGCCTCTGGATCCAGGTCATTAAATATTTAAATATCAGTTCAGACTAATTTTGGTTTCATGAATTGTTTGCATGAAGCGTGTAAGCAGATCAGAGGTTGGCCAAGTCAAAAAAACAATACAAAGACACATGAGGGATAGGAGTCAAAGAAAAAGGAAAGCAAGAGAATAATTGCTTCTGGCATAATTTTACAGTTTTAAGATAAGTTTTGAAAAAGTATTACTTCATTTTTCCTCTCATTTATGTAATTGCACTCTCCAAGATCATGAAGAAAAGCAGAAAACAACCCAAAAACCCCCTAAGTTAGATCTTAGAGCATAAAAGTCTTGGAGCATAAAAATATCATCACTACTACTGAAAGAGAATATATCTTTTTGCAGATACTTAGGCTTGTCATTTTTAAAGCCCTGGTCCTGTCAGGCAGTTGGATCCCCTACAGGACAGGTGGAATTTAAATAAATAAATATCATGGTGTTCAGAGTAAATCTATTTATGACAGAAAGAAAGAAAAACACTTGGGCAGGTTCCCAAATATGATGAACAAATTAAGATACTCTTGAGTATATCCAACAGATGTTATCTGTAAATTTTATCTATACAAATGCAATATTAAAAGCTCAGTGGACTTTATCTTGCCTGGTATCGCTGGCCACTACCCAGCAAAGCACTTACACATTGGTAATTTTAAGGACAGGGTGTCCTGGTTTCAAGCCAGAATACCCAGCAGCACAGTGGAACAAGACAATGATAAGCAGTTTGACAATACTATCCTGCTGCTTCTCAAAGACACTTGTATGCAGTTGATTCCAACATATTATTTTACCAATATGTATTGAAGATACATATCGATTTTACATTTTCCCCCATTTATTCAGTGCTAAACAAATAGCAAAATTGTTGTGCTCTCTACAGTCTAAAAGCCAGATAAATAATAATTCACTTCTGAATATGTATTTGATAAAGAGAACAGAACAAAAGGGAGTGCTAATGTGCATTTCTGTTATGGCAATTTTTCATTGCCATAATTTTACAGAAGAGGATTCCTGTAGATGCTGTCTGTGAATATATCTTTAGTTCTCCCATCTTGTTAGGAACGTATTATTAGATTTTCACATCTGTCATTTGCTTACCATAAATGCCAGCAGCTACTATTTTTTTCCCTTACCTTTTATGAAGTGAAAGGATACTTTTCCCATCCAGCTTCAAACCAAAAAACTAGGATAACAACAAGAATGCGCCCTACCACAACATTTTAATTCCTTCCCAGGAAAACTCACATTTTAGATATCTTCCCTTGGGTGAAGAAAGGACAATGAAAGAGCCATGATCTTTCCAACCAGCATACAGCCTATGGATGGTAAGAGTTATTGGTGTTAAATGTATTAAAGGGAAAATTCATATGCCTAGAATCTTTAAGGGCCAACAAGACAGATTGTTGTATTAGATTGTTGAAGTCACCATTAGGCTTTAAGTTCTATAAGTCACATTAATAGTTCTTGTATTTAATGACTAACAAATAGCACAGTCTTAAATTCCCAGGGAGCAATAATTCTTCCTTTGTTAAAAAGACAGTGATTTGTCAAAAACCAGGACTATTAAATTAAGCTATATTCTGTGAATAAACTGTATTTATTTACAGACATCTGTCTTAGTTTGCTGCACGTGACCCTATTAGATGTTTATTTTTACAATGGCCAGGTTCTGTCAATGCTATATCTTCAAGGGGTGTTTCAAGAAGATAGTGTCTTTAAAAAGTAAGAATTCTTTCTTTCCATCTCTGCATGCTAGCACTCCTGGGGGGTGCGGGGAGCAGGGGGGTGGAATTTACCCTGATGCCAGCTGGAAAAGGAAAAGCAACATTGACCAAGCAGTTAGGGTTATTGGAAATTTGGGATTTATTCATATGTGGCAATTTGGTACAATAGAACATTCCTATTGTTTTGTGGACATCTGTGCAAGGTCAGCCAAAACCTAATCTAGTCTCCTGAGGTCTCTCCAGACAATTGCCACCTCTTTGTGCATGTGCTTGAACTTTTCCTTCTGGATAAAAGGAAAGTGAGAAAACAGAAGATTGTTTTTGTAAAAAGTAGCTGGAAACTGAATGAGCAAGGGAAGAAAGCCACCCATTAGGGAAGCTTACAGGATTCCTTGCTTTAGATGGTAAAAAGGATTTGATGTTTTCTGTAACTGTTCCAGGTTTTCTTTAACCTCTTTAGCTTTAAACCATGAGGTATAGGGATCATGTTTATTTTCACTGCACTCTACTATCTCAGGAAGAGGCTCCTTCACCGACAGCTATTTCTCAGTCTAGGAAACAATTAACCTTATTTGACTTTGCTACTGACTATGCCATCTATTTCCTACACTAGGAAATAGATGGCATTATGACATCATCTTGAACTTGAGTATGCATAGTTTTAACAAAAGAATATGGTGAAAATTTCAGCACATTTTCTCTGTTTTTTTCACCTTGTTCCAATAAAACTACTCATTCTATCCTGGATAATATTGAGCAACTTATTTTGAATGTCAGCAATCGCCTAGAAGATTGTGAGAGTGTTTTTATTCCATATCTTCAATAGTATTTGTTTAAAAAAGCACATGCAAGTTGAGCTACTGGTTAGAATGAAACCGCAGAAAAACAGTGAAGAGAAGCCCATGCCCCTAGCTCATGGTCCTCTCTTAGACACTACACTCAAATTCTATACACAATCCCTTTCCTAGTGAGACCTGAGTGGTGATTCTCATGTTGCTCCATGAATATCAGTTATTATTTTTTCATAGATCCATGGAAAGCCTCTGATACAAATATATTTATAGCTGAATATGTAATGTTGCATATTAACTTCACTTAGCTGCAATTAGCTGAGGCAATGCCAATTAAAACTGAAACTGCAGAAAGTCTTTGCATAATTATTTAGTATTATCTATCTTGTGTTTTTCTAACTGCTACCTGTAGTCTAATTAGTGGCAGAGACCATTAATAAATTTAAGGTCAAATTATATTACCTATCTTAAAAATAATAAGGAAATCAGTTAGAGGAATTGGAAATATCAGCAGGAAAAGCTCAATGGCCCTAATAGATTTAGTGACCTTTACCCCTGAGATAGGTTAGTATTTATTATGGTGCTATGATTGCTTCCTGAAATATTTTAGATGCCATTGTTTGCTTCTTGGAGGCACTTCAACAAGGTTCTATGAAGTCAGAAAAACTGGATACATACAGATGCTTCTCAGAAAGAAAAGACAAAACTGCTACTCCATTATATCCTACATACATGGCTTTAATTTTATGCTCAGATGTTTAAAGAACTTCCAACATGCTCCTGAATAGTTATTTCCATAATGTTGTACATCCTGAACCACAAACACATGAAGTGCCAGAAAGCCCCTTAATGTGTCTCTTCACACTGAGAAGGTTTCTTCTATTTCCATTTTAGCAAGATTTCTTTATCATGGGTGGCCCACTAAGAAAGAAATGAGGTAAAGAAAAGCCATAGCTTATACCATGTGACAGCCATATTTGAAGTAAAAACAAAAGCATTGAACTTAATGTAAAACATTAAACATAAAGTAATCTGGAGAATAATTTCTATTTTCTCAGCTGAATTGAATGTAAGGACCTTCTGTCTGCATTAAAAAATTAGTGGCAAATCACATCCATTCCACTTCTGTGCACCTTTGTGGAACAGACTCATAAAGGGTACAACATCTGAGCTCCCATGACTTTTGCAATTACAGTGTGCCAATGTTTAGCTGTCTGATAATGTGCATGCTTCTGCTGCCTGGCACACACAGGGACACCAAGCTGAGCAGGAGCCATGAACTAGGACTGCTTACTGGTACTTGCTCATTGGTTCTTGTCTTTCCAGAGCCCTCCACAGCCGGTATTCAAAATGCATTTCTAGTAGCAAAGAACATAAAAGATGAAACAGAATATTGTTTAACAAACAAATTTGAAGGAGTATAAAGTCTAGGCCATAGTTTACGGGGTAAGAGATGTAGTCAGCATGTCACCAAGAAGAGAAAAACTTCTGACCTTTTACTTCTGTATAAATATCCATTAAAAAGTCAGTTGTAACCAATGCTCAATAAATGGGAATTATAAAGGGTATGGAAAGCAATCCAGAATAGAAAAAGAACAGGTGAAGGACATTTGAACAGATATGATGGACTCAGACCAGAGATAATTTTGATGCCGATTTTTGCCCCAAAAGGCGAGAAATTACTGCTTAAGAGACTCAGTCAAATAAGCAGGAGGTATTTTATTACGACGTCGGAGAAATCCTAAAATGGGATTTCTGAATCTTTACAGCAAAAGCGTACCTTTTTATACAATTTTAGGTTTGGGATTACATCATATTCATGCATATACATATGGGGAGTGGTGTAGGCGGAGCGTGGGCGGGGACTTCTCTTTTGAGGATCTTCTCAGGGGTCGTTCCGGTCGGCCTTCATCAGCTTCGAGGAGTCTTCCTCTTTAAACTTTTGAACCTCTCCCCAAATTTGGTCAATTCCCGGTGTAGTTGGCTTAGCCTCCAGGCCTTGGCAGGGGTCTTAGGGTCAATTTGACATGTTGGCCCTAAACGTGCCTTACCCAGCAGTTCTTCTTGGCTCTGAAATGCACTGAACTTATCACTGTCTGTCCTTATCTTTTCCCTGTCATTGTGTTCCACACCTTACCCAATTTATTGCTCTATGTGATTTCCTAACATTGAATATTTCCCGTAACCGCTTTATATTCTATGCTTTAACCCATCATCTCTTGAAAGTAACTGTTTTAGGGGCTTCATTTCCCTCCTTTTCTTATAACTTACGAATTCTTTCGTCAAGTTCTAATCCTTCGGGGCGTTGATACGCCCGCACCATCGCCCAAATCATTTGGATCTTACTCATCAAGGATTTCAGCCTCCACCACAAGCATAGGTTCATAAAAGTCAGTATAAGCATTGCTATAGTTAAAATTAGTATCGGGTGTACCAGGTAATGAAAGACCTGTGTTGCTGTTGGGGAAAATCCTGTGAAAACGTCCCACCAGTGATGTTGGCCTACTTGTTCTACTTCAGTCAGGATGTTTTTTATTCTTTCTGAGTTGTGCTCCACCTGTAGGACCATGCGCTTAACTGTTTGGTTCACTTTTTGCACCAGTCTTCTTACTTCTGGATGCACGAGCATCGCCTTAAGAACCTCAACATCCATACCTATCTGTAATTTTGGCAACTCATGATACAGGTCGTAGTCTGCATTAATTAGCTGCTGGGTGGTTACAGGAGCGGTATAGTTAAAATCACAACCTATAATCTTGGTAAAGTTACATACACAAAAGTTAGTATTGTTAGTTTCCTCTTGGCAACTATCTACAGTTACGTTACTGCAAGCTGTTCTGACGCAGGCACATCCATTCCCTACATAATAAACCTGCGACCGTACTCTATTGTGTGGAAGCATTTCAAAAGTGCATACACTATTTTCAGCATCTAAGCATAAATCTTCTGTATCTACTATAGCATTTTCACATATGTATCCTAGTTGCCCCCTAGGAATACATGCTTCTGTACTAACAGACTGCCACTTATTTTTGGCGTCATCATAACTCGCCCAAACATTATGATCTACTGGCCTAACAAGGACATTCTGATGTATGGTCCCTAAGGTAAGGATAGGGAAAATCGCCCTTTCCTCTGCAGCACTGATGGTAAGAACATAGGCTTCAATGTGCTCATGCTGTGGTACATAAGTAAAGTTTACTAATTGCCACCAGGCTTGATGGTCCCTTTCAAATTGTGTAGTACGACTATCCTTCAGTATCGTCTCTCTTATTTCCTGGGACAGCGTTCCTGACGTTCCTTCTCTTATTATCCCTGCTGCCACTGACTGTACCCACTGTTGTGTTTGTGTGCATTGGATAGCAAGCGCAATTTCCTTGCTAATGTCTCCTGTATAGCCGGCAATTCTAGCAAAATCTTCAGCAGTGTGATTTGCTACCAGGGTTAGTAACCTAACTACCAGTGATTGTGTTTCTGCCAATGTAAGCATAGATGAACTCAGGGGCACTTTAAGTTTTCCTAAGTTGGTGGTGACAGTACTCAATTTGTTAACCAATACCTCTTGATCTATGGTATTCAGTATTCCAAATCCAGTGCCGACCCATCCACTTATATCCCTTTGCGCCCGCCTGTGATAAGACCTAGTAGCTAGCCATGCCTCCCATCCTTTAAGGCTTTGTTGTATGAACGGTTGACAGTCCTTTTGCAGATGGGTAATGTTAGTCTGAATATTCATCTGCACCTTTTTCAGAGAGTACGTGGGGTCTAGCAGCAGTTTCAGTTCATTTGACCTCCTTACTACCTGGGGCCCGATAAAGGTTAAGTTATGCACCTTTCTACATTCAATTGGTGGAGTAATTTCTTGGGGCAAGTCTAAATTTGGATATAAGGAGATCACATCTTCCGGTGATGCCACTTCGTATCTGGTAACACGTCTGGGGAAACTAGTACTCTGTTCCAGCGTTTTCGACTCCCTTTCACATGCGAACGTCATCGACTGATCTAATCTAAATGCCATCTCACACTGTGCTTTCCCTTCCTCGGGACCGCTAGATGCTACGATCTTTCCCACAGGAAAGAGGAGAGGGTGAGGGTCAAAGGTTATATTTTGAGGATGTAGTTCCCCAAGTGAATCTTCTCTATAAATTACCGAGTTTCGGGGTTGTGATCCAGGTGGGTCTTCCCTGAAGTCACTCCACAGGCATGAAATTGGGCCCTTTTGCTGGATCCAAACGGTGGGCTTGCCCATTTTCACTGGACTAAAGGTAATCAGATTATGTTTAAAAGTTGGCATCAAGGGTTGGATTGTTAATACCAGCCGCCTTGTTTTTCCTTCTACTGGGTCAAGTTTCCGGCACCCAATTTGGATTTGATCTCCCTTCTGTGCCACTAGGTATGTCCGCTTATCCCATTCCTCTTTTGGGTATGACTGATTGTTACGTAAGGCATAAACCTCAAAATGGGGCCCCTTCATCCCTGACTCCGGATGAATGCACTGGTGTGCATTGGACCATGGGTCTATTGGGGCAGAGTTTCGAGGAAAAACTACATTCTGCCCGAATTGTATGGATGTTAGAAAAATAACTATCATAAGTATGGTTTCCCCCATTGATCTTCCTACCATTTGTATTTAATGTCAGTTTGTGCTGGATTCTCTCGTGATCCCGAGGGGTCAGCTGATTCAGAAGGCTCCACATCCAAGGCAGGTCTTATCCATTTAGCTGGGATCCAAAGAGAACTTGGCTGGCATTCATATGGAACCCCAAGGGTCTGATGATCAGGATAGTAGGGGTCTGGAGTGGAATCCGGGTCACGGTGTCTACTCCTCTTGTTTACTCCCCGGTGCTTTCTTGACCCGTGAGTAATGGATCCACGTAGGTCGCTCCTTGATTCGAACCGCGGTGAAGGTGGTCAGCAGTACTTGGAAAGGTCCCTCCCACTTTTCTTGTAGGGGTTTTCCTAAAAGATTCTTAACATACACCCAATCACCGGGATTAAAAGGATGCAACTTACAGTTAGGTTGTTTAGGTTGGTGATCAATCACCACCGCAGCATTCTTGTCAAATTGCTTCCCCACCATAATCACATAGTCATAAATATACTGATTACCTATTTGATCTACAGCGTCCCCATTTACAGTTTGCATAGCATAAGGTCTGCCGTACAGAATTTCGAACGGGCTTAGCCTTTTTTTCGATCTTGGCTTGACTCTCAGTCTAAGCAGAGCAATAGGCAAAGCTTGATACCAATGCAAATTAGTCTCCTGGCATATTTTGGCAATCTGCTGCTTAATAAGATGGTTCATCTTTTCCACCTGGCCGCTGGCCTGTGGGCGATAGGGCGTGTGTAATTGCCATTTGATTTGTAGTGCTTTGCTTATTGCCCTTACCACTTTTGCACAGAAATGTGTACCCCTATCCGAAGAAATGCTCTTTGGTACCCCAAACCGTGGAATGATTTTATTCAACAGTACTTTGGTCACTTCCCTTTCCTTATTTGTTCTGCAAGGGAATGCTTCAGGCCACCCAGAAAATGTATCAGTTAATACTAGCAAATATCGGAACCCTCCTTTTCTTGGGAGCTCAGAAAAATCAATTTGCCACACTTCACCTGGGAATTTACCTCGATTTATGGCCCCTGGATGTATCTTAGTTCCTGTATTCGGGTTGTTCTTCAAGCACCTCTCACACTGGGATGTGACATGTTTTACAGTGGTGAACAATTTTGGTCCTGCTATCCGAGCCTGCAAATACTGATATAGCGGGTCCAAACTCCAATGGGCTTTCTCGTGTTCTGCTTTCACAAACTGCCACATCGTATTCCCTGGTATTATTAACTGTCCCGTTTCCAATTGACCCCAACCATTCTCTAACATTTTACCTTTATTTCTCTGAATCCACCTGTGATCTGACTCCTGATATTCTGGCCGAAAATTTGTGTCTAACTCACCTGGTACTAGAGCTGCTACTTTTATTTCTTCAGTTCTTGCAGCAGCTAATTTAGCCTCTGCGTCTGCTTTTCTATTCCCTATCTCCGGGATAGTGTCCCCCTTTAAATGTCCCTTACAATGCATTATGGCCACCTGTGCTGGGAGCTGGACTGCTTCCAGCAGTCGCAGGACCTCTTTTGCGTGTTTGACTGTTTTTCCTTGAGCAGTTAACAGTCCCCTTTCTTTCCAGATGGCCCCATGAGCATGTACGACGGAAAAGGCATACTTAGAGTCTGTCCATATGTTGATCCGCATGTTCTCCGCCAATTCCAGGGCTCGAATCAGAGCTATCAGTTCTGCCTTCTGGGCTGAAGTCCCTGCGGGTAAAGGGTTCGACTCAATTACCTCTTCTGCGGTGGTAATTGCATAGCCGGCCATTTTCACTCCCTGCCTCACGAAGCTGCTTCCATCCGTGAACCAGTCGTCCGCATCTTCGAATGGTTCTTCTTTGAGGTCCGGGCGGCTGGAGTAGACGGCCTCAATTGTTTCCAGGCAGTCGTGCTCGATCGGCTCTGCTGGGGCTCTCCCTTCTAGGAATAAAGCTGGGTTCACAATGTTAGTGACCTGAATAGTCACGTCATCTGACTCAGCCAAAATGGCCTGGTATTTTAAAAATCTGGAAGGTGACAGCCAGTGGTTACCTTTCTGCTCCAACACAGCTGAGACGGTGTGAGACACCAGCACCGTTACCTTTTGGCCGAGCGTGAGTTTCCTGGCCTCTTCGATATTAATGATTACTGCGGCCACCGCTCTCAGGCAGCCAGGCCATCCCTTGCTTACTTCATCCAACTGTTTGGAGAAGTAGGCCACAGCTCTCTTACGTGGTCCTAACTGCTGTGCCAGGACTCCTAGGGCCATCCCCTGTCGCTCGTGGGAGAACAGCCAGAATGGTTTTGATACATCTGGGAGACCTAAAGCTGGTGCTCTTATTAGCTCCTGTTTCAGCTTTTTGAAGGCCCCCTCTGCTTCGGGAGTCCAAACTAGGACACTCTTGGTCTCCTTCAACAAATCATACAGCGGTTTAGCGAGCATCCCGTACTGGTAGATCCATAGCCGACACCAACCTGTCATCCCCAGGAAGGCACGCAGTTCTCTCACCGTCTCTGGTTTAGGCATCTGGCAGATGGCCTCTTTTCTGGCTGCTCCCAGGGATCGCTGTTCTCTGGAGACTTCGTATCCCAGGTACACCACTTCTTTTTGCACCAGCTGCGCTTTCTGTTGGGAGACTCGATATCCACTTAAACCCAGAAAGTTTAACAGGGAAATAGTCCATGCAATGCACTCTTCTTCTGTCACTGTTGCTATTAGGAGGTCGTCTACGTACTGTAGGAGAGTGCCATCTCCCAGCGGCCTTTCCCACTGCTCTAACTCTTTGGCTAACTGATTCCCGAAAATCGTGGGGGAGTTACACCATCCTTGGGGCAATACTGTCCACGTAAGTTGGGTCTTTCTTCCTCTATCCACAAATTCCCACTCAAAGGCAAAAATCTTTTGACTCTCAGGAGCTAAAGGAAGGCAGAAGAATGCGTCTTTCAAATCCAATACGGTGAACCATGTCAAACTATCTTTCAGTTTAGTTAAAAGCGTGTATGGGTTAGCAACTACCGGATGTAATGTCTTGGTTATCTCATTTACTGCTCTCAAGTCTTGGACTAATCTATAAGTTCTGTTAGGTTTCTTTACTGGCAGAATTGGGGTGTTAAAATCTGATTTACATTCTATCAATAATCCTAATTCTAAGAACCTTTTAATTATGGGCTCGATTCCCTTTCTATCCTCTAACCTCAGTGGATATTGTTTCCTAACCACCGGCCTTGCTCCAGGTATAAGTTCAATAATGATAGGTGTTGCTTGTTTTGATTTTCCAGGTGTATCAGTAGCCCATACTAGTGGGTATACTTCACTTAGGATTCGCCTGATGTTGTGATTCTCAGGCTTGGGTTCCACACAGCTGATTGTCAGGCTTAGAGCTGTGATCAGCTGTTCCTCATTTACTTGGAATTCCAATTTGTCTTTGTTGAACTTTATTATGGCTCTCAAATTCTCCAATAGGTCTCTCCCCAATAAGGGCTTTGGCGAATTTGGTAAATACAGGAACTGATGAATTCCCATTTGTTTCCCAATTTTGTATTTGATGGGTTTCAAAAAGTAAGCTTTTTCTGGTTGGCCTGTTGCTCCCACAACTTGCACAAATTCATCACTTTTAGGTACCAATTCCTGATTTAGAACCGAAAAGGTTGCTCCCGTATCAATCAAAAAGTCCAATTCCTTTTCACCTTCCCCTAGCTCCATTTTAACCAGTGGGTCTGCTAGGGAACGGCCCACCGGTCCCCCTCAGTCTTTATCCTGTTGTGTGGCCATAGTAGTGCCCAATAGTCTCTCCCTTAACTGGGGGCATTCCTGCTTCCAGTGTCCCATTTTCAGGCAGTACGCACACTGGTTTGGCCCCACTCTAGTTGGATGGGGTTGGAGTCTCCCCCCCCCTCTTGCCGGATTGCCTCTACCTCTTCCCCTGGTTCCAGGTCCCGAGTAACCTGTATTCTGAGCTGCCACGGCTACAGCCACCACTCGAGCTATCCTCCTGTCCTCCTTTTTCTTCTCCTCAATTTCTCTATTATTATACACCTTCCATGCCTCATTTAGCAGTGTCTCCAGGTTTTTATTTGCTGGATGCTCAAGCTTTTGCAATTTCTTCCTGATGTCTGGATTACTTTGTCCCATCATTAATCCTAACAGGTGTTGTTTCCCTTCTTCCGTCGCTGGGTCCAGGGGTGTGTATTGTCTCATGGCTGCCCTAAGTCTATCCAAGAACTCTGATGGGGTCTCATCCTTTCCCTGCCTGATGTCATATAGCATTGACCAATTGATAGCCTTGGGGATCGCGTTACGCAAGCCCATTGCTATCAGTTTTCTATACTGCACTAACCGCTGATAGTGGTCTGCATTGCCCGGGTCCCATTCTGGTTTGCTGCTGGGAAAATTATCTTCTAGTCTCCCCGATAATAGTTGAGCATGTCGCTTTCCTGCTTCCAATATGAGTTCCCTTTCTGTATCTGTCAGCTCTGACAACATCACCTCTATATCCTCCCAATCAATATCCAAATTCTTTACCATTAATTCAAACCTCTTTGCTACTCCCTCCGGATTCCTTCTAAAATTCTTTGCCTCATCCCTCCAATTATTTAAGTCATTGGTCGAGAACGGCACCTTTACTCTTGTCCTTTCCCCTACCATTGGCACAACTTGTCGGAGGGGAGCTATCGTGTGGTTCCCCCCCTCTCTTTGCTTTGCTTCCTCCCGTGCCACAGATCTGGTATAATACGAGTGGCTGATCCCTTCCCCGGGATCTTCTTCCTGTACCTCGGTGCCTTCTCGATTCTTTCTCTTCTCTTTTCTTTTTCCCCCTTCCTGCTCTTCAGTCTCCTCTCCTATCTCTATTACACAATCCACCCGATTCTCGTTCTGCGTCTGTTGCCTCCTTTGTATCTGCCGGCTCTTATCCTGTCCCGGGCTGCTGTCCCTTTCATCTTCTACTCCGCTTACACTTCTCTTATCCTCTATCTGAATTACTATGTTCAGTCTCTGTGAGTTGCTCCCTGCCTCGCTCTCGCATGTCTCATTACTGTTCTCTTCACCGTATCTCAATTTGGGGACATCACCTCCCGATGAGTTGCTTTCGTCCCCAGTCTTTGGTGTGCTGGTTTCCATTTTACGAGCACCTCCATTCCTGGGTGTGCTACCGTCCCCATACAAGCTTAGTTCGGGGGGGCTACGCGTCTCCCCTCGGCTCTCTGCTCCCGGCGGACTGCCTTCCTCTCTCTCAATCTCTAATCTAGGTGGGCTTCCAGCATCTCTGTAGCTTCCCGACCCCTGCGGACTATCCAATCCCTGTGGGTTGCCTTCTCCCCTGTTATCTTCCGACCTTAACGGGCTAGCCTTCCCCCAACTCTTGTCTAACTTATCAGGGCTGCACTCAAACTTAGATTTCCACCATCGTTCCAGTTCTTTTAATGGGGTCGGATCCTCTCGTTCCTCTCCTGGTTTGGGGAGGGGCCCTGGATGGTATTCCCACAGGCTTATTTCACTCTCTTTTCCACTGTCCCTCCTTGTTAGCTTAAGACATCGCTGCCCAATGCTACATGCATCGCAGCAACGTTCTTTAGGTTTTGAGCCTTTCTTATCCTTTTCCAGGGCTAGTACCAGAGGGTCTTGAGGGGCTGCATTAATTCCACACTCCTTTTGCCACTCAGGTTTATTCCTCAGGGTGAAGAACATGTCTGCATACATCACCTCATCCCATTTATTGAGCCGGCGGAGGAAGAGCATTAGTTGTAAAATGGTATTATAATTAATTGTCTCCTCTGGTGGCCATTTCTCACCATCATCCAATTTATACAACGGCCACCACTGCGTGCAGTATTTAAGGAGTGTCTTTTTACTTATATTTCCTTCTGGAATCCCCCCTAAGTCCTTCCAATGCTTCAGAATACATCCTAAGGGGGTTTTCATATTTATATCTTTGCTCGGTTGACTCCCCATTGCTATTTTCTGGGTCGGTGTTTCTTATCTCACTAAGTAAATCTCCTTCCCACAAGCACTATATACCAGTTTATTTTAGCACCTCATTCATACAATATCCAAGCGCTTCGTCCTTTTCTGACCTGGCCTCTCGCGAGGGACAGGAACTGCAGAGCCGGACTCCCACTCGCTTCGCAGCCGGGCTGCGTCTCAGACACACTCTCTCATACACGGTGCCAATTCATTCAAACTGTCCTACCTTTCCGTTCTATCAGAATACACTGCTTTACCGTAAGATGTCGCCGGCAGACCGTAAGATACCGATATTGGTCGGCTCCAGGCCGTCACACACTCGCAAAACTGTAAATCAATAGTACGGTTTTGCCGATAATATCACAACAAATTTCAGACAACATAAAAACCACTAAACTCGTCCCTTTGCAAAAATCTTACAGTCAATACATCAAAGCATACAACAGGGTTAAACAAAGGTATAAAACATATACACTCCTTCCAAGTTCCTCCAAGGGAGTGGAGAAAATTGGACCGAGTCCCGGAATTTAGTTCAGTTCAAATAAAAACAAAAACTGACCACTCTTTTTAACCCTTAAATCACAGTTTCAAACAAACCAACAAGATCAATGCAAGAAGAAAAAGTGCATCAGAGTCTTGCCTCTTTTTTCTTACTCTCCTTATTATTATTTTTTTTTTTTTTTTTTTTTTCTCTTTTTTTTTTTTTTTTTTTTTTTCTTTTTTCCTCTTTTTTTTTTTTTTTTTCTTTTTTTTTTTCTTCCAATTACCAAAAGGTACCCACCAAAGGCATCAATTACTGGTTAGCAAAGACACCAATTACCAAAAGGTACCCACCAAAGGCATCAATTACTGGTTAGCAAAGACACCAATTACCAAAAGGTACCCACCAAAGGCATCAATTACTGGTTAGCAAAGACACCAATTACCAAAAGGTACCCACCAAAGGCATCAATTACTGGTTAGCAAAGACACCAATTACCAAAAGGTACCCACCAAAGGCATCAATTACTGGTTAGCAAAGACACCAATTACCAAAAGGTACCCACCAAAGGCATCAATTACTGGTTAGCAAAGACACCAATTACCAAAAGGTACCCACCAAAGGCATCAATTACTGGTTAGCAAAGACACCAATTACCAAAAGGTACCCACCAAAGGCATCAATTACTGGTTAGCAAAGACACCAATTACCAAAAGGTACCCACCAAAGGCATCAATTACTGGTTAGCAAAGACACCAATTACCAAAAGGTACCCACCAAAGGCATCAATTACTGGTTAGCAAAGACACCAATTACCAAAAGGTACCCAAAAATACCAATTAGGGATTTTTTACCAGAGCGTCCTCTGGTTTACCCTCCGGTGGTCACGTCTGACCCCGTGTTCCCATAAAGCGCTTTATCCTAAAACCAATGAACAATGATAAAAATACCTCTTTAATTTGGAGCAGGAGAAGCAGGAGATGCAGGGAACCCTTCGTCCACCAAAGAGCGCTTGGTCCGAGGGGGAGTCTCTTCTGACAAAAAGTCGTCAGGGGCGCCCAGAGGGTCCCAGCCCCGGACCCAGCGAGGGGACTCCTCAGATCCTGGATCCCCTGCTTCGTCCCATCTGGGTCGCCAGAAATGATGCCGATTTTTGCCCCAAAAGGCGAGAAATTACTGCTTAAGAGACTCAGTCAAATAAGCAGGAGGTATTTTATTACGACGTCGGAGAAATCCTAAAATGGGATTTCTGAATCTTTACAGCAAAAGCGTACCTTTTTATACAATTTTAGGTTTGGGATTACATCATATTCATGCATATACATATGGGGAGTGGTGTAGGCGGAGCGTGGGCGGGGACTTCTCTTTTGAGGATCTTCTCAGGGGTCGTTCCGGTCGGCCTTCATCAGCTTCGAGGAGTCTTCCTCTTTAAACTTTTGAACCTCTCCCCAAATTTGGTCAATTCCCGGTGTAGTTGGCTTAGCCTCCAGGCCTTGGCAGGGGTCTTAGGGTCAATTTGACATGTTGGCCCTAAACGTGCCTTACCCAGCAGTTCTTCTTGGCTCTGAAATGCACTGAACTTATCACTGTCTGTCCTTATCTTTTCCCTGTCATTGTGTTCCACACCTTACCCAATTTATTGCTCTATGTGATTTCCTAACATTGAATATTTCCCGTAACCGCTTTATATTCTATGCTTTAACCCATCATCTCTTGAAAGTAACTGTTTTAGGGGCTTCAATTTATTGAATTATGCTCTTGAATATTTCAGGAATTTACATGAAACAATTTCTGAATAATCACTTCTTTGTGAGAAAGTACACAGCAAGGTCTGACATGAGTAAATAATGAGCAACCAAATGTGTCAGGCTCACTTGGATACACAGAATGCTATTTTAGCAATCAAATAACCAATTTTAAATATTTAGATGATAATAACTTGGTAAGAAACAGCCAACACTAGTTTGTCAAAAGCCAGTCATGCCAGAAAAAGCAACATCTTCTCTGACTATGCAGCAAGACTGGTCTAGTAAATTAAGAAGCAATAAAAGTAATGTATCTTAGGTTTAGTAAGGGTTTTGTTTCACTGCATTCTCCTAAGTAATTTAGAGTGATAGGACCTACAAGAAAGTTACATAGTGTAGGTAGAAAACATATATAGTGTGTCCAAAATCTGTGCTTAAAAAAACAAGGGTCATTTGCCAAAAACAGTGGAGGCATGTATCTAGTAGATATATATCTTTGAGAAAATTTTGGTTCTGGATTCCTGTAGCATTAGTTTAATCAGTGATTTAGATAACATGTAAGGGACTGATATAATAAAACCTACAGGTAACAGAAATGTTTTGTGGGTTGTGGTCTGTTTGGAGACAAATTTAGAATTCAAAACTGTGTAGCTAAATTGAGTAAATATTTTGAAATGCAATCAAAGCTCCACCTGGTCTTGAAAATTTCCAGGGCTGAGACATCCACAGCTTCTCTGCACAGCTTCAGTGCCCCACCACCCTCTTGATAAAGACTTTCTTCCTTATATCCAATGTAAGTCTCCTCTCCTTCATTTGAAATCATTGCCCTTTGTCAGCAAGGTTACTCTAAATCCATTCATCCCCCAGTTTGTATTGATATTGGGATTTGCTCCAATCCAGGAGCAGCACTGTGCTCTTGGCCTTGTTGAACTAGGTGAGGATAAAGATTTTCTGAAGGTTCCCCATGAAGGAATCCAATGAAATGAACTTAATGGAGTTAAGGACTTCTTACCTGGACACAAGTAGGATTGAAAAAGTCCAGAACCTGCAGTGGTTCATAAGCAGAGAAATATGCTTCACCAAAAGGAATTAAAAAATGGCATAAACTGCATTTTGGGATGTAGAAAAGGAGTGTGGATTACCGAACTCAGAGCTGATGGGGCTTTATCTAGATTTATCAGGAATGCCTGCCTATATATGATTGAACCCTAAAAGGCCTCCACCTCTGTGGCACCTGGGTTTAGAAGAGATGTGAATACGGTGCAAAATGTCCAGAAAAGCATAAACAAATGAACAAAATTTAAAAAAATAATTATTATAAAATACTCAAGTGATTTAGAAATTGAAAACTGTCTAATGATGAAGAACCCACTAGGCAGATATCCCACTGAAAACTTTCCTCTGTCAGATAAATACTTACATTTGCTTAAAACTTACATAACTTTTTGAACATAAGACTTTTCCATACCTAATTTTGTCAATATTTCTGGGCATCTGGGAACTTAGGATACTGAACTTCACAAAGGAAATGCTGCTTCTATATACAGATAATTACATGAGCAGTAACACTTGTCAGACTCATCTACTGGGTAAAGGATAAGTTGTCTCTGTGCTGATCTATCCATGACTGGCCACTGGCATCATGCTCAGGAACTTACAGAAACATCTTAGTTCTTTCAGTCTAGAGAGCTGAAGCCTGAATAAGTGACAGAACGGCAGCTAAAATGTTAAACACAAACACAAAATAAACCATTACAGGGAGCATTGATCAATTGGTCACCACATCCTCTGGTTCCAGCTGAGACATGGCTACTTTATGTGAGAAAAAATTAAATGATATGTCATGGATTGGAATCTGTATTATACAACTTCCCGTGCTACCAGAGTCTTCTTTCCTGAAACTCAAGTAGATGAACTTGGCATTCATCTGAATGGAGTTCTCTTTTCTCACTACCTTTTTTTGGGGATTATTTTCCAGCTGGAGCAGTACCTCCTGAAGTTAATAGCAACATTATCACCTGCAAATACTAATATGTTAACCAAATTAAAAATGTTTAATTATTTTGCCACGCTTTTTGCATTTACAAGTATTGTTAATACAAGTTCATTACTTGTATTAACAAGTATCTTGGCTATAATCAAAATTGCAAAGACTATTTATTGTCTTAATAAGTACCTACCAAAACATTTTGCTATTGCTATGCTTTGAGGTATTAGTAGACTCAGGAAAATATGGAAAAATGCCCAAACCAGTTTCACATTCCAACTGATATTTAGTTACTTTCACAATTAAGATAGAAGCCAATATAATGCTAGCAATTTATTGCTTGGTCCTGCTGAAAGTCATTATTTTATCCTAGGGGAACACGTATCTTGGGAAACAGTTCTATTTAATTTGCAACCATAATCAAGTGATGTGATTTTATTTATGTATGAATTTTATTTGCAAATGGATTTCAGCAGGATGTGGCTCACAGCCTTGGGTAATCACACTGCAAGGGCTCACAGCTATTCTTAAAAGTAAAATGAGTGGGATTTTCTATAGTTCTGATCTACATAGCTCAAACCATTCATTAATGTTGTCTGTCACCAGTCTCTGAAAATGTTTTTTACTTTCATTTGCTTTGTTAGCCTAAAAGAACACTCATAATTTTGCTAGGGCCCCACACAATATAGTTGCTAGCTGTAATTAGTACTATTGTTTTCTTTTAGTATTTTTTTGCTTTTCTTCTAACACTGTTTACTTTTCAGGAAAACAGCTCAACGGCTTCCAATCAGAGATAGCTTAACATTTCCCAGATGTGGACAAGGAAGAAGACCCAAGATGTGCTGATGGGATATACATTCTACAGTTGTAGAAACTGAACCAAGTTGAGGATGCCTCCCTGGACTGCAAACTTCTTGTATGGGTATCTACTGTCAGAAGAGAACCTGGAGAACAATCCCAGGAGCTGTGCTCCCAGGTGACAGTGCAAGGTAAAATCCATGGGAAGAGGTTGGATTAGGGTCCAACTAACACTTAGCTGCATTTGGTTGCTACCCAGTTTGCTGAGGGAGCATTATAGAAACAAAACCTGTTTGGCTGGACCAAGTTCATCTGTCTACTACTGTACTTTTTCACTTTTGAACGGGAATAAGAGCAGATGGAAGTTTCCATCTTGGATTAGTTAGGAGGAGATTTAGACTTCTTGTGATTTAGTCCAATCACAGCTGTGAAGCAGAAGCAGAAAACTCCTAAGCTCCTGGCAGCTTCATATGGTGACCTTCATTGACCTTGTCAACATAATGAATAACACAACCTATTTTCTCTTTGTGTTCTGTAAAATCATACTGTAAGTGCAATACAACTTGAGAGTAAGGAGGGAGGTGGCTGCAAGAGGGCACTGGCAGTTCAGCTTTAGTTATAAGGCTTTAATCTTACTTCACTATTACATAAAGAGGATTCCACACCTAAGAATTTCAAGAGTGGAGTTCAAAAATGTCACCCTTGAGGTACTGCCTAAGCCATGTATTCAATAGTTGCTACACTGAAAATATGCAGTGTAACTAAGAAAAGGGTTAAAGGCTTATTGAAATTGAAGGATTGTTCTTAATGGGTGCAAAACTCCATCTGCTTTCACAGTGAGAACAGGAGAAATTACAGTACTATCTATGCCATCCATTTCCTTCTCCTCTGATGCATTATAATAACATCTAAAGAAAGAACTAGCCACCACATGGTTTTCTATATTACGCAAACTGAACTTTTCAAATCCATGAAGAATGTCAGGAGAAGTTGTCAGTCTTGTACATGGATCATTACCAGTTTTGAAAGGTGAGACACAGAACTGCAGATTGTAGGTTAGCTCTCTCTCTCTCTCTCTCTCTCTCCCTCTCTCTTCCTTCCTCTTCATATTCTTTGCTCCCATGCTCTTCTCATTTATTTTCTTTTCTTCATCTCTTCCTTTTATGTCTTTGCAATAAGAGACAGAACTTTTCAAGATAACTTAAGGGGGAAATTGATCAGAGAAATCATCTAGGAGAGCAGAAAATGCTTTTCCCATTTGTTATGTATTCAAGCAAGTTCTACAAAATACAAGAGATTTAAACGTTTACTTCTGCTGAGACAAGTAGTAAAAACTATCAAATGCTTATGGCTTAGTTATTCCAGACTGACTTAGCCTAGGATGCTAATGGTTTTTAGCTTTAGTACATATGCTTGCTTTGCTATCTATGCTCATGATAAGCACAGGTGAAGATGGACATCATATAGTGTAGCATAAATTAAAATTTTCAGGATGAAGAAAACCTTACCTCAGTGATACTCTGCATACCACAAAGGTCTTGTCTCTTAGCCTGTTGAATTATATTGTTTTAGATCACACTTACTTCATTTTTAAAGTAAACACCTGACCTGGAAAACCAGCTGTCTTTATTTTAGGCTTTGAAACTTTTTTTTTGCATGATTACTTACCTAAAGAGTTATATTCAAAGAAAAATCTGTGCATCTGCCTGCTTGCTTAGTCCTGGAAATATTAGACTATTCTCTTAGATTTTTCAAATTGATTCGTAATTTAGACATCTATGAATGCCACTGTGCCTGTATCTCTCTGTGGGGTATGAGACTAGATTCCAGCTGCAGCAAAACATTCCTATCCTCAGCCTTCCATGGTGAGAGTCTCTCCCTGTGCCTTGGAGGGGGCACCAGTGTGAGACAGCAGAGGTGTGACTGTGGTCCCAGCCACCAGACCCAGAGCTTCCCCTCACAGCTCATTGCCCAGGCTATTTACTTCAAGCTCTATATTTGGGGATCTGGAATTTTTCTCTGCTGGCTCTAAGGTCTGTCAGAAAAAGGCTGATCCTGGTAACACTAGTCTCTCTTGAGATGTAAAAGATGTGGGTTCAAATTAGTCAGCATTTGAGGAAGGGTCACAAAAAGTTTTCGTGCTTCCTGTGTTGTTAAAGGATGTTGGAGGATGAAAATGGAAATCTCTATGGGAAGTAAGCAAGATGCACAAAAATGCCCTGCAGCATTCTTGGACTGATGCATGAGGACAAGAGTTTCAGACCATGCTTTTAACTAGAATTTTATTTTGGATAATTTTGGGTGCATCAATTTGCTGATTCTTTAGACTTCTTGTGTACCTTTTATCCTACATCTTGTACAGACATTTTGCAAACTTAGGTCAACGAGATGAAATTTTCACTCAAGTTTCCACATTTGCCACAACTGAAGATGGCAGAATCTGAGGCTCTCCACTGAAAGATGACCAAATGAAATGCTTGGAAGTGACTCTTCCAGCTATCCTTGTGGGTCTGCTCCAGCATCCTAACCTAAATTCGTTATTCCTGAATCAGAAACCAGGTGTTAAAGAGCTATTTTTCATAGGTATATGCCTTGCTTTCTGACCTTCTAATTTCTTATTAATCCCAAATCTGTTTGAGACTGTGATATATTTATTCTGTGTTTGTACAGGAACATGGCAGAGAGCAGATTTTTTACAGCTGCTTTTCAAAGCTGAAAGATCTTTCTCTTTTAAAAATTATTTTAAAAGCGAACTTTTTCAATATCCAGCAAATTTAAATTATTCTCAGCAATTGTTTTCCTCTGCCATGTATATGAAGAGTTGGGCTATAACAATAAAAAAGGTTTAAGAAATCTCAGGCACTTTTATTGACAAATAGCTTTTCTTTGCAGATCACAACTTTAGCTCTTGTAAGTGATAAACATGTTGGACTGAACAGCATTCAGAAAATATTTATTTTAAAAATACTAGATTTGTATTGTAAAGTAAAATTGTGCAGAAATTGAACATTGTGCAGGTAAAATAACATACATAAACTTCCAAACGCAAAAGGCAAAAGTATTAGGGAATAGCACTGACAAGAATTCAGTTCAATTGATTGTTAAAACCATAAACCATCAAATGAACTTTGCAGAGACAAAGACCTAAGCTGATAACTGAAATTATAATTTCTGACTAATAGCTGCAAAGTGATCTGATATATGTGCAGGCCTCACCTCTGGGGGATGTCCTCAGGTGCTCTGGGGCAGCAGGGTGTCACCATCAGAGAAAGTGGCATCCTGCTGTGGGCTGCCAAGGGCAGGGCAGGAGAGAGGGCAGGACTAAACTTCTGGACTTCTAAAGGCTCACTAGAAGCCTTCCAGTCCTGCCAGCAGCTGCACAAAATATGCAAGAGTATTTTTGTTGTTGTTACTCACATGCAAGGTGGTTTAGTATCCACACCTAATCAAAGAGTTGTTAAGATCCAGGAATTTTTTTGCTACTCTCTTCCTGAGCTGCTGTGCTGCACTGCTCTTCAGTGAGCCCTTGAGCTATAGGCTGGTTGATCTTAAACAAGCTAGACCCTGGCACTAAACAAACACAGCCATTTCATTTTAAAAGTACATAGAGGGGTTTATGCTGCAAGATTGATCTGATTGCCTGATTGTAAAACAGAAAAGTCAAGAAGATATTTCCAGGGTACACATGGTTTTTGGTTTCTGCTAATGTAAATGCACATCTTCCAAAATAAAGTGAAAATACACTTAATATACCATGACCATAGAAAGGGAGAACAAAGACCAGGCACATATCCCCAGTGAAGTACATAGCAAAAACTTCTAATTCATCAGGAATGGGATCACAAATAAATAGTAAGTCACAAATATTACTTATGTACTATTACAGTAAACTGATTAGACTCATCTGATTCAAAGAAAAAAAAAATAAACACCTTTTATATGGAAATTAGGAACAAAGCAATTTACAAATAGTTAATGTCATCATATAATAATCAACTCTTAAAATAATTATAGGTGCATTCCCACCATTTGTCCTAATACAAATTCTGGTCAAAGCAAGGAATATAATAGCAACATATGAAGAGTGTGTTTCTGCTGGTGATCAGCATAGTGATCTGTTCCTGCAGTCCAAGCTAAATCCACTCCTTGGGTACCCAGATCACCAAATTCTGAATTTCTTTTTCTTCCATTTCAATGCTCTCAGGTGGGGAATAAAATATCAATATTAATCCCTGCACTGCAGGGTTGTTAATTTTTACTTAAAACATTCCTAAAAGCTTTAAAAAAGCTTTAAAAATAAGTTAATAATAACAAATAATCTCAAACATTGAGTCTGACCCATTCCTTAAACTTCTAGCAAAACAAGTTAATAATCCTGCTGAGAACCTACTTTCCCAGTGCTACCAACCTGATTTTTCATAACTGCCTTACTTGCAAGATAAAGTCTCCAAAACTAACATGTTTAATCATTTACTTTCGTCATTAACTTAGCATATTATGACACAATGAAGATGCTGGTTGCTGAAATTAAGTTTATATATAATTCTGTGTTTCATTTTAACAAATTACAAAAACATGAGGTCCAAGAGATGACTGGCTTTACAAATCTCTTCCTTGTCTCTTTGTATAGTATCCACTGCATACACCAATTTTAGTGAAAATAGTTTTTAAAAATGCATCCTTCATGAAAAAATTTTACTATTTTTGCCTGTTTACTAAGATACTTAACCATAATTTCTTCCCTGAAAAAATGACTTAGGGAAATTCTGTGGTCTGAATTATAATGGTTCAGACATGACAGGCCTTTGTTGTCATACTGATTTTATGAATAAGCCAGAAAGTAAAGAAAATGAACAGCTGAAAATCAACCAGCACAAACAGCTTGAGCTTTACTGACAACTGTATCATTTCTTATGGTTGATAGCTTCTCAAGAGTTCTCTTAACTGGTGCAAAATGGTTATTTTCTTCCATGAAGATATGCAACTTGAAGAGAGAATACTGGCGTCAAAGCCTGATTTAAAGGAGAAGTGCATTCATTGACCTGTAGACCTCATTGTCATATTCAAGGCTAAAGTTATAACCAATTGTAGCCAATTCAATTTGGGAAAGTTAATAAAAGTTGGGGGCAGCTCAGAAGCAGTTAACAGATTTCATTTGGCTAAACAGCAGTTGCCACATGATTGTAAGGCTTTGCATTTCAGACCTGTGGAGATTAAAAATACAACATCCAGTGGGAGTGGTGAACATAAAGCCACAAAGAGGACTATCTTCCCCATTTCATGGTTCATTAAAAAGTAAAAAAAAAAAAAAAAACAGTTTTACTAACAGAAAAGTATCTATCCCAAATAAAAGGGAGAATAATGAGTCTGTTAACCTGAAATTAATATGTTTGCTTATTTGTTTAAAGGTAAAATATTTCACCACAGGGCCAGTAAAGCACTGGAGAACATTAGTCAGGGAAATTGTGCATGTTGGGTTTCATGTTGGAGAGTTTCAAGATGACTAGACAAATCCCTGAGTAACCTGGTCTGAACAGACAATAACCTTGCTTTGAGCAAGACTGGATGCTTCTGAGACCCCTTCCACTTGAAATACTGTGATTCACTGTTTCCACTGCTTTTGAATAATTGGAAATTACTGACAAAATTGGAAAGTGATAGCTTAAAGTAAGTAAGAGCACTCTTTGCTGGTCTTCCTCTCTATGCCTTCAGGACAAAAGGTCTGAACAAGCCATGAGCTCCTGCACTGCACATGCTTATGAGAAAATACCATATGATATATTCCAGAGTTTGTATCTTGGATTAGTTACTTGTATCAGCATTTCCCTCGGGTACCTGACTTCATTTGGCCAAACATTGTATATCTGTACTGATGATCATTACTACAGGGGATCAATAAGCATTATTTGTGTGGCGGCAGCTCCTGGTTGCCCCAGTGATGGTCATAGCCCTATTTTGCCACTGCACAAGAAAATTGTGATAGCAGCCTCGACCAGGCTTAAAAGCATGGTGTCATGCACCATTACTTACTTCAATACTTACACAGAATCATTAATTAAGAAAAAGTGCTTCTTTAATAATTCGCTGGAGCTGAACCTGCCACTAGTAGCTACAGGTAGCAAGCTACATATACAAGGTTACACACTACATTCTGGCATTACAGAAGTCATGACTGACATCTCTAAATATGCAGTACCAAAAACAAATGTAAACCATTAATCAAAAACCAACAGCATTTTTTGGTTATTGTTGTTAGGAAAAACGGACGCTATCTTTAAAAGACAGATTGATGTTTACAAGTATCATATGGATGCCCCAAGGCATGATCCCATCTAAATACATGCAGCTTTCATTCAGACTACATGCTCTTTACAAATTATTATGGATCTTCACAACAAGTAAAGCTATAGTCTTTATGGTGAAAAATATGTAACAACCAAGAACATAATTATTTGGGGATATCTTTGAACTCCAACGTACATTCTGACCACATTACATTATTCTGTTAGAACATTATAAAATTAACACAGTATAGTAACCTTAAACTGCCACCTGTCCTGCAGATATCATGAGCCTCCTGGTGAAGATTCACTTGGTTGACAGATTGGCTGTTAAATCTTCAGCACTGTCTTATGGTTTCATTCCGCAAGGAGATATATCTGCTTTTGGCAGAGGTATGATGATAACTTGTACAGATCAACTCAGATCAATCAATATACGTCTATCAAGAGAAATAAATATTTTTTTCTTTTACAAAAGCAACAATGTATTTTAGTGAGGTCCTGGGAGGATAAACATATGCTTAAGCATGCATTCTCCTTCCAGGTTACAAGGTGCTTAAGAGATAAAGTGCTGTGTAAGCGGTCATGCTGCTCTTCTCCATTTTTTGTGCATTTTTGACTGGTCTGTAAACTATGGGTTCAAGACAGTCCCCTCCCCAATCTTTTGTTTGTGATCAACACTGTTTCAAACAAAGCTTGAATCTAGAAAACAGAAAACCAACATGCTCTCTGACAACCCCCAAAAAACTAATAACAAGGATTTTTATTTGAAATAATAAATTCTAAATTTCATTATTCTGCTACCCTGAGAATGGGGGCAAATTGCCCGTGATAATGGCTATGCACATTTATTTTTTCCTTCATAACATGAAGATATAAAAATTCAGACTAGCTGAACTAGATTAGAAACCTGATCTAACTAATATCTTTAGAAAGTCTAGTACTCTTCCTGATTAGACTCTCAGACTGGATCATCAGTCTCTAGGACTGTGAAATACAGCATTTATAGTAATGTAGATCCTTATAATTGTGGTGACTGAAAGCATTTTAAATGACTCACCACATGTGAGAAAATAAAAGGAAACTTTTTTTTACAGCCCAGTGCCATTTGTAGATGTGATGTTGGGTGCCCAACTTGGGTAAGTATAGAGATCAAATATAGGCACTATCCATGTCATGATTCCAAGCATAACTACAGCAACTCCGATGATGTTAATGCCCAAGCCAGCTTTCACCTAAAGAAGAGGAAAAGAAAAGCAGAAATATGTATCAAGACAATGAAGCAAAATTTTTGAATGCCAAAAATCCCCTTTAGAACTTTTGCTCAAAACTCACCATGTCCATAATTGTTAAATGACCATATGAAAACACGATGGCATTGGCTGGGTTTGCTACGGGAAGCAGGAATGCAAAGGAAGTACACAAGGTAGCAGGTATCAAAATGAAAAGTGGGTTCACATGAATGGCTTCAGCCTACCAAAAAATGAAAGAGAGCACAGCTGTCAAGGGATGCATTTGCCAAATTAAATACAGAAATATAAACTTCCTATATTAACACAAGTGAAATCTGAATGGAACTACCAGTTTACATAATGAGAAAACACCTTTTTTGGTAAATCATTTTTTAAGAACATTGCACAGGCACAAAAAGCAAAAACACTGCAAGAGAGATGATAAAGCTGAATTTGTATATAATACATTACTGATGATCCAGATGAAGGGGTTGTGTGTACTCTCAGTAAAGGTGTGAATGACACTACATTGGGGGGTGTTGATCAGCTGGAGAGTAGGAAGGCTCTGCAGAGGATCTGGACAGACTGGATTGAAAAGGTTTAACAAGACTAAATGCTAGGTCGTGCCCTAGGGTCACAACAATTGCAGGCAGTGCCACAGGCTGGGGGCAGACAGGCTGCAAAAGTGCCTGGTGAAAAAGGAGCGGGCTGTGTTGGTTGAAGGGACATGAACATGATCCGGTGTGTGCGCAGGTGGCCAAGAAGGCTGTAGCCATCCTGGCCTGTATCAGCAACAGTGTGGCCAGCAGGACCAGGCAGTGTTTGTCCCCTGTACTCAGCACTCTTGTGGCCACACTTTGAGTGCTGAGTCCAGCTCTGGACCCCTCACTACAGGAAAGACATTGAGGGGCTGGAGTGTGCCCAGAAGAAGGCAATGGAGCTGGGGAAGGGCTGGGAGCACAAGTCCTTATAAAGAGCAGCTGAAGGGGCTGGGGGTAGTCAGCCTGAGGAAAGGCATCTCAGGAAAGACCTTATCACTCTCTACAAATCCCTGAAAGGAGGGTGGTGGGCATCAGTCTCTTCTCCCAGACAACTAGCAATAGGACAAGAGGAAATGGCCTCAAACTGCACCAGGGGAGGTTCAGGTTGGACATCAGGAAGAATTTCTTTAGTGAATGGTTTGTTAAACATTGGAATAGACTCCCATGGAGATGGTGGAGTCATCATCTGTGGAAGTGTCCAAAAAAAATTGGATGGAGCACTTAGTGTCATGGTTATTCGGCAAAGTGGTCATCAGTCAAAGATTGGACATGTTGTCTCACTAATCTTTTCCAACCTAATTGATTTTGTAATTCTGTGAAAAGAGGAGTAACATTTCTTTGAAAGAAAAAGGCATTAGTATGTGTCAAGGCTGGCCAGGAGGAAAAGCTACTGACGAGAAGACAAGAACTTTTGAAGAAGAAAGAATCAGATGTTTTGATAAAGATGATGAGAAGAAAGAAAATAATTGATCTAAGGACAGAAGAAATGTGAATTACAAAGCACATCTATTAGCCCTCTCTTCTCTTTGTGACAACCTGGAGTGTTAACCATTTTTGCAGAAGATGCAGTCTGGAAGAAACCCTAAGAGAATTGTCCTTTTAAGAGCTTCAAATATTCACAAATAGTAATAACAGCATCAATTTTCACATGTTGAACTGTACTGGAGTTTTCTGAGGTAATTTTCTTCACAGTGGCTTGTATGTTTTGGATTTATGCTGAACACAGTGTTGACAATAGAGGGTTGTTTTCTCCTGGCTGAGCAGTACTTACACAGAGCAGAGGCCTTTCCTATTTTTCTCACTGCCACAGTGATGAGAAGCTGGGGTGGAATTGGCAGGAGACATGGTCAGGACAGCTGACCCCAGCTTCCAAGGGATATTCCATACCATATGGCATCATGCTCAGTATATAAAGCAGGGGGAGTTTGGTGTGGTGGCATTTCTTACCTCAAGTTACTGTCATGTGTGATGGGGCCCTGCTCTCCTGGAGATGGCTGAACAGCAGCTTGCCCAGGGGAAGCAGTGAATTAATTACTTGTTTTGCTTTGTTTACACATGGGGCTTTTGCTTTCCCTGTTAAATTGTCTTCATCTGAACCCATGAATTTTCTAACTTTTCCCCTTCTAATTCTGTCCAGGACCCCTCTGGTGTGGGAGTGAGTGAGCAGCTGCCTATAGCTTGATTGCCATCTGGGTTTAATCCATAAAATGAACTTTTATCTAATTTTACTAATTTTTCAGCATCTTCTGGTAAAAACACCTAAAGCAACCAAATATACAGTACACAATACAGGACAGCAAAAAACCTCCATGAAGTATTTTATTGAGACTTTTTAAAACCGCTTCTTTGAGCAGCTGCAGTACTACATAGGTGATAGAGTAGATTCTGATTAAAAATAAACTTGTTTTACTCACCAAAGGAGATAGTATGGGCAAAAAGATTGTAATTGTAGCTGGATTGCTGGCTACTTCTGTTACTGTAGTGACAATAAGGCAGGATATCAGGATAATCAGCCACAAAGGTAATGATCCTAGAGGTGTCAATTTACTTGCTACCCACTCAGAAAGTTTTGAAACCTGCGTTAGGAATGTGAGAACGTGATTATGTTTAGCAAGTCACTGAAAGGAAAATCTTTTAAATGGTATATAAACAGAACTTATCTGCTAATAGTGAAGTATTTAGGTAAAAGAAAAATCTGAAATATTTTCCATATTTCTACCATGTGTTTTTAAGACCTTTTTTCTAATTCAATGGTGCTCTATAGGAACCCATGCAAGCTATATTCCATTAATTTATATTTGCATCTCTGAGATGTTTTGAGGAGTCTTAATCAGAAAATGGTAATATGAATATATTAGGCTTCATAACCAGAGTCTAGGTCCAAAGCTGCTTGATTTACTGGAGTCGCCATTAGGCTCCACATGGGAGTTATCTCACTGACATTAAGGCTTTGGAAACAGTGTGTTGTCACAATCCCTGCCCCCATCAGATCTACATTAAATAAGAAACAGTAGTCATCACTATGCATGGTCTTGGAAGACATAGGAAACTTCTTTTTCTCTAAACCTGCTTTCTGAACATCTTGAATATTCATCACATTTATCCTGTTCAATGTTGCTACAGAATAACTTGCTAAAACAAGAGAATAACTGTGAATTCCCTGCATGTCTGAATTGCTCTTGATTGGGTCACGTTATTTGTTCAGTACTTCTATAAATTGCATTACCTCGCAGCCGTCTGCCAGTGCAAACCCGCCACCAACAAGAATAGCTATTTCCCAGGGCATGCATGACTGAAATTCCTTCCAAGTAATCAGTGGAATGTAACCAGAAACAGCTAGAGGAAAAAAAAAAGATATATATATATATATAACCCCCCAACCAGCATTTAAAAACATGTTGACAAGCTCTTGAAATAATCTCCCTGAGGAAGTACTTGGGAAAAATTCAAAGACAAAAAGCTCATCATCATAACATGAACAAGGTCTCTGACAGAAACAACCTGCACTTCCTGGTACAGATCTTTAACTGGGGAAAACTGTCATGGCTTGGAAATATTAGAGCTGTGATGGTTACCACCAGTGGAGCACTGGTCCCTTTCCCCTGCTTCCCATGTGGAAGAGAGCTGTAGGATACCAATGGGTTTTATTTACTCAGTAAAACTTCACTATTCAGGCAGATTGCTGAGCCAATGCTGTTTCACTTAGACTCATTTAGGTTCTGACCTTCTGTCCTGGATTGCCAAGCAAATTGTATTCTATTTGCCATCTGTATGGCAGTTGTCTTCTGTTAAGTGGGCACTTTTCCTTATCTCTTCCACAACCACTCCTCCCTCTGGGAAGACATCTGCTGATAACAGGCTACTGAATGTCAGTGCATGACTGATAAGAACTACAGCATCCCATTGTGAGATGCTCCGCCCAGAGGGAGGAGCCAAGCATTCCTACCCGGATATAATCTTGAGGTTCTGGAACACCAGCATGGCTTTCTCCACTGGATTTCCCAGAGGAACAGCTGCCTCTTCCGCTGGATGTTCAGAGGAAGACTACACCTTTCTACAGGATCCCTGCTCCAAGAGAACCACACCTGACACTCCAGGAGAACTGCAGCCACAATTCCAATTGGACTGCTACCAACATCCTGACCAACAGGATGTCAGGTTGTGTTCTGAATCTGTCAGTGTGGTTTTAGTTTACTGCACTGTTTATTTTCTGTATTTTTTATATTTTCTTCCCTAATAAAGAACTCTTATTCCTGCTCCCATATGTTTGTCTGAGAGCCCCGGTTAATTTCAAATTTACAACAATTTGGAGGGAGAGGGTTTACATTTTCTATTTCAGGGGAGGCTCCTGCCTTCAATAGCACACACCTGTCTTTCCAAACCAAGACACCTTCCATTCTCTGTGAACCCCTAGATCCCATTCTTTTCAGCAGCACAAGTAAATGCATAAAGAGGATGAGCCAGATGTGTACTTTAAATAAAAAATCCATTTTGAAGAGGAAAAATTACATGATAATGAATTAATGTACAATTTTGGGTTTTATAGGATACCCTAATCAAGCAGTAACATTTTCAAAACATGAGCCTAGCCCTGCTCCATGCAGCCCATTTCAAAGCCCATTGCAGTGAATTGGCAGGTGGTTTCCATTGGTGTCCATGGGTACAGGTAGCAGCTTCCTGCACAGCACTAGCTTCTGCTGCTCACATTGAATAATTGTTGGCACTGACTTCCAGGCCAGGGATGCTTTACACCCCAGTGCTTTATACCCTCTATTAAGACTTCAGCATGAGTATTTAAACACATTCCTCTAACCAGTGCAATAAGTTACATTTACAGTAGCATCTTAGATACATTATTGTAGTAAAATCGACATCAAAATGTACTCAACTGTTTTCTCCATTCGATGTCCTAGGCAATGTTTTTGCTGGAATAATAAAGAACAGGAGGCCTATCACTAAGGCAGCTGTTGAATCCGTAATATAGCTTTTATATCTATGGAGAAGTCAACAAGAAAAAAAACACATAAATATATATAGTCAGGAGAAGGAGGGGAGGAGAGAGGAAGAGGATAGAGTAGCAGGAAAGTCCAAAGTCTGCTGTGGACTGACCATAACCCTCTATTCCTTATCCCTTGCACCATTAGGTGTGGTGGAAAGAGGTAGAGGAGTCAGGTTGAGCCTGGAAAAAAGAGGATGAGGGGAAAGTGCTTTAGTTTTAAAATTATTTTTAATTGGCAGTTAAATTAATTTTTCCCATATCAAGTCTGCCCACAATGGTAACTGATAAGCAATCATTTATCCCTGTTTTTATCCTGACCCAAAAGCTTTTTGACCTTATTTTATCCCCTTTACTATTGAGGAGAGGCAGTGACAAAGTTGTTGGGTGGGCATCTGGCAGATAATCAAGGTCAGCTCCTCAGATCCATAGAAATTTTTGGTGCAGGCCCTATAAATTCATAAATAAACGTCTTGAGTAAGCATGTGTTATTTTGCCATACAGAAATAAGCTGATGGAGGGGGATATTCAGAAGTAGCTGATGCTTAGATAACTAGTTTTCACAGTTTAATGATAAATTTAAATATTTTAATATGCTCTGCAGTAGATTCCATTTAAAGGCCTTAAAGAACACAGTGCATACCAACAAAGGGCATTTTCTAGCTGAGGAAAAGCAGCAGAACTTTATTATCATCCTCCTATGGCTGTTATTACTAGGGTCACAGTCACAAGGGTCGTGTTTGTTTTGGTCATTTCCAGTACCTAAGAACTGTTTGCACTACTGTGTCTTAAACTGCTTCAATATCCTTCTAACTTGTAAAGAGTAGCTCCAAGATCAGGCAAGGTGCCAAGCTGAGCTGTAAGGCCATTTTAACACATACAAGCCTGTTAATCAATGTTAGCTAATGACATATCCCAGTCTGTCTTATTTCAGTCAAGATGGCCATTAAAATGAATAGAAATTTTACTGAAGAAAGCTAAGCAAACATTTTCTTAACCTTGTTATTTTTTTCTATTTTCTGCAAGTTCTTCTGTATGATTTTCTGAACCAACACACCAATATATTTGTTCTCTCAGCCTCAGACCATATGCTTTCTAAATATTCAGCTACAGTAGGTCCAATAATAACTTCCCGTCAGATCTTCCCAGCAGCTTAATGTTTGTACTGAACCAGAGCTTCTCACTGAAAGCAAAAAACAGTTCTCTCACTTATATGCTACAAATATCTAATCCTTTGCTTTGTTAGGTGAAATTCAAACAAAACCTTAATATGCATACCTGACTTACACCAAAACCAGCATAATTTTAGCTAACACTGTCACAAAATGAAGATGCCCCAGAAGTTGAAGTGATTCTCTAAAATTTTCTGCCTCCTGCTTCCTAGTCTCTGCCTGCATAGAAAATACATTTTGAAAAAAAAAGTTACTATATCTTTCTGGTTTCTTAAGGCAGGAAGTTCTGCTTGTATATCATCTTTAGCCTAGGACCAGATGCATCAGGTCTAGAGATATAAAATCTCTTCCTCTTGGATCCTATCCTACATTCTTTTAAGGCTTGCAAGAAGTTTTGGAGGAAAGTGAGATCTAGATACAGAAACAATTCATGCTGTCACTTTCCTCTAGGCAGCTCCATTTTCATATAATGGTTGAGTTTGAAAGGGATCTCAGGAGGTTGCTTGGTCCAACCCCCTCTGCTCAGGCAGAGTCACTCAGAGCCAGCTGCCCAGGACTATGTTCAGACAGTTTTTTAATATCTCCAAGGATGGAAAATCAAAAACCCCTCTGGGTCACAATAACAGGTAAAAACCATCTCCTGCTGTTCAGGAGGCAACCTGTAAGTTTAATTTTGTGCCCAATGTCTCTCAGCCTGTCACTGAGCCCCACTAAGAAGAGCCTGACTCTCTCCTCTTTGCTCTCTCTCATGTAGTTTTAAACATTGTCAAGGTGACCCTGCAGCCCCCTTCCTACTGGACTGTTCCTCCCCAGGTGCAGGACTCTGCACTTACTCTAGTTGAACTAGGGAATGCAACTTTTTGCTCACAAACTCAGTATTCCTGATGCAAAACACCATTCTCAAAAAACCTGCTTGGGACACACACAATATCCTACCACCAGTCAAATTATTATGAGGACACGCACACGATGTCATTCCAAACAGAAGCTTTTCAATCATTATCAAATTTTGAGATAAACAGTTTTTTAAAGCCTATTTATTCAAGTTGTAATACAACTGCATATATAACATCTACTTGCTTATGAGACTTTAAATCTGATTGTGCTACAAGCAAAAAACCTGTTGATTCAAGAGATCTCAAAATGACTCCAAATGGGATAATTGTAGAGAAGATGTGGACAAAAAGACTCAGTGGTCTTATATTAGAAGTAAAGAAAGCAATAAATCATGAAGAAAAAAATACAGTACATCCAGGCAATAATCTGTGGACAAGTGAGGGAAGCCTACCTTGCCTACATCAGCTGTAATCAGCTGCAGGTCAGTGTTGAACTTTCTGTTTCTTATGAGGCTCATAAACCCAAAGGCCAAAGGCCAACCTGGAACTGCTCTAATTGAAGCTAATACCTGACAGCCTGGAATCAGACCAGGACATAGAAGGAAACTGCTGTGGCAGAAATGATGTGTGATCATGTGCTGTCAACAGATGGGGAGGAAACAGGCATTTTTATCCTGTGCTGCTCTCTGTAGTGTTATACAATATTTATTAAAACATCCTGCCATCCGCTCACAGAAGGGTGCAGGGCAGGACACCAAAGGAAGGATTAATCTTTAATAAATATACATTTTTTTCTTAAGAAAAATAAACCGGTTGAGGTAATGTATTTTTGAAAGGCACCTGATAAAGCTGGAAATAATGGGCTCTACTCAATACTGCTACAGCAGAAATGTGGATTAAAAATTTGCTGACAGTACAAAAAGCAGCTCTTAAGAAGTATGAAAGTAGGATAAATAAATAGTGGTATTTCTGCTGGGATTTCAAAAGTATCAGTGTTTGCATATTAAAGGGGTACTCAGTAACATGACGATGCAAGGGTCTGATAACATGAACATGGATGGTGACAGTGATGGGAAATTTTCTTTGAAACAAAGATTTAAGCATTTAATTTAGTTCATCAAGCAAAGCTTATAAGGTGATATAATCACAAGATACATATACTTTTAAAGCACAGAAGATTTTTTTAATCCAACAGAGAAAGACAAAAATAGATATCTGGAAGCATATCCCAACAGAAAGCAGTATGTTAGTTTGTCTTTTTCAGTTTGACAACAGACATGACTATCAAGGAAATTAGCAAATTCCAAAATTTGAGGAACCTGGGCTTTGCCACCCTAACATCAAGCCTGGTTTCTTTCTGGAAATTCAGGTTCTGTAAAGTAAATTTCTACTAGGTTTAACACACAGAACAGTGTAACTCTTTTGATCTTCAGCATGCTAGAATAAAGGATCAGACAGACCTTTCTAGTTTAAGACCGTGAGGGTAGTGCAATTCCCACCTAATAGGATGCACTCACTAGTCTCAGAGCAACATTATGGCTTTTCATGAGGTAAAAGCTCTTTTCAGGTGGCAGAACTTCCCTTAGGCCTTCTTGAGACTGTGGGATAAAACCCTGTGGAAAACAAGTGCTATCAGATTTCTGTAAGGGTGGAGAATATTTCCTTATAAGTGTTTCCTGTAACATAAAGAAGTTATGCATATCCCTATCTCTGTACTTAAGTCCAAAGCACCGAGCCATTTTATATGCAGAGGCCTTAGGGAACAAGTGTGTAAGAGATGTAATCTGCAGTTCAGTGCACTGCTACAAGCCTCTTGGACACCACAGGGTCAGAAATACAGTTCCTAAGATCTAAGTTTTTTCTCTCAGATTTCTTTGTTGTTGCTCTTGTTTGGTTTGGGTTTTACCTCTAAGAATATGCCTTGCTCACAGCTGTACCCGTGCCGATCCTATGCCCCGCTCCTTTATTTTCCCTGAGAAGTTTTGTTGCTCTGAAAGTATGAATATAATTTACTGGTTTTGCGCCTGTTAATAAAATTGATTGATAAATTAAAGCTATCTAGAAATAGTCAGGGTATGAATAGTAAGAAATGCTTTCTTTCCTCTTAAAGTTCATAAGGAAAGCTTTGTTTCTCTTTAGGTTAGCTCACCCAATTTACAACATAATTTGGCCTAATGTGCTGTGGTACATGCTTGCAGTTCCTTCCAAGGGCAGCATTAGAGGGCATCCACAAAGTAACATCCCTGTGCAGAACCTGTAACCCTGCTCATTTTTGTGAATGTTCTGTTTTTCTCTACCAATGAACAAAATCCTCAGACAATGATAACCAGCTTCAAATAGGAATATGTAGCTCTCTGGATGAAAAAAAAGTCATTTGAACCCTAAGTCACATATTTGAAAGGTTTTTTACAGTGCCTTGTATTTCAGTTTAATATGTAGCTCTTTAAACAATGCTGGGTGAGCTCTGGGTGTTAATAGGAAGAAGGAAGTAAAGCCAACCCAGCCTGATTGCTTAGCTAGCTGATCGTTTAATTAGGTCACCACTCCAAAACCCTTTCGAGCGTGTAGTGTTTCATATGAGACAGTGATCATCAGCTCTGCTGTTCTTGTAAGAGAAAAACAAGTGTTCCTTTTCAATTTTTTACCGACGATTAAAAGTAAATAATTTTAAAACAATCTTAGTTTTTAATATACTTATAATGGTATTTTTTGCGCAAAATAATTTTGTGCTACACTTTAAATCTTCAAAGTGCTACAATTATTTCTTGTGACAACTCCCTCCCAGACTTTCTGGAAGAGCGCTGGGAAAGTAAGTGGTGGAAATATACTTAAAGAGAGAAGGCATGAGGTATGTGTGTTCACATGTCATTTATCACAAACACACAGGAAAACAAAATGGAAAATTACCCTTCTAGTCTAGAACTGGCCTTTGGGATAGCCAGTAATAAATGTTAAACCCATAAGGACTTAAACAGCATTAAGGCCAACCTCTCCCAATACTGCAACTACTTCCCACAACTCCAGAGCAAAACTTGAAGCTTTATCACAGAAAAACAGAACTGAAATTCCAGTAACTGCAGCAAGAGAAAAGGAGATATCATGGTAATATAAGTTCCTGTAAGACTGACTGATTACTTAGGGAAAGAAATCCAGATGATCCTGGAAAAGTTGCAGCACAAGACAAAAAACCCCTACAATAGTTCTTGACTTTTTGGTATTCAGTTAAACTATGACTTTCAGGGAGTTATGTACGAATGGACAGTAATTTATATCATTAATTTCAGCTGTGAAAGCAGGGGATGCTTGCCTGTATGCATATAAGTGTGCTGTCACTAAGGGAAGTAGATCAAAAAATCCTAACTAGATTTATTCTTTGAATTTCTTGATGAGGAAGTGGGGTACATTGGCATCAGTTGTTATGCATTCTCCCTCACCATATTAAGCCAAAAATCTAGTAACAATCCCTCTTAGGAGGCACTTTAATTTATCCTATAACAGGTTTTACACATTTCAGCTATTTCTCACATATATATGTGAAGTTGCTGGTGTTTATCTGTATACACTACAAAGGTTTGCTACAAGTTTGGCCTGGCATATTTCTGAAATATTGAAAGTATTTTAATTTTTGAAAATTGGTAAGAAAAGAAGGTATATAGTTAAGGTAGAATACAGGTTTTTTTTGGTTTATTAAAAGAGGCCACTTACTTTGGGAAAAGTGAAGACCATCCTGGGATGAAGCCAGGATCTCTGGTGAACCACAGGAGGGTCATTAGAATGAACAGGACAAGTGTAACAGTTTCTGGGTAGCTATAGCAGAAGTAGAATGAATTATAAATTTTCCTGAATTGACATTTAGATTTACCTGCTCTTGTTTGCAGATTTATAGTTTGAAATACCTAATTGGTCCAAGTTTCTTGTACTCCTCCTGAATCACCTGTGATGAGGCCTCTTCTCTAGCTGTTTTCTTCTTGCCACACGTGAACATGTTTTTTAAACTGGAATGTAAAGCAGCAATGTTTAATGATGAGATATTAGTGTATACAGAAAAAACTGTCCAACCTTTCCAGTTACCAATAGCACTTGACAAATGTATATTTGTCACTTTACAATGCAGTATCTCCCATTTAGTTATCACACACCAAGCATATTGGAATTCATTGACAATGCCCAGTGGGAAAGTGACAGAGGCAGCAACAAAATGTGTTCTGTTATTGACCAGCTCATTTGGCCAGGAAGGATGAAACTTTAACCATGTGAACTAACTGAAAGAATCAAATATAACTCTCTTTAATGAGAGTCTCCTTAAGTCTATGGCTTTGCTTTACTTTGTTTTTGAATGAAAAAGTTTTTCTTACACAAATAGCTTACATATTGATCAGCAGGGTATTTGCTACGAGCCAGGTCTTCATTCTTGGATAAGTCTCTTATACAAAGTTAAAAAGAACATTATCAAAACAATCAAGAAAAATGAAACTATAAATGTTCGCATGTAGAGAGGTAAGCATGGGATGATTCTGTCTGCTTAAAACTAGTCTCACTTTTCATGTCTTGCACCACAAGTAGCCATGTAATTTTGGAAGATTGGTGTCCCTCCTATCTCTCCAGTGAACTCATGGAGAAAAAGGCTTTGAAGAATCATCCCAAAAGACGTATTGTCCACTCCAAAACCATAGAAACCCAAGCTATGTGGAGAAACGGAGACCCTACCATACCACCACATGCAGATTTAGGAAAAGCAGAAGTTTCTTACCTCACATTTACAAATACAGTCATCTAGTTTATAACAGACATTGTTCAAGTATTCAAACCAATGCCTCACTCCAATAAAGGATGTATTCCTGTGACTCTTCCAGTAAAAAAAAAATTATATGATTTCAATATTCTTTTGTCTTGCACACATGCACTTACTAATGACCATGAGTGTATATTATAAAGGAGTGAGTCCATTTGTGGTATGGACTTTTCACACTGGGCTGAATAGTCCAGGATTCTTATTTTAGAAAATTCTTGTCCATGTGGAGATTGAGCCATACTAATCAAGGTCACAAAATCACTGTTGCTGCATTTTCTTCCTATTGAACCTAAGGAAAAGGCTCAATATTTATTAAACTAAGATGCAATATTTATTCCTGGTAAAAATAACATTTTATATGAATAACCTTTAGTTGTATTGATAATACTGTTCACTTACTCAAACCCAAGGAAAAGCCACTGGAGCCAGAGCCAGGAGAGCAGCAGAATAATAACTGCAATGGGGATGGAAAGGATAAACCAGGATCCAAAATTGATGCACTGGCAACCTGGGTAACGTCTGGATGAAAGCAAAAAAAATGTTTAGTTCACCTTTGCAAAGGAATGAAGACTTGAGAGGATTACCAGAAAGCACTTCTGCAGGAGAATATTTCTGGCTGGCAGCAGACTTCAGCATGAGGTGGCCTGTGGTATCCTCTTGCCTCACCCTCCCATCCTCTTCCTGGTCATCATGACCACTACAGGAACTGGCTGTGCCAGTTATTTGGGCAATGGATCAGCAACAGGTCTGGGGATCTGACATGGACTGAGGTGTCTAAAGTGAGTTCAGTAAGCGAGGGAGGGCCATGCACAGCCTAAGGGCTGTTAGGACTATAAAGAAACAGAACTTGAAAGAAAGGAATTTTTTGAGATGAGAATTTAGCACAAGAAAATATACTCAAATCAAAAAGCTCCAATGGATGTAGAAGACAACAGTGGAAGCAACACTGAAACTTCTATTGTTTAGTTTTTTACTTGCACTATTTGAGTTGTACAGGGATCAATATTTGTGTAAGTCTTTCTAGTAATCTGAAAATTGAAGTTAGGTATTCTTCATCTCCAGAGCAAATATCCCTCAGGTAGAATGGATGATCAGTTTAAATGTTTTTTAAAAATAATCTATTAAATATGTCTGGTTGGATTATCTGCTATTGTTGGATTATCTACTAGAGGTCTTGCCTGAAGCAAGGATGGGCAGGACACACTGATTTATTTTCTAGATCTATTTCCTCTGGAAAATGTACAAGTGTGATTGATTTTAACAATCCTCTTTCTACAGTGATCTAGTGCCGATGACAGTAAACTCTTCACAGACAAACTCTACAAATGCTATCAATAACTGGTATTCAACAATTTTGTCATGTGCAATACAAAACAGCGGATGGAGGACAAGAAAGGATTTTGCTTTGTTTTATTTAAGAATTCAAGTAGGACTATTACTGACAATGGTAGTTTGTGGAAGAAAAAAAATGATCAGCAAGAACTATTGGATTCCAAGGGGTTTAGAATGAAATTTGCCAATTTTCTTTTCAAAGCAGTTCTACTTAGAAAATGAATATTAGAAAATGCTTTGGAAAACTTAAAACATTGCTCCATTGAATGCAAAGTTTCAGACTGCCTTGAAATTATCTTCCTTTTTTGTTGATTAATGGACCCAAATTTCTCATTTCAACAGTGCTTAGCCTCTTGAAAGTCTCCTGATGCTCTTTGCTAAGCAGTCTGAACTTATTTCCTGCTGTACTTAAAAATTAATAACAGATCTTTGATAGTGATTGTTCTGTTCATGCCAAGTATTGCTTTCCTTCTAAGAAAATATCTTTTTCCATGCAGCTACCGAAATTGTAAAGTACTACTTAACCAGGAAATGGTCATCTTGTTGCATGTGTTGGCAGGTCACTTAAAAAAAAAAATTAGGAAAAGCAATAGAATCAAATAATATCAAATCAAAGGGCAAGGTTTCTAATGTGTTTTAGGGGAGCCATGTGAGAGCTCAAGAAAGAAAGTTAAACTTCTGGACTAAGAAGAGTACAAATAATGTAATATAGTCTCTTACGAATTGAAGTGCTCAGTAAAAATCAGATTAGTCGATGTTCCTGTGATTGTGGTCAGTCCTCCAATGGTGGCAGAATAAGCCACACATAAACACATCACTTTGAAAATCCCACTGTATTTGTCCTTTCTGCTTTTTCTCTGTGCTTCAGCAGGTGGTAGGTTCTGCTTAGAAAATATATACACTAATTAATGTATAAGAAGGGCACATCATCAGGCACAAAAATAGAATTTGAGGATATCTCAGAAGAGACAGACAATTTACTGGCAATATAGTTGTCTGCAGTGTGGCTTAGTTCGCAGTTACACTGGTAATGCAATTATTCATGCAAAGGAAAAGGAGGCAGACTCAAATCCTGAAGTCCCTTCCCTGATCTTAGTCTTTACAGAACTGCCTCTGTATAGACTGATAAATACACACACACCTGATATAGAGTTTGTACTCTGGTGAGGTTGCTTTAACTTGTGCAAAATGGGAGGACAAAAACAGTAATGAAATAGCTATACAAGCAAAGTGTGTACATGTGTCTAACTACAGGTATATTTTTTATTCACATGTAACCAGCTTCATTAAATGGCACAAACCTGTGCCATTTTAGGTGTGGCATAGAAGTGCAATTTAGGTTAAAACTAAGCTTCACCGCATAATAAAAAGACACTTTAAGTACCTGTTCATTTCCTTTTTCATTTTCCTTTTCAACTGTGCATACAGTACTACCCACATTGTTGTTATATCTGGAAAAACAAAGGCATGTATTGTAGCAAACAGATATTCTATTTAGATTAATTCTTAGAACAGAACTTACTAAATAAATAACAATTACCCATTTATTGGTTTTTCTTTCTCTTTCCAATCTGGGTTTTCATGTACTCCTATATTTTCTGTAAGATAGTGATGCAAAGACAGAAAAGCATTGAAGGGAGTAAAACTGGAAAGGCTCCATCAACCTCTCAGCCCATGCACTTATTTCACATCATCCCATCAAGACATTTGCAAGCACCAATCTCAGAAACAGTTGATTTGTGCCCTACTCCTTCATGACTTCTGTTCCTCAGAATCTGAATCTTCTCATGAGGAGAAATATTCCTAATTTACAAGCCAACTGTGAAGGTAATCAGTTTAGATTCAGTTGTTCTTCCAACATTACCCTATAGCTTAAAGAGCTCTTTTCCTGTGCTAACATTTAAGCTAACATATATTTCCTTCCAGCCATCTTATAGATGATAAGAGAGGCTGATAAGCCAGCCCCTTCCTGTCTCCCCTCCTCTTATCCAGCTGCCACCATTCTGCACCAGTTCAGTTTTTATTAATCTTTGTGATCATGAGAGAGGTCACACACAGTGATCCAAGAGAAGTCTCACAGTGAAGCACGAGAAGATGCCAGTTCTCCTCTGGCATTTCAGTGTACTTGCTGTGCTCCTTCCTGCCCAGTGAGGGTGGCAAAGCCACAACGGCAGCGTGCCTACCGTCCAGCTCCAGGGCTGGGTTGATGGAGCCATTAGAGTAGGACATCTCCAGCTCATCAGCTTCTGCTTCAGCTCTGATGATCTGCTGAGCTACAGCTTCTACGATTGGCATCACCATGGCAGCAGCAGAGGTGTTGCTGAGCCACATTGACAAGAAAGCACAGCTAACCATGAAACCCAGCATAAGCCTGGAATAGGAGAGAAGAGTCTGTGACTGCTACAGTAACACCTCCTATCATCAGTCTATTTAATATAAATGAGAACTTTGTCAACAGGAAATTTGAAACACTGAAAATTTTAAGCTTGTAATTCTGAGAACATTTTTGAATTAAAATTGTCTTGATCTAAGATGCTGAAATTATCATATTTTAGAGGTCCAAATATGCTTTAAAGTGAAGCAGAAGCAATAATAATTATTTACAGAATTATACTGTATATGAAGCATCTTTGAAGAAAGAGAACCATGCATGTAACAAATTCAAATGAGAGTTATAATGGCTATGCTGCTGATGCTATTAATCTCATATTGTACAGTCTAGGTCAAACCCCTGGAGTTCTCAGTTAGACAGTTAAGTTCTCTAGATATACCGGTTTGGTTGTTACAGGAAGAAATATTAAAAATTCAGAGAGGTACAAAACATAGTTCTTACTCAGAGCACCAAGACAAGTATAGGCATTATTTGAGCTTCAATGAATGTCATCTTCGATATTAAATGGGAAAGGGAAGGGTCATTACAACTCCTCAATCTTGGCTCAACTTTTTGTAAGTTTACTACAAATAGTAATGCAATACACTGAATTGCATCAATGGCTGAAAAGTCAAACATTCCATGTCATATCTGGTGAAGTTGGATTGCAAATTTAGAATATAGGTCACAATGTTGTTTTTAATGCATTTCTTGGAGCTGGAAATGTGAACAGTCCTCTTAAATACCTCTTCCAAGGTGCTTTCACTGACATGAAACACCTGCCATACATCATCACAGCAAGAGAACTTAGTGGAGGGGTAGTGGTGCTGCACCTTTCCAACAGAAGACTTCTGTGCAATTTGTAAAATTCTTTCCGCAGCCTTGATCAGAAGCTTCACAAAAAAGTCAGTTTTACTTAGTACATGAAGCTAATATAGATATTATATAAAAATCATGTAAACATTATTTGACGATGTAAAAATACTATCAAAATGCCTCATAGCCTTTCATTTCAGCTAATGGCAACAACATTTCAAACTGGATTTTTTCTCAGTAGGGGAGCCTTGTCCTTCCCTGTACACTTTTAACTGCAGTGATGAAATGATCTGTAGACCCGCAAGTCACAGACCTGATTCAACACAAATTGTCATTAGTAGTGTAAAACCCATTAATCTAGGCAGTTTTGGATTAGGTCTGCAGACAGAAGTTGAGGAAGAATTGTTTCTTATGCAGAAAATACAGGTCAGAATAAGCAAACTGAATATGAATTTTCACACTGTAGGAAAATGCCAATTTAGTAGAACTTGCAAGAGGATTTAAAAATAAAAGCAAATTAAGACATTCAGTAATGTATTCTAAAACTATTCATCATAAATTTCCAGCATGAGATGGATTGATGGTCAGGTATAATGGATGGTCAGGTCACCATTTGTTACAATGTGGTAGGCTCTACTGAGGAACTCTAAAAATT
Organism: Molothrus aeneus; assembly: GCF_037042795.1. NCBI lineage: Eukaryota > Metazoa > Chordata > Aves > Passeriformes > Icteridae > Molothrus > Molothrus aeneus. The sequence goes on from NC_089650.1 coordinate 48,508,831, forward strand.
ATTGCAAAATAATAAAATACATCCTACTCTGTTCAGGTCCAGTTTTTCTTCATTATTTTCTCTGTGGCATTGTTAAAAATATTATGCATGAAATCTTGGATAATTATTTCATTATATCCAACTACAAAGTCACTCTTTGCTTTGAAGTGCAAAAAACCCAGTATTTTATTACCCTTGCAGGTTGTATAGACATATTCACCTTTCTCTGCTAGTCTGCAGACATTACTGCATAGCTCAAATGACAGAAAGCCTTTACAGGATCACAGAAAAATCTGGGCTGTGAAAAGCCCTTATGATCATCAAGTCCAACCATAAACATAACACTGCCAAGTTCACCACTAAACTATGTCCTGAAGTGCCACATCTACACATCTTCAAATACCTCAGGGATGATGACTCAGTCACTTCCCTTGGCATCCATTTCCAATGCCTGACCAACCATTCACTGAAGAAACTTTTCCTGTTATCCAATCTAATCCTTCTCTGGCCCAACTTGAAGCTATTTCCTCTTGTCTTTTCACTTTTCAGCTGGGAGAAGAGGCTGACCTTCCCTTGGCTACAGCCTCCTTTCAAGGGAGTTGTAGACATTGATAAGGTCTACCCTGAGAAGATTTTTCTCCAGACTGAACAACCCCAGCTCTCTCAGCTCCTCCTCATAAGACTCGTGCTTCAGGCCCTTCAGCAGCTTCATTGTCCTTCTCCGGGCTTGCACCAGCACCTCAATGTCTTTCTTGTAGTTAAGGGTCCAGAACTGAGCACAGAATTTGAGCTACAGCCTCACTGGTGTTGAGTACTGGAAGACCATCCCTGTCCTGGTCCTGCTGGCCACATATGTCTGATCCACATCAGTTTCTCCAGAAGAATATATAATGGAAAATCCAGAAGTCTCCTGCTATTTTACTTTCACTGCTGCACCCTTTCTGACCTGTAATGCAGAGGTCTCATGCAGTGATATCTCTGCCTTGGCTGGATGAGGCTGCAGTGTGCACAGGCTGCACCGTGCCTACTCTGGGCACAGCTAGTGAGCAGCAGATGCTGAGAGGTGGGTAGATCACAGATCTACCTTCACAGATCTTTTCATCCTTCACAGATCATTTCATCATAATCTTATCATCCCTTTGTCATGACCAGGAAATGTGATAGGTGTGAAGGATGCTTCCTCAGGGTTACAGCTCTGGAGCTGCTTTAGGTATCCTCAGATGGTGGCTTCAGGTTTGACTGTTCACAGCAAGCTCCCCAGCAAAGTTCAGCTTAGCACAGCACACCATCCACTTGTCATCTCCCTTTCAACATTTCAGCTAAAAGATGAGAATTTTGGAGCATTCAAAAGAGAAGTCAAAATAACTAAACCTGCATAGCACAAGAACATAGCTTAAGATAATGGGAGGCAGAAGAACAAGAATGTAAGGAGAATTTTTTCCAAACAGAAAGCTACCAGTTATCAAAAGAGGTACAACTAAATCAAAATACATGTGATATTTAAAATTAGGTCAGTCAAATTACTGATGCATAGAAATAATCCAGCATTCTTATTCATTATTTAAATCACTTAAGAGGCATCTTATTTTTTAGGCCTGGGCTTTTTGGTTTTCTGACCATTTGCTTCCTTTCTGCTTCCTGGCAAAGTGTCACAAGCATGATATATTCTGGGAAGCTAAACTTGCTCCCTAGATCTTATGAGCAGCCTTACTTGAATGCTGACAGATGCCTCTGTCAGCCTAAACTCTTTCTGCAAGTTTGTAAAGCAAGAAAAGCCTTGAAAGATTTTTCACTTCCAAAAATATATGTTGATAGTGAGTAAGCAGAGAGTGTGATTTCTTTTACCTTATATCCTCATCCAGCTGAGGAAGTGCCTATCCTTTGATTTTTTTTTTCATATGTGGACAAAGGAAGACACCTTAAGTAAAGACATTATGTTAATGTGTTTTCCTTCCCCACCACCTGCTTAGTTGTATGTTTGGTGTTTTTCCCCCCTCATTGTGTATTTGAACTATTTTTGTATTTTTGGGAATGTCCAGGATTTCAAAAACACTATTGTGTTGATATTGTAGGCATTGGGTGGGAAATGGGATCCCTATATTATTTACAATCTAATCCTACTTTTTGTTCAGAAGGATCCTCATTAGGAATAGAAGCACTGCAGGGAACTTTCAATTAGGATTTCAGCAAAATATTAAAGTGTCACCTACAAACCATTCATATCAATTTAAATATCTGCTTTCTTTGAGTAAAAAAGAAAGGCTGGATTTCTACTGTAGAAAGAGCAGTAGGCAATTATTTCTGGAATACATAGGTTTCCCCAAGTATTATTATCCTTCAAGACACTGTTTAGCACATACCATGCAGGGTTGACACCCACCAGCATCACCATTTTTAAAGCCACTCTTTTGTGAAGATTCCATTTTTCTATTGACGTTGCCAAACAAATCACTCCAATCAGCAGCAGATGAAAGTCTTTAAAATAAGCAGATGCTACCTGAAACAAAATAAAAAAAAACAAAAACCAAAAGGGAAAATAAACCCATTTTTAAAATTAAATGGTGAATTTCTTTTAGCCTTTGGTAATACCAATTTAATGAAAAAAATCAGTAAGATTATATTATGAAATAAATAAAGAGACTCCTTTTTTCTTAAAATTAGGTCATTGGAACTATTAAATACATTTAACCAAATGATTCAAGGATAAATGCACTAAAATGCAGATGGTTAAAACAAAATAAAAAATAAAGCTTCATATAGAACAATCCAAAATTGTCAGTCACATCTCACATGCATACTAAATGAGGAATTAAATGTTGTTCTTGTTACTTTTTTTATCTATCCAACAGGTAAAATAACAACTTTAAGCATAGACTTAGATTATGATTAGCTGTGATTTCATCTCTTTGGCACAAAGGTGTATAGTCAGCAGTTTGCACATGATGTCATTATTGTGACATTTTGCCTCTGTAGTATTAAGGATATTTCATAACTACCTAACATTTTCCCATCAACTGATGTCTAAACACTGAGCCACTATCTAGGAGAAATTATTAAAGATTAATTATTAATTATTAATTATTAATTATTAAAGAAACTATTTTAAAAATGTGAACAAGTCCTGAAGACAAAGCATGTAAGCAAGTCCTGAGGCAGAACTATTGTGATTGGCACTCAGCAAATCCATGCATGCATATGCCTGACAGGTTTCAACATTATGTGTTTCATTCTTTGGAGTTTTGATTCTTGATATGCACAGTATAAAACAGAGAAAAATAAAGGTTACCTGCTTGGATCCCATTATACCAAACAAGGGGAACATAAAGGCAGGCAGCAAAGCTGAAACAGCCAGTGGCAAAGCTTCTGTGAGCCAAAAGATGGCAACTACAAACAACGTGTATGCACATTCTGCTTCCTAGAATACAAAAGGCACCAATAACAACATGAGCTGATCATCAAGGGGGAAAAAAAAATCACAATTCAAGAAGCACAGCTCCATCAGTAGAGAGATTCCTCACAGCTGGAAAAAGTATGAGTCAAAGGACCTGTATTTAGGGTAGTTATTGTGTGCTACTGACAATCCTGCTGCGATATGAAACACACTCAGTAAAATAGGTGTAGAGAATTTTTTTCTAAGGGATAATAAAATTATTTCAATTCTATCACTCAGGAACACTCTATCACTCTATCACTCTATCACTCAGAAAATAGTCAGCTGCCTGTTCCTTCAAGGACAATTAATCACCTTCGAGGTCATTCTGAAGCATTCTCAGGCCATGAATTCCTAGAAATCAAAAGCATTTTGCCTCTGTAAGCAAACCTTTAAGACTCCAGGAGTACTCGCAGTCAATAATTGGTCAAATGTTTTCTCTCCTGAAGTTTTGTCATCAGTAACAATAAGGCAAGGATATCATCTAATGAAAAAGGAATCATGCAATACTGACAAGAAACATTGCTGTTGTTTTTCAGGCTTTTAAATTTAGTGAGTGTCTTTTGCTTCAACACCTTAAAACCAGGAGGTTTTTTCTTTTCCTCTTTTTATTTTTTTTTTTCCTCCCAGGAGAATAATTTTCAATGCTGTCTGTAAAATGCAGCCCCAAACAAATATAATGAGGTGAATTAAATATAGTTTCTTCCAGAGTATTAGAAATCTCTTTTGTGTAGTTTTTAATTTATATTTCTGCTATTAAGGAAAATGGTTTGGAACTCTTAGTGCCCCTGGTTAGGGTATGAAATTACTTAACAACAGCAGAGATGTTTTGTACTGGGAAAGGAACAGCTTAATGATGTAGCTCTTGGAACCTTTGACTGGAAAACAACAATATTAAACCTAAGTCAGTCAGCTGCGGCTATCATTTATTTTGGGAAAGAAATTTTTGTTATGTATGAAACAATTTGAAAATATCCATTCACCTAGCAAATATTCGTCTCACTTAAGTCCTATGATATTAAGAATTTCCCATGAGTTTCCTCTCAGAAAGGAAACTGAAATATTGGAATGTGATGTGAGAGTGTGAAGCACATTGCTCTGTACCCACCATCTAACTGTGATGCAAAGACTTCTGAACCAAATTTTCATGTATTTTCATGCATGGTATGTATAACACACACATGATAACACATCACAAAATTCCATTTCAATCTACTGGCATCAGAGCTGTACCAAATAGAGCCACTAATGACATTGTTAGATAGCTGTTTCATCAGCTTGGAGTTGTCCCAAGAGTTAGTGAATGCCAGAATTTATTTCAAGTAAAATAAAACTATAGGTTTTGCTCTATTGAGGAACCAGAGGGAATTTGTCAGATCACTGAATTCAGTCATTTCCTATCAGACAACACAAAATGTTATGAACTTAAAATCCTTTATTAAACAAAAAGTAATTGCAGCTCTTTTCCTGACAATTCATCTCCATTGTCAATTATACAGAGCTGTTAAAAAGAGTCCAAAAATAATAATGATAACAATATTTTCAATGTAGTCCAGATGTTAGAAAACAAATATGTAATTCTGAGCTTCATGCATCCAGTACAGAATTTTATGTTGAAGCTATCTTCTCTAAATTTCTGTGAAAATACACTGAATTGACAGAAAAATAATCACAATGCAAATATCATTATTCATTCAAAGTCTCTTCCAACTCAAACTATTTGTGATTCTGTTAATCTGAAAAGGTCTGGGAATCTCAATCTTTACATACAGGTGCAAAATAATTATCTCTCCAAGCAGGTCACTTACTTTGGTTTTGATGATAAGTGGAAGTGGAAGTAAAAGCAGTGGGGTGAGGACAATGAGCAGGAACCTTCGGTAAACCAGGAGGTAGCTAAGAATCTTCATGGTTGATGGCTGTTAGATGAACTTTCCTGAAGAAACTGCCAAAAAACATGTCTGACTTTAAATAGCTGACTCTGATTAATATTTTTCCAAGCTATCACCTTTAGCCATTGCTAAAGCAGGCCAGTAAAGCAAGTTAAAATTAAATCTGGCTCTTTACTGTTTTAGCAAGTTTATTAACAGTAGGTTGATAAGATAAGTGTCTGCCTTAAACCAAGGCTAGATGTCAGCCCTCTCAGGACTTTCTCTCCCTGCTCTTCGTCATAAGAAATTTATGTAACTACAACAGGTTCTAGACAGTCAGAAAAATAAAACCTTCCGGTGCTCTCCCAGTCACTGCTGATTCTGTAGGAAGTCAAAACATATAACATACATAAAAATATGCTCAAAACCAGCTGGGGCATTTATGTGAAATCATAAGCAAGATAATTTTATTGAACAGAATTAAAAATTCTTCATTGTCTTCTCCATCTGTGGAGATATTCAAAACTTCATAGGAAAAGATCCTGAACAACCTGACCTGAGCTTTGTTCTGCTTTGAGTAAAAGGTTGGACTAGATGACTTGTAGAAGTCCCTTCCAGCCTCAGCCTTTCTGTTGCTTTTATCTGTCTAGAATCTAAAGTATATGAGAAAAACAAGGCCTTTTTTTCTGTCTTGCCAGGCGAGGAATAGCTCATTTTCTCTTCTCACACAGCAAAAGGATAAATTATTTTTTATATACATCATATAAAGTTTTGAGGAAGTCTAAGAGTAGGAGACTTTTTGAGATAAAAGTCAAAAATAAAGAAATCCCTTTGCCTGAATTTTCCTCTTTTTCAATAAAAAGAACATTTGGTACTGTCTTTGTAATACAACAAAATAGCATCACATAAGGAACAGGAAAAGATAGGAAAGAACCTTGTACACTATCTGTGGGTGAAGATTAAAAGGGAAGAACACATTGTTTTGTGCTCAGAAACTTACATGAAGCAGAAAATCAGAAGGGGAGAGAGATGAAGAGTTGTGCTGCCATCAGAACCATCCAAAGGACAGGTAATAAAGGTAGCTTTTTGCTATCCATATAACCTTTTGATTATAAGAATCCCATGTGTCAAGGTGCAGGCAAAGCAAGGGATTAGATTGTCGGTATTGAGTACACACTTCTGGTTTCAGGAAGGTAGGACTTTGGTTATGGGAAAGCAGTATCTCATATCTAACTGTCAGAAAGCAGTTGACTGAAAACCCAAAGGTGGGAAACAAACTGGAAAAAGTAAAATGAAATAACAGCCTTGCTACTGGGAATTGGGAAAACATCTTTGACACAACCTAGGGAGATGAGACTGAGACTTCATGGGAAGATGGTGTAAGGGATTAAAGATGTTCAAGCAAAGTGCTAACTTTTGAAAGGGCTGTTCTAAATATATAAAGACAAACTTGTGTAAAGAATTCAGAGACAGAATTAGGAAATCTTCAAATATCAAAAATCTAAAAAGAATCGTGTGAGACCTGGAAAAATCTGTGCTATGAAGGAATAACAAGCATTTAAACTGATACATTCAGAAAGATTGTGATATGAA